>NC_083282.1:94146470-94780220 GCF_963506605.1 Zootoca vivipara
TCCAAAAATGGATTGTAGTTACTTCTCGTTTTTCCCTAGGTTTCAAAGACTACGGGTCTCTTGTTGCTGCCGCACACCTAAAATCCATCCCCTAGTCTGCAAGGAAGAGGTGGTGGCAAGGATAGCAAAATGGCATTTCTTTGCCACTAGCCATGGTAAAAATCCGTGCAATGGAGTAGGGGGAAACAATTGGCAAAGTTGTCTAATCTGTTAAGGTCAATAATTATAGGCCCATCTCCCTGTTAAATAATGATTATAAGATATTCGTGAGAATCCTGGCAAACAGATTAAAAACAGTAATGAAAGATATAATACATGACGACCAGTCAGGATTTCTGCCAGAAAGATATATAAAAACCAATATGTGAATTGTCATTGATTTAATAGAATATCTGGATCGTAAGCCAAGCAAAAGGACAGGATTTATATTGGTGGATGCGGAAAAAGCATTTGACAATCTGTCAAGATGCTTCCTGCATAAAGTATTAGATGCTTCCTGCATAAAGGTTTGGGGAATTGAGATGTTAATTGCTCTTAGCTTTGGCTCTTAGCCATTGCGCGTCGTCTTTGCTCTTTTGTTATGGCTTTTCTCTTCTGCTTTGTGCCTTTTGCCTGCGAAGCTAAACCAGCACCTAACTGCTTGAGCCCTACCAGTTGAATTTGAAGTTATATTATGAGGCGGAGTGCTTGACCTGGGTAAGGGATTGGGTAAAATTGGAGAAAACAAAATTTTTAGACCTTGAACGTTTCAATTGCAGCTTTGGTTGGCACGCATATCTAAATTATGAAAAAGCCAAAATAAATGAAGAATTTTCTAATCATATATTAAGAGGCACATTATATAAGGTATGGAACAAACATAAAATGTATGCATAATTTTATACGCCATGGTGGATCTCACCAATAGAAGCTGATACTATTAAGAAGTTGAATACTAGGACAAACTGGCCCACATACAGACAATTGGTAGAAGAATGTCAAGGCGATTATAAATTAACGACATTTGAAGAATTTAATTTTTTTGGAATAGATAATTGGCAATATATGCAGTTGATTAGTATATTTAATGCAGATAAAAAAGGCTTTGCAAAAGAAAATTCCAAATTTGAAAATGAAGTGATCCAAAATAAAAGGAAATTATTATCTAAAACATATAATCTCCTATTGGAGTAGGATTTGATGGATGAAGGAACAGCACAACATCAGATACAGTCCCAGGTGATCACCTTTCCCCTAAATTAAGGGCAAAAGTCTTAAACGGGGAATTTGCGGACATGTATGATTTGGTCCCACCTACAGAGGAGTTGAGTATTGGTGAGAAAAAGCCCTCTTACAGGAAACGTAGGGGCAGGTCCCCGAGGGTTCCTAGGACGTTCGAGAATTGGCTTCATGGTTATCAAGCATTTATGGGAACTATAGTTGCTGCGTATCCCAAACGTGCACTGCATTTGTGGCCTACTTGACTAACATCAGGACAGCATCTCTTTATCTGGTGAAACAGCAGCTATTAGCTATGATGAGAAGTTCCACAGAAAGGCTTCTCGTATCCCTCAAGCGCGCTGAGATCAATTAGAAAATGGTATCTGGAACGTTGTGGTTGGCCCTTACGTGGAGAAGAAACCGCAGGAAACTTCCACTCAGGAGGTAAAGCGTAAACTACTGTGTTGGGAATATAACAAGGGGGTTTGTCAAAGATCGGTGTGCAGATACTCACATGAATATGAAAGGTGTGCAGACGCCCACCCAGCATCCTCATGCTACAAAGGAAAGCAGCCCTTTCAGGGGGGTCGGGGACACGACAAACAAGGACCTAGAGGTTCCCCCGGCCCCGCCAATACACCAGCAGGGAACCGTAAATGACAGAAACCTGGGGCTGGCGTTCTCACCTATTAAAACTTTCCCCTTTGTGTCTCCTCCTCGTTATTTACCCTAATAAGGAAGCTTCTCATTACCTCTGGTTAGGTTTTTCACAGGGTTTTAGGATTCCAGTAGTAGGTTCCCTCACAGCAAAGGATTCCCCAAATCAAAAATTGGTCAGGGAAATGCCCGGGGTTGCCATCAGGATAGAGAAAGAGGTTGCAGCGGGCAGGGTGGCAGGCCCCTTCTCGGCCCCCCCACTTCAAAAACCTTCATATTTCACAATTGGACATTGTCCCCAAAAGGGCCCCGGGGGAATATTGGTTAATTCACAACCTCTCCTATCCAAAAGGGGGCTCAGTTAATGATGTGATATCCCCTGAACTGCGCTCAGTTAAATACGTCTCCTTTGATCAAGCAGTAAAGCTCATTAGGAGATTTGGGCCATGTGCCCTCCTGGCAAAGTGTGACATTGAATCTGCCTTTCGGCTGTTACCAGTTCATCCTGACGATTTTTATTTGTTAGGTTTTAAATTCCAGGGAAATTTCTACTTTGACAAGGCCATGCCTATGGGTTGTTTGGTTGCCTGTGCTGCATTTGAGACTTTCGGCACCTTCTTGGACTGGGCCCTGCGTTTTAGGACTGGTCTGACAGGGGTGACTCATTATCTCAATGACTTTTTACTCGTTGGAAAACCTAATACCTCAAAATGTGCTTTTCTTTTAGATGCATTTGCGTCGATAGCTCGAGAATTAGACGTCCCCCCTGGCTGCTGACAAAACAGAGGGCCCAGTTCACACTCTCACTTTTCTTGGCATCGAACTGGACACCATCTCACAGTCTTCCCGGCTACCCCAGGATAAGATCTGCGCCCTTAGAGACATCATATGGGAGGTCCTTCCACTTAAAAAGGTCACCCTTAGGCAGATACAATCTCTCCTGGGCCATCTTAATTTTGCTTGTAGGGTAGTTTCCCCTGGCCGCCCATTTTGTTCTCGGCTGGCAAGGTTGTCTGCTGGCCTCAAGTCACCACACCACAGGGTCCGCCTTCCAAAGTCTGTCAAAGCAGATTTGGAAATGTGACTCAGATTATTAGAACATTACAATGGTATTTCACTGTGGCAGGACAACTTAAAAGTTATACGCAGACTGTCAAGTCCAATCCGATGCGGCGGGGTCCCTTCGGTTCGGCATTTACTTCAGGGGGCGCTGGTGCGCTCAGCGATGGCGAAAGAGTTGGCAGGGCAAGGTCATTACTATGGATCTTACTTTTCTAGAGTTTTCTCAAATATTTTCTCAAATATTATAGGAGACCGTATAAAGAGGAAGAAATAAGCAAAAGAAAATTAAGAAAATATTTTGAAAATCATAGGTTAAAGAAAATAAAAGAAAAGAAAATATTGAATAATCCAATATTGGAAAAGGAAATTTTGCAGTCAATTGCAAAATTAAAACAAGGTAAACCCCCAGGAAATGATGGGTTGTCAAATCAACATTATAAAATATTTAAGAATGAATTAGAAGGAATCTACCAAAAATAATTGAATGAAATTATAGAGAAAGGGGTATTGCCCAAAACATGGCAACAAGCCTATATAGTATTATTACCCAAAGGAGATTCAAATAAGGATCAGGTTGGTAATTTCAGTCCAATCTCCCTATTAAATACAGACTATAAGATCTTTGCGATAATCCTGGCGAAAAGATTTTTAAAAGTCCTTAATAAAATGGTTGGTAAAGAACAACAGGGTTTCCTACCGAAACGGAAAATGGCTAATAATCTACGATATTATATAAATGCAATTGAGTATTTTGATTGGAATCCCAGTCAAAAGGTGTCCTTTATATTCCTGGATGTTGAAAAAGTGTTCGATAATTTGGCTTGGAAATGTATGAAGAGAGTATTAGGGGAAATTGGCATGGAAGGGAATTTCTTAAGGGGGATAGATATGATCTACAGGGAGCAATCAGCCAAATTATAAATGGAGAGATATCGGAAGAATTCCAAACTAAGAAACGTACATGTCAGGGATGCCCGCTATCACCCCTTTTGTTTATCCTATTAATTGAATGTTTAATAAAAGATATAAAAGAGAAAGGAATTAAAGGATTGATGGTTAAGAATAGTGTATTGAAGATCAGAGCTTTTGCAGATGATATAATAATTATTCTAGAGGATCCAAAAAATTCTATAATCAATTTGAAAACTAAATTAAAAAGATATGGGGAGGTTGCAGGCTTTAAAATGAAGAAAAAACTAAAATGATTGTTAAAAATTTAAAGAAAAAGGAGTCAGAAGATCTGGAAAAGGAAACAGGATGGGAAATAGTTAAGGATATAAAATACCTAGGAGTAGTTGTATCAGCGGATAATGTAAAGCTATTTGAAAATAATTATACGAAATTGTGGAACCAAATTAAAAAGGATTTAGAAAGATGGGAATCATTAAATTTGTCAATGATGGGGAGGATAGCAGCGATTAAAATGCCAATCTTACAAAAGTTTTTGTTTATGTTTCAAATGCTGCCGATTATAGGGGGGAAATGATAAAAGATTATGAGAAAATAAAAAACCATTGTACAGTATGGCTGCAATATTACCAGATAAGGCAAAGATTCCAATTAGATAGTAAATTGGGGTTTGAAAATGAAATGTCGAAATTTGGGAAAATCATATTAGGAAAGGAAAATATATAAAAAATCTATATCAATTGATTTTGGAGTGGGAAACAAAAGACGAATTAACGAAAGAAACAATGATTAGATGGGCGCAAGATTTCGGAAAGGTAATAACAATTGAAAAATTGGAAAATCTATGGACTAATCTAAGATTAGTGACAAATTATAACCTGAAGGAAAATTTCCTTAAAATGCAATACAGATGGTATTTGACGCCTACCAAATTATCAAATTATCTTGTCCCTCTATGTGGGACAAGAAGCTACAGTTAGAACTGGATATGGAACAACTGATTGGTTCAAAATTGGGAAAGGAGCACGACAAGGTTGTATATTGTCTCCCTGCTTATTTAACATATATGCAGAATTCATCATGCGAAAGGCTGGACTAGATGAATCCCAAGCCGGAATTAAGATTGCCGGAAGAAATATCAACAACCTCAGATATGCAGATGACACAACCTTGATGGCAGAAAGTGAGGAGGAATTAAAGAACCTTTTAATGAGGGTGAAAGAGGAGAGCGCAAAATATGGTCTGAAGCTCAACATCAAAAAAACCAAGATCATGGCCACTGGTCCCATCAACTCCTGGCAAATAGAAGGGGAAGAAATGGAGGCAGTGGTAGATTTTACTTTCTTGGGCTCCATGATGACTGCAGATGCTGAAAGCAGCCACAAAATTAAAAGACGCCTGCTTCTTGGGAGAAAAGCAATGACAAACCTAGACAGCATCTTAAAAAGCAGAGACATCACCTTGCCTACAAAGGTCCGTATAGTTAAAGCTATGGTTTTCCCAGTAGTGATGTATGGAAGTGAGAGCTGGACCATCAAGAAGGCTGATCGCCGAAGAATTGATGCTTTTGAATTATGGTGCTGGAGGATACTCTTGAGAGTCCCATGGACTGCAAGAAGATCAAACTTATCCATTCTTAAGGAAATCAGCCCTGAGTGCTCACTGGAAGGACAGATCCTGAAGCTGAGGCTCCAAGACTTTGGCCACCTCATGAGAAGAGAAGAATCCTTGGAAAAGACCTTGATGTTGGGAAAGATGGAGGGCACTAGGAGAAGGGGACGACAAGAGGACGAGATGGTTCTACAGTGTTCTCTAAGCTACGAACATGAGTTTGACCAAAGTGCGGGAGGCAGTGGAAGACAGGAGTGCCTGGCGTGCTATGGTCCATGGGGTCACAAAGAGTCGGACACGACTAAACGACTCAACAACAATGGACAAATCCGGATCTCTGGAGAGCATACAAGAGGAAGAATGAATGACGAACAGAGAAAATGGGCGCCTGGAGGCAGAAATCAATAAAGCCAAATCACCAACTAATAAAACAGACCCCATAACACCGGACTGCTCATCAGTATCCCCAATTCAAAGATCTTATCAAACTTGTTCAATTATGTCCTGGAATATAGCTGGACTTTTGTGTAAGTTAGCTGACCCTGATTTTATACATTTTCTTGATTCTTATGATATAATCCTCCTGCAGGAAACTTGGTCTCTTAAACCATTAGAAATCCCGAATTTCACCATTTACAATCTACCTGCCACCAAAACCTTAACAAAGGGACGTCCGAAAACTGGTTTGATTTGCGGTATTAAACAATCCACTAGCCTCAAAATCAACTATACTAGAACTTAACCTTTACCAGCTTTGCCAATCCCTTCAACGTTGAATGTTGACAGTGCACCACATCACCTTCAAATGGAATTAATAGAACTTCAGTGCAACAGCAGCCTGAAAGCGAAGGTCCAAGATGCGACAGTCGACGACTTTTACCGTCTCCTCCCCCCTGCTTTGATGCCGCAGCTTCGACTTCAAGCTGCACATGTTCTGTCCATGTTTGGGAGCACCTATCTATGTGAACAGATGTTTTTCAGTCATGAATTTGAACAAGACCAAGCTCAGATCACGCATCACTGATGATAACCTCCATGCTGTTTTGCGGATTGCTACAGCACAAGACCTAACGGCATTTATCATTTGGCATTTCATTTGAAATCTTAGAGTTTGTATTAATCTACTTGTGCAAGCCACCAACTGAAGAAGCCCATCTTGGGCGAAACAGGGGATATATACCCGGGAACCTTGTTTTTCCTAAGGACAGTGCTTTTTTGCTGAGCCTGGCACCATTGAATACATCTGCTGCCATCTCATGGACCTGGGCTCACCACGCCCTTTTCCCAACTGGATCTACGAGTACCTGGTCTACACCTGCTGCACCTCTTCTCTTTGGGTACTCCTTGATTATCTTATTCGTTTGGACTGTGACCTTTATTAACACTTTAAGTTTGGGGTTGTGCCCTCGCCTTTGACAGAGGTTGTTCCTACGTACATAATAACAAAATTTCTTAATTCATTCTGTATTAGTTCATACATTTTATTATAGCCAGTTACGGTTGTGTATAACCTTGAGGATTGCTACAGCACAAGACCTAACGCCAGACATCGATGGTCTGACCTCAGGAAAACAATGTCAGCCATCTAGTCAGAAAAGTTAAAAAAAGTTAATGCCTTGTGTTTGCCATATGTGTAATAAACAGTGTTTGGCAATATTTGTATGTTAAAAAAAATATCACTGTCTGTTACCAAAAATCATTTTTCAATAAATTGTACAATAATTGTACATTTGAATATCTACTTGCCATTATTCTGACTATGTTTCTGCTTTCAGAGCTAGTTATTACTTACATTATTACAAAAAACAGTAATAATTGAATGCAGTGACAATAATTTATGATAATAAAGAGTGAACACATAGTCCTACAGATACAACCGGCCCTTTGAGGGTGACCAAACTGCTGATGCGGCTTCTATAATCAATTTGAAAACTAAATTAAAAAGATATGGGGAGGTTGCAGGCTTTAAAATTAATGAAGAAACTAAAATGATTGTTAAAAAAAATTAAAGAAAAAGGAGTCAGAAGATCTGGAAAAGGAAGCAGGATGGGAAATAGTTAAGAATATAAAATATCTAGGAGTAGTTGTATCAGCGGATAATGTAAAGCTATTTGAAAATAATTATGCGAAATTGTGGAACCAAATTAAAAAGGATTTAGAAAGATGGGAATCATTAAATTTGTCAATGATGGGGAGGATAGCAGCGATTAAAATGCTAATCTTGCCAAAGTTTTTATGTTTCAAATGCTGCCAATTATAGGGGAAAATGATACATTTGAAATGTGGAGGAAAGAATTAAGTAAATTCATATGGGTTAAGAAAAAAGCCAGAATTCAGTATAAATTATTGACGGATAGTAACAAAAGGGGAGGCTGGAGGGTACCCGACCTCAAATTATATTATGCAGCTACGAACCTCTGTTGGATCAGAGAATGGATTACGCTAGAGGATAAAGAATTGTTGGGACATGGAAGGCTTCCGGAATATAAATGGTTGGCATTCATATCTTTTACAAGATAGAAAGAGATATAAGAAATTTTCAGACCATATTGTAAAAAAAATCATTATTTAAGACATGGGAATCTGTTCAGAAACATCTTAGAACACTTAACACCTTCGTGGGCATCGCCATTTGAAATGATGACAGTGTGTGGTGGATCTATAAAAGGAAAATGGGTAACATATCAGGAAGTGGTAATAAAAGAAAAAGAACATTACATTTTAAAACCATATAACAAGATCAAAAACCACTGTGCAAGTTGGTTCCAATACAACCAAATTCAAAGTATATTCGCAAAAACATAAAGAATTGGGATTTCCGGTGGGAAAATCAAAATTACAAAAAATATTAATTGAAAATGAAAAAATACTAGCGAAATTATAGAAGTATTTATTAGAATGGCAGTTAAAAGATGAATCAGTAAAATCAGTTATGATAAAATGGGCACAGGATATTGGGAGGACAATTTATAGTATACAATGGGACAGGCTATGGGTCGAAAGTATGAGATTTACTGCATGCACAATAATTAAAGAAAATATGAAGATGGCCTATAGATGGCATTTAATGCCAGAAAAGATAAGTAAAATTTATAAAACTGGGTCAAACAAATGCTGGAAATGCCGTGATAAGATTGGAACTTACTTACACTGTTGGTGGCAATGTAAAAAAAATCCAATAATTTTGGAGCAATATTTATGAGAAATTGAAAGGTATACTGAAATGTACGTTTGAGAAAAAGCCGGAATTGTTCTTATTAAGCATGATTCCTGAAAATGTACCCAAGGACAGAAGAAATATTCTACTATATGCAGGAGCTGCAGCACGATTACTCATAGGAAAAAAATGGAAGGAGGAGGAGGTTCCAACAGTGTATGATTGGTTAATTAAATTAATAGAATTTATGAATTTAGATAAAATGACAGCCGCTATTAGGAACACCCCTAAACAAAAAGTGGAAATTAGTAGAGGATTACCTGAGGAAAGAAGGTATAAAATCTGATCTGGTGATAGATGATGAAAGAAGTATACCCGAGTGGGGTTGATTGATTAAAAGAAAATAAGAATGTGGGCAAAAAGAAAATATTTATATAGAAATCGATATGGTAATAGTCGGAAGCTTTTTATATAATTTTTCTTTTTTAACTATTTCATTTTTCTTTTTGTATTTTTTTCTTTTTCTTTTGGTATGCTTTGCTTGAAAATTGTTTTCGTTTTTCTTTCTTTTACAATGTTCTCTTTTTTTGTATGTTCCCATTTTCGTGTATGTGTATCTTTTTTCTGTTAATATGTATTATATATTTTGTAATATTCTAAAGAATGAAGTTCAATAAAGATTTTTTTATCCCCCCCCCAAAAGAGGAAACGCAACGTGATTAAGGGAGTATTGGCCTCCATGGCCCCCTCTACCCTCCGGTCTTACAATAAAGTCTGGTGTAATCTTATGGATTATCGGTGCAAAATTCTAGCCCTCACCCACAACATCCCGCCTACTACCGACCACATATTACAATATTTGGAACATCAATATAATTTGGGGCGGGCAGCTAAAACTTTACAAATTCATTCAGCTGCAATCACATTTTTCAGTAATTCTATATTCTCTCTGGACCCTTGTGCGGATTTCATCGTCCACAGGGCAATTGAGGGTTGGGGCAGGCTCCAGTCCACAAAAGTCGAAGAGCGAAGGCTGATGACTTATGACATCCTCTGCTTAGTTCGCAAAAAATTGAGGTCTATTTGTTGGTCTAAATATGAAGCGCGATTGTTCTCCGCAGCCTACGCCATCTCCCTTCTTCGGTGCCCTCAGGGTCGGGGAGATAGTAGTGGAAAAATAACTTATGACAATGGTTACCGTGGCCTTCTTTTAAACGACATTCAACTATCTAGCTCCGGACTGTTAGTGCATATTCGGAGTTCAAAAACAGATCAGTGTGGCAAGGGTGCCTGGTTAAAATTAGCCGCTTCCAAGCAACTAAAATTATTATTTCAGTCCAATACTGATACCTTGGACACTAGTACTCCTTTTAAAACCAAATCAACCTTCATCCCCCATAATCAGGATTTTAGGATAGAAGCTTTTCATCATGAAATTATAAAAGACTTGGATTGGAAAAACGTCATATCCCCACTAGACATAATATAACTAGAGAACAACAAGAGCTAATTCATAACTTGGCGAATGACCGTTCGATCACAATTAAACCTGCGGACAAAGGAGGAGGGGCTATTGTCTTAATGGACACAGTCACTTATGAACGGGAAATAATCAGGCAATCGGCCGATAGAAAATATTACTTACCTCTTAGTTATGATCCTACTCAGAAAGTCTCTAACCTCATTCGTATCACGGTCAATGAGGCTCTAGCGCTAGATTATGCTTCCAAGCATCAAGGCGGATCTTATTATTCTGCAGTGATTAATAATAATAATACTTAAACACCTGAGCCTCAGGTTACAATAAAAGAACATTTCTTGTGATTTGTTCCTCTAAAGAAGACTATGGGTGCCTTTATGGCAGAAACTCTTCTTTGGCTGCTTGAGCAAATGGGATTACCACTTGAGAATCTGTGTGGTCAAGGTTATGATAATGGGAGTAACATGAGAGGTAAAGAAAACGGAGTACAAAAGAGAGTTCTTGATAGAAATCCACGTGCCTTTTTTGTGCCTTGCAGTGTGCACGCTCTCAATTTGGTTGTCAATGCTGCTGCTAAGAGTTGCCGGGAAGCAACAGGCTTCTTCATGTTGGTTCAACAGATCTATAATTATTTCTCTGCGTCAACTCAGCATTGGCAAATGCTAACTCGCCATGTACCTACCATTACTGTTAAGCCTTTGAGTCAACAAGATGGGAGAGTTGGATTGATGCTTTCAAACCACTGAGATATCATCTTGGTAGTATATATGATGCTTTAATGGAGATCTATAATGAACCACACCCACATAAGAAAACAAGTGAATCTCTTGCTAAAGTGAAGGGTCTTGCTGAAGGCATTAGTAAGTTCAAGTTTGTGGTATCCCTTGTTGTATGGCACAAGATGCTTTTTGAAATAAATGTGACGAGCAAACTACTACAAAATAAGGAAACTGATTTAAGTTCAGCTACAAGACAATTACAAGTAACCAAGAATTATCTTGTGGACTGTAGGTGTGATGATGGTTTTGAACAAGTTTTGAAAGATGCTAGTGTGATTGCAAAGGAGTTAGAAATATCACCAAACTTCGAGACAGAACAATTTAGACAAAGGAGAAAGAAAAAAACAGTTTGGGTATGAGGCCCCAGATGAGGCACCACAAGATCCTAAGCAAAAATTCAAAGTGGATTTCTATTATGCTATTTTAGATGTGGCCATTCAATCTGTTGAAGAGAGATTCCAACATCTACAATTCCGTATTTGGCTTCCTGTATGATATATACAGCATCAACAAAAAGATGTACAAAAGGCCTGCAAGACTTTGGAGCAGTCATTGACACACAATGAAAACAAAGATATTGATGCTGAAGATCTGTGCTGTGAACTTCTAGCAGTTGCTCAAAGGCTTCCAGAGCCTATGCCACCACAAAAAGTACTTCTCTTCATACTACAACACAAAATCCAGAATAGTGTGCCTAATGTTTTTGTTTCTCTTAGGATCTTTCTCACACTTCCAGTGGCAGTGGGAAGTGGTGAACGCAGTATTTCAAAACTCAAACTTATAAAAACGCACATACGCGCAACTATGCTCCAAAAGAGACTAGTTGGTTTGGCAACTATATATCAATCGAACATGCTGAAGCATCAGCACTTGACCTGAAGGAACTGTTAACAAAATTTGCAAAGGAAAAGGCACGTGTAAAATAAGATTTTGATTTGCCTGAAATTGAAACATTAAAGAGACTTAAATTTCAGCATCACATTTAACATTTTTCAAAGTGATTTCTGTGCTAAAACTGTGTTCTGTTTGAGAAAATAAATCAGAAATTGTTTTATGACTTATTTTCACAATTTTTTAAAAATAAATTAACGATTTCAAATTCTGTGCTTTTCATTCTTCCTATAATACATCTGTGTTTGAAATATGATTGGAGGGGGGGCGCCAGAAGGTGATCTCGCCTAGGGCGCAAAAAACCCTAGCACCGGCCTGCCCACAAGATGTTAAATGGAACTCTGTGGTTGACTGTTTTGAGCAGTATATCAAGAACTGGCCTATTCTGATGGCAGTTTGTGAACAAAATCGAGATAAAATAGATGGCTCTGTCACGGCCAAAATCCTCAACATTGGGCTTAAGAGAAACGTTGAACATATGCTGAGCATCCTGAAACCCATCTCTGAAGCTTTAAACAAAATACAGAAAAATAACTGTTTTATTGCTGATGCTGTTGAACTTTGGAAGGAAATGAGTGAACACTTAAAAACAGAACTACACTGTGCTGGTCAAGAACCGTAACAATCAATCAATCAATCAGAACTACACATGGACAGAATTAAATTACAAGCATTAAAAAAAACGAATGGGACAAGAACTGTCTCCAGCTCACTTTTTTGGCAAATATTGTCAATATCCAGTACCAGGTCAAAACTTAAGTGCTGAGGAAGAGGAGTTAGCTATGACATGGGTATCCAGCCATCATCCATCTGTAATGCCAACTATAATAAACTTCAAAGCTAAGGGGGAACCATTCAAGAAATATACCTTATGTTTGCTGAAGATATTTTAAATGGGGAGAGGGCCCCCATCCTACCCCCGAAGCCGCGGAAGAGTAGCCACCTGCAAGAGGCACAGCAGGGCACACCACAGCCCCAAACCCCACCGAGGAACTAACCTGAGGAAGTCCAGAGAAGAACCTGGCCTGGCAAGGAAAAAAAGTGATCCTGGCCGAAGTGAATCAGCTCTTTTCTGACCCTCCCCCCCACCAGCTTGTAGCCAGGTAAACCCACCCACCCACCCACCCTCTGGGAGTGGATGAGTACAAAATTTTGGGATTCTGCCTTATGCCTTACTCCTTTGTTTTGGGGAACTCTGCCTTCTGCCTTTTTTTTTTTGGAGGGGGGTTGGAACCCAGTTCAGCTACTGGTCGATTGTGTGACTGCAGAAATGGATTAAAAGCCCCCATCCAAACAATGACTTAATTTTAATGTTAATTTTTATCATCTACAATACTGTCATTTCTTTTATAGTGCAGTACATTGATTATTGCCTTTATGGATAAATGGTCTCACTGCTTATTCTTGCTTTGCATTTCAACAAATCAACCAAAGTCTGGGCCATCACAGACATACATACATGGACCCACACGCACCCAACAAACAAGCATGCACACCCCAAAAGGATTAGCTTTGCTACAGGCTTCACAGAAGCTGGATAGAACAGCATCTCACCCCTTTCACAACTTTGCTCATTGTTCAGACTACATACTTACTCCAAGAAGTGCCTAGAACACATACTTGACCCTAAATTAATTCTATACGGAGGCAACTTAAGAGGTTTTCATAAACATATACTGAAACACAAATACCTCCAAGGCTGAGTTACCAAATTCATGGCAAGAGTAACTTAAGGGTTAAAAATGGAGAAGAGAAAGGAAAGCATTTAATGCAAACTGGACTTTGGAGTCACAACTACTTTAAACTTGGTCCTCAACTAAATGAAGCCTTGCAAAAGTGCAACTCATCAGTTCACAAACTGCACCACCTTGAAATGATGGATTGGTCAAACGAGAAGAAAAATAACCTTTTAAAAGAAAGCTTACTGAGGAGTAAATTCACCCATTGAGAACTTAGGGTGGGTGGACAGATGCCTCAAAGGTTTAAACCTTTTAGAGAAAAACAAAGCCTCAAAACGGACACTTGAGCGCCCCAGACCTTGAGAGGGCTAGACTGAACTTACTTAAAATCAAAGCTACCAAAGACGTTTAAAACTTGTTCCCTCTGCTCCAAAGCAGGTCACCAGGTGAGTCTGGGCTGATCTGGTGGAAACAGAGATCAGTACAGTAGCCTTTTAACGACCATTTAGGAGAAATAAATCTAAGTCAGAACTCAACCTCAGATAGGCAATGCCTGCACATGGAAATTCCACCTTTTAACAACTAATTTACTCTTTTTCTTTAATCATACAGTCCAGAATTCCCTTCAAGAAGATATACTTAAAGGAAAGGCAGCTATTTTGCACTCAAGCCCATTCCACTTCCTAACATTAAATATCCCTCCTCACCCTACACAACGACGTATAAATCCTATTTCCATTGCTTGCTCAGTAAATTTATTAAGACGAGCAGCCAGGAGGTACATTCATAAATAATTGTATGACAATTTTCATATTTCATTATGCATTAGAATGGCATTTGTTGTCGTTGCTAATAAAACTGGCCCATAAAATGCATCTTGTAAATAAAGTGTAGCTTTTCAGGAGTTTCCCCTTAAAATAGAAGGAACTGAATTCCACCTGAACTCACTCACTCTCTCTCTCCCGCTCACACAGGCCCCGCATAACCCAAGACTGAAGGCAAAAATTACCTTGGACGCCGTGGAGCGAAGCACCGCATAGAACCTTTCCTGCCGCTCTTCAAGCCGCTCTGCAGTCCCGAGAAGCGCGGCACGTGGCCTTTTCTGGCAAAGGGGCGGACCAGAGGGAAGCCCGCTCCCTCCAGGTCCGCTCCCAAGCCCCGCCCCCTTGGCGTGGCTGGATTGGCCAGAATTCAAAGCAGGCTAGCAAAAGCAGGAAGAAGGTGGAGGAACGGGGATTGATTTGAAATGATCCAAGGGCGCTCCCTTCTCTTCAAGGTCCTGGATGGGCCGTAAAACAGTTCGAAGCAGAAATGCTTGCAGCTAGGGCAACAGAGCGACTCGCAAAATTATTTGTGGTCTGCTCAGTTGCAGAGTCCAGGGCACCTCGCAGTACTTTCTAACTTAAGTTCAATACATGCACGTGCAAAATGCATGCTTAAGAGCTCCACACACACACCCCGCGCGCTTTTTTTTAGTAGGGAGCTGCTTCCTAGAGTGCAATCCTCTGTGGCTTCCAGCAGTAAAAGTTCATTTTGCAAGCCTTTCTTTTCCACCCCGCACCATTTGTGCCCAATCTCAAGCATGTC
This sequence comes from Zootoca vivipara, assembly GCF_963506605.1. Taxonomy (NCBI): domain Eukaryota; kingdom Metazoa; phylum Chordata; class Lepidosauria; order Squamata; family Lacertidae; genus Zootoca; species Zootoca vivipara. Next base: position 94,161,483 of record NC_083282.1, read on the forward strand.
TACTTGGACGTAAACTCCATTGAGGTATCTGAAGAAGTGTGCATGCACACGAAAGCTCATACCAAAATATAAACTTAGTTGGTCTTTAAGGTGCTACTGAAGGATTTTTTTTATTTTGCTTCGACTCAGACCAACACGGCTACCTACCTGTAACTAGTCCATTGAGGTCAGTTGGATTTACTCCCAGGAAAAGGTGCATGCAGCTTCTGCTAGGCTTTGCACATGTATATATTAAATATTCTGCTTTATAATTTAAAATACTTATTTTGCATCCTTAAGATATCAATCAAAGTCAGAGACTTTCCTTTTCTTTCCATGGTTCATTTTACACCCCTCCTTCCCTCCCTCCCCAGAAAAATCCCAAACATGTCTACTTGGAAGTAAAGGTGCATGCTGCTGCCTCTACTAGGCTGGAGTTTTGGGGGTCTTTAAAAGTTACATGAATTCCATTGGGCTGGTCTTGTGAATAAGTGTGTTAAGCTTTTCATTTACCCCTTTTGATGTTGCAAATAAATATTTCTGTTAGACTTTTAAAACACTGCAAGGCTTTGAGCGTGAGGGCACTGCATGTGTTTACATGTGTCATCATCATGTGTGTGTTGTGTATATGATATAAAGTTTACCTTTGCATATATCATATATAGACTGGCACCTCCCCCCCCCCCCCTGCAGATAGTTTCCCTTTAACGCAGGCAAAAATTCAGCAGGTAAGAACCAGCCTTTAAATTCCCACATTTAACCATTTATGATGGTGGCAGATCCCTTGGTGGCAAATCCCTCACTGACTTGAGTGGGACACCATGTGTATGAGATTTCAGACTTGAACACCCTTTTATTTGAGATTGGTGGAGCTCAGAGTTGGAACCATATTTGCTTGCTTTAAAGTAAGTCCCACTAGAGCAGTTCAGCCAGCCTGTCTCTTTCCCCTTTATTCCATCATTGGAGAGCATATATAGGGGGTGCGTGGGGGGTGGGGGTGGCACTGATGTAAATTAGAAGGTCCTTATTGTGATCTGACAAATGTTGGAGGGTATGCGTACTCCATCCATTTCCCTCCCTGCCCCTCAGGCCTATTAAGCAGAGCAGCCCTGCCTATGGTGGTGTCCCTCTGGCTCGGCCCTTCAATGACTTCTTGGGCTTTTTCTTCCGTCAAAGGGCTCTCTGTGCCTTTAAAAGCTTCGCAACAGGAAGGCATGCAACAGGTAGAGTCCTTATGTATGTGCCCCACCCCCCACTATAAGAACAGGATGCTGGACTAGATGGGCCTGATCCAACACCAGCCTTTTCTTAAAATACAACGCATGTGCCTGAGGCATAAGGGGTTCAATACTGGGCTGCAATGCTTGCCTTGCCCCGGGCCTTGGCAACTCACCCGATGCCACTGCTCTCTTAAATTCCCCGCAGAGTTTTTCTCCAAGGTGCCCAGAGGGAGGTGCCCAGTTGCTGTGCGATGGCACCAAGCCCCTGGAGAGTCAGCAACAGGAGTGAGCGGCTGCCTGGCCTCCCTTTGCCTAGAGCTCAGCATCTGGGGCAAGGCCATTTGAACCCGGGAGGGCCTTCTCTGGGGGTTTCTGGGCAGAGCCGGCTTGCACAGCCAGCGGGAGGAGGAAAGCAAGGCTTCCTGGACAGGCAGGATTTGCAGAAGCCTTTCCAGCTTCAGAGGTGAGTGAGAGCCCCTTTCTTCAAGGCATCAGGCACTGCAGCCCAGAAGGGGCCACCCAGACATTGGCAGCAGCAGGAAGGGAAAGGCTGGCCGCTTTTGTTGGCTAGGTTGCTCCTTCCTTTGCCGAATGCATCTACAAATGCTGTTTTTTTGAGGAAAGTTGCTTGCTTCCTGTTCCTTTAAAAGCCACCCATCAGTTAGTATGGCCCAATATCTCACGGCCACCTGGGCCCTTCCACCTGCTGGCTGTGGGTGTGGTAGTGGCTCAAAGGGCCTTAATGAATGTGATGATGTGAACCCCTATAAATCCTTGAATATGCTTCTAATACAGAAGTTATGGTAACCTGCTGCTTTGAGAAACGGCTGATTTGGCAAGATGCTGTCCCTCACTGCAACAGAAGGACAGCTAATAATATGCAAATCACAAAGATACAGCTCATAAACTAGAACATAAGTTAATGCATGGTGCAAATGGCTACGCGTAACACAGGTTCCCAACTTGCACACTAACACAATGGTGAAAATCAAAGCTTAGTTAGCAATGTTTATTGCACATGTGTATTAAACATGAAGTGAGGTGGTGATGTACATCATTGGTGAAAATTGAAATCCTTTGTTTGAAATGTTATAAATACCACCGCCCTGACCCTTGGTTGGGGTTGCAGTTTTGCGAAAAGATTCGACTGTACCCCATTGCTTTGCAATAAACAACAATGGACTCCTAACTCCTCTTGTCTCTGAGTTTTATTGGCGTAAACTCAGAAGATAAACCATTTTTGGCTTGCAACATGGGGACACCGAAATGGGGGGCACCTCTCAGGAACTCCCTACAAATCCCAGTGGGGCTGCCTGTGCCAGAGGGACCCCCTTGGCCAAGGGCTCCTTCTCACCTGGAGGTACCGGTACTATCTATCTATGGGCAGAGGAAAGAGATGCCACATCTCCTTTCCCAATGCAATTAAAATGTGTATATAATAATAATAATAATAATAATAATAATAATAATATATTATTTATACCCCGCCCATCTGGCTGGGCGGCTTCCAACAGAAAAATGAAATAAAATAATCTTTTAAACATTAAAAGCCTCCCTAAACAGGGCTGCCTTCAGATGTCTTCTAAAAATCTGGTAGCTGTTTTCTTCTTTGACATCTGATGGGAGGGCGTTCCATAGGGCGGGCGCCACCACCAAGAAGGCCCTCTGCATATATAATTGCATATATAAAAGAAATTTCTATTCTGATCAAAAAACAGTGGAGCTCGCTTAAGAGGGTAAGATCTACCCTTAGGTGCTGCAACCACAAATGTCAAAATGTGGCACAGGACACACGTCCCAAGTTCTAACCTGACAGGCTGTGTGTGTCCCCTGTAATAATAATAATAATTTATTATTTATACCCCGCCCATCTGGCTGGGTTTCCCCAGCTACTCTGGGCAGCTTCCAACAGAAAAATAAAATACAGTAATCTATTAAACATTAAAAGCCTCCCTAAACAGGGCTGCCTTCTAGAAATCTGGTAGCTGTTTTTCTCTTTGACATCTGATGGGAGGGCGTTCCACAGGGCGGGCGGGCGCCACTACCGAGAAGGCCCTCTGCCTGGTTCCCTGCAACTTGGCTTCTGGCAACGAGGGAACCGCCAGAAGGCCCTCGGCACTGGGCCTCAGTGTCGGGGCAGAACGATGGGGGTAGAGATGCTCCTTCAGGTATACTGGAACGAGGCCAATATTAGCCCAAAATTAGCCCCTGTATTAGCCCAATAGAAAATATATCAAAATGTGAGTTAACATTGCAGTGTTGGTCTGAGTCGAAACAAAATAAAAAAATTCCTTCAGTAGCACCTTAAAGACCAACTAAGTTTTTATTTTGGTATGAGCTTTCGTGTGTATCTGATGAAGTGTGCATGCACACGAAAGCTCATACCAAAATAAAAACTTAGTTGGTCTTTAAGGTGCTACTGAAGGAATTTTTTTATTGAGTTAACATTATAAAACATTCCTCGTTCTGCAATAAGCAACCAACATTCAATACTCAGGTGAACAGCTTTTATTCTAAGAAGACATACATTTACATAGGTTTTTAAAATTACAGGCCAAACTGTATGGCTGGACCAAACCAGACATGTCCAAGTCATTAGTGACATAATTTTCTGCCAATATTCCTCGTGTCCACCCAAAGATGCTGATCCCCCCCCCCCCGGCCAGACAAGTCTCTTTGGAAGACAAAGGCCTTAGATGGGTGAGGAAGGCTGACTGACAGGTAATTTAACTGAGCAACCCTCTCAGCACCCGTCCCAAAAACGCCTCCTCCCTTCCACCCACCCCTTCAGTCTGCTCCTCCAAACCCTGTGGATCCTTTCAGTGTGGTTCGGCAGAGAGGGATGCCCCGCAGCGTCTGGGAGCTGGAAGAGGAGATCTGGAAAGGAAGGAAGGTGTGAATGCATGTTAGGAGATGCCCCCATAACAAGGAACCGGTGAGTTCACCTGCAAGATCGCCTGACCTCCAGATGCAACCCCTCAGCCACTTCGATCTGTGGAACTTTGGAACTCCCTGCCTATTGATACCAGACAAGGCGCTTTCATTCTACTCTCTCTGGCCCCCACTATAAGTCATCTTTGTTTAGACATGCCGATGCAGACGTTTAGAAAGTGGGTGCGAGATTTCATTCCTTTTTAGCCTCTCATTATTTCCCCTTTGCGAAAAGTCTTAAATTATTGCTGTTAAAACAATAAAATTATCATTCAGAATTGTCTTTTTTGTATACTGCTTGAAGGACTTTTTTTAAAAAAATAATAATAATCCAATCATGCGGTGTAGACATTTTGTGAAATAATAATAATAATAATAATAATAATAATAATAATAATATTTATACCCCGCCCATCTGGCTGGGTTTCCCCAGCTACTCTGGGCAGCTTTCAACAGAAAAATAAAATACAGTAATCTATTAAACATTAAAAGCCTCCCTAAACAGGGCTGCCTTCTAAAATGCCTTCAGATGCCTTCTAAAAATCTGGTAGCTGTTTTTCTCTTTGACATCTGATGGGAGGACGTTCCACAGGGCGGGCGCCACTACCGAGAAGGCCCTCTACCTGGTTCCCTGCAACTTGGCTTCTCGCAACGAGGGAACCACCAGAAGGCCCTCAGTGCTGGACCTCAGACAGTAGGATTTTTCTAATGTATAGTTAAGCTATGGAACCCCACAGCCACCTACCTGAATAGCTTTAATAATAATAATAATAATAATTATTATTATTATTATTATTATTATACCCCGCCCATCTGGCTGTTTTTCCCCAGCCACTCTTAAAGAGGATTAGACAATTCATGGAGGGGGAAATGGCTATAGGTGGCCACTCGCCCTGATGGCTATGTTCTCCTTGTACTGTCGGACACAGCATGCCCTGAAATACCAGTTTCTGGGACCCCAAGTGAGGAGAGGGGCTGCTGCCCTCCCCCCATTAGGGCATCTGGCTGGTCACTTGCAGAGGACAGGATGCGGCACTCATTTGGCCTTGGTGCGCCTTCAGCTGCTACTCTCTCCTTAGGCCATTTGTTTCCACCCTAGGAAAAAGCAAGGGACGGGTCAATCACCTTCACCAGGACATAATCGCCCGGCTGGACTCGGACTTGGGATCCCAAGCCGGTGCCATCGTCCACCTCCACGTCTGGGAAGATCACTTTGATGTTGCCATCGTTCCTGCCACACAGGTCCAAGGCTGAGCGTTTACTCGTCTGGGGAAGCAAGGAGGGTGGCTGTTAGATTTATTTATTTTGTTGGTTAATTAACAACAGCAGCAACAACAAAATAATGCAAACATAACAAAGAGGGGCAAAAGATTGAAAATGTAAAGCATGAAGCATCACAGCCTAGGAGTAAAAAAGTACAAAGATACAGCACAGTTCCAATTGGATAAATCAGGCATCCCCAAACTTCAGCCCTCCAGATGTTTTGGACTACAATTCCCATCTTCCCCGACCACTGTTCCTGTTAGCTAGGGATCATGGGAGTTGTAGGCCAAAACATCTGGAGGGCCGCAGTTTGGGGATGCCTGGTGTAGGCCCTGCAGGGATGAGTGAATGCTCACAAAATACCAGCCCCTTAAATCTTGTTTATAAAGATTCCCTTGACAAATAATAAAGCTTTGTAAAAATAAGTGTTCTCCACCTGTGAATTCCATCATGATTGAGAATAAAGCTTCTATAGAGTCTTAAACGAGCCGTCAATGAGTGACCTTTGGCCTCAATGTTTGTATATGGAATAAAATTGTGCCATATATCAATCAAAAAGAGCATTTGAGTTCTGCCATTCAGATACTTTTAGTTTATGAGATATCTTTCCAAGAAGGGCAGTTTGCCAAACTGCTGAATACGAGCAATCCAAATTATTCAGGATTTGACAGGCACTCCTAAGCCTGGAGGAAAAAAGCTTGGGCAACAGCCTTACAAATTTCAAAGTTCCGGACAAGGCCACTAAAATGATCAGGGAGATGAACGACCCCCCCCCCCCCAAATGAAGGAATGATGCAGCTTTGGGGGCTTTTTCGTTTAGAAAAGAGACTCAAGGAAGAGGTGACATGCAGAAGTTTATAAAATCATGCACGGAATGGAGAAAGTGGGGGAAGTTTTTCTTCCTCTCTCCTAACACTGGAACTCTTGGACATCCAATTAAGCTGAACGTTGGGAGATTCAGGGCAGATAAAATAAAGTCCTTCACGCAGCACAGAGTTAAACCATGGAACTCCCTATCGCAGGAGGCAGTGGGCCACCTTAAAAGAAGAAAGGACAAATTCATAGGGAAAACTATCAAAGCCCACTAACCAAGAGGGGTTGGCTCCGCCTCTGTCTCCGCAACTGGAGGGGAGAGTGCTTGAATCCTGCCTGCGGATTTCCCATGGGGGCATCTGATCAGCCGCTGTGAGAAGAGCATGCTTGACTAGATGGGCCACTGGCCTGATCCAGCGGGGTCTTCCCAGGTTCTCATGTTCCCAGCTTGATTACTGTAATGCATTCTGCAAAGGGCTGCCCTTGAAGACAGTCCCGGATACTGTAGTACATAGCTGCCAAGTTATCCCTTTTTTAAAGGGATTTCCCCTTATGCTGAATAGGCTTCCTCGCGAGAAAAGTGAAAACTTGGCAGCTATGTACTGTAGCTAGTACAGAATGCCCAGCAAGGTCAGCTCCTCTCCTCTCTGCTCCCCTCTTTTGATGCTCAAAGCAGACCCCCTGACACACACACACGTGCAGAAGAGGCAGACATGGGAGGCCTAAGACCGCTCTCTGCCTCCGCCCTCTTGACTCCTGTGGCATTTATCGAAGTGGCACTCACACTCTCTACCAAGACCACTTGCACTCGTCCCACGGCGGCTGCGTTTGCCCTGGACGCCTCCTCGCGAAAGACGGTCATGAGCTCCTTCAGCCGCCTCTGCTTCACTTCAGGGGCCACGTCATCCTGCAGATGGTGAAACGCCCGGGTTTTCTGGAGAAACAAAGTGCCAGTGAATCGGAGGCAGAAGCCCTGTGCCTTGTTAAAAGGGGGTCACCCGCATTCTGCAGCCGTGCACACCCCGCGTTCAAAATTCTGTGGCTCTTCAAACTCTGCAATGGGAATCACTAGAATTGTAGAGTTGGAAGGGGCCAATAGAAGTTGTGTCCAGATCAAGGGAAGTCATGGGCTTCAGCCTTGGTCAGACCCCACCTGGAGTCCCATGTCCAGTTCTGGGCGCCACAATTCAAGGAGGACATGGACAAGCTGGAAGGTGTGCAGAGGAGGGGGAACGAAATGATCAAGGGTCTGGAAACCACGCCTTATGAGCAACGGCTGAAGGAGCTGGTTATGTTTAGCCTGGAGGAAAGAAGACTGAGGGGTGATATGACAGCCATCTGAAGGACTGTCACATGGAAGAGGGAACAAGTTGCTTTCTCCTGCTGTGGAGGGCGGAACCCTTTCATGTCATTTGAACCAATGGCTTCAAATGACATGAAAGGAGATTCCAACTCAACATCAGGAAGAACTTTCTGACGGCAAGAGCCATTCGACAGTGGAAGGGATTCCCTTGGAGGTTGTTAAGCAGAGGTTGGCTGGCCAACTTCCAGAGCTTCCTGCACTGCAGGGGGTTGGACTAAATGGCCCTTGGGGGTCCCTTCCAGGATCCCCCCCTCCCTGAGACATGGAGGCAGAATGTGCTTGCTTTGTCAGTTCAGTAAGGGGCTACCGTTCTCACCTCCCTCATGCTGTAAGCAAAGATGAAGGCCGTGTTGTAGCGGACCTCACGAAGGAGGGACAGTGTCTGCCTGTGGTCGTCTTCCGTCTCCCCGCAGAAGCCAGCAATGATGTCGCTGCTGAGAGTCACACCTGCTACATGAAGGGGACAAAGTGAGACACACAGCAGGAATCCAGAGAGAATGGGATGGTGCAGCAGGTGGAAACCAGCGAAGAACAAGGAGGTTCTTTCTGTCTCAGCACACACTTATTATTTATTGAATTTATATACAGTGGTGCCTCAGTTTACGAACTTAATCCATTCTGGAAGTCCGTTCTTAAACCGAAACCGTTCTTAAACCGAGGCGCGCTTTCCCTAATGAGGCCTCCCACTGCCGGTGCCCTTCCACCGTTCGGGTTCTGTTCTTAGACCAAGGTAAATTCCACAAACCGGGACACTACTTCCAGTTTTGTGGAGTTCGTAAACCAAATCGTTCGTAAACAGGACTGTTCTTAAACCAATGTACCACTGTACCGCCCTATACCTGGAGGTCTCAGGGTGGTTCGTCGAACAAAATCAAAATATAAAACCCAAAAAACATATAACCAAAATAAAAACAACAACCCACTTATGACCATTAAACCTCAGGAAGGAATTCCTAACTTTGCTCAGCTCTGGAATGAGGTGCCCATCAAAACACTCATTTTGGGGAAATCCTCAGCAAGAAGAGGGCAGCCTCTCGCCCAGCCCCTTGCTCCAAGGAAAACTGTAAGTGTTTCTCGAGAGCAGCGGATCAGTTCCCAGCCAGCTCTATGCTTCCATCTGACAGCCTGAGAATCTCAGCTGCCCCCTTCCTCTTGGTGTCCCTTCCAGTTCTACAATTCTATGAAATCTGTGACACCACCAGACACCACCCTACATTATGAGCAACCTTGTCTTTAATATCATTCTGGCCACCTGGCCTTGAACCCCCCCTGCTTCTTCAGCTCCCCAATCCCCCCCCTCTCCTGGCGCTCCCTTGCCCACAAATCTTTAGTCTCTGGAAGCAGAACTATTTCCCCATCACACCAACACAGAGAAAGACACCTTGGGCAAGGCAGCCCCAGCCCTTCACTTTCCCACATGCTCACAGGTTAAGCTGAAAGTCCATAAAGATGTAACTCAAACCAGTAGGGAAGTTGGGAGAGTAAGCAGCAGCAACAACGGCTACAGGAGGAACCCACCTGGCAAAGAGTCTCGGATGAGGTGTACGAGCGCCAAGTAAGCTTCCCGGGTATATCTGGGTGGGTGAAGCAGAGAGGGCAAAGTTAGGAGGCACTGATGCAGCCTCAGGCACCCTGTGGCAGACAGATACAGTACATGGTGGGGCCTGGCAGGCTTCATAAGAACTGCTGCTGCTGCTGCCCAGCAAGGACTGGGATATTTGGGGAAAAGTTTTGTTGGGAGTGTTTGCTGTCATTGATATTAATTTTCTGTATCTTTATTTTTATTTGGAATTTTTCAGTTTGATTATGTAGTTTTTTTATCTACTTTTATGACTACTTTGCTATGTTTGTAACTGTTTAAATCTTTTCATATTGTAAGCCACCTTGAGCATTGTTTTACCTGTGGGAAGGCGGAATACAAATAAAATGATGGTGATATTTCCCATATCCATTACTTAGAAAACCAAGAAAACATGAAGCAACATTAGGGCACGGAATGTCTGTTTCTTACGACCCTGAAACTTCTTATTTAAAAACATCAGAACATCAAAAGAGCTTGGCTTCTGGATGAGGCCAATGGCCCACCTAGCCCAGCATCCTGTTCTCACAGTGACTGACCAGATGCCTCAATGGGAAACCAGCAAGCAGGAGATCACTGGCTCTCCCAAAGAAGCTGAACAACTGTGGCTCCCCTTAAAAAAGCTCAACAACTTTGACCCGAACCCCCCAAAAATGGGCCTTCCTCAAAAAAATCTCAACAACTTTGACCTGAACCCCCAAAAAGGGGGTAGATCACTGCCAGTTTTTAACTCTGTGAGTAGATCGCAGTCTCTTGGGAGTTGGCCACCCCTGATATATACCTATTTTTAATGACAGTCTAATAATATAGTAGGGGTGTCTAACATGTGCAAGACTCACCCTCTCCTCATCGCCTCCAGGACACGGGTGCTTCCGCTCTGGACCGGGAGGTGCAGATGTTTGCAGATGTTGTGCCTCTCCTTCATGAGCTGGAAGACCTGCCGAGAACAGAGCGGCCATCAATGGACCCCTGGCTGTGGGCAACCACTTGCCCTTGGCCAGTAGGCCAGCAGAGGAAGGGGAGCCAAACCCACCTCGTCCGGGAAGTCCTTGGGGTGCGGGGAAGTGAAACGGATCCTCATTTCGGGATCGATGGCAGACACCCGGTCCAGGAGGTCCGCAAAGCGCAACCCGCCCTGCTTGGGCTTGTAGACAGAGTTGAAGCCGCGACTCAGCTGAGTTGGGGTCGCTGAGAGGAACTGGGCCTCGGAGGTGTCCCGGTAGCTGTTGACGTTCTGGCCCAACAGGGTCACCTCCTTCACCCCCTGCAGAGGGAGGCGGCCGGGTCATGATTGGCAATGTGGGGAAGGACGCACAGAGGGAGAGGGTGGCGAGAGAAGCCAGGAACCGGAGGCATTTTGCACTCCATCCAGGCAAGCGATAAGCATCGCCGGAGGTCACAGCTGCATTCCAGCCGAGGCAAAAAGACTCAGGAGTGGAGGGTGAGGAATGAGGCTGAAGCCAGGCAGAGAGGCCTGGGGGGAGCACACCCACCCCCTGGGCCTGGAGATCCCCATTTGTGGCTTCCAGGGCTCCTCCCACCTCCCTGCCCACAATGCAGCAGGCGAGTTTCGCAGTGGGGCTGGTCACCTGGTCCGAGAGTGCTTGCACCTCCTGCAGGATGGAGGCCACTGGCCGGCTCCTCTCACGCCCGCGGGTGAAGGGGACGATGCAGTAGGTGCACATGTTGTCGCAGCCGCGCATGATGGACCTGTGAGAGAGAGAGGGGGGGGGGAGAAGTCCCCATGGGGTGGTGGGAGGGGAGTCTGTCACGGTCTTTGTTTCCCCTCCCAGGACTGAGATATACGCCAAGTCCGCCGGACCAATTTCTTAGAAGATTCAGGACAGGCAAAAGGAAGTCCTTGTTCACACAGCACAAAGTTAAGCTGTGGAACTCCCTCCCACAAGAGGCAGTGAGGACCAGCAACGTGAATGCCTTTAAAAGAGGATTGGAGAGGGTATCAATGGCTATTAGCCAAGATGGCTATGCTCTGCTTCAACAGTTGGAGGCAGCAATGCTTCTGAATCGCAGTTACAGGAGGAGGGAGCATTTCTGCTTGCTTTGCTGGCTTCCCCAGCAAAGCCTTGAGGAAATGCCAACTGCAATTTCTTCAAATTGTATATTCAAACATGAGGGCTAGCATCTTGATTTTTAAAATGAGGCTATTTCAGATCCAACTGCCTGCAGCCCATGGAGCTTGGCTCATGGAAAAAACCAGGCTCTGCAACTCAGAGGGAGGCAGCAGGTGCATGCATCATGAAGATGAGAGACTTGGGACCTCAAAGTGCTCTGGTCACTTTGAACAGATTCACGGCCCATGTGCAAGTGCACTTGAACTCGCAACCCCGCAGAGCCTGACCGGAGGACCAAGCAGCCCACCTGGCACTTACACGAAGGCCGACGTGGGGCTGGCGCTGGTGTGGACAGGCAGGATGTCTGCGTAAGTTTCATCCAGGGAGAGCAGGACGTTGGCGGCTTGCTGGCCCGTTTCGGCCACTGCCAGGAGCCTGGGAAGGTCACGGTAAGCATCTGGACCCGCCACGAGGTCGACTAACTTCTCCCGCTCCAGGATCTTCTCCTTCAGCCTCTCGGCCATGCAACCTGCAGACGGGGAGAACTGTTTACTGCTGGATATACACTTTGCACATTAAGGAGTTGTTTTGACTGTTTTTACCATTAATTTCACTGTCTTCTAATTTGTATACCGCCCTAATTTGTTCAATTTGTATACCGCCCTTCATCTGTAGATCCCAGGGAGGCTCACAGCATAAAAATGCAAGATAAAAACCACAAAGTGCATAATAAAAACAAGAGCAAGAACAAAACAATAAAGCCTCTCCCCCTTCCAATGCTCTACCCAATGCCAACCCCCCCCAACCCCCCCCGGACCAGCAGTATTAGCTATGGCGTTCCGCATTACCTAATATCCCGATCCGTAAGGGCGCTTGCAATCGGGGCCGCTTGGACTTCAGAGCCGTGAGGTATCGTAAGCGGTTCCAGATGGTCTGCTCAGCCTTCTCCCTGAGGAGCAGCAAAGGATCAGCTTTTCTGCCAGGGCTAGGAAACCCTTTCTCCGAATGACGCTATCTGACGAAGTTTCTTATTCTTAGATCCAAATATTTTCATTAAATATAAACATTGTCTCCCTCCTTCTTCGTGACGCCCCCCCCCCACTGGCCCCCTCCTGCCACAAGGGAAGCCCATGGGGTGCGACCTTCTAAAGAAGATCCATTTTTATGATTGGGTTTCCTTCCACCGCCTCCCCCCCGCCCCCAGAGCCCCCCCTGCCACCAGGGGCTTCAGGGCAATAGGGAGGAAGGTAGGTAGCTACCTGCCCAACCATCTCAATAAACATTGCAAAACTAATATACAAATCTAAAATTTCTTTCCCCAGCCATTCCTCCCCCTCCCTCAAGGAAAATCAATTATTACATACAATCATTTATCTAACCAAACTCTTAACTTTGTTCTTTTAAGCACACTCTCCTCCCTCCCCCTCGCTTTAAACATATTAAGAAACCCATGGAAACCAGGAAGAGGAGATCTGAGGAAGTCGCAATTACAATGTTAAGTAACTTAGAAATGGTGAGCTTTCTTTTTCTTTTTTGTTGTTTATGTTGGAGGAACAGCAGGGGGGAACCCAAACCCCAATACTCCTTCTATCTCTGTGCCTCTTGGTGGCGGGGGGGGGGGATGGAGGAGGTGGGGAGGATAAACTCAGCTGTAAAATGGACTACCTTCGGTCTCAACACTTGCAGGATCTACTGGTGGCAGAAGTGGACTTGCGGGGGGAGGGAAGGTGGATGGATATGTGTTGTATGTTTTGTTTTGTTTTGTTTATATAAAATAAAAATTATTTTTAAAAAGAAAAAAAAGAGTATCTGACGAAGTGTGCATGCACATGAAAGCTCATACCAAAATAAAAACTTAGTTGGTCTTTAAGGTGCTACTGAAGGATTTTTTTTATTTTACAATAAGCCAGGGTTACCTCTGTTGCACCCCTTTTGGAAACCAGGGAATACACTTTCGTACCTGATTGAACACGTGACAAGGAGAATCACATCTGCCTAATGGAAGAGAGAAGGAGAAGGGGATAAATGGAAGGGAGAAAAAATATTTCTAAAACTGGATGGGAAACAAAATGCTCCGTCTAAGTGGGACAGAACTCCAGTGCCAGACTAGAACCCTCTGACTCAGATCATTCTGTTTCCAAAAGAAAAAGCAAACTTTCTAGCCCTCAAGGTGGAAGAGAGCCATTGGTCAGGGCAACATATGCCACAAGCAACTGCAGAGGCCAAGCATTACCTCCTCCAGACTGCTGGTCCTCAGGTAGCCACTTTTCTGGAGGATGGACCAAGCGATCTCCGTATCGTTGACATTCATCTGACAGCCATAAGTCTCCAGGTACACTGCAAGAGGTATGGAGGAGAAGAAGAGGAGGAGGAGAAAAGGGTGGGTTTCTTGGGAGGGGAATCAAACAGCTCTGTCTCCCATTCCCATCACCGATTCTTGCACTGCAGGGGGATGGACTGGGCAACCCATTGGTCCCGTCCAACTCTACAATTCTATGAAAACAGTCATAAACTGAACCATCAATTTATGAAACATGGCAAAGACACTTAAATGTCATCTTTACGATGACCCCATGATATGGGTGGGTGGTTCTTCCTGTTTTGCAGCTGGGAACTGAAATAAGACTTATCCACAGTCTTCATCCCCAACTAATTTCTAACCAGAGAATAGAAAACCATGCTTATTGTGCTGTATGCTGGTGTCTGATGAAGGAATATAATCTGCTGCTATAATTGATTAGCTTGTCTTCTCCAAGCAGATATCTGATTATCCTAGCAAAAATAATGTGAGGAAGGTGTTTGTTTATGCAATAAAGATATTTAAAGTTGCAAAGCACACACAAGAGGCTGTATCTACAGAGAGAGAACTGTGGTTCAGGCATTTCTTTCCAAAGTGTTTAGGCCTAAATTATAATCTTGTAAACTTGTTTGTGATGTCTGCCGGTGTGAATGCAATTCCCTCGACACAATCCGGCTGAGTTTGGGAATCAAAGGGAGCATGACATTGGCAAGGCTTCAGGACTCAACCCGCCATCCCCCACCGGCAACCCACTCCAATCTCCCTCTTTTCCACACAGGTTGCAAGACCAGAATTGAGGACCTGCAATTCCACTCTCCGGAGGAATCCTCAGCTCCGGCAGGTGTGTGGTGCTGTGTGGCAGGACAAAGCAAGGCAGCAACACAGACCTTTTCTTGGGGCATCTGCCAGGGTTCTGGAGCCAAGATAGGGTTCTGAATCCTCCGCTGCTTCAGCTGGCAAACGCTGAGTTTCCTGCACAGGTCTAGCGTCTTGTAGGAAATGCTGCAATGAGGGTCCTGCCGCCAACTTAGCATGGAAATCTTCCAGGCCTCCCTTGCACTTTGCTTCTCTGCTGTGCACCCCAAGATCTGAGCCCCTGGTGGAAGCCCAAGCACAGGGTCCAGCCGGTTGCAGGGTCCAGCACGGAGGCCGCCGACGGCACACCCTCAGACCTCCCACGATGCAGCTGCGTATGGACTGCATCTTCACCTCCTGCGCCCTGAGACAACCGACAGATGAGTGATTGCAGCAACCTTTTCCAAAGGCAGCATCAAATGAAACACTGGAAAGAGCACAGGTGTAAATGTAAAACATCACATGCAACAACAGGGCATTTCTACATGAATGGAGAAGTCGTGGTTCTCCAAAGTTTGACAAAGCCTTCTCTGCAGCACCCCTCCAGACTGACTGGAAAAACAATGGTGTGTTAATGGTTAATACATATCATTCTGCTTTGTTCTGAGATGCTTCCCTGATGTTACCAGATTATTGCCCTCTGGAGGGGCAGCCTCAAGCTACAGCTCAACAGAAGTGGGACAAAAAACAACAGTAGCAGACTGGAGCATACATTTAAAGAAGAGTGGAAAGCATTGATTGAATCCTAGCTGGCCAGGGCACGCATTGCTGTGGGTCATCCCTGTGATTCCCCCCACCCTGTCACGATCCATGGCCTATCCCGTCCCCTCCTGCCCCCAACCCACACCTGGGCGAGTCCCCACCTCCATTCGGCCTAGTCTGTAAAGGCAAGCCTCCATTCAGCCTAGTAGCTGCAGAACCAGTGTAGCCTCTGATAGAGGGCCAAGGTTTTCTAGCTGTAGTACCAGCGTAGCCACTGCTAGAGGGCACTGTGTTGCAACATCTTCTGCCTTCTATTTCCCAGGTTCCCCAGACCTCTGAGTTCAGGGTTCCAAACCAGTGGGTTTTACCTGGTTTTCGTGGCTCAGGTGTGGCATGTGGCCAATCTATGTGGATGGAAACACTCACCTATACCCATGTGACGTTGTGGCCAAATTTGAATGCAATCAGGCAAGCGGTTAGGGAGAATGCCGCATATTAACAAACTTGGACCCTCTACATCTATTTTATATATACAGTATATAGATGTGGAAGATTACTGTATACAGCTGAAAACGTTGGCAGCATTAAGATAAATTCAACAGAGTAAAATATGCAGGGGATGCGAGTGCTGCTGTGGTCTACGGCTTGCCGATCGGAAGGTCGGCGGTTCGAATCCCCGTGGTGGGGTGAGCTCCCGTTGCTCGATCCCAGCTCCTGCCAACCTAGCAGTTCGAAAGCATGTCAAAGTGCAAGTAGATAAATAGGTACCACTCTGGCAGGAAGGTAAACGGTGTTTCTGCGCATTGCTCTGGTTCGCCAAAAGTGGCTTTGTCGTGCTGGCCACATGACCTGGAAAAACTGTCTGCGGACAAACGTCAGCTCTCTCGGCCTATAGAGCGAGATGAGCACCGCAACCCCAGAGTCGTCTGCGACTGGACCTAATGGTTAGGGGTCCCATTAGCAAAATATCCAGGGATGTATGGTATGTAAAATGAACAGTGGAAAGAGAAAAGAAAGGGAAGTCATTGGATATTTTAAAGTTTGTAAAATGTTTATTTGGAATTGTAAAATTGAAAACTAAATAGAAATTAGAGGCAGCTCTATTCAGGGAAGTTTTTAATGACTGATGTTTTAATTACAGGTAGGTAGCCGTGTTGGTCTGAGTTGGAACAAAATAAAAAATTCCTTCAGTAGCACCTTAAAGACCAACTAAGTTTTAATTTTGGTATGAGCTTTCATGTGCATGCACACTTCTTCAGATACAGTGAAATCCTTCTGTTTCAGTGTACCTGAAGAAGTGTGCATGCACACGAAAGCTCATACCAAAATTAAAACTTAGTTGGTCTTTAAGGTGCTACTGAAGGAATTTTTTTATGATGTTTTAATGTATTTGTAATCTTTAGTTAGAAAAGATTAAAGTGGCTTGGGAAACCCAGCCAGATGGGCGGGGAAGAAATAATAATAATATGTTGTTGTTGTTGTTGTTATCATTATTATTATTATTATTTAAAAAGAAGTGGGCCAAAAAACAGCAGGAGCGGACTGGAGCCTTGGTTGCTGTGGGATGACGCTGTGCTTGCAAAGGGTCCGCCTCCCCCTGGGAAATAAGCAGCCTCACCCCAATGCCCCCCTTGCCCCTCTCCGCCCCCCAACGTCCTCTCCCAAGGGGGCATCTGCGCTTACCTGGCAGAGGCAGGGAAGAGGCTCCACCTGTCTCTCCACACACACACCCCCCGGTCCAGCGCTGCCTCCTCCTTCCTCGCCCTCCCTGCTCACCCACGTGGGCGCCTCCAGGGGACGCCGGCGCGCCGCGAAATCCTTCCCCTCGGCGTGGAAACGGCTTCCCGGCGCTGCTCCGTTCCGCCCTGGAAATGTTCCCCCGGCGCGCCTCTCCTCCGGCCAGCCCTGCCAAGGCGACCGTGGGCGGCTCTGCTCGGGCGGCGCCTCGGCCCCGTCGGAGGCCAAGGGCGGCTTCCTTGGGGAGCCGGCGGCGCTTTCTGTTTGGGCTGCTAGGCGGGAAGGCAGAAGTTCGTCGGGTGAAGCGTCCAAATCAGCAAAAAATATTTTATTTGTCCTCCCCCCCTCCCCGCCAGGGACTCAAGGTAGTTTACAGATTAAAAATAAAAACATAGAGAAAAAGCCATTGAAAAGCAATCAGACATTGATGGGTATAGACAGAGATAGAGATATTTGTATGTGCTTATATTATTTGCATGATTTTAATAGAAAATTCTTTTAAATTTTAATATTCTGTTTGCGCATTTTAGGGGCATTTTTACCATAACACTATTTAATAGAATAGTCTGTTAAAATAAAATATGCTATTCAAACCATACAAATAATGACAATAAAAATAGCAGGGCACCAGCCTTTTCATTAAAAGCAGCCCATTCCCCCAAACCTGTTGCGTTGTCTATATTATATAGAATCAGAATTGTACAGTTGGAAGGGACCCCCCCCAGGGTCATCTAGCCCAACCCCTGCAATGCAGGAATCTCAGCTCAAGCATCCATGTCAGATGTCCATCCAATCTCTGCTTCTGCTTAGAAGCCTCCAAGGGGGTTTGACTAGATGACCCTTGAGATCCCTTCCAACTCTACTGATTCTATGATTCTCTGTCTTAGGCTGCAGCCCTAACCCTGCTTACCAGAGAGTAAGCCCGACTGAATAAAAACTTACTTGGGAGTAGACGTGGTTAGAATTGTGCTGTCAGTGTGATCATGAACGATGATGCAGTCTTCCAGATTACACAGAATTCTTCAGCGTGCGGATCAGAAAAACAACTTGTTGAGTATCCCTCCCTCACTGAAAAGGTTGGTCGTAAATGCAGTTGCTTTAGATCGGGGGGTGGGGTGGGGTGAGGAACCGGTATATCTCCAGATGTTGTTGGACTACAACTCCCATCATCCTGGATCATTTATCGTGCTGGCTGGGTCTGATGGTTTGAGATGGTCCAAGGGCTTGAGACCTATTGGCGACCCTAACCTGGTTTAGCTGGCCAGTCGAATCTGTTTCTGGGATGTGGCCGCTGTTGCATGCCGACAGCTTGTAGGAGCTTCAAGTGCGAGATGAGTGTGGGATGTGCAGGGCCGGCTCTAGGTAGAGTCCCAGTGGCGTGGGGCGCCGGGGCGCCGGACCGGTAGGCAGGGCGCTGCACGGCGAAGCCGCGTGGAAGCCATGCTGCGCCCTGCGAGGGGGCACCGGAGCGATCTCCGCCCCTCAGCGCCAGGGCATGCGACCTGCTCGAGACTGCCCTGGGGATGTGTGTGTGTGCAAAGGAGGACAAACGACCCCAGAAGGAGCAGGACATGTCCCCAGCAGAGGGACCACCCTTTCCCCAAATGCCCCAACACCCCTGTTGCGATGTTGGTGGCCCATAAACCAGCCACACACCAGCACTGTGTGACTGTGCACTCAAGGTCACCCATCCCATCGCAGTGATGCCAAGCATTCTGCACTTCAGGCTTTTGCACAAAGAGCATTCTCCGTTTGCGCTGAGCTTTCTGCCTCGTCTGCAGGCAGTCTGTTTTTGAGAGGGGGCCGATGGCATCAGACCCGCTGGGAAGAGATTGCTCTCCATCATCGCAGATGGCCCCATTATTCCCCAAGAAGTGTCAGCTGTTTATGGCTCCTTTTCTGGGAAGGATATTTCTGAAGCAGAATAAATATAGATAAGAGCCACATCCTGATGCATGGGGGCTTCAGCAAAGGACGGGCGCTTGCCATTGATTTGAAACAACCCCTTGTTGTGCGTGAAACATCTCTCTGAGTGCCGTCGGGCAACGTCAATTTGGCCACACTTCATAAGGGCGCTGTGGTTGCCACCTGCAATTGTTGGCTAAGGCAGCCAAGGGAATAAAAGGATAAACATGCCTTCCGCTCCCTGTGGGGCTTGTTGGACAGTCAGGGAGATCATAGAATTTTAGAGCTAGAAGGGATCCCCAGGGGTCATCTAGTCCAACCCCCTGCAATGCAGGAGCCATGCTGATGGCCCTGACAGATGGCCAGCTAAGCTCTGTTTAAACATCTCCAAGGAAGGAGAGTCCACAATCTTCCGAGGGAGTCTGTTCCACGGCTGAATGGCACTTATCCTAAGAAAGTTCTCCCTAAGGTATAATCGGAATCTCATTTCTTGTAACTTCAGTCAGGGGTAGAAGAGTTCGCCCGTTTTGGTTCTCCCTCCTCTTCTTATTTTTCCAACCATAAATTCAGTTCTCCACATTTCTGGAATAAATTTGCAATTGCTATTTTTTTCCCAAAAGCCCTCTGGAAAATTCACCAGCATTTTAAGTTAATTTCTCCTGATATACACATTTTTTTTTGTATGCAGCTTTGACTAACGTCCACATGTTTGCAAGAATTGCCCCATGTAATTATTACTATTATTATTTACTGAATATTTATCCCACCCTTCCTGAAGGAGTGCAGGGTGGTAAAAACATTGGCATTTTTAAAGCCTTCTAAAACAAACATCCAAAAGTGTATTTCATATATTGTTTTCTCTAATATATTCATTTTAATGCACCCTTTCACCTAATATATGCATTCTTGTAAACATTGGTAGTAGAAGGCATTGCAAAATTCAGGAAAGTGTAAATTCTGAACAGTGCCTTGAACTAAGAAAGCCTGATTGTCATTTTCTTTCAAGATCAAATCAATGTTATTTTGATCCATTGTCGCGGGGCCCCTAATAGGGCTGGGCAATATTAGGTTTTCAATATCACCAGTCAAACATTGTGATATGGCGATATATCACAGTGTTGAAAGGGCTTTCATTGCCCCAGCCTGTGAGGGCCTGGGTGAAACTGCTTCAGTTCTCACCAGGCAGGAGCTGAGGCGCTTTCACCTCAGTGCCTTGCAGGTCGGGGCCAATGCAGCTGGCCCCAGCCCACTGCTCAGCTGGGGGGCACGAATGCCCCCGTCCCCCAGCTGAACTAGCCCTCCACTCCCCAAGGCGGAGGGAGCCAACCCTGTGACGGAGTCTGACAGGTTCACTTTGCAAGGCTCCATTCGCCTTCTCCGGCAAGGTGTGGCAAGCAGCCTCTGTTTCTTGGGAGAAAGAGGCCACTTGCTCATGGGCGTAGGCAGGGGGGCAGGAGGGGCAGTTGCCCCCCCTAGAAGCAGGGCCGCTGGCCAGCCTGCCCCGCTGCCCAGTGCCGTCTCCCTTCTCCCTGGCTGGCTGTGGGGCGGGTGGAGGGAAAGCCCCAGAGCCGCACAAAGCGTTTGGCTGGCTTTCCCTCTGCCCGCCCCACAGCCAGCCAGGGAGAAGGGAGCCGTCCCTTCTAGCCGGCTGGCTGTGGGGAGGGTGGAGGGAAAGCCAGCCAAATGGTTTGCGTTTGGCTGGCTTTCCCTCCACCCGCCCCGGCGATCGCGGAGGGGGAGGAGGGGATCGGAACAGCCCGATTTCGGGCTGATCCTGGCGCCCCCTTGCCCCTGCCGATCGCGGAAGGAGAGGAGGGGGTCGGAGCAGCCCGATTTAAGGCTGATCCTGGTGCCCCCTCGCCCCTACCGGTCGCGGAGGGGGAGGAGGGAGTCAGAACAGCCCGATTTCGGGCTGATCCTGCCGCCCCCTCGCCCCTGAACGACCATGGCTTTCCTTGCCCCTCCCCTCCCGTGCCTTGGCCCTGTCCCTTGCCCCCCCTAGTTTTGATCCTGGCTATGCCCCTGCACTTGCTGCCGCCCCCAGGCTCCGCCATCAGGGCTCCCTTCTCCTTCGCTGGCATGGCCCTCTCAGCTGGGGAGCACAAAGGCTCTCACCCCCCACCAAGCAAGATCCCCGTCCGTTTGTGGCACCCACATGCCGGAGAGACAGGGTCTTATTTGTGCATCTCAGCTGGGGGGCACAAAGCCTTCTCCCGCTTGCACGCTAGCAAGAGAAAGATGGGGCTGTTCCGCTGGAGAGTGCAAAGCCCCCTCCCCTTCCTGCTCTCTTGCAAGCAGGAGAAGGATTGGGGCTTCCTCAGCTGGGGAGTGGGAGCAGTTAAACGGAGCCCACATCCCGCCAATGGCTCGTATGAGCTGGTGGTGGGTCGGGGGCTCCGTAAAACAGCTTGGCTGAGTTGAGGGCAGCCATACGCTCCCCAGCCAAGCAGTTTAAAGAAAAGGAGGAAGGAAGAAGCTGGATCAGAGACTGGCAAATGCAGTTTGATTCTCCCTCTACCAGGGCAGAGTGCAATGGCGGTTTCGCTCAGCGATATATCGCTGCTGAAACCACAGCGGCTCTGAGTCCCTCTGCCTCCTGCTTCTTTCTTCCTTGCTGCGCCAGGTGCTGGAGGGACCCACCCAGGAGCGCCAGCGGTTTCACCCGCGATATACCGCTGAGCGAAACTGCCATGGCACTCTGCCCCGGCAGATATACCGCTGAGTGAAAGCAGCCTTGCAGTCTGCCCCTCGATATATATCGATATATCGCCCAGGCCTAGCCCCTAAAAGGTTTGAGTCCCATAGGCCGTTGCCCACCCTGTCGGTTTGGTGACCTGGCATTGATTCTGGAGGATAGCTGTGTCTCAGTCCATGTATTGTTTCATAAAGTGCAAATGTGGTCTGAATTTCTCCAGCACCCCTCCTTCGCTCACAGTCTGTGGTTTTGATGCCTTGGGTTTTACAGTGAATTATAATTGAGGTTTTGGAAGAAGCCTGCCGTGTGAGCGCTCTGCTTCTCACACATGCCACAAGCTCCCCATTCCCAAGCATTCGCATCAATATTGGTAGCTGCACACTTCAGAGGGTGGCACACATCAGCCAGCAGCGATTGTGCGCACAGAATTATCTGTGCAAGCCCAGATGTCCCTGTGCTTACGTACAGAGTGTGTGGGTGGGTGTTTGTGTCTCTGCAAAGTCCCCCACCCAGGGATTCCCACGCTAGCTCAAAGCTGCTCTCAGCTCTGGGAGAGCTTCCAAAATCTCCCTGGGTTTCCACCATGGATTTCAATCATAAATGATTATTTAACAGTTCGTCGACAGCTCTGAAAAGGCTTGGCTTCCATGGAGACAATGGCTACTGCGGGGGGATAGTCAACAACCAATGCAGACAGGACTCTGGGAGTGCAGCCACCTCTTGGAGGAAGGAGAAGGAATCATAGGATCATAGAGTTGGAAGGGATCCCAAGGGTCATCTAGTCCAACCCCCTGCAATGGAGGAGGCGAAAGAGAAAGCAACAACCCCAGGCAACAGAAATAAGGTGAAAGGAGAACTGGGGGGCGAGGGGTGATCTTTTTTGGGGGGGATGAAAGATGGGATATAGTGCAAGGAATATATAATAAATAAATAAATTGCAGCAAGTTTTGAAAGACTGTTTTTAGATGCATTGGACACCAAACAGTTATAGAGTCCCTTTCTATTTTTGGACTCTTGTTAAACAGAACCCCTGCTTCTCTCAGCCTGGGGCAAGCTGACCTGTGTGAAGGACGCTCTGTTGTTGTTTTTTGTTCTGATGTCTCAGGATTAGCCCATTGGGATCGTGGAGAATTGCCCCTCTTTCCCGGGGCCCCAGGGAATGCAGAAGCAGCCAGATCGTTTCATCAGGCAAGCATAAAATGCCTGTGAGGATGCAGCAATCTGGTTGGCGCTACATGGAAACCCTCCCTGTGAGTTGGTGAGAGCGACAAGGCTCCAATTGGCCCCGATCCCTGCTGCATTGCAGGGGGTTGGACTAGATGACCCCTGCGGGTCACTTCCAACTCTGCAATTCTATGATTAACTGCAGTCAGTCTGCACACCCAGAGAGAGCTGCTTCTCCTGTGACTCTTGTCTCCCTAACGCTCATCTTCAGAACCAAACCCACCCCCCTTGTTAGTCTTTGGTGAGCTAATGAGAAGCAGAAGGGCGTTGGGGTGGGACATGCTTGTCAGGAATGTTCCCTGCTCCTTTTCCCCACAGATCATTTCCCTTCCAGACAACCCAGAGTTCCCAGAAGCGCTGACTCCCACCAGGACGCCTGCAGCATCTTCCTCCGATGTTCTGGGCTCCCAGTTGCCAACTGCGCTCTGTGATCAAGGCTGAAGATGCTCTCCTGCTCCCAACAGCGCCCCGGGGGCTCTCTCTCTCTCTCTCTCTGCCTGCTCATTCCGCATCTGCCTTCCCACCTCCTTCCCAGTAAGCACCAGCACCTGCCACAACGCCCACCAACTTCTCCCAGTCCAGGAGGGATTTTCCTCCTTCCGCCTCTTGGTCGTGCAGCCTGACGGCAGAGGAGGACATTGCCTGTTTGGTGTGTCATGTGTGCCTGAATCTGATTTTAGATTATTGCTCAGTTCATCCTTTGCATATTTTAAAGTGCTGTCTCTACAGACAATTTTACCGCTTCATTCTCTCTGTAAACCACGCTGAAGTTTATTTTGCAATCAAGCGTTGTATAAATTAGACAAATTCAGGGAAGAGGAGGGGTCTCCCAGTGGATCCTATCCAGGACGGTTCTGCCCTGCCTCCATGGTCAAGGCAGGGATGCTTCTGAATACCAGAAAACTGCAGGAAGGGAGGGCTCTGGTGCTCAGATACTGCTTGCAGGCTCCCCTTTGGGTCACTGTGAGAACAGGATGCTGGACTGGATGGGCCTCATCCAGGAGACTCTGCTTATGTTCTGCCCCTTCTCTCTGCAGGGTTTTAAATATCCACTAGGTGGTGCCACACATAATGCTAAAACAGGTGTGTGTTTAAACACACCTTGTACAGGAGTCCCTGCCTTGCTGCACACTCAGAGAGGGAAGCCACTGCCAGAAGGTAACCATGACTGCTGCTGAAATGTACTCGGAATCGAGAGTGAATTTCATGCTCTTTATTCAGCTCATAGTCATCAAGGAGAAGAAGAATGGCTCTTTCCCCAAAACCATCTGCTTATATACATTATTTACACAATGGGCTTTGCGTGATTGGCTACTTCAGGGCTACACCTGTAGGCCAATCAGGTTGTGGATTGACTTCTGCCAGCAGCCTGATTGGCTGCTCCTACAGGCCAATCAGGTTGCGGATTCACTTCCACCTGGAGTTGGATTGGGTAGCTCCTGCGGACCAATCAGACTGCTGATTCTGGATCCTATTGTTCTAGGATTCAGCTCAGTGCATAACAGCTGCTAAGAGATTGTCTGCTGCATGTCTTGGCAACTGACTTTCCATGTGCTTTTCCTATGTTTGCAACCACTACCTTCCCTCTGCATCCCTTGCCAGGTAGGACTGGATGAGACCCTGAGATCTTGGAGAGAGCATCTGCCAGGATACTAACTGCACTCCATACAAGGCAGCTTCCTGTGTTCCTATTCAAATCCTTATATCCCCAGAAAACAATGTTTCAAATGCATATTTCAATATGCTTCAAAGCTGCCAAAAACATTGTCACAGCCTTTACAGAAGTGCAATCGGGACGTTCCTCCAAAAGTTCTGGATTCAGATTATTTCATATCTGAGTTCTCAAAAAGGGAATCTCTGGAGGATCTGGCCAATACCCCCGAGGACAGGATCACACTTCAAAATGACCTTAACAGATTAGACAACTGGGCCAAAGCAAACAAGATGAATTTTAACAGGGAGAAATGTAAAGTACTCCACTTGGGCAAAAAAAATGAAAGGCACAAATACAGGATGGGAGACACCTGGCTTGAGAGCAGTACATGTGAAAAGGATCTAGGAGTCTTGGTAGACCACAAACTTGACATGAGTCAGCAGTGTGATGCAGCAGCTAAAAAAGCCAATGCGATTCTGGGCTGCATCAATAGGAGTGTATAGCATCTAGATCTAGGGAAGTAATAGTACCACTGTATTCTGCTCTGGTCAGACCTCACCTGGAGTACTGTGTCCAGTTCTGGGCACCACAGTTCAAGAAGGATACTGACAAGCTGGAACGTGTCCAGAAGAGGGCAACGAAAATGGTCAAAGGCCTGGAAACAATGCCTTATGAGGAACGGCTTAGGGAGCTGGGTATGTTTAGCCTGGAGAAGAGAAGGTTAAGGGGTGATATGATAGCCATATTCAAATATATAAAAGGATGCCATATAGAGGAGGGAGAAAGATTGTTTTCTGCTGCTCCAGAGAAGCGGACACGGAGCAATGGATTCAAACTACAAGAAAGAAGATTCCACCTAAACATTAGGAAGAACTTCCTAACAGTAAAAGCTGTTCGACAGTGGAATTTGCTACCAAGGAGTGTGGTAGAGTCTCCTTCTTTGGAGGTCTTTAAGCAGAGGCTTGACAGGCATATGTCAAGAATGCTTTGATGGTGTTTCCTGCTTGGCAGGGGGTTGGACTGAATGACCCTTGTGGTCTCTTCCAACTCTATGATTCTATGATTCACTTTTACTTTCTGTGTTGTGTTAATAACTTTCAGAAGTGACTTGTCAGAAGAGGCAAAAATGTTTTCTTCACCCCCATTTCCACAATGACATAATTTGGCTGTCTAACGGCTACGAGTGATAGAAGAAGAAGAAGAAGAAGAAGAAGAAGAAGAAGAAGAAGAAGAAGAAGAAGAAGAAGAAGAAGAAGAAGAAGAAGAAGAGCAAATTGAAATGAATGAGGAAGGAGACAGTTTCTGGAAAGTCAGGATAGCTGTTGCAGCTGCCCAGATTAGGAAGGATAGCGTGGGAGGGGGGCATACAAGGTGACCTCCTTTCTCCCCAGAAGTGATGGATTTTCCTGTGCTTGATTTAGGTTTCCTCCTGTGAAACTGCCAGGCATAGATTTGCTTCCTCCTGAGGAGATGGGATGTCAGAGGCAGAGCATAATAATAGTGGCTGTGGTGGCAGCCAGCGGGGGTCCCATTGCCCAAATGACTTTCCTAAGTGCCTGGCATGATATGGTCCATGGGGTCACGAAGAGTCGGGCACGACTAAACAACAACAACAACTTCAAGAAGGCAGAAATGGATCCAAGTAGAGGAGATACCAGGCTCAGCCCTGGAAACTCTTCTAACGGCCAGACTCAGGACCCAGAGAGTTTGCAGAGTAGCTTTTCTTTAGCATTAAGTAACCACAATTCATCCCCCTCCCTCTGGGATTAGGGACTGTGGGTTGTAGGTCAATGGGTGTGCCTCCAATCTCTCCCCAAAACAATTGTGGAGTCCTACCTAGAGTTGGAAAGGGCTTCAATGTGGGGGCTTCTAGTCCAGCCCCCTGCAATGCATGACCCACAGCCATATAAAGCAGTGTGCCTGTGCGACGGAAGTCAGTCTGCAGACAGACAATGGCTTTGTTTTCAGAGAGATTTCATTTGCCTTGGAAGCACAGCTTGGGTTGTGCCCACCCCACACTTCACCTCTCAGAAACAGGTTTTTACTGGCTGGAGGCATTTTTCTTTCAGTGGGGCACAGATCTTCCCTTCCATGGAGAGGGGGGCCTTTCTGCATTTCACCTCAGCCTCTGTCCCCCATCCCAGGCAACCTTCAGCAATCTAATGAAATGAAACTTTTTGAAAGGGTGGACTGCCCTGAGTGACTTGGCAGAAGGGTGGATACACAGGGAATACCCATTGAAAATGTATTTTTACACCCTGACCCCGTCTTCAAGACCTGGGAGACTCCGGGGTTCTGCTTCCTTGGGATGGAGATCAGCGCAGACTGTAGTGTGTATATATACACATATATTCTTATTAGATACTTTTTTCCATTTCGAATCCCAACCATTCTGAGTACAGGATGGAGGGGCTCCCAGCACCCACCCCCTGACCAATCTTGCTTCTCTGTTAATCGCAGCTTTGGATCCAGTACAGAGCAAGCTGGCCTCTGTGTCTCCAGCTTCCAGCTCAGCTCCAAAAAAGTGTCTCTGGCTCTCGTTCTCCTACCTAGCAGCTAGGAGAGGGGGAGAGGGTGGGTGGGTGGGTGGGTGGGTGGAGGAAGGCCCACCCATTGCCATTAGCCCGCAGGGCCCAACCCCTTAGTTGTAGCTCTTGCAACCTGGCTCATTCTTTTGGGATGCTGACGAGGACACTTAAGTGGGCAGCTGTCGTTGTTTAGTCGCTGAGTCGTGTCCGACTCTTCGTGACCCCATGGACCAGAGCACACCAGGCACTCCTGTCTTGCACTGCCTCCCGCAGTTTGGTCAGACTCATGTTCGTAGCTTCGAGAACACTGTCCAACCATCTCGTCCTCTGTCGCCCCCTTCTCCTAGTGCCCTCAATCTTTCCCAACATCAGGGTCTTTTCCAGGGAGTCTTCTCTTCTCATGAGGTGGCCAAAGTATTGGAGCCTCAGCTTCAGGATCTGTCCTTCCAGTGAGCACTCTGGGCTGATTTCCTTCAGAATGGATAGGTTTGATCTTCTTGCAGTCCATGGGACTCTCAAGAGTCTCCTCCAGCACCATAATTCACCCTTCTCCTTAGTGGGCAGCTAAGGTCTTACCAAAAAACAACAAAACCCTTATCAGCAAATTCCTGTTGGATTCCCACCCTCTCTGGGTACAGGACCCCAAGAATGGAAAGGGACTTGGGGCATCATCTAGATTGAACCCCCACACTTGGAAAATATGCGTGCCACAGACAAACACACCCCTCTTCAGCGGCTTCTGCCAAGGTGAACAGGACCAGACTGGAACTTATCACCATCACAGCACTAAGGACCAATTCACCTTCTCATTCCATCTTCCTGGGTGGGATAGCATCCCTCCTGCAGATGTTGCGATGGGACCTAGTATCCCTGCCTCACGTTGAGCTCGCTTCTTGGGGCAGAGCCCATCTCTATTGACAGAAGCGGGGCTTTGCCAAAAGCGATCGGGAGCAGCTTTTCTTCTGCTTCCAACAACTGCCTGGAAAGTGGAAGGAACGAGAAGAGGAATCATCTTTTTAAGAACCGTTTGTTTCTTCTTCGGGGGAAGAGGCAGGAAGGTGGGGGGAGAGGGAGTGCAGGATCAGAGGGTTCCTTGCTCCTGCTTCTCCATCCATCCAGTCTCCAGGGAGCCCCTGTTCCCCCCCCCCCCCCGCCCTGCCCAAAGCCCTGGCCTGGGCTGCGTGGGAAGAGAGCAAACGCATCCATTGCTCAAGAGCTGAGCTGCCGTTGTTTATAGCAGAAGGGTCACCCAAGACACAAGAGACGTCTCCTCTGAGCCATAAATTGCAAATGTGATCTGGGTGGGTGGGAATAATTCTCTGTTTGCAATTCCCTGATTTAAAACAAATAATCCACAGAAAGCTCTTGCAAAATGTACATTTTGCACACCTCCCATGTCATCCCATGTATTATTTGGGGAGCACTTTCTTGTCATCATTCTGGAAGGTTTTTAATTTGTGGGGTTTTAAATTTTGGTTCCTCTGGTGTTTTTTTTAATTGGGTTGGGGTTGGTTAAATGTTTAGTTGGGGTTGGCAGTTATTTTAATTTGGGTATATGTAACTGTAAACTGGTTTTTGTTTTCTATGGATTTATTGCTTTATTTATAGTCTGCATAAGATATTCTTTTCTTTAATGTTTGAGGTTTTATTATGTTTTTAACACTGTAAGCTGCCCAGAGTGGCTGGGGAAACCCAGCCAGATGGGCGGGATGTAAATAATAAAAAATTTCTTATTCTTATTCTTATTTTTGAAAAATCACTCCCCACACACCACCATCATCATTACCATCATCATCATTATTTTATTTGCACCCCACCCATCTGACTGGTTTGCCCCAGCCACATAGCTAAGGAGACAAGTTTTTTCCCCTATGCAACATTGATTTTTCTCTAGCAAAACTTCCCTTTGGTTTGCTCTGCGAAAATATGACGGACTGTTGGAGGCTAGGCGTTCGGTGGATGGGAATTGTGTGAATCCCTTCCAGCTCTCGGGATCCTGTACCTTGGGACCCTACATTTCCCATGCCAACTAACTTGGGGGAAAGGGTGGCACATTGGGCCGCTCTAGGACAAAATATTTGGAGAAGCCTGCCCTGAGCATGGCTGCCACACAGAGCCCGAAGGAGAGCAAGACACCAGTGGGGGGGGAGGAGAATGGCCCCCTTCCCCCATCTATGCCGAGGTCCGATGGATCTCTTCCCCAGCCGTGCCCAGCTGCTGCCAGCTGTCCTTCTGCTGCCTGTATGAAAACACAGCAGGCCAAGTGGAGGCCAAGGATGGTTGGGGAGGAGGTCAGCGGCACCTGCCTTGCTTCTGTTTTTGCAGCTGCAGTTTTGGGCTCTCCTCCCGCCCAAGGCCAGCCTGACCCCAGAACTCCGAGGGATGCCTCGGATGGCGTCCATGTGTCTGAAGGCTGGGGCGGAGCAAGCGTCAGAAGCAGCTGGAACACGAAGAACAGGAAGCCCAAGCTGGACGGATGGGGGAGCATCCTAAATGAAGGCAGAGGAAGAAGCGCAAGGAGAAGACCATCCTTTGCAGATCAGCCCTCATCCAGACTTGCTGCTGGGCCACAGAGACAGAACCAGGGAGTTGGAAGGGACACGGGGGTCATCTAGTCCAACCCCCTGTACTTGAGGCTTGAGAATGATTAAGAACATAAAAAGAGCTTGCTGGATCAGGCCAATGGCCCATCTAGTCCAGCATCCTGTTCTCACACTAATGGCAAGCCCAAAAGCAGGATTCGAACACAAGGCCCCTCTCCCCTCCTGCGGTTTCCAGCAACTGGAACTCATAAGCATTGCTGCAGAGTCATCCTGGCTAGGAGCCATCAATATCCTTCTCTTCCAAGAATTTTCCTAATCCTTTATAAAAGCCATTTGGGTTGGTGTCCATTGCTGCCTCTTATAGGAGGGAGTTCCATAGATTAATTATGGCATGTCTTCAGCGTCCTCTGGAAGTTGTACCAGGCAGGCACAGGATGAAGAGCCTCTCCCCCTGAGCCTCTGGAGGTGGAGGAACAACCAAGAGGCTCCCTTCTGCCCATCTCAGCACCCAAGAGGGTCTATAGCAGGGATGTCCTACTGGTCGATTGTGGTGCGTCCCTGGTCAGTCCTGGTCGATGGCATGACCCTGATCGATCCTCCTTTAAAAAAACACCCAATGCTCAACAACTTTGGACAATACAATGGGTAGATCACTGACTGCCAGTTTTTAATAATAATAATAATAATAATAATAATAATAATAATAATAATAATAATAAATAAATAAATAAATTTATTATTTATACCCCGCCCATCTGGCCGGGTCTCCCCAGCCACTCTGGGCGGCTTCCAACAGAAGAATAAAGCACAATAATCTACTAAACATTAAAAGCCTCCCTGAAAGTCTGGTAGTTGTTTTCCTTTTTGACATCTGTTGGGAGGGCGTTCCACAGGGCGGGCGCCACCACCAAGAAGGCCCTCTGCCTAGTTCCCTGCAACTTGGCTTCTCGCAACGAGGGAACCGCCAGAAAGCCCTCAGTACTGGTCCTCAGGGCGGAATGATGGGGGTGGAGCCACTCCTTCAGGTATATTGGACCGAGGCCATTTAGGGCTTTAAAGGTCAGCACCAACACTTTGAACTGTGCTCGGAAACATACTGGGAGCCAATGTAGATCTTTCAAGACTGGTGTTATGTGGTCTTGGCAGCCGCTCCAAGTCACCAGTCTAGCTGCTGCATTCTGGATTAGTTGTAGTTTCCGAGCAACCTTCAAAAGCCCCACGTAGAGCGCATTGCAGTAGTTCAAGCGGGAGATAACTAGAGCATGCACCACTCTGGCTAGACAGTTTGCGGGCAGGTAGGGTCTCAGCCTGCGTACCAGATGGAGCTGATAGACAGCTGCCCTGGACACAGAATTGACCTGCGCCTCCATGGACAGCTGTGAGTCCAGAATGACTCCCAGGCTGCGCACCTGGTCCTTCAGGGGCACAGTTACCCCATTCAGGACCAGGGAGTTCTCCACACCTGCCCGCCTCCTGTCCCCCACAAACAGTACTTCTCTCTTGTCAGGATTCAATCTCAATCTGTTAGCCGCCATCCATCCTCCAACCGCCTTTGTTTTTTTTAGTGGGAGTAGATCACAGTCTCTTGAAAATTGGACATCCCTGGTCTATAGGGAAAGAGGTGGTATTCCATCTATTTGAGACCTGAGTCATTTAGGGCTTTAAATGGTAGGGTTAATTAATGCATGAAGGGGTTAAGACCATAGAGTCAGCTGTCTTGCCAGGCTTAGCTGTGTCCCCTTCGCATTGCAGGGAACTAGGTAATCAAGCCTATTGTTGTATCCCTAGTCTACTAGAGAAGCTCAGCATGTGAGGTGCTCTGAGCTACTCCTTCCAGCCACATGGCTCTCACCAGCCTCTTTTGTGTTCCTATACCAATAGTTCTAGGAATGTTTGCCATTTCGTAGCTAAGCTATGTGTGCAACTCTTCTGACTGATGTATGGAAAAGCACACGAATCTGACCTTTGGAGAGGTTATACCGGTAAGTAAACCAAATGTGCCGTCTTTTCCTATGCTGTGGGAAGAGGGAAACTTTGGAAAGAACTTTTAAAAGGGGCAATTTTGGAACTCATTTAGAAGGGCACATCTTAAAGGTTTTACAGCCTAGATTTTCACACTTCATTTTGCTGATTTTAAATCCCTGCTGGGGTTCTTTCACCAAAGAGTACTTGCCCCAGACTTGGATTTTGGCATCTGCAGAAATTCTCCTTTCATGGATCTTTTCCCTGGAACCAACACAAACACCAATGTGAGCACCTTGAATTGGTCCCAGAAACGAAACTGGAAACCAATGCAGCACCTTTAAAAAAAAGGGATATACTGTATCATACTGTTCAGCTGTCCTGATTTAAGTGGGACATCCCAGAATTACAGAAGTCATTCCTGGCTTCCCCTTGGATCTTGGAACGTCTTGTTCTTTTGGTCTGGTGCTCTGGCGCAAGTCAGTTGGCTCCTGCGAGAGCTCGGGACCCAAAAAACGGGTGTCCCGATTTGGACCACCCAGATGTTGGAGGGTATGGTTACACACGATCTAAATGGAACCCCGTCTGGTAATCTGGCTGATGCATTTTGAAGCAACTAAACTTTCCAGGTCATTTTCAAGGGAAACTCCATGTAGACCATATTGCGGTAATCTAGTCTGGAAGCTACCAGAGCATGGAGTTCACCAGCCAAGTCATGCCTGCAGTGGGATCTAGCAGGGCTCAGCTTATGTGCTTAGTAAGGTAAAGGTAAAGGGACCCCTGACCATTAGGTCCAGTCGTGACCGACTCTGGGGTTGCGCGCTCATCTCGCATTATTGGCCGATGGAGCCGGCGTATAGCTTCCAGGTCATGTGGCCAGCATGACAAAGCTGCTTCTGGCAAACCAGAGCAGCACATGGAAACACCGTTTACCTCCCCGCTGTAGCGGTTCCTATTTATCTACTTGCATTTTGACGTGCTTTCGAACTGCTAGGTTAGCAGGAGCTGGGACCAAGCAACGGGAGCTCACCCCGTCACAGGGATTTAAACCGCCGACCTTCTGATCAGCAAGCCCTAGGCCAGCGTTTCTCAACTGCTGTTCCGCGGCACACTAGTGTGCCGCGAGACGCTGGCTGGTGTACCGCGACGTGCGGCGACGAGAAGGGCGATTTGCATTGTCACGTGCCTGGCGGCTGCCAATAGGCAGCACTGACCCGCCGGAAAGGAAGCCGGCCAGGTCACAACGCGGGGCAAGCACAGCTCTCAACAGCCACCACCACGGGAGGGTGGTTTTAGACAAACTTAAAGAAGCTGGCTGGATGAGCTCAACCTGAAACTTGCTGAGCAAAGGATTGTGCTGGCAGAGAAATCAGTGGCTTGTGAAGCCTTATTACAGGAGATTGCAACCAACACAGCAATTGGCAAGTGTTTCTTACAGTCATAATTATATAGTCAATATAGGGCGGCACAGAGTTAAATTTTTAAACTTTTTTTATGGTGGTGTGCCTCGTGATTTTTTTCATGGAAGAAGTGTGCCTTGGCCCAAAAAAGGTTGAGAAACACTGCCCTAGGCTCAGTGGTTTAACCACAGCAGCACCTGGGTCCCTATGTGCTTAGTAGTATGGGGTAAATCACTATTTTAAACAGAATGCAAGGTCCAAGCCATCTCGGAACAGATGGCACAGCTTAGGAACCCCCCCACCTGTGTTTCAGAATTATCTTCCCCACTGAAAGGCATATTCAGAGGCTCTCCCCTTGCTCCCCGTCGCACGCCCTGGTGTCAGGCTCTCCCATAAAAACCTCCCTGTTCCCTCCTTGCCCACCAGCTCATCCCGAGACCCTCCTCTCCCCCTTGACCCCATCCAGCGCTTCCGCTCAGTGACATGATGTCTGGAGAGGCAACCTGAGATACAATGGGTGCCCAGAGCGCTGGGGCAGGGGCAACTGGCAAAAAAATAATAGAATAAGATATAAGAAACGGGGTTGGTGACTTCTGAGGAGGCTCTCGGGACGGGGCCTCACAAGCTTCTCCGCATCTGTGAATGGGGACTCTGTGCCTCTCCAAAGAAGCTGAAAAGCCATACAGAGGATTGCCCTAGGCAGCTGTGCAGAGCAGCAGGGGGGGCGCTGAGCAGAGGGGGTGGGAGATGAGGGAGGGGTGGGCAGGAGAGACCCTCATCTCCACTTTTCACTTGAGTCAGAAAAGATGGGCAAAGGCGGCTCAAGATTTGGCTTGCAAGCCAGGCACCAGCTCTGGAGACCGTGGCGTTCCTGCACATGCACAGAGCGGGAATGTATCTCAGGCACTAATAATTAGAATCATAAGCAGTGTGGAATAGTGGAGAGAGCACTGGCCTGGTAGACCAGGGTTCGAATCCCTGCTCAGCCATGAAGCTCGCTGAATGACCTTGGGGCAGTCGCCACCACTTTCAGCCTGACCTGCCTCCTAGGATTGTTGTGGGGACAAAACAAGGAGTGGAGAATAATGTAAAGCACCTTGAGTTCCTTGGAAGAAAAGGTGGCATGTAAATGTAATTAACAAACAAACAGTTATGCTATGAGGGTCTTATTCTGGCCACACCTTCTTGGTAACAGACTTAATCTGTACCTAAAGTAATAAGGGGAGTTTTGCAATACTCAAAAAAGTACTGAGATATACATGAACCCCCCCCCCCACACACACACTTATGGCTAATGTGTTCAAATGCTTTAATGTGCACAAAACATGTGTGTAAACCTAATGCAAATTTTCATGCAGCTTTTTATTTAAAAAAAATGCAGACAGATGCAGAAAACGATGGAACAGATCTATGAATGAAGACGTAGGAAACTGAAATGAACCAAACAACACTGTGTGTGTGTGTGTGTGTGTGTGTGTGAGAGAGAGAGAGAGAGAGAGAGAGAGAGAGAGAGAGAGAGAGAGAGAGAGAGATCAGCTATTTAGGGGAACCCATGGCTTCCAAAAGTAGGGAAAAACATCTATATGGATGTGTGTGTGATTAACCCCAAAACAACAAAATGAAAACGGAAGCATACCCTCCAACGTTTATCTGATGAAATAGGGACGTCCCGTTCCATAATAATAATTTTACTATTTAAACCCCACACATCTGACTGGGTTGCCCCAGCCACTCTGGGCAGCCTCCAACATATATAAAAACATAATTAAACATTAAACAAAACCCTTCCTTATACAGGATTGCCTTCAGACAGCTTGGGGCTCGGATAACTCCATACCCTCCAACGTTTCTCCGGTGAAAACAGGGATATCCTAAGGAAAAGCAGGACGTTCCTGGATCAGGTCAGAAACCAGGGCGGCTTCTCTAAATCAGGGACGTCCCTGGAAAATAGGGACACTTGGAGGGTCTGCTGAAGTTAGGAATGAACATAGGAAGGACTTGCTGGATCAGGCCAATGGCCCATCTAGTCCAGCATCCTGTTCTCACAGAGGCCAGCCAGATGCCTGTCGGAAACCTGCAAACAGGATCCGAGCGCAAGAGCCCTCTCTCCTCCAGAAGTTTCCAGAAGCCTTGCTCCTTCTGACTGCTAAGGCAGAGCAGAACCATCCTGGCTAGGAGCCATTGACAGCCCTCTCCTCCGTGAATTCTACACAAACCCAGTCTTAGAGGCTCAGGAACACCTCTGAGTGTGGCACGAAAGAGGCCTCCGTCTTGGAAAATGTGCATTTGGAAGCAAAATAATAATCACTGGGGAGTTGCGTATGGACTGATGGAGATCTGCATCCTCCTTGATGCCCCTTTTCCCACCCAGCTTCTTTTACTCCCCTGAGTTCTTCTGCATCACAGCCGTCCAAGAGCTGGGGAAGTGGGATGCCGTCACCTCCTTAGAAAGGAAACGGGGGGGGGGGGCTTAAGCTTAG
This sequence comes from Zootoca vivipara, assembly GCF_963506605.1. NCBI lineage: Eukaryota > Metazoa > Chordata > Lepidosauria > Squamata > Lacertidae > Zootoca > Zootoca vivipara. The sequence goes on from NC_083282.1 coordinate 94,196,687, forward strand.
CTGCCCCATTGACAGGCCTCTGCGGCTGGCAGGCCCCTTTCAAAGCACAAGGAGAGAAAGAAACTGCTGCAAGGATTTGGGGAGTGTGTGTGTGTTGTGTGCACAAAAGGATGGCTGGACAAAAACAAGCCTGGAAGGAAGGCGATGGTTTTGCTGGCCCATTGACCTGGCGGCTTTGATCCCAGATGCAAAGGGGCCGTGTGACATCATGGCTGGATCCTGCACCCCCCCCACCCTTCCTGGGCACCCTGCAGCTGGTTCCAGGCCTGCCTGGCCACGGGGCAGGGCCTCTGCCGCTGGGCACAAAGAGGACTGCTGTTCGCTGGCTCTGGCATTGCTCTGCGAGAGCCTCTGCAGGAGCAACGCCAGCCAGAGAAAGGGAGAGAGGCAGCTTTTTAAAGCTCAGACAGCCTCCCCCCCTTCTTTTCTCCTCCTTTCCACTCCTCAATCCCTCCCCTTCGCAGCTAGAGAGAGCAGGCTCCTTTTTCTTTTGCAAGACGCGAAGGATGGGCTAAGTTTGGAGAGGAACGACCAGTGGCGTTGGACTCTGGCAGGGTTGAGGCTGGAAGGGTTTGCAAGCTGGCCTGAGGCCTCCCCGCTGTCTCCTTGGGGCGTGTGGGGCACACCTGGGATCCGTCGTGGTGCCCCCACCGCAGAAGACAAGCCCAGCAGCCCAGATGGCTGGGAAGGTGCTTGACAGGAGACCCAGACGCAGCAGCAACAAGTGATCAACAAGGTTTCTTTTGGAGTGGGACTTGGTGCCCCCCCTTGCTTCTCTGCCCCCTCCAGCGTCGCTTCCGAGGGAACCATGGTAATCCGAATGGCTTCGTTTGCGGCTTAGTTTCTCCCTGGCTCTGCCACACCGTGAGACCATCCTCTTTCGGCTCTCTGTTAACCTTGTGGGTGTTGCACGGAGGGGCAGCTAAGATGGGGCAGCAGGGAGGGAGGAGGGGGCTTCTGCTCCAGGCTCCGGGTTTGCTTCTTTAAATAAGGGGGGGAGAGAGGAATTGGGATCAGTGTAGGATACAGATTGTCCTTGTGGCTGTTTGGCCATGGAATGGGCTTCCTGAGAAGGTGGTGGTCTCTCCTGAGGTCACAGGGCCACCTGTCATAGACTCTTTAGCTGTGATTCCGACATTCCAGGGGGTTGGGCAAGACGGCTATTGGGACCCTTTTATGATTCTAGGACTCGGCATTTGGAATTCTCAAGAGGTCCGCTTTCTCTTGATGACCTTTGACTAGATGACGCTCAGGGTCCCTTCCAACTCTACAGTTCTCCGATTCTATGATTCTCTTCTTGTTCTGGGAGCTTTCCAGAGCTCCAGGTGCCTGTCCTATTGAACGAGGCTGCTCAAAATAAGGTTCCTGCAAGCAACCACATGCTCCTTTGAAAGGCAGTCGGTCCGGAGGGGTTGGGGAAACCTTCTTAGTCAGAGGGGGCATTTCATGGGTTTCCCGGCAGCTGTTGGGTGTAGTCTTTGCAAAGCCTGTGGACCTTCTGTGGGAACGGACGGAGATGGGAAGCTGATGATGAGAGAGTTTTTAAGTAGCTGTGTTCATGCCAGGGATGCCCCTGGTGGTTTGGGACAAGAGGTGAGGCCAGCAAGGTCACCTCTGCTCTGCTTCAGCAAAGTGGCATCTGAGATGGTGCCACAGTCAGCAGGCCTTGGGATCCAACAGGATTCCTCGTGGTTGCTGGGCTGAGTCAAAGCACCATTCCTGAAGCTGTTTGACATCTTTGGACTTCGGGAAGGACCCTGGCTCAGTGGCAAGAGGCCCCAGGCTCGCTCCTCACCAGCATCTCCGGGAAGGGTTGGGAGGTTTCGCTGAAGAGCTGCTGCCAGCCAGTGTAGACAATACTGAACTGGATGGAGCAATGGCCTGACTCAGGCTAAGGCAGCCACCTGTGTTCCTTTGTAGCTGTCATGGGTCAGGAATTCAATCAGTGCAGGAGAAGGTGTGTGATTTCTTGGAGAACCTCTAGTTGCTAGGAATATCACCCTGGGCGAAGGGTTGGAGATGTAGGCGCTTCTCACGATATGCAAACTTTTGGGTGCTTTCCCCGTGGCAGAGGATTGCCTGACCTCACTTGACCTCGCCCTGCCAGTTAAAGAGACACCTTTGCCTGTTGCGCATATTTATATATTGGTTAAAAATTGTTGTTTTTGGATCGGGATCTTGCGGACTGAGGGCATTGGGTATGTTTAGCCTGGACAAGACATGAGAGGTAATGTGAAACCCATCTTCATATATCTGAAGGTCAGATGGAAGAAGGAGGGGAGGACTCCAACTAATGGATTCAAATGGCAAGAAAGGAGATTCTGACTCAACATTTGGAAGAACTTTCTGAGGGTAGGAACAGTTTGACAGCGAAAAGGACCACCTTGGAAGGGGGTGGAGTTTCCTTCATTGAAGGCTCTTAAAGAGAGGTGGCAGGGCCACTAGGTCAGGGATTCTGTGCCTGTCATCCTTGCATTGCAGGGGGTTGGACTAGATGACCCTTGGTGTACCCTTCCAGCTCTACAATTCTATAATTCTCCTGCCATATCGTCCTGCCTCGGTTTGTACCAGCGGAGGTGCCAATGTAGCATTCCTTTGCTGGAGGGTTTTAAACAGAGGTTTGGTGGCAGCCATCTGTCCGGGATTCCTGCTTTGAAAGGGGTTGGACTAGATGAGATTCCTTCTAACTACCATTCTATGAGTCTATGGGCTTATCCACACCTACCTTTCCTCTGTGCTTTCCAGGCAGGTCAGTGCTTCAAAGGTCTCTATCCTAGCTCTCATTTTTCGCCCCGGAGCTTTCGCTGCGAAACCAACTCTTTACCACGGAATCAGAGCAAACGGCAGTCCATGGAGAAAGGGAATTGTCTTGAGTTGTGCTTCAGCTTTAAATAGCAGGTTTTTGCGGGGGGGGGAGGGTGAAGAGCTATAAAGCACAGGACCTTTGCCTAGAAAGCACGGGGCAAAATATAAGTGTGGGTATTGATTTTATGAATGCTCCAACCCAACTCTGTGGTACTGCAGCCTTGAAGACCCTCCAAGTGTCCCTATTTTCCAGGCTCAGCCCTGGATTTACAGAAGCCGTCCCGATTTCTGATTTGATCCTGGAATGCCCCTCTTTTCCTTAGGACATCCCTATTTTCATCAGAGAAATGCTGGAGGGTAGGGAGTTATGCGACCCCCCCCCCCAAGCCAAGGAGATAAGTAACCATGCAAGCTTTAGAAGATATCTGAAGGCAGCCCTGCATAGGGACGTTTTTAAACGTTTGATATTCTTCTATATGTCGGAAGCTCCCTGCTTTCATCAGAGCAATGTTAGAGGATATGGCATTGTGGGCTGTTTCTTCTTTAACATTTGCTCAGCTCAGTCACAATTGACAAAGCACCAGTTGCTGGAATCTGCTGGAGGAGAAGCTGCTGTTGTGCTCAGGTCTTGCTTGTGGGCTTCCTGGAATGGGCATCTGATTGGCCACAGGATGCTGAACTAGATGGGCCATGGGCCTGATCCAGCAGCCAGGTTCTCCTTAGGTTCTTAGGCCTGCCTGCCAGAGCTCCCGCTTCTCAGCTTGCAAGATGAAGCCGGTTTCTTCTTCTTCTTCTTCTTCTTCTTCTTCTTCTTCTTCTTCTTCTTCTTCTTCTTCTTCTTCTTCTTCTTCTTCTTCTTCTTCTTCTTCTTCTTCTTCTTCTTCTTCTTCCTCCTCCTCCTCCTCCTCCTCCTCCTCCTCCTCCTCCTCCTCCTCCTCCTCCTCCTCCTCCTCCTCCTCCTCCTCTCCCTGCCTGGGAAGAGGATCCCCTTTCTCACGCACAGCTTGCCGAGCTCGGAACAAAAGTTTGGCAACGAGAGAGAGAGCGGCTGAGGGATGCAGAGATCATTAGCAGCTGTTTGGAAAGGGAGTGTGTGGGGCTGGGAAGCCGATGCGGTTAGGGAAACCGCCCGCCTGGCTCTGCCTCATTGCAGACAGAAGGGATCAGGTCCAGAAAACAGAGGAACTAAGAGATCTGCTCCCCCTCGGCACACCCAATTCCCCTTTCTCCTTTGACTCCGTTGGCACAAGGGCTGCCTGCCCCCCAAGGCTGCCTCGGAGTGACAGTCTGGACGCTTGGCTCGATCTTTGCAGCTGGGAACCCTCAGGGGGCCTTGCTCTCTCCCTCAGATTTAGAGGATTCTCTCCTCCCCCCCCCCCTGCAGAAGAGAAGGAGAGAAATTGGTTCTGATAAGTGGTTTCAGAGGCAGAGCGCAAAGAGAGATTAACTGTGATGACCACCAACCTAGACGGCTTTGAAAGAAGTTTGAGACAAATTCATGCAGAAGGGGGCTATGGAGGGCTCCTAGCCAGGATGGCTCTGCTCTGCCTCCACATTGGAGACAGTAATGTTTCTGAACCCCAGTTGATAGAATCATAGAGTTGGAAGAGACCACAAGGGCCATCCAGTCCAACCCCCTGCCAAGCAGGAAACACCATCAAAGCATTCTTGACATATGCCTGTCAAGCCTCTGCTTAAAGACCTCCAAAGAAGGAGTCTCCACCACACTCCTTGGTAGCAAATTCCACTGCCGAACAGCTCTTACTGTCAGTTGCTGGAGACCCCAGGAGGGGAGAGGGCTCTTGTGCTTGAATCCTGCTCGCAGGCTTCCCTAAGGGGCACCTGGTGGGCCACGGTGAGAACCGGAGGCTGGACTAGATGGGCCCTTGGCCTCATCCAGCAGAGGCTTTTTTATGCAGAAGAAATTTGGGGCAGAAGCAGGAAGGCTGTAGGAGGCTTGCGGGGCCCACAAGTCTTTTTGAGGCAGTGGGAAGCCAAAGAAGAGAGAAAGCCTCAAATCTCTATGAAATAACAACAGGAATGCTCAGCAAGCCATAAAATGCCTCAAACCGTGTGTTTGAAGTGACTGGGAGGGATCTGACTGGAGCAGAGTTTCTTCTCTCTCTCCCCCCCCCCCCCAAATGTCCCACTGCATCAGAAGGTTCTGAGGTTTTAATGTGAAAGGGAAGAGCTTTCAGAGAAGCCCACCTACCCCCACCCCAAGGTCAAAAGTGAGGAAGCAAAGTCCTCCTCTCAAAGACCTTTTAGAATACCTTGTGGGAAGAGAGCAGAATTTTCATTCCACGAAATGCAGGGTTCACATTTTGCTTCAAACGCAAACGCAAACCTGATTTGCTAAAATTAGCGAGATTTAGCCGTTGAATTCAGTGGGACTCAGTTGCACTCTCTGATTTTTTCAGCTGTGGTTTTAATAAGACAAAGTAATTGAATCTAGGCTTATTTGTAGCCCCAAACGGTCTCATAGCAGAGAAATATTTCTTCCACTCTCTGGCCCCCACCCCATCACCTTCTGAATCACACTCCATTTACAGGTTTAACAATTTAAACACAGTGGCCATAATTATAACACATCACAATGTAACACAGCCACAGGGGGTTGGACTGGATGACCCTTGGTGTCCCCTTCCAACTCTACAGATCTCTGAATCCACGAACGTGACCAACTCCACCGAAACCTCTTAGATGTTTAGATGAACGCAAAACATTCCAGCAGGTCAGCTAGCAATATCCAGCACCTACAATATTATCCACCGGCGCGAAGCATTCCTTCAGCTGCACAAACGCTTCCCAGAACTTTTCCATAAACAGAATGGGACGGAGAGGAGGTGCAAGTTCCTTCCAATTTAAATTCAGCTCCTCAGCACAGCTGGGATTTCCATTTGGCTGCCTGATTCCCGAAGCCAGGGCTTTTGGCAGGGAGCGCAAGTGAGCATCACGAGGAGGGTGATAAAATTTCCAGGGCTGGCTGGCAGCAACTGCAGCTTTTGTGGGAGGCAGAGATGTTTTTGGGGAGAGCAACAGGCCCTCTCGCAAGATCTTCCTCTCATCGCCCAGGAGCAGCTTCTCCTCCTCCTCCTCCTTCTCCTCGGCCATCTGCCAGGAACGTGGAGTCTGGGAAAGAGGTCTGGCCTGCAGGAGATTTGGGGTGGTCCCTCCAGAGCGTGGGCTGCAGGAACAGAGCCCCACAAACATCTTCCATGTCGGGCTGAGCGAGAGCAGCTCCCCAGACTGTGGCCGCTCTGGGTGCAAGAGGGAGCAGGGAGAGGGTGATTTTTGGGAGAGCGGACTCAAGTCTCCCAGGTCAGGGCGGGCCAGCGCTCGACTTGCTTACATTGGACGGGTGATCGAGGCACCGCCAAGAGCCCTCTGTGCAAACACAGAGGCCAGGGAGAGATTTCCTGGTCAGAGGTTTCCATCTCAACACAAACAGAGGCTTGCCAGAGGCTGAGATCCAGAAGGGTTTATCTCACGTTGGAGCCAGATGAGAGCTTTTCAGAGTCTTGTGATTGGAGTCGTTTGTTACCCAGCTGTATATAGGTCTACTCATTTCGTCTCCCTTGCTATCATAGAATCATAAGAGTTGGAAGGGACACCCCAGGGTCATCTAGTCCAACCCCCTGAAATACAGGAGGTTAAACAAGTGTAGCGAGCCAGTGGCAGAGTAGTGGTTGCTAGTGAGAGGCTTGGACAATGATCCAGGAGAGACCAGGGTTCGAATCCCCACTCAGCCACGAAGCTCACGGGGTGATCTTGGGGACCAGCCACTGCCTCTCAGCCGCACCTACCTCACAGGGCTGTTGTTGTGAGGATAAAACAATGGGGAGGAGAATTATGTATGCCACCTCGAGCTCCTTGGAGGAAAAGTGGGATATAAAGGTAGTAAATAAGGAAATAAATGGGTGCTGCAGGTTTTGGGAACACAGCTAAACCCTGCTAGCCTGTTTGACCAGTGATGATAGTTGGATATGTGTGTTCAAATATGTATTAACTGGGTTTTTTAAAAAAGTTTTAAAAGCTGCCCGGAGAGTTCTAAAACTCAAGGCCTCTGGGCAGAAATATTTGTTGACCAGCACTGTTGTCCTCCATTGTCGTGGGACGCTGGTGGCCACAAGAGAAGCCTATTGAGACAGCCATGGGGTGACACTTGCTCATAAGCCAGCCTTCGTCTTTGCTGAGGCCTCTGCTCTGGCCCCTCATCCTGCCCGTCCACGTCAAGGAGAGCTAAATTCAGACTGTGACCTATGAGGCAAATTGTGTCTGCTGGCAAGGACAGAGATAAAACTCTCTGGCCTGTTTGTGCCCTGAAAAGCCTAAAGAGTGAGAAACTCAGAGAACCATAGAACTGGAGGGCAGGAAGGGACCTCCCCCAGGAGTCATCTAGTCCAACCCCCTGCAATGCAGGAACCAGCATGCAAATGGGGAGATCTGAACTTGAGACTGGGTAAAAATCAAAACGGAGGGAAACCACAATGGACGGGACCTGGTTCTGAGCTAGGTGACCCCCGGGTCTGACTCAAAACAAGGTGAATTCATGTTTGCGTGGGTTTGTGTCTATGTAATTGATTGTGAAATGCTCTGACTGCTTACTGCGCCCCTTCCCTTAAAGGACCCCCAATCTCTGGATGTTGCTGTGCAGAACACACTCTCGGGCCTCTACCCCCCCTTTGACATCACGGCCCCGACTGTCCTCAGCCAGCTTTTCCGCGTCCTGGAGGCCAAATACCACAGCGATGGGCTCTGCTGCTTGCTGGACTTCCTCATCCCTTCCAAGCGCCTTCTGGAGCACGTGCGGCAGGCGGCCTGTGTAAGTGCAAGAGGAATGGCCCGGGCTTTGGGTACCTGCTCTTTAGAGCATCCTCCCCCAACCTGGTGCCCTCCAGAGGTCTTGGACTGCAACTGTCATCAGTCTCTGCCATGGGGGCTGCAGTCTTAGAATTACAGATTTGGAAGGGACCATGCAGGTCATCTAGTCCAGCCCCCTGCAATGCAGGAATCTGAGCTAGAGCATCTCTGACAGATGGCCATCCAGCCTCTCCTTAAAAACATCCCAGGAAGGAGAGTCCACCATCACAAGACAGAGTCCATTCCTCTGTCAAAGAGCTCTTACTCTCAGAAAGTTCTTCCTAATGTCGAGTCAGGCTCTCCTTTCTTGTCATTTGAATCCACTCGTTCTGAAATACCAGAAAACACTCTTGCTCCATCTTCCTTTTTTCTTTTTCTTTTTAAATCTTTTTTATATATACTTTTCAAATTTATACATTTCATTAATTTTACAATCATCTTAACATTTCAAGGTTTGACTTCCTTCCCCCTCTTTCTGCGGTTCCTTAAATTATTTTTGTTAATATCTTCTGCATATCCAAATTCATTTAATTTGCTCATTTAATTATCTACTTTAAATATAAACTCTAATGAAACTGCAGGTTATTACAATAATCCTGCCAATGTTTTTATCTGTTTGCAATTTATCTGTAAATATTCAATAAACCATTTCCATTCTTTTATTAAAAAAAATTTGTTATCTTGATTTCTTATTGAAGCTTGCTCCATCTTTCCTGGGACACAGCCCTTCTGAAATTTGAAGGTGGCGATCATGTCACCTCTCAGCCTCCTCCTTTCCACAAAAGTCCAAAACATCTGTAGGGCACCAGGTTAGAATGGGAAGGGACCCCCCAAGTCCATCTAGTCCAACCCCCTGCAAATGCAGGAATCTCCATTAAAGCATCCATGACAGATGGAGGTTGGTTGCGTTAGTGCAGGCATCCCCAAACTGCGGCCCTCCAGATGTTTTGGCCTACAACTCCCATGATCCCTAGCTAACAGGACCAGTGGTCGGGGAAGATGGGAATTGTAGTCCAAAACATCTGGAGGGCCAAAGTTTGGGGATGCCTGTGTTAGAGGCAGCACAGAGAGGACCACATCCTCCCACCATGATCTTGTCTCATGCAGGTCCATGGAAGCAAGGAGAAGTTGCATCCCATAATTACGTATATTCCCCTTCTCGCCCCCTTTTCCGTGCCTGTCTGCAGGCTCCTTACTCCGGCTGTGTCTTCCTCCACGAAGGGTGGCCCCTGTGCCTCCATGAGAAAGTGGTCGTCCACCTCGGACCGCTCAACCCCCTCCTTCTTCGCCCGGGGGACTTCTACCTGCAAGCGGAGCCCTGTGGGGAGCAGTCGGCCTGCCTGGTGGTCAAATGCCTCTCCAGGGACCTCACCACCGTGGAGAAGATCTCCGTCCCGGAAGCGTCCTGCTCCTTGCTGTTCACCAAAGAGTGGCTGGAGGAGGTCAACCGAGACCTGGACCGGCCAACACTCCACACCTGCCTGGTGGCCACTGGGAATGGGATCGTCCCCCTCCTGTGGAATAAAATAGCCGTCCCGGAATTTGTCGGGGTGCCCAAAACGGAAGGTTTGGTGGAACAAGAGTCCTCAACCCACCCAGCAAATCTCCTGCGTCTGGACTGCGTTCCTGACTCGGGGAGTTTGCAGTCTTCTCCGGGTAAGTATCCTGGCCTCATCAAAGTCGAAGAAGGAACCTGGAAGAAATCCGCTCTGTTTGCTTTGCCGAGCCTGTGCGACATCATCGGCGAGAACCTGGAAGGCGAATACGTGAATCTCCTGGGGTTTTCTGAAGAAGGGAAGCAGGATGATTCTCCTCCTGCCAAGGCAAAGGGGTCGGCCCTTGGAGAACAGCTGCACAGAGACACAGCATCACCCAAGGTGGAGAAGGACCTCCTTTGGGTGAACGGGGACAGTGGGGAGATGGCGGGGGGCTGGAGCTGCGGGAAGGGGCAAAACTCAGAGGAAGGTCCCTGCACGCCTTGCCTGAGGCGGCGGCTGGGCCAAGACGCCAAGGTCCCTGAGCCGAGGTGCAGGTACCGTGAGTCGTACGTGGCAGCCCTCAAGAACCCAGTCAGCTTCAGCTCCGGGTTGATGGCAGCTATTTTGGAAGAGATGGATACGTCGAAGCAGGCCTCCTCTTCCCCCTCGGAAAGCACAGGCGTGCGGCCTCTGGAGGGATCAGGCCAGGGGGCTCCCCGAATCCTCTCTGAGCAGCCGAACAAGAACGAGAAAGCGGAGGACGACTCTTCCAAGCCAGGCCACTCGAGACTCCCAAAGCCTCCGGCAGACTGTCCCGCTGCCAGCCATAAATTCTCATTCCTGAAAGGCCACCGTCAGCTGGGCTCCTCGGCGGGGGGCCTGCCTGGGACGGAGAAGGCCGGGAAGGGCCAGGAGGGGCACCGGAAAAGGACCTCAGTCGTTTGCTCTCCCCGCATGGCCAGAGCAAAGGCGGCAGCTGGGAAAGGTGAGAGTAGAAATAAAGGGAAGGGTTGGGAGGAAGCCACGTGGGGGGAGGGGCGGTCACACTGAAGTCTGCACAATGCGCTGGCATTGCTGGATCAGGGTGATGTGCAAATGGTTGCAGCATTGGGGGAAAGGAGAGAAAGAGGGAGCGTGACAGTTATGCATGGCTTGGAGAAAGTGGACAGAGGAAAGTTTTTCTCCTTTCATAAGACTGGTACTTGTGGGCATCCACTGGAGGGCTGGAAGATTCAGAACACGGCACATGGTAAAACTGTGGAACTCCCTTCCACTGGAGGCAATTTGGAACACACACACACAGAGAGAGAGAGAGAGAGAGAGAGAGAGAGAGAGAGAGAGAGAGAGAGAGAGAGAGACGTGTGTGCCACCAATCTGACTGGGTTCCCCCAGCCACTCTGGAAGGCTTTCAACAAATTAAAACACAATATGAACAGACTGCCTTCCTGTTCAAATGGTTGTTGTTGTTGTTGTTGTTGTTGTTGTTGTTGTTGTTATTTCATTATTTATACCGCACCCATTCCTTAAAATTTCCTTAAACAGGGCTGCCTTCAGATGTCTTCTAAATGTCAGATAGTTGTTTATTTCCTTGACATCTGATGGGAGGGCATTCCACAGGGCGGGCGCCACTACCAATAAGGACCTGTGTCTGGTTCCCTGTAACCTCACTTCTCGCAGGGAGGGAACCGCCAGATGGCCCTCAGAGCTGGACCTCAGAGTCTGGGCAGAATGATGGGGGGGTGGAGATGCTTCTTCAGGTATACTGGGCTGAGGGCGTTGAGGGCTTTAAAGGTCAGCACCAGCACTTTGAATTGTGTCCGGAAACGTACTGAGAGTCAATGTAGGTCTTTCAGGACCAGAGTTATATGGTCCTGGCAGCCGCTCCCAGTCACCAGTCTAGCTGCCGCATTCTGGATTAGTTGTAGTTTCCGGGTCACCTTCAAAGGTAGCCCCACATAGAGCGCATTGCAGTAGTCCAAGTGAGAGATAACCAGAGCATGCACCACTCTGGCGAGACAGCCTGCGGGCAGGTAGGGACTCAGCCTGCGTACCAGATGGAGCTGATAGACAGCTGCCCTGGACACAGAATTGACCTGCACCTCCATGGACAGCTGAGAGTCCAAAATGACCCCCAGGCTGCGCACCTGGTCCTTCAGGGGCACAGTTACCCCATTGAGAACCAGGGAGTCCTCCACACCCGCCCGCCTCCTGTCCCCCACAAACAGTACTTCTGTCTTGTCAGGATTCAATCTCAATCTGTTAGCCGCCATCCATCCTCCAACCGCCTCCAAGCACTCACACAGGACCTTCACAGCCTTCATTGGTTCTGATTTAAAAGAGAGTTAGAGCTGGGTATCATCCGCATACTGATGAACACCCAGCCCAAACCCCCTGATGATCCCCTTAAAAGAGGATAAGACCAATTCATGAAGGAGTGAAGGGCTATTGATGGCTCTGCTCTGCCTTCACAGTTGGAGGCAGCAATGCTTCTGAATGGTCAAGAGCCCTCTCTCTTCCAGCAGCTGCCTCCGACTGCAGACTAGACAGGCCTTTGGTCTAATCCAGGGGTGGCCAACTCCCAAGAGACTCTGATCTACTCACAGAGTTAAAAACTGGGAGTGATCTACCCCCTTTTGGGGGGTTCAGGTCAAAGCTGTTGAGTTTTTTTTAGGAAGGGAAGCCCTGTTTTGGGGGGGGTTAGGTCAAACTTGTTGAGCTTCTTTTAGGAGGGAGGGAGGCCCATTTTTTGTTTAGGGCTTCAGGTCATAGTTCAGCTTTTTTTAGGGAGGAGGAAAATTTTGGGTGAGCTTTTTTTAGGGGTGCCAGTGATCTAGCAGTGATCTACCACAGACACCCAATGATCTACTGGTAGATCACAATCTACCTGTTGGACGTGTCTGGTCTAATCCAATATATTTCTCTCCCCTGATCTGCCTACGGGACACCTGCTCTCTGCATTTCTCCTGCTCTGGAGGGTAGGACTCGAACCAATGGCTTCAAGTTACAAGAAAGGAGATTCCGACTAAACATTTGGAAAAACTTTCTGACAGTAAGAGCTGCTGGGCAGTGGAACAGACTCCCACTAGAAGTGGTGGACTCTCCTTCCTGGGAGGTTTTTAAGCAGAGGTTGGATGGCCATCTGTCTATGGATGCTTTAGCTGAGATTCCTGCATTGCAGGGGGTTGGACTAGATGACCCTTAGATCCCTTCCCAGTCTAAGATTCTATGATTTCAGGGCACATTGTGACCTGATTTGTGGGGTCTTCTTGGGTAGTCCAGATTTGTGATGGTGTGTTTGTGTGAGCTTAGATCATGGCATTTGGGGACAACCCATCTCTGCCACTCTCTGACTTTCACATCTTTCTCCTGGCCAGGTGATGTTGTGCTTTCAGAACTTCCAGCTCCCAAGAATGCGGAGAGTGTCGCCATTCCTACATCCCCCGCAGATGTTCTGCTCAGAGAATCACCTCCTCTGGGATATGCCCCGCAGGATCTGGCCCAGTGGGAGATGCTCAGTCCCGAGCTTTTATCTTCTGGGATTGTATGTCTGCCAGGTACTGCATTAGTGCCATCACCATCTTCGCACGCAGTTGACCTCTTGCACAGCTCCCACTTGTACCAAAGACCACAAAGTGCCACTTTAAAAACTAACACATCTCATGGTGCCCTGGGCTTTGGGGGAACCACAGTTCACTGTGTGCTGCAGCAGAAAATGCAGCCAACCCCCTGGAAACTGTTGCATTTGTCTGGAAAGGCTTGTACCTGAGAACTTTCTAGTGGCTCCTGCCCCGAGGTCGCAACCTTTCTAGCTATCCCAAAAGAAAGCGGACTATTATAAATAAATTTTCACAATTATATTTTTCTTCTGTTGAATAAGATAATGAGTGCCGTTAGACCAGGAGGGTTTCGAAAAGCAGGTGTGGGGATGCGAGAGCCAGTGGTGGTTGCAGTGTTGAACTAGGACCTGGGAGAGACCTGGATTCAAATCCTCCCACTCAGCCACGAAGGTTTGACCTTGGGGGCAGCCACTGCCTCTCGAACGAACCTACCTTGCAGGGTTCTTGTGAGGATTAAATGGGGAATAACCAAGTACACCACCTTGAACTCCTTGGAGGAAGGATGGGATATCAATGAACTAAGTCTCTCTACCTCTTTCTCTTTCTCCATTGGCATCTTTTCCCATTTATGGTTGTGTTGACTTTCCTTTGGCTCCAGGAAACGTGGATAAGCTTGGCAGACCCATTGTCCAGATCTGCAGCGCTGGCCCAGCCTGGCAAGCTCCTTGGTGTTCAGCCAGAGAAGTGGCGCGGCTTCTCCTCTTCCTTTGCACCATGTCTAGGTCAGTTTCCCTCCTTCACCGGCCGCCTGGGAGGCCTCCCTCGTCAGTTCCTGTGTTGGTCAATGAGAACGATGCTCAGGTCTCTTTCCTGCAATCGTAGACTCATAACCTCACAGAAGTGTCATGTTGGAAGGAGCCCCCAGGCTCACCTGCTCTGGTTGTCAGATACGACCGAAGGCATTAGGGCATGGGTGCAGATGTCAGTGGTTTGGCCGGCAAGCGTTGCTCCGTTGTCGGTTGGGCATCAGGGTCATTCTTTGTTTTGGGTAGAGGGGCGGTTGTCATCTCTGCCTGCCCCTCCAAACGCTGGGTATCCCATTAAAGGGATCTGGGGGGAGTGGCCATGCCTGCATGCCTGGGGGGGGGGGCAGAGCCGAAGGCACTCCTCCAGACATTGGTCCCTGCGGGGGTCACCCTATTTTATGTAAGTCTCAGGGACCCCCGCCTGGATTAACCTACACTTCACTTCCGATGGGCGGGCCAAAGTATTGAGCCAAACCGCTTTCATCTGTATTCAATAAAGTTGCGGCCTGTTTTGACCCCAAAAACCAGCCTCATTGGTCTCTTATTTCAGGTTACAGGTAGGTAGCCGTGTTGGTCTGGATCGAAGTAAAATAAAAAAATTCCTTCAGTAGCACCTTAAAGACCAACTAAGTTTTTATTTTGGTATGAGCTTTCGTGTGCATGCACACTTCTTCAGATATGGTCTCTTATTTATATGGGTTGGATTTGATTTAAATCAAATCGATTCAATTAAGACTTGATTCAAATCCTTTTTTTACAGAAAGACTCATTCTTGCTGGGATCATCTTAATATTGACAACAAGAGGAAGGTGTCATTTTTGGAATAATAAATTTTCAGAGTAGTTTTTGCAGTTAGATCAAAAATTACTGATTTGGTTATACTATTAGAAATACATACACAGCTAATTATGAAATTATTCTGAGGCTGAATAAGTTAACTGTTTCTATTTGGACAACTTTTCTGCTGTGCTTTATTGGAAGGAGAAAAACAATCATTTCCTTAATAACAATTTAAACAATTTAAAACAATAACACTATAGCATATGTATCCATGTTTGTTAACTGATGTAGTTAAACAATTTAAAAAAAACAACTGAGACTGAGTTTTAAGCACACATGAAAAACTTTAAACAAATCCTTATTTCCTGATGAAATAGCCTTTGGACTATAATGTAACTTAAATAGAAAACTATCTTTAGAAAGATTTTTCCTCCAGAAACATTTTATTTTAAAAATCCGATTTAAATTTTAAAAAATAATTGATTTTTATCCACCCTGGGTTGGGGTTTGGTGAGCCTGGCCGGTGCCTGGTCCCGCAACTCCTTGGCAATGCAGGGACGGCCACTACTGCCTCAAGGAGAGCCCCAGGCCCTTCAGAGGTCAATCATTGGATTGTAGAGTTGCCCACCGCAGGCCGCAGAATGGAGAGGGGGTCTGGCCCCCTCCGCTCCCCCTCGATGGCGCCAGCATGTGCAACAACGTCTATCCTCTTGAAGCATCTCATGCAAGGACTCAAAGTTTGCTTCTCCCACCATGCAGTAAAAACCACCCTTTCCTCCGGACTCAGTGTGTCTGCATCTCTTCCCATCCTGCAGGAAGCAGTCGAAGGACACGGGGCTGGCGCTTGTCATCGATGCCAGAAAGGAGATGCCGCAGCCCGCCCTCTCTGCCGCCCTCGGATCCGTCCAGGTAATCTCAGGTGGGTGGGAAAAATCCTGGCCAGGGGCGGGGAGTTTGCAAACTTTGCAGGGAGCGGACGGGCTTTTTCCAGAGAGGTTTTGTCACCCTAAGTCACAAACTGCAAGGAACGGCTCCTCGTGGCCCTCCTGTGGTGAAACAGAGGTACGGCAGATATTTTAAAAATACTATAATGTTGTTAATAATAATAATAATAATAATAATAATAATAATAATAATAATAATAATATCCCTGCCTTTCCCCCCAGACTGGGACTCAAGGTGGCTTACACAAATTAAAACAGCACAAATAAAATGGGGAAAAAAGCTAAAAACAGATGAATTTGTTAAAAAGTAATTAAATGGCTAGAATTAAAATAATATAAAAACAGATCTGTTAGGTACAGATAATACAAGCATAACTTTCATGGGATGAGAGCTGGGACTGAGTTTCTTCTTCCCCCTGTGAAGGATAATCCTTCTGAAGCCTCTTTCATGATGAGCAATTTCTATAAAACCAGAATGGAAATGCTTGTCTTCCTTCTCCCACGCACAAACTATAGGCAAATTGCAGGAGACTGAGGAAGACAACGCAAACCTAGTTTTATTTATCACATTTATATCCCAGCTTTTCCTCCAAAGAGCTGAGTGTGGCATACAGGGTCCTCTTCCTCCTCATTTAACCCCCACAACAACCCTGTGAGGTAGGCTGGGCTGAGAGGCTGAGCTCCATGGCCGAGCTGGGATTTGAACTCTGGTCTCTCCCAAGTCCTAGCCCAGCTCTCTAACCACTGTGCCACCCTGGGTGTAAAGCAGGCATGCCCAAACTTCGGCACTCCAGATGTTTTGGACTACAATTTCCATCTTCTCTGACCACTGGACCTGTTAGCTAGGGATCATGGGAGTTGTAGGCCAAAACATCTGGAGGGCCACAGTTTGGGGATGCCTGGTGTAAAGAAACCAGGGACCGTATTCTGTGGGGACCGATAAATGGCTGAATCAAGGTGGTTGGGAAACCCAGTTTGGAAAGTCAGCAAAAGGGAGGCTGGTGTTTGGTGAAATTTCACCCTGGATTCCCATCTTTCTTGCAGAAGACCCTGCCTGGCTCCATACAAGCTGTTTTCCTGCTGGCAGAGAAGGAGGCAGCCTCACATTTGGAGAAGCTACCTGGCGTGCAGGTGAGTCCCAGAGCATCGTGCTATTTCGATGCGCTCTCATCTCTCCTCCATCCCACACTGCTAACATTATCGCAATCTCCTCACACTTTCATGCAGTCTGCCTCGTTCGCAGCCTGTTGTGTGGCAAGTGAAAGAAATCAACAGGTGTGGCTTTCCCCACCTGCTGGACTTCCAAGCTGCAAAATGCTTCACCTGTTGAACCTCTGCCCACCCAAGACGTTGCTGCGTGCCCTCCGAGGTCCCTGTAGCCTGGCGTTCCTGCCAGGCCCCTAAGGAACCACTTGCAGCCGATGCCTTAAAGATTGACTTGTTTCCCATGCTGTGCTATGTAAGCATCCTCTCACTGCTTGTGCAGTGGGACTCCCCCATGCCACCCCATCCCCCCCCCACCTCAAATCTGTCCAGTCTGTGCCCTCCGTTCCGCTCCTGCCCTCTTCCCTCTCCCAGCCCAGATAATGACTCAGATTCTGGTTTGCCCTAATGAGTTCCCGCGGCAAATCCATCTCTCTCTCTCCCAATTATAGCTCCGCGGGCCAGACTTGGGCATTCAGATAATAATTCAGGCCTGGGAAGGTTTCGCTCCTCTTTTATGAATGCTGCTTGGTTTAATTAATGGAATGGGAAATCTCAATGAGCTTGATAAGCGGCCTCTGCTGCCAATGATTAAAATACCCTCGGCTCCGCGTGTGCGTCTGGAAAGGACCCCAGGCAGGCTCCTGTTTCCAGCCTGGCATGGCGATGGAGGGTGGGGCTCCCTCTCTGCTCCCTCCCCACCTCCCAGACTCTCGCCTGTTTTACGCTAACTAGACGGCACAGGCTTTGCCAACCTGCTGGGAATAATGGAAATCCCTTTTTAACACAGCACATCTGTGTTAAACTGTGTTGAACTGTGGAACTCTCTCCCACCAGAGGCAGCAATGGCCAACAACCGGGAGGGCTTGAAAGGAGGATTAGACAAATTTGTGGTGGGGAGGGCTATTAGTGGCTACTAGCCAGAAGGGCTATGCCAGGCATCCCCAAACTTCGGCCCTCCAGATGTTTTGGACTACAATTCCCACCATCCCTGACCACTGGTCCTCTTAGCTAGGGATCATGGGAGTTGTAGGCCAAAACATCTGGAGGGCTGCAGTTTGGGGATGCCTGGCCTATGCTCTGTACATGCATCCCTCCAGATGTTTTTGAACTACAACTCCCATCAGCCCATGCTCACTGTGACTGGGGGGGTTGCGGTCAAAAACATCTGGAGGGTGTCAGGTTGGTGAAGGCTGAAGTGGACCTAAAATGGGCTGGTGGGGAAATGAGCCTTTTTGAAACCTTTTTGAAAGGGCTGAGCACACTTGAGGGGGTGGGGTGGGGGTCTTGATTCTACTTGACTCTAGGCCAGCTTCTTCAACAGGAATGAATTCTGTGAATATATCAGGTGTGCACATTCTTAGGAACCACAGTGGCCCATCTAGTCCAGCACCCTGTTCTCACAGGGGCCAACCAGATGCCCAGTATGGGACTCCCACAAGCAGGATTCAAGCGCAAGACCCCTCTCCCCTCCTGTGGTTTCCAGCAACTGGGATTTCAAAAGCATTACTGCCTCCAACTGTGGAGACAGAGTAGAACCATCCTGGCTAGTAGCCATCAATACCCCTCTCCTCCTCCATGCATTTGTCGAATCCTCTTTTTATGTTGGAGGCCATCACTGCTTCCTGGGGGAGTGAGTTCCACAGGTTAACTATGCACTACGTGAAGAAGTCTGATGCCAGATGTTTTTATACTGCTGGGCCTTTTACTATTGTGTCTGAAAATATGTTGTTGTTGTTTTTTTTAAGAACTCTGACTGATATTTCTGCTCAGTCTTTTAAAAATGTATACTTTATATACTTTGCTGTTTTGAAATTTATGTGAGCTGATTTGGTCTGTTAAACTGGACTCATTTTATAGAGAAACGCTGTGGGATATTGACGCTGTTGTGTCCCCCCTGCAGATGGAGGCGCTGAGCTCCCTGAAGGCTCTGGGGCGGCACGTCGACAGCAGCCAGCTGACTCCAGCCCTGGAGGGCCACTTCCCCTACTGCCACAGCGAGTGGGTCCAATACTTCCAGGTCTCTATTGTTGCAGTGGACATTATTGCCTTCCTCTTCCCTTTCTGCGCCTGCTCCTTTTGCACCGCTCAAGATTTCAGGGCTGCTTCTGCAGCTAGCAGGGAAACGCCCCACCTTTTAAATATTTGGAACAGCGGAAAAGGCTCTGGTGTGTAGATATTAGGCACACTGCTTGCTACACCACAAAAGAGAATTTCAAGAAAATGTTTTCCAGGTGGTACCTAACACCGTCGAAGCTTGCCAAAATTCATAAGCAGAAGTCTAATTTATGCTGGAAATGTGGAAAAATGGAAGGAACATTGTTCCATATCTGGTGGGGCTTTGAAAAAACCCAAGACCTACTGGGGTATGAATCATGAACTCAAAAAAATGTTAAAAACATCTTTACAAAAGAAACCAGAGGCATATTTATTGGGCTTATTGGGAAAAGAAATGTCACAGAAAAAGAAAGGAATTTTCTTATATGCTACAGCCGCCGCCAGGATAGTAAAGCTAAAGGTAAAGGGACCCCTGACCATTAGGTCCAGTCGTGACCGACTCTGGGGTTGCGCGCTCATCTTGCATTATTGGCCGAGGGAGCCGGCGTATAGCTTCCAGGTCATGTGGCCAGCATGACAAAGCTGCTTCTGGCAAACCAGAGCAGCACATGGAAACGCCGTTTACCTTCCCGCTATAGCGGTTCCTATTTATCTACTTGCACTTTGAAGTGCTTTCAAACTGCTACCGTAGGTTGGCAGGAGCTGGGACCAAGCAACGGGAGCTCACCCCGTCACAGGGATTCGAACCGCCGACCTTCTGATCGGCAAGCCCTAGGCTCAGTGGTTTAACCACAGCGCCACCTGGGTCCCTTTGTATATGCCAGCAAATGGAAGAGCGAACTAATACCCCCAAAAGAAGACTGGCTATCTATACAAACTAAGTCAATTTATAGAAATGGCAAAGCTAACTGCATAATTACATAAGAAGACAGACAAACCAAAAACTCAGATCAGAATGGCAATCTTTCGAAGAACACATGGACAAACACTGTTCAAGAAAGAATAGGTTGATATGCTTAGATTAAAGGAGTAAAGTAGAAAATATCAATTAGGAATGCCATAATGAGATCATAATGGGCCTTAGAAAGCACTGCTAATAACAAGGCCAGTGGAAATGATGATATTCCAGCTGAACTATTTAAAATTTTAAAAGATGATGCTGTTAAGGTGCTACACCCAATATGCCAGCAAGTTTGGAAAACTCAGCAATGGCCAGAGGATTGGAGAAGATCAGTCTACATCCCAATTCCAAAGAAGGGCAGTGCCAAAGAATGCTCCAACTACCGCACAATTGCGCTCATTTCACACGCTAGCAAGGTTATGCTCAAAATTCTACAAGGCAGGCTTAGGCAGTATGTGGACCGAGAACTCCCAGAAGTGCAAGCTGGATTTCGAAAGGGCAGAGGAACCAGAGACCAAATAGCAAACATGCGCTGGATTATGGAGAAAGCTAGAGAGTTCCAGAAAAACGTCTACTTCTGCTTCATTGACTATGCAAAAGCCTTTGACTGTGTCGACCACAGCAAACTATGGCAAGTTCTTAAAGAAATGGGAGTGCCTGGTCACCTCATCTGTCTCCTGAGAAATCTCTATGTGGGACAAGAAGCTACAGTTAGAACTGGATATGGAACAACTGAGTGGTTCAAAATTGGGAAAGGAGTACAAGGTTGTATATTGTCTCCCTGCTTATTTAACTTATATGCAGAATTCATCCTGCGAAAGGCTGGACTAGATGAATCCCAAGCCGGAATTAAGATTGCCGGAAGAAATATCAACAACCTCAGATATGCAGATGACACAACCTTGATGGCAGAAAGCGAGGAGGAATTAAAGAACCTTTTAACGAGGGTGAAAGAGGAGAGCGCAAAATATGGTCTGAAGCTCAACATCAAAAAAACCAAGATCATGGCCACTGGTCCCATCACCTCCTGGCAAATAGAAGGGGAAGAAATGGAGGCAGTGAGAGATTTTACTTTCTTGGGCTCCTTGATCACTGCAGATGGTGACAGCAGTCACGAAATTAAAAGACGCCTGCTTCTTGGGAGAAAAGCAATGACAAACCTAGACAGCATCTTAAAAAGCAGAGACATCACCTTGCCGACAAAGGTCCGTATAGTTAAAGCTATGGTTTTCCCAGTAGTGATGTATGGAAGTGAGAGCTGGACCATAAAGAAGGTTGATCGCCGAAGAATTGATGCTTTTGAATTATGGTGCTGGAGGAGACTCTTGAGAGTCCCATGGACTGCAAGAAGATCAAACCTATCCATTCTTAAGGAAATCAGCCCTGAGTGCTCCCTGGAAGGACAGATCGTGAAGCTGAGGCTCCAATACTTTGGCCACCTCATGAGAAGAGAAGAATCCTTGGAAAAGACCCTGATGTTGGGAAAGATGGAGGGCACTAGGAGAAGGGGACGACAGAGGACGAGATGGTTGGACAGTGTTCTCGAAGCTACGAACATGAGTTTGACCAAACTGCGGGAGGCAGTGGAAGACAGGATTGCCTGGCGTGCTATGGTCCATGGGGTCACGAAAAGTTGGACACGACTAAACGACTAAACAACAACAACAACAATGAGATCAAAATTTAAAATTTAAAATTTAAAAATTGCAATGATAGTGTCGAATCTATAAGATAAGGAAGTTGAGATGTTGTGGAGGGGGGGTGAAAGGGTGTGGTGGTGCTGGGAAGATATGGGGGTGGGAAGTATTTATGTGAATGTGAATAGTAGCCTTATTTTTGTATGTCTTTGCACTAGTAGAGTGCATTTCTTTTTCTTCTTCTGTATTACTAAAATTTAATTTAAAAAGTTAATGGGGGGAAGAGAATACCCATACTCCAGCCTGCAGAGTCAGTGCGCTCAGCTTCTGAGGCGATGGGCGCTATCTTGTTCTTTGCTGCGGGCGTATATCACATATGTAGCTGGCCTTCACCTCTCCGATCCCACCCTCCCCTCCTCTATCTCCCTGCCTCAGTTTCCTGCTTCTTGCCCTCTCCTAACCCCGTGTCACAACTTTTTATTTGGGGTTATTTTATCTGACCGGCTGCCTGCCTGTGCTTCCTCCCCCTAGAAGATGCACCAGTTTGTGAGTGACGTCAAAAAGGCCTCCGAATTGCTGCAGAACACCACCCAAGAACTGGAAAAGGGAGGCAAACTGGAGACCCTGAAGGTAACACCTCCTCCCCTTGTGCCCCCCCCTCAAGGGGGCTTTGGACTTGATTTTTTTTACACATGTTAAGACCTCAAGAAATGCGGCTCAATGATTTTTCCTTGCACAACAGATCGTTTCCCCTCCCTCATGAGCACTTCCGAAATCTGCTCCAGAGTAGAGTTTGGGGGACAGTGCAGGGAGCCCACAGGGGGAGAGAAAAGGGAGAAATTTTCACAGCATTAGCACTAACCCTTTTACTAGCACAACAAGGAGAGCCAATGGTGGGATGCAAGGGCGGTGTGTTCCTCCAGGTGAGAGCTGTGATGGTCCCATTTGTGGTCTGTCCCGGAAGGTAAGCTGCCTGTCGCACAGAGCTTGCAACGGTGTGGAATAATTCCATCAATGCCGTCTTAATCTAAGAAGTGCTCTGCCGGAGTCATGCCTGGTTCAAGAATCGCCAACCTGGTGCGTGCTGGCAGGGGCTGATGGGAGTTGCGATCCAGAGGGCACCAGGTTGGCAAAGGTGGGCCCAGTTCATTCAAAGTGTTGGTACTGACCTTTAAAGCCCTAATCGGTCTCGGTCCTGTATACCTGAAGGAGCGTCTCCACCCCCACCATTCAGCCCGGACACTGAGATCTAGCACCGAGGGCCTTCTGGCGGTTCCCTCATTGCGAGAAGTGAGGTTGCAGGGAACCAGACAGAGGGCCTTCTCGGTAGTGGCACCCGTCCTGTGGAACGCTCTCCCAGCAGATGTCAAGGCAATAAGTAACTATTTTACCTTTAGAAGACAACTGAAGGCGGCCCTGTTTAGGGAAGTTTTTAATGTTTAATGCTGTGCTGTTTTAATATTCGGTTGGAAGCTGCCCAGAGTGGCTGGGGAAACCCAGCCAGATGGGCGGGGTATAAATAATAAATTATTATTATTTATTATTATTATTATTTATTATTATTATTTCCATTTTGTTCTCAACAGCAGTAAACCAAAAGCTTCTGGGAATTTTACAAAGACAGCTTCTCCCCGGCCCCCAGCCCCAATCTGTCTCTAGCAGCTAGTATTCCAAGATAGACTGCATCTGCCTATGGAGGTTTTATTGAGCTTTCAGGGCTAACGGCCATTGACAGACCACCTAAATGTGGCTAATGTGGGTCATTGTTCCGCAGGAAGTGGAGCATCAAATGGAGAGGCACCAGCTGCTGATGCAGGAGGTCTTGCGCAATGTGCAGCTGGTGAACTTGCAGAGGGAAGGTGGGGCCACGCTGGCGAAACTGAGGAAGGAGGCGGCCCGGCTCAGCTTCTCCCCCAACGTCCGGTATGAAAGCAAGGGGGGAGCTCTGGCTCCCTCAACGCCATCTCTGGGTCTGGGGAGAAAAGTCACCTCCTTGCAACCCAATTTGGGTTATTGCCGTTCCTTCCGCTTCCACATTTTTCCAATCTCAAATTCAATTTCTCCACATTTCCTATATTTAAAAGTTCTTGTTGGAATTCTTCAGCGCTTTTGTGCAAATTGCAAGGAACCCTAACCCTAACCCTCCCTCCCTCCCTTTTTTTAAAGCACCTTCCCTAATTTGCACATCTCTTTGCTAGGAGCAGCATTGGCCAAGCTCTAACCCTCTACAACCTGGTGGAGGAGAAAGTCCACACGCTGGTCACCAAATCCAACGGCCGCCTGGAGCACCTGGAATTTCTGCTGAAGATTCGACAGCTGGAGGCGGAGTTTGGCAAGGTCAGCAAGACCGCCGCCCCCGCCCCCGCCAAGTGGTTTGGCCAATCATGGCTGTGCCTGCCCAACCCAAATGTCTGGGAATGGACAGCAGTCATAGAACTTCAGAGTTGGAAGGGGCCCAAAGAATCATTTACCCAACCCCATGCAATCGAATTTCAGAGAATATTTGGCAGGATTTGATTCTGCCTTTGTCACCTCTGCCAGGATGGTTGAGGGTGGGAGGGTGAAGAGAAGCTCAGGATTGTGAGACCGTTCCGCCATCGATCAGCTCTTACTGTCAGAAAGTTCTTCCTTGCATTCAGGGATCGGTTCCTGGCATCTCCCCTGCCTGAACCCCTGGAAAGCTGCTGCCAGTCAGAGCTGACAGCACACCGCTAAGTCATCACAAGCGAGTTTTCCTATGTTCCTAAGATCTGGGCTCCTTGAATGGGGAGTCGGAAATTTTCCCTGGAGGAGGTTCCATCCCAGAAGCCGCCTCTTGCGCCCCACTGCTAAAACCTTGGCTTCTTCACACAGCTCAGTTTGTGGTTCGATGAAGAAGGCGAGTCGGCGCTCCGCGAGGCGGGGTCTGCAGCAGAGGCCAGCCAGGAGGCCGCCCAAGTGTCCCACCAGCGGTTCAAGGAATTCTTCAAAGAAGCCTCGGTATGTTGGCCAAATATTCCTGCTGCCTGCTTTGCACCGGAAAGGCACACTGGGAAAACTGGGCATTGGAAGTGTCAGACTTCCAACATTTCTAAAAAGCATTTATTTATCTATTTTGATGCAAGGTGGGTGTCTCACTCCTCACTTAATCCCCACAAGAACCCTGTGAGGTAGGATAGGGTAACAGTCAGCGACCGGTCCAAAAGGTCACCCAGTGAGTTTCTCGGCCAAGTGGGGATTTGAACCCTGGTCTCTCCGAGGTGCTAGCCCACCCTCTAGCCACTATACAACACCGGCTCTACAGTTCCTTTGTTGTTGTTGTTGTTTAGTCGTTTAGTCGTGTCCGACTCTTCGTGACCCCATGGACCAGAGCATGCCAGGCACTCCTGTCTTCCACTGCCTCCCGCAGTTTGGTCAAACTCATGTTCGTAGCTTCGAGAACACTGTCCAACCATCTCGTCCTCTGTCGTCCCCTTCTCCTTGTGCCCTCCATCTTTCCCAACATCAGGGTCTTTTCCAGGGAGTCTTCTCTTCTCATGAGGTGGCCAAAGTCTTGGAGCCTCAGCTTCAGGATCTGTCCTTCCAGTGAGCACTCAGGGCTGATTTCCTTCAGAATGGACAGGTTTGATCTTCTTGCAGTCCGTGGGACTCTCAAGAGTCTCCTCCAGCACCATAATTCAAAAGCACCAATTCTTCGGCAATCAGCCTTCTTTATGGTCCAGCTCTCACAGTTCCATTTTAGGTGCCTTTTATTTTAAGTTTTTAATGTTTGATGTTTTATTATGTTCTATATGTGTTGGAAGCTGCCCAGAGTAGTTGGGGCAACACAGCCAAATGGGCGGGGTATAAATAATAAAATTATGTTTATTTTTATTACGTTATTTTAAAAAGAAGAATCACAAAAGATTTAAGATGATTCTGTCAACTCTTCACTTGCCAACCTTAGAGATATGGGAGGAATGTGAATCTGGTTGCATTTAAAGGTAAACATTCCTAATTCACACTTTCCAAAATGATACGTAAGCCAGAACACAGCCACCCATTGAAACCTGTACTTCTTTGAATTTTGCAATGCAGTTCTTCACCCAAGTAATGTGTAGAAAATGCATATATTAGGGAAAATGATGCATAAATATGCATATAATAATGAAAATAAGATGCAAAAAAATGAATAGTGGAATTTGAATAGTGGAATAGTGGAATTTGCTGCCCAGAAGTGTGGTGGAGTCTCCTTCTTTGGGGGTCTTTAAGCGGAGGCTTGACAGCCATATGTCAAGAATGCTTTGATGGTGTTTCCTGCTTGGCAGGGGGTTGGACTGGATGGCCCTTGTGGTCTCTTCCAACTCTATGATTCTATGAATATAAGAACGTAAAAGGGGCTGTGCATTTTGGTGCAAATTTATCCAAATATGGGCTGATTTATATGCAATTTCTCCTTACATGCACATTTTTGCAGACCAATTTTCCCCCTTTAGAAGCCTCTGCAGTTGGAGGCAGCGATGCTTCTGAATCCCAGTTGCTGGAAACTGCAGGAGGGATGAGATCCTATGCTCAGATCCTGCTTGCAGGTTGCCCCTAATGGGAACCTCGTCGGCCACTCTGAGAACAGGAGGTGGGGGACTACATGGGCCACTGGCCTCATCCAGCAGACTCTCCTTATGTTCTTCAAGTCTGTCCTTCCTTTCCCTGTTAGGTCCACTACAACCGGGGTCTGTCTCTTTCGAAGGAAGCCAGCAAGGTCCACGGCTCCAGGTTCCCAGAGACAGGGGCCTTTGAGGCAGCGAAAAGGGCTTTCCAGGCCAAGCTGACCACATTCTACATGGAGATGGAGATGAAAGGAGCAGAGCTGGAGACACTCCTGGACCTCTACGAGTTCTGCGACAAGGTGAATGTCCCAAAAGCTGAAGGAAATGATGGAGAGAGACTGGGGGGGGGGGTCTGGAACAAGGAAGTGGGAATCTTTAAGGCAGGTGGGGCCTTTCCATTCTTCTTGGGACATGGGGCATATCCGCTACCACCACATCCCTGGTGAGAAATTTTAGCAAGGATGAGAAAATGGGCTGGGATGAAGCCCTGGAAGGAGCAAGTAAGAATGGTTGTCCTGTGTTTTTGCCCCCAAGGTCACACAGTTTAACCTTGACTGCCAGCGCCACCAGGCCACTTGGAGCCTCAGAGGGGAGGAGCCGAAGAGCATCCAAGCCCAGCGAGATATGGAGGATGCCCTCCAGAAGCTCTCCAGGGAGTTCTCCACCGAGACCTTCCAGCAGATGAAGGTGCAGGCCTCCAGCATGCGCAGCAAGAGGGGTCTGGCCGTGTGGAGCGAAGCCTTGGAGAGGTGCCAGGAAGCCAGGCAGCTCCTCGAAGATGCCCTTGCCGGGTCCAAGGAGGCTCGGGAAGGAGGTGCAAAAGATTTGGATCCCATCCCAGCTACCCAACTCTCAGGGGAAGATGTCTGCTTAGATGGAGCATCAACAGAAGCTGAGAAAACAGAGGCGGGATCAGAGCACAATAGAAGGGCCCAAGATGTAGGTGGAACTGGCATCCATGACAAGGCTTCCCAAGAGGTCCCCTCATGCGGTGGTGGGATGCTGAAGGGTGTGAAGGCCAGCGAAGAGGCCTACCTTGCTTCGCTGGATGTTATTCTGGAATGTGGGGGCCCCGAGCATCAGGCAGACCCAGGCAAAGAAGCCCCCGGAAGCGCCCACGTGATGAGACAGGACTGCCCTTCGTTGGCCCCTGCCTGTGCCTCCTCCCCTAACACCAAGAAGGTGCCAGCCCCCTACGAGAGCCTCCCTTCCACCAAGCAGCCTGGCCTCTCCATGCCCGCGAGAGGCCAACGCAGCAGGAAGAGAGAGGCAGCCCAGTACTTCCAGCTCTCCAGGCACGGGAGTTTTTCCTCCGAAGACGCAGATTCCCAAAGCTCCACCGAAGACGCGCTGAGCTCAAGCGCCACCTTGCCCATGGAATCGTCCAAAGGAGCCTGGACTCAGGAGAAGGCACCGGGCATCCTCTATTTGGAGAATCACAGCAGAGGCAGCCTGCCGGACGTGGCCACCCAGTGAGACCTGGGGGCCATCTTGGGTACTGCCATGCTGGGCCCCATGCCCCCATTTCTTTGGAGGCTGGATACATTCCTGGGTGCTCCTCTGCCCCATGTCTCAAAGGGAAAGCCTTTATTGTTGCCTTTTGTTGTTGGACATTGCCAAGAGTGCCTCCTGTTGCTGGTGTGTCGCTCTGTTTGGGCAGGAGGCTACCGACCCCCAAAGGCAGCCATCATTTGCATTGAGCAGATGTGATGGGAGACGGTCGCTTTCAGGGCGGAGAGAGTCTGTCCTGTTCCCATCTCAGCCCACTAGTCTCATTAGGAACCTGGTTAGTAACTGGCTAGCAAACCCTCCCCTTGCCCTGGGCAGGATGCCACACTTCTGCATGGCAATACAATCCTACTGAAGCTGCATGTCCCAAAGCGGCTGTGCATTCGAACCCTCAAGTATCTGAGGACTCTGTCCTTGCATCCAAAGGACGAGGGGTCAAGTCCCTGCAATGACTATCGCTTAGAGCAGGCATGTCAAACCTGTGGCCCTCCAGATGTTTTGGACTACAATTCCCATCTTCCCCAACCACTGGTCCTGCTAGCTAGGGATCATGGGAGTTGTAGGCCAAAACATCTGGAGGGCCGCAGGTTTGACATGCCTGGCTTAGAGTTTCACGGCGGCATTCAGGGTTGATGTTTAATACCTTGGTCCTCTGCAGAAACAGAGAGCAGAATGGAAGTTCATACCTGGAAAAACACTCACCCTAAAAATATTTTTTCCCCCCCAGCTGATTCAAGAGCTGACAGCTGTGCAAATGACTCTTCCCCTGGGACTCGGCAGCTCCCCCCAAATGTTTATTTTTGCCATTGCTATTCAAAGGACCCAAACACCCAATTCTGCAATGCTTCCCCAGGTGCCTGTTCAGAGTTGAGCTGGTTTCTGTGCCTCACAGAAATTCCAGAGGTTGCAGAAGACCTGACAAGAAACTCCTCCTCCTCCTCCTCTTCCTCCTCCTCCTCCTCCTCCCTTATCATCTCCATCTCCTAGTGGAAAGTAGCTTCAAAACCTGCAGCCAGGAACAGAAAAGTAGCGGGTGGGGGGGGGGAGGACCTCATCATTTCCCCTGTGGCCTATTAGCACCCCCACAAAGCTCCTTTTCTCTTCCCACATCTTCTTCCATGCAGGTAAAGAAATAAGAAACTGGGAGCTTCAGATGGGGAGGGGGGATATCTATCAGAACCAGAGCAAAGGAAGGGGGGAACCTTTCTGCACCCCACAGCTCTGCTCCTGATCCCCCCATTCTAGCAGCAGGCTGGTTGCTGTGGGCTTGGCACACCTGGCCATCCCACGCTCCCCAAGGACTCCTAGAACGGAGCGGAGTGGCTCAAGTTCATCCGTTTTGTTGAATTGATTAAACTGAATACTTATAATTGGATTTTGAATAAATGTGCAATTAACTGCTACTGTTTTGAACTTTCTTGTGTTCTTATCTTCCTTAGTGAGTCGTGCAAACCGCTGTTCTGAACAATGGTTTCTATAGTGTTGGGTAGGGGGCTGCGGAGAGGCTTATAGAACTGAAGGGGCAGTGGCTCAGAAAGGTTCGGGAACCACTGCCCCCGAATAAACATTCTTGCTTCTGGGGAATTTATCTCCCCTCCCTGAGCTTTCAGAGAGCCTGCTTATTCAGCATTCATTCCTGATTATTATTTTTTGAAGGGAGAGTCTAGATGACATTGAGCCAAGCAAATGCTATCGGGCACGACCCAGGGGTTTCCTCATCATCACTTCCCTTATCGGACAAAAAAAAATGCAACCTTTTGGAAAAACAGGCTTGTGCAAAACCTCCAGATTAACTTTGATTGTGCAACCTGGATTTGCCGGAATGTGACTGAATCTCTCCCCACCCCACCCCACCCCCCACCCCCGTCCTAAAGAGGAACAGTCCAGAAGGACCCAGTGCAAGGATGTTTGAGAAATCCCAGCTGCAAATAGCCAAAACTTTTAGACAGCAGCCTCCAGCGGGGCTGTCAGGGCAAAGAGGGACAGGAGGTGGGTGGCTTTTGCAGAAAAGGAGGGGGAGCAGATCTATTAGATCATCTGTTTTTTGGGATCTGATCCCTTCTGTCTGCAACAAGGCAGAGCTGGGCAGTTTTTTCTAAGCATGGGGCCTCCCCCCGCCCCACGCTTTCCAAACAGCTGCTAATGATCTCTGCATCCCTCAGCCGCTCTTTCTCGGTGCCAAAATTTTCTTCCCACTTCTGGAGACAAGAAGGGCTCTTCGTGAGAAAGGAGATCCTCCTCCTCCCAGGCAGGGAAAGGCGGAGGAGACTTGATTCATCCTGAGAAGCGGAAGCCCAGGCAGGCAGGCTACAGCTCTGTCGCTCTGCCAGGATCCAGACTGGGCCCAGGACCTCTGCACGCTTGTAGCTGTGCAAAAAGGGAAACTGCAGAGTGTGGGGGAAAGAGTGGAAAGGACAAAAGTAGGGAGGCTGTCTTGAAAACTCATGCTCTCTCTTAGGACTATACAGCTGCAAGTATAATGTTTTAAGTGGGTTTTAAGTGCATTATACAAATGTGACACTAGATGGCGATGGCGAGCTCATGGGAAATTCAATATATTTTTCAAAACTTTTTAAAAAGCATTTTCACAGTGGTTTTTTTATATGTATCTAGATTCCACCTTAGAGCAATAGAATTATAGAGTTGGGAACGGCCCATGAGGGTCATGGAGTCCAACCCCCTGCATAGGTGCCAAGTCAACTCTAAGGGGCCCAGGTCCCTTTAGCCCCACAGTAAAATATTTGGGGGGGCTGCCCCTGAATGTTGAGAACAATCCATTGTGGAGGAGGCCAAATAATGTGGCACACCTCCTCCTCTTCTTCCTCCTCCTCCTCCTCCCGTGGAGGGGAAAGTGGTGGTGCTGGGGAAGCAGCTCTGGGCTGGTGGCAGTGAAGTTTGCATTACAAAGGATAGCTGCCTTGTTTTGCATGCTGTTATATACTGAGCTTGCATCCTAGAACAATAGGCAGGTGGGATCCTAGAATGCAACAACCTTATTGGCCTGCAGGATAAGACCAATCAGACCCCAGAAGGTAGTTAATCAGCCTATTAGGCCGGTAGGATATTAGAACGCAACAACTGATTGGCCTGCAGGAGCAGCCCAATCATGCTCCAGGAGGGAAGCAGAATCAGCCAATCAGAAGGAAACTATTGTGTAAATAATGTATATAAAGCCTGAGGTATTTGGGGTGGGTGGAATGGGACTCTCTCACTGTTTTACGAGCTGCAATAAAGATCATGAAATCATCACTACGCGACTCTGAGTATATTTCACATACTGTACTGATTTTTTAAAATGTGAATTGGGTGGTTTCTCATTAAACTACAAACAAAATTGAATCACCCCATCCATTCTGGGTGTACTTTCCACAATGTTGCTGCTATTTGCACTAAATCAGTGTGTGCAAAGAGACACCCCCCCCATTTGCTAACAAGGGAGTGGACTCGTAAGTGTTTGAAAGAGAAATACATTGTAAAATCTGCAGCCTCCGTGTTGCTCTGGTGTGGGGCAACCATTGCATTATTGCGCGCGGGGGGGGGGGGATGCATGTCAGGGAGGTGCGTCAGCTAGACTGTTGCTTTCCTGTACATGGAATTCAATAGAGGCTTCGCTTCCTCTACCAAGTTCTGGCCTTTTCAACCCCAAAGAAGAATTAAAAGTACAGTAAAAGGTGGTGATGTTGTTGTTGTTGTTGTTATTATTAATATTATTATTAATTTGTACCCCGCTCATCCGTCTGGGTTTCCCCAGTTGTGAGTTCTTCTCATTTTTTTTATTTATTTAGAGAAAAGGAGGTTTTGCAATCCTTTTCCACATGACGGAAAGCAGAAGCTGCGGAGTTGCTTTCAGAAGGTCTTAGTGCGATGCTCTGCAGCAATGACCGAGGTGAAAGAGGTTCAGAAATCAATGTCTTTGAAACAGCAGCTGAAATCTGAGGAAGGGGATTCCTCTAGTTCTCACGGGGAAATCGACCCATTCCAGGGCCTTCTCAGTTGTGGCTCCCTCTCTATGGGATGCCTTGCCTCTAGAATTGCATCAACTTCAGTGCTGAAGGTTGCTAAAAGACCCACCTTTTCACCCCGGCTTTTGGGGGGGGGGTCTTTGTGAGGGTGTGAACCACTTGTTTTGGGGAAGTATTTTCTGCTTGTGACTTGGCTTTATTTGTTAGGACATTTTTAATTTCCAGTGCAAATATATTAAGGAAAAAACAGCAGGAAAAAGCCACATTTGATAGCACATTTAACTACACAAGGAAAACCACATCAGTTCATCCACCTGAGCTTCCGTTGAAGGCCAATAGATGCCATCCAAATATCCAAGTAAATATTTAGATGAAGTTTATAAAAAATGTGTCCTTTGATGTCCTTCCGCCCAGCCAGCAGGCGTTGTGAACTGATTGGGGTGTCCTTTTTTAAAAGGAAGGGACTTTTAAACAACACTGTGCTGTTTTTATTATCTGTATTTCAATAGATTTGGTTTTTTATATTGTTTTATTTCTATTAGAGTTTGATTATCCTTTAATGATGATCTTTTACTTCAGTATTTTATTTGAGGCCGTTTCAATTTGTGTAAGCTGCCTTGTGTCCTGATCGGGGAAAAGGTAGGAGATTAATGATAATTGTAAACATGCTATGTAAATGGATCATCTGAATGAGGAGCCCTTGTAAGGGTTGGGGGGGAGGCATCTCCCCTACCAGGAGGCAGTAATCACCTCCAGCTTGGATGGATTTAAAAGATCTTCTTCTTTGGCGATCACTCAGCCGATTAAGATTGTCTTCCATGAACACGGTTTTAACAATGAGTCTGTGAGTGACTGTGGAGGCCAATTCTGGATCCACACGTCCTTCCACAGTGGGGACATTGGTTTCCAAGTGAGAGTTGATCACGGTGTGGATTTTCCAAGCGTGCCTTCCTCTTAGCACGTTTCTCCCATGCGTCCTGAGTTCGAGTGTCTTCAAAGCCCATGACACCTTTGGTAAAAGGCTGTTCTCCAAGCTGAAGGAAGGCAGCAATGTTTGCAAACACCAGTTGCTGGAAACCATAGTTTCTGCTGGTGCCTGGTTGGCCACTGTGAGAACAGGATGCTGCACTAGATGGGCCACTGGCCTGATCCAGCAGACCCTCTTCTTATGTTCTTGAGGTCCAGGAACAGCTCTGCTTTTGAAGCCAAGCCCTGGAGCCCGGTATGCCCGTCGCAAGCCAAACAGCGAGAGCATCCACATGATGCAGGATCCGTCCCGTGCCGTGTGAGTCACAGAGCATGCAGCCCTGAGTCTCAGCGACCGCGTCTGATCCAACCCCTGGCGGATAAAGCCTTCATGCACGCCCAGCCCACAAAATCCACAAACCCCACCCTGACCTTGGCTGCAGATTGTGCAACAGGGGAAAAACCTTCCTGAGGAAATACAAATATAGCTTCCTGCTTCTGTCCGCTCACTCTCACTTCTGTTTTTCTCTCAGCTAAATGCAAAGGGGTTCGTAGCTGCAGAGTCCCTGGGCAGAAGAAGGATATGAGGGGGTTCAGGGCTGCAGCAAGGATGTACAAGGCGAGCGACCTCCTCCTGGCTTCTCTGCTGCTCTGTCTTCACTACTGGGCTCTCTCCGGGGCCACAGGACCTGGCTTTGTGGGCAGAATCACGGACAAAGGCCTGGACTATGGTGGGTGCCTCTCCCCCCCCCCAACCCTAACCCCCCCACAGCCTGCAGTGTCATGTCATGGTTGAAGAGCCAGGCTATGGCCTGGAGGTCTGGAGTCTCTCAGCCTAACCTGCCTCGCAGGGTTGTTGTTGAGGATAAAACGGGGAGGGGGAGGAGGAGGAGGCCCTTCTGCTGCATTCTGAGTGCCTGGAAGGAAAAAAGTGGGATCGAAACGTAATCAATAAAATAAATAGTGTGTACACTTCTAGTCGCCTCGCCTCTAGTCGCCTCGTGTCAAAATGGATATTGTAGACCATATTGTGCTATGGTCCATGGGGTCACGAAGAGTCGGACACGACTAAACGACTAAACAACAACAAGACCAAGGGAAGGGAGGAAAGGCTGCAGCGCTTGGGACTTTTCTCTGAACTGAAGGCAAGCAAGAGTTGACTTGATAGAAGTTTATACAATGATGTCTGATACAGAGAAAGCGGATAGAGAAAGGATTCTCTCTCTGTGTGTCTCTCTCTCATAACTCTAGAACCCGTGGACATCCCATGGAGTTGAAATGTTGGAAGATTCGGGGCAGTCAAATGAAAGCACTTCCTTAGCTAATCTACGGAACTCCCTCCCACAGGAGGCAGTGATGGGCACCAACCTGTTGTTGTTGTTTAGTCGTTTAGTCGTGTCCGACTCTTCGTGACCCCATGGACCAGAGCACGCCAGGCACTCCTGTCATCCACTGCCTCCCGTAGCTGAAGAAGTGTGCATGCACACGAAAGCTCATACCAATGACAAACTTAGTTGGTCTCTAAGGTGCTACTGGAAGGAATTTTTTTTCCATTTTTTGTTTCGACTACGTCAGACCAACACGGCTACCTACCTGTAACTGCCTCCCGCAGTTTGGTCAGACTCATGTTAGTAGCGGGCACCAACCTAGACGGCTTTAAAAGAGGATTAGGCAAATTCACGCAGAAGAGGGCTATCGGGGGCTGCTGCCACGGCACCTCTATTGTTGTGAGCTGCGATCTAAAACATCAAGAAGGCACCAGGTTGGTGAAAGGTGGCAAGTTAGGTGGGTTTGAAATAATAAATCTGTTGTTTTCTCTATTTCGGGGAGCAGACCTACAGAAGGAGGAAGGGGCTGCCTTGCACCATCCTGATTCCTGCCTGTTCTGCTCTCCCAGCCGGCAAGAGGGGGTGGGCTGTCTGCCCGGGTCACTGCTTGTCCTGCAAGATATTTGCCTGCAGGAATGAGAGTTTTCTGCTTGCGGCGTGGGGCTCCATTTGACTGCTGGCTGAGTGGATACAGCTAGGGGGGGGTCCAGGGTCCACCTTAGGCCTGCCACACTTTCTTTCTTGGGTCACTGCCCACCTGACTGCTTCGATCCGTGGAACTCATGCAGTTAAATGTGCCACATCACCCCCATTCCACATTTGTAAGCAGGCAATATTTCCGTGTGGCAGTACCTAGCCTTTGGAACTCCCTGCTTCTTGACGTCACTGTACTCTTTTACTATACTCTTTTGGTACTGTACTCTTTTATCACTCTATTTGGTGTGTGATAAAAATGTTTTGGTTTAGATAAGCCTGTCCAGGGATGTAGAATTTCTGATGTATGTTTTAATCTGTTTTTAGTTTACTGCTGATTTTCCTTTTCAAATGTTTGAAAGAGCTGTTCTCAGTAAAACCGGTGTTGTTTTATTGTCACTCGCTCCGAGATGTTTGGCTTTCTTACACTAAATAAAGCCATTGCTTTTGACTTTCTTTCTTTTTTCCTGAGTAGGGAGAGAGAGCACAAAAAGGCAAATTGGTTCCTTCAAGAAGGATGCAAACAGTCTGACGCCAACCTTTTCTCCCCTTTGCTTCAGCTCGCCAGGAGGGGGTGGCAGCCTTGCAGCAGAAACTGGCACAGCTGACTCTGCCCGACTTCTCTGGATCCTTCAGAGTTAAAGTTATTGGAAAAGTGGACTACAGACTCTACAGGTGAGGCCACCACAGAAGGGAAGAGACTACAAGAATAGGTTCTGGAGAACATGGTTTCTGCCCCAGGCCAGGTGCAGTTGTGGTGTCTTGTGGAGACAACTCAAATGAAGTTGGGAGGGATAAAATTTCTTTTTGGGGGGCAGGTAGAGACTTGAAGAAGTAGATTAATAATTTTAGAATGAGCAGGGGAGCTTAGTCCTTGCCACTCCACAAAGCTCAGGGCCCACCACAGCTTCTCCTGCACAGCCTCATTTAACAGCACATCACCCAGCTACATAGGTGCCAACTCCCTGGGGTCCTGGGTGCCCATGAAGGGACCGGGCACCCACAAATTTTGGTGCCAGGGTCATGCATGTTGCATGGCACCCATTCCCCTGCGCCCCCATGGTTGCGGGGCCAAGCTGGCCGTCCTGCTCAACCAGGGCCAAACTCATATTGTGTGACTCACAGGCCTGGACGTTCTGGAAGCCTCTTTGCTTTGGAGAAAGGGTCATTTTGGTGCTCACATTAAGATCTAGGGTTCCAAAGCAAAGGCCACTGAATCACAGTACTGTGGAGTTGGAGGGAACCCCAAGGGTCATCTAGGCCAACCCCCTGCAAGGTAGGAATCTCAACTAAAGCATCCATGACAGGTGGTCATCCAACCTCCAAGGAAGGAGAGTCTACAACAGGGGTCAGCAACCTTTTCCAGCTGTGGACCAGTCCACCGTCCCTCAGACCATGTGGTGGGCTGGACTATATTTGGGGTGTGTGTGTGTGAACGAATTCCTATGCACCACAAATAACCCAGAGATGCATTTTAAATAAAAGCACACATTCTACTCACGTAAAAACACGCTGATTCCCGGACCGTCCACAGGCTGGATTGAGAAGGCTACCCCTGGTCTACAACTTCCTGAGGGAGATCATTCCACTGTCCAACTGCTCTTACTGCCAGAAAGCTTTTCCGAATGTATAGTCAGAATCTCCTTTCTGGTAACTTGAAGACCTTGGTTCGGGTCCTACCCTCCAGAGCAGGAGAAAACCAGCTTGCTCCATTCTCGGTAGTGGCACCCACCCTGTGGAATGCCCTCCCACCAGAGGTCAAAGAGAACAACAATTACCAGACCTTTAGAAGGCATCTCAAGGCAGCCCTGTTTAGGGAAGCTTTTAATGTTTGATGGATTTCTGTATTTTAATGTTTTGTTGGAAGCCGCCCAGAGTGGCTGGGGGAACCTGGCCAGATGGGCGGGGTATAAATAAAAAATTATTATTATTATTATTATTATTATTATTATTATTATTATTATTATTATTATTATTATCTTCCATGGGACAGCCCTTCAGATATTTAAAGATATCTCCTCTCAGTATCCTCTTTTCCAGGCTAAATATATCCAACTCCCTCAACCATTCCTCATAAGGCTTGGTTTCCAGACCCTTGATTTTATGATTAGTATTTATTAAATTTGTATACTAAACTTCATCCATAGCTCTCAGGGAAGTTCACAACATAAAAATATAAGAACCCCCCCCCAATATAGAATAAAAACAAGAACAAAAGCAAACTCTCCCCCATCTGCCACCCCCATCTTGGTTGCCCTCCTCTGCCCACCTTCCAGCTTATCAACATTTTGGGGCCCAGAACTGGACACAGTATTCCAGGTGTGGTCTGATCAGGGCAGAATAGAGAGGGACTATGACTTCCCTTGATCTGGACACTAGGCTTCTGTTGACGCAGCCTAGAATTGCATTCACATTTTTTGCTACTGCATCACACTGTTGACTCATGTGAAACTTGTGGTCTACTAAGAGCCCTAGATCCTTTTCACATTTACTGCTGTCAAGAGCAAGCCCCTTGTTCAAATCATGAGAATCCCCCCTCTCCATCGCATTGATGATTTCCCCAAACCAATGACCTCCTCCTTCCCTTTTCTCCTGCAGCTTGAACGTTCGCAGTTTCCAGTTGCCAAGCTCCGCTATAGCACCGGTCCCGGGGATGGGCCTCAAGGTCTCCATCACCAATGCCTTTGCTGAATTGACGGGCGAGTGGTCGGTGAAGAAGCGCTGGTTGTGAGTCCATCGCTGCCTCTTACCTTTGTGAATCGCAGGGGTCGCTTAGA
The DNA here is from genome assembly GCF_963506605.1 of Zootoca vivipara. Taxonomy (NCBI): domain Eukaryota; kingdom Metazoa; phylum Chordata; class Lepidosauria; order Squamata; family Lacertidae; genus Zootoca; species Zootoca vivipara. The sequence continues at coordinate 94,233,519 of NC_083282.1, forward strand.
GGCAGTGGGGAGGAATCCGATTCAGTTCACATTGGAAGGCAAATTCACCAAATCTTGCTTTCTGAAACCCCCCCCCCTCCCCAGGTTGGGATTCTTTAAGTAGTTCTCTGGGTCCCAGGGCACATCATCACCCCCGATCCTTAATCTAAATATATAGAAATGTTCACGATGCGTGCGCAGGGGCCAATGCATGGAGATTCAGGGGGGAAGGGGACAACAGAGGGCTCAGTCAAAAGTAAATACTGGGAAATGGAACCCACAAACTGACAGCTCCTTCTCCAAGGATGGGGGCCAATGTAGGAAGATACCAGGGGTAGGGGCCAACACTCCCCAGGAACAACAGAGGGTTCAGACAAAAGTGCATGCTGGGAAATAGAACCCAGAACCTAACAGTTCCTTTTCGAGGGTGGGGGCCAAGGTATGGAGGTACAGGGAGGAGAGGCCAACACTCCCCAGGGACAACAGAGGGAAGGGTATCCTACGGAAACACAGGGATGAGCCGGGGTGGAGGGGCAGGATATGTCATGGATAGTGACAGGGGGAGGGGATCACAGGAAAGAACCACAGCAAAGCTGGGTCAGCTAGTTTTAAATAAAAGCACATATTCTACTCATGTAAATTCTCCCTTTCCTAAATTGGTTCTCCTGCTCCTCATTTAATCCCTACAAGGTAGGCGAGACTGAGAGAAACTGACTGGGCAGCTCAAGGTCACGGAGTGAGGATTTGAACCCTGGTCTCCTGGGTTCAAATACTCTAACCACTGCACCAACCTGGTTCTCCGTGACATTGGTTTTACCTCCTGCCCCCCCCCCCCACGGACAGCCAAGCACCTTTTTCAAAAAATAGAAAGGGCAGGGTTTGTTGTTGTTCCTGTCGCTGCTGCAAATTCTTTCTTCTGTTGCCTTCCCAAATAGCAAGGACCACGGCTCATTTGACCTGAAGGTTGAGGGCCTCTCCATCTCTGTAGGTTTGAAGCTGGGGGCAGATGCTGCTGGGAGGCCGACGGCGAGCACAGCAGATTGCGCCGCTCAAATCTCCGACGTCAAAGTGCACTTTTCAGGCAGGTTGAGGTAGGTGGTTGTCCGTTGTCCTGCAGCTTGACCTGGAAGGCTGCCCTGCTTGCTCTCGACACAAGCCTCCCCCCTTGCTACCTTCCCTCTGCCATAAGGCAGGATACGATGCCCAAACAAAGTGACCCTGTGCTCAGGGCGGGGGGGTCACCTTTTCCATTTGTCATTTTGAAAACTCGTTGCATTCATCCATCTCCGAAAAGGAACCAGCCCCTAACTTAACACCAGCATAGTGTCTGTCGTTGTATCGTGTGGCCTTTCATATCTGTTTAGCACCCCTGCAAACCCCACTGGCAAGATCGCTGCGCATTCAGCAGCCACAACCTTTGCAACCTCCAGTCAAGCATAGAATTGTAGAGCTGGAAGGGACCCCCAAAAGCCATCTAGTCCAGCCCCCTGCAGTGCAGGAAGCACTTCCTCCTCTCTTGCTTCTTCAGAACACCTAAAGCTGCTCTTAATTTCTGGAATCTTCAAGGGGGCAAGCAATGTAAGCACTTTAGGAAATAAAAGCATTTTGCCTAATTGACATTGATCCTCACATTCCTCTCTCCCCATCGCAGCTGGCTGTACAACCTCTTCCACAAGAACATCGAGTCGTCGTTCAGAAATACCATGGAAGGCAAGGTAAAGCCTTCACAGGATTTCCAAGGGCTCTTTCCCAGTTCCTTTCTCACTTTCCGCAGTTTCTCGAATGAGGGGGACCCCTGCATGGGTGAGCCTTTAAGCCCTGCCTTCCGGCCCAGAAGTAGCTCCCTCTAAAAAGCCCGGTTTTGCAGGAGCTGGCTGCTGCTGCTGCTCTGCAAAAGGGAATGGCACTCTGCACATGCCCAGAAGCAGGAGTTCACCCGGCAGTGCTCAGATTGGCGTCCTAGAAGCAAGCTAGCTTTTGGAAGTACATTGCTGCTGTTAGGATACACATGGTGCTTCTCCTGCTATTGGGCCCTCAGTCCATGTTCTGGCTTGCTCCTAGCCCGGTTCTCTAGCCCTCCTCTTGTTTCTGACTCAACGGCTTGCATGTGCACTGGGGATGGTGGAGTGGGGGGGGGAGGCAAATACTTGGAAGGAAAGGCTGAGCGTGCAGAATCCACTGCTCAAGCTCCAAAGCACACCCCGTGTTCACTGCAAAATCCACACGTCGCATTGCAAACCTGTGGCACTCACTTGGACTTGAAGGAACCGCTTCCCTCTTAAGGAAGGTTTTGCTTGCTTCTGAATTCAGTAGCCCCACAAACAGACCCAGGACTTCAGCATTCAAATGCGCTTTGAGCTGAAAAGACGTGGTGTTTTTTTGTGCCTTGGGTGTTAGGAATTAGCTTCCTTCGATTTCACAGGCCTTTGCGAGCTTAATTTAGCCAAGCGTGCCCTTGGAAACAACGGGCTCTCCTATTCTCCACAAAAGTGGGCAGGAGGGGAGCCCTGCGCCAAGCCTTGTAGGCAAGGCACTTTCAGTAATTGCTACATGGCCGTCTGGCACCAACTGCTGTGGCCAGGGGTGGAGAAAGGAACGACCGAGTCTCCCTGCAGGGAGGACCCTGGAAAGTCCAGCCCAGGGATCAGCAAACTTTTTCAGCAGGGGGCCGGTCCACTGTCCCTCTTGTGGGGGGGCGGACTATATTTTGGGGGGTGGGGGTGGGGGAATGAACGAATTCCTATGCCCCGCAAAGAACCCAGAGATGCATTTTAAATAAAAGGACACATTCTACTCATGTAAAAATATGCTGATTCCCGGACCGTCCGAGGGCTGGTTTTAGGAGGTGATTGGGCTGGATCCGGCCCCCGGGCCTTAGTTTGGGGACCCCTGGTCCAGCCCCATCATAGACACCTGATTTTAGTTTAGAGTCCTGCATTGCAGAGGGTTGGACTAGATGACTCTTGGGATCCCTTCCAGCTCTACAATTCTATGATTTTGTGTCTAAGGCCTATGGAGCAGAGCCTTTGTGGAATCATAGAATGGTAGAGCTGGTAGCGAATAGAGAAGTGTTTTTTCTTCTTCTTCTCATGGGAACATAAGCAGAGCCTTCTGTATCCATCCCAAAAGGCCCAGCAGCAATTGTTGAGTTGGAAGGGATTCCTCAAAGGTCCTCAAGCCCAACTCTCTGCAGTGCAAAAGACCACCCTACCCATAATATGCCTCTGGTGTGCACTGTCCAAAACTGCATTGATAAACCGCTGGGCCAGATGTGGGTAAACAATGGAAGGGTGAGACTGGGAACCACGTGCCCACAAGTGAGGCTCAATGGAGATCACCCTTCACAGTTGTTTGTGCCCCCCATCTAGCACCAGTGCTCCAAGATAGACCACACCTGGGAATGGAGGTTCTCCTAGTTTCAGAGCCAAGCAATGAGCCTATGGATACATGGCGCTCCTGCCAAGGAGTAAGTCAGGCATCCCCAAACTGCGGCCCTCCAGATGTTTTGGCCTACAATTCCCATGATCCCTAGCTAATAGGACCAGTGGTCAGGGATGATGGGAATTGTAGTCCAAAACATCTGGAGGGCCGAAGTTTGGGGATGCCTGGAGTAAGTCGTCCTTAGGGCCTTTCTTCTCTTCCCCCCAGGTCTGTGACGAAGTGAGAAGCTCCATTGGCTCCAAACTGCAGCCTTTCCTGCAGACTCTGCCAGGTAAGAGCAATGATGGCGGAAGCTGGGGACAAGCTGGACCCCATTGGGGGTGGAGGGGGGGAGCTCCTTCTAAGCAATGCCTGCTTTATTCCTGTATTGCACGGGGTCCGACTAGATTCCCCTCGTGGCCCCTTCCAACTCTACTATTTTATGATTCTATGAAGGGAGACCCCGACTTTCTGTGATTCTGTGCTTGCCGCCAGTGTCTCTGGCCTTAAATAGAACCCACAATCTGGAGGATTTGGGAGACCAAAATGCTCCCAGCTAATATTTGGTTAATATTCATTCTGTAACACAAGTTGTCAGCAGGGCGATGGGAGATTTCTTTCTGAGCCAAACATTAGGAAGAACTTCCTGGCAGTAAGAGCTGTTCGGCAGTGGAATTTGCTACCAAGGAGTGTGGTGGAGTCTCCTTCTTTGGAGGTCTTTAAGCAGAGGCTTGACAGGCATATGATTCTATGATTCTAGAGGAGAGAGGAGGATGAAGACTTACATAAACCTCACGTGTGATCTTTTATATGTACAGATGCAGATTACATTTTTTTAGAGATAACTACTCTAAATGTAAATAGAAATACAATCCAGCTCATTCTAGTAGGGAAGCCTGCGACCAGCTGATCTGCAGGTCTGTTCAGTCTGCTGTCTACGGTGCTTCAGGGCCCCTGCATACCTTGGCATAATGTGGGCTTCTTCGTTTCATAAAATTCATACACTGTTTGATTGCCAAAAAGCAAACAAACCTCAAAGCAATTTGCAATTTTTTTTAAAAAAAAATAGCAATAATTTAAAATGGTTAAAAGTTAAAAATAGCAATAGACTCAAACCAGTTTAAAACTCACATCAACTTTCTAAACATCTGGGTAGGCTTGTCTAAAGAAATGTGTTTTTAGGAGGTGCCAAAAAGAGTACAGTCATACCTTGGTTTAAGTACGCTTCGGTTTGAGTATTTTCAGTTTAAGTACTCCGTGGACCCGTCTGGAACGGATTAATCCACTTTCCATTACTTTCAATGGGAAAGTTCGCTTCAGGTTAAGTACAGACTTCCGGAACCAATTGTGTACTTAAACCGAGGTACCACTGTAGAGGCCCCTGCCTGACGTCAAGAGGCAGGGAGTTCTGCATCCTTTAGACAAATTCCTGCAGGAGGAGAGGGCAGCCATGCTTCTGAAAAGCAGTTGCAAGAGGGGGGGGTGGAGGTGTATGAGTGCTCTGATGCTCACTTTCTGCTTGCTGGTTTCCTGTGGAGGAATCTAGTGGGTCCCTCTGAGAACAGGATGCTGGATTAGATGGGCCCTTGGCCTGATTGTCCCGATCCACCAGCCCAAAGGTGGGCTCATGGGAATGGTTTGATGAAGGTAAACCCAAGAAGGATTTCAAAAACACCGGAGTGATCAGTTCTAGTGATTTATTACATACGAAAAAAGTAAGTCAGCCTGCCGGGCCTTGCTGCCATTACGGACATGGGACAGACCCCGCAGCAGTGAGAGGTCGCCATGACTTGTCCGCACCCAAGCAAACATTTAGGCATCCTTTATGCACAAAGCAGCAGACCCCAGTTTGCCCAGAACCTCCCATCACATCTGGCTGGTGTCCCCTCTCTGGGCCCAGAGCCCAGCATCCCAAGGTCCACAGATAAGCACAGCATCAAAGCAAACCCATTAGCATATATCAAAGCAAGGAAACATATCTGAGCTCATCCTCACAACAACTACCAATTCTTTTTTGGGTTACCTTGACTACTTTGCTTCAACACACCGATCCAGCAGGGTTCTGCTTATGAGTATTATAGAAATTGGCACTAAAACGCTGGTGGGTTTTTTTCTTTCTGGGGCTACAACAAACAAAACCAAAACCATAATCTGATGTGCAAACGCAGAGAACTGGATTCAAGATTGAGAAAATGAGAGACTGAAATGGACGCCTTTGTCCGACGCTGCTTTGTCCTCATCTCGCCCCAGCTCCTCCATTTGTCCTGTTTTTTTTCCCTAGTCACAGCTAGAATTGACAAGGTGTCTGGGATCGATTACTCTCTGGTTGCTCCTCCTGTGGCTTCACAGAATTCCCTAGACTTGGACCTGAAGGTAGGGAAAAGGAGGGAGGGAGGGAGGGATCCAGGAGGGGAAGGTTTATGGATCACGGCCAGCTTTCCCTCCCAGAGGCCTCCTATGCTGTGGGCAGCTTCCTGGTGGCAAGATGCTTGCTTGTTGCTTGCCTTCCTCTCTTCCTAAAACACTTACCTGTGATTCCTGCATTGCAGGGGGTTGGACCAGGTGAAGCAGGAGGTTCCTTCCAACCCTACAGAAGGAGAATTCTGACTGTCCTATGAATGACTTCCCATTTTTTTGCATTTCTTCTCCCATCAGGGTGAATTCTTCTCCCTCGCCCATCGCTCCGCTCCTCCCTTCACACCACCAGCCCTCGCTTTCCCGGTGGATCACGACCGCATGCTTTATTTCGGGATCTCCACTTACTTCTTCAACACCGCAGGCCTTGTATACTACGGAGCAGGGGAGATGAACTTCTTCATCACGGACGACATGGTAAGGAGGGCTGGGGGAGCCCAAGTCTGCAGAGCTGGCTTTGCCAGGGGGTGGATCACGATGCAATCCTCTACAGCGGCTCTTGATAGTGAGATCAGGATGAGGAACTAGATGGGCCATTGGCTCGATGCAGCAGGCTTTTCTCATCTCCTTAATGCTGCCAACATGTTTTTCTACCAATAAGACAATAGGAGCCTGCCGATGGCCCACAATGGAAGCCTGAATTTGATAGGAGGTTCTGGGCTGAGTTTTCAGCTAAAAGCCAGCAGGAGAGCAAGAGGAAGGTTTAGAGGGGCTGTTCTTTTCCATGTCATAGTATATTGTCCTCTCTCTCCATCCCCAACTTGCCTCATCTCCCCTGCTGCAGGTTCCGAAGGAGTTTAAAATCCGCCTCAACACCACATCCTTTAAGGCCTTTGTTCCACAGGTGAGCGGCTGGGGCATCTGTTTGGTTATGGGAGAAGATGGGCCCGCTTGGGCCTGATCCAGCAGCCAGGCTCTACTGAGATGCTCATGCTGCCTTTGCTCTCCACACCCAGTTGGAAAAGCTGTACCCCAACATGCTCATGAAGCTCCAAGTCTCACCTTCTTCTGCCCCATCTCTGAGCATCACACCTGACGCCATTTCGCTGTCCCCGGTGGCCGACATCACAGCATTTGCCATTCTCCCCAACGCTTCCTTGGCCTCGCTCTTTGTGATTGGTGCGGTAAGTTCAGGACACACCTTGAGTCTTGGTGCTGCCCATGATCAGGAGGGTGGGCATTTCGTGCCCCTTCCAGTCTGCCCATTGCCCTAAGCCTCCTCTTCCAGCTTCATCAAAGTTTTTGTCGATTGTGGGTGCTCATTTCTGCCTCTTCCCTTCCTTATTCCCAGATATTTTTCTTTCTGAATGTTATATATTCCCCTCAGTTTTGCAAACAGATGTGTTTTCTCAAAGAGATCCTCCTCCTCCTCCTCCTCCTCCTCCTCCTCCTCCTCCTCCTCCTCCTCCTCCTCCTCCTTCTTCTTCTTCTTCTTCTTCTTCTTCTTCTTCTTCTTCTTCTTCTTCTTCTTCTTCTTCTTCTTCTTCTTCTTCCTTTTCTTCTCCTCCTCCCCTTCCTTCCTTCCTTTCTTCCCTTCTCTCTCCCTCTCTCTCTCTCTTGCAAATTTCCCCAATGATTAAAAGAATTCCAGATCTTCATATGTATAGATTTCACATGATGTGAACTTTTTTTAATCTGTTTGCAAAGCACGCTCAACCTGCTTCTCTTTGATTTCAGTCAACCACCATTTCAGCCAAAGTTACTGTTAACTCCACCAAGATCTTTGGGTCCCTGAAGCTTGGCAAGTAAGAAATAACAAAGCAATTCTCTACATTTGTGCTTTACCATTTTAATACCCCCCCCCAAAAAAGTTTTTTGCTTGATTAGAAGCTACCACAAAAGGTCCTAGAACAGATAATTCAGCAGTCAGACTGTGAGCACTTGGAAAGGGATGCTGTGATTACTAAGACCCAGGATGGTATTCTTAAACACAAGTCATGCCAGATGAATCTCATTTCCCCTTTTGATAGAGTTACAAGCTTGATGGATCAGGGGAATGCTGTGGACATAGCATATCTTTGTTTAAGTAAGGGGGCTGGACTAGATGACCCTGGGATCCCTTCCAACTCTATGATTCTATAATTCAAATATCATTGTTTGGCTATTATCCAGGAAAAACAACAACTTTATTTCATAGAATCATAGAATTTCAGAGTTGCAAGGGACCCTGAGGGTCATCTAGCCCAACCCCCTGCAATGCATATTTATTTATTTCATAAAATTTATATGAATACCACTTGATTGTGCGGGAGGGGAACCCTCAAAGCAGTTTACAGAGAAGTTAAAACAATAAAAATATTTTTTTAAAAAACCCAACACTTAAAACATACAGAAAGTTAAAACCACGGTGTAGATTTAAACCTGTACAAACTTTCTAAGCCCCTTGGAAGGCTTGTCTACAGAAGAATGTTTTTAGCAGGCATTTCAAGAGGCAGGGAGTTCCCCTGCACGAAGGGAGCCCCAAAGGGCAGGCAGAAAGATGAGTGCAGAAAAGAATTCTCAGCCATGACCAGTGGCTTGGTTCCACTGACTTACCGTAGCTCAGCAAGTCAATAAGGTACAATATATTGTCCTCATAAGGCATAAACCCGCCATTGCTCTCTTTCCCCCCTGTATCCTCTTTTAGGTTGCAGCTGTCTTTGAAGCACTCGGACGTTGGGCCTTTCTCAGTAAGATCTTTTTCCTTCCCTAAATTGCTTGATCCCGTGACCTTAAGTGACCCCCAAGGATTCCATGGTCACGGCTAGAGGTTCAAGCTCTCAACCTGCACACTCCGTGGGCCAGAGGCTCCCTTGCCTTTTTCTCAGAGCCCGTTGTTGCCAATACTTGCCTCTCTGAAATATTTGGTGCCACTCTCAGTGGGCAAACCCATCAATCTCGGCTTCTCACTCTTGCAGTCTTAAGTTTAGATCCCCCCCTTTTACACATCAGTTTTTGGCGTTGATTTTATTCGTCCTCGTGAAGATTTACCAACTTCTCATTGCATGTAACTCCTAATATACATATGATTGGCATTCAATTTTCTCAAACGTAATGCATTTTTTTCTATTTTATTTTTACTCAAGTACACGCAAACCTCTGAGCATGTGGTTTCTTTGTAGACGTTACTTGCCTGGAGAACACCGCTGCAAAATTTGGAATAGTCCGAATGTTGAAGGCCAGCTGAGCTTCGGTTTGTTTATTATTTCAGGAGGGGTGAATAGGGTTGGCACTAAAATGTGAACCGACCCAAATTTCAGCCCCATCCCGAGGTGTCACCTGCTTTGTCATTCTCTTGGTGGTTCTGCCAAGTGTGCAGCAGCTGTGAAAAAGGCAGATTCCATGCTAGAGATCATTAGGAAAGAGATTGAAGATAAGACTGCCAATAGCATAATGCCGTTTTTGCAAATCTATGGTGCAACCCTATTTCGAGTCCTGCATACACTTCTGGTCGCCTCACCTCACAAAGTTGCTTTGGGTTGCCCTGGCCAAGATAAAACTACTAGCAAACCGAATAAATGGGAAAGATTCAGAAAAGGGTCATCAGAATGATCGAGGGGAACCCCCTGGGGGGGAGGCATGCAAGCGTCGAGGTCTTTCTAGTTTAGAGAAAAGACAAGAAAGAGTTGACATGATAGACGTTTATAAAATTATGCCCTGCATGGAGAAAATGAACAGAGAAAAGGTTCTACCTCTTCCTCATGACACTAGAACTTGTGGGTATTCAATGAAGCTGGTTGTTTGAAGGTTCAAGACAGATCATAGAATCATAGAATTGTAGAGTTGGAAGGGACCCTGAGGATCATCTAGCCCAACCTCCTGAAATGCAAGAATCTTTTGCCCAACGTGGGACTCAAACCCACAACCCTGAGATTCATGGAAACATCAACAACAACCTGCCCATCTGACTGGGTTTCACCAGCTGCTCTGGGCGGCTCCCAACAGAGTATTAAAAACATGCTAGAACATCAAACATTAAAAACTTCCCCAAACAGGGTTGCCTTCAGATGTCTTCTAAAAGTCAGATAGTTGTTTAGTTCCTTGGCATCTGCTGGGAGGGTGTTCCACAGGGCGGGCGCCACCACCAAGAAGGCCCTCTTCCTGGTTCCTTGTAACCTCACTTCTCCCAGTGAGGGAACCGCCAGAAGGCCCTCGGAGCTGAACCTCAGTGTCTGGGCGGAACGATGGGGGTGGAGACGCTCCTTCAGGTCTACTGGGCAGAGGAGGAGAGGGCTATTAATGGCCACTAGGGATGAAGGCTCTCCTCTGCTTCCACAGTTGGAAGTCTTAATGCTTCTGAATACAAGTTGCTGGAAACCAAAGAAAGGGAGAGAGGTCTTGTGCTCGAGGACCTCTGGTTGGCCATGGAGAGAACTGGACCAGATGAACCACGGGCTTAATGTTCTTTCCAATTGACTGGGAGTTTGATTCACACACCCCTTTAAGTACAGGCCAAGGCAGATGTAAGACATCCAGGATGAAGCCAGAATCAGGGAGGGGAATTAGAGGAGTCCTTGACCCTCCTCCCCACTGCCCCGTGCAGCAATAAAACTGCTAGTGCATTTGTAAAGCTAAGCATGGTCCAGTGTGGTTTCAAATTGGATGAATGACTGTGAGTTGAGATTCCTGCATTGCAGGGGTTGGACTAGATGACCCTTGGGGGGGACCACCCAACATTACAATTCTGTGATTCTACGAGCCCTTTCATCTTGATTTCCCATTTATGGTCTCTGTCTCTCTCTTTCCAGGTACAATTAATGCAACGATTAATGGAATTAATTGCTTCAAGCACCCTCGTGCCTGCAGTGAACGGTAAATATTAGTCTAATTGTTGCACCACGTGCTTCATTATAGGCTTGTTCCTCATTCCCCATCCCAACAGAACCAGGCCTCTGACATGGACTCCCAGGATATAGCAAAGGCCCCTCTGGTTGCATCTCCAAGGAGGAGAGCAGACTTGCAGGTGGTTCCCGGGAGGGCATCTGTCTGTGTCGTTTTGAGAAAATGCTAGGCCTGCAACCCCATGGAAAGAGCTACTTTCAGTTACTAAGGGAGGAATGACTAGCATCCCAAGTACAACATTGGGGAACTCACAGAGCACTTCAGAGTGAGGGGACAACCAGGAGCAGTGGGGGAAACTGCAGTGCAATAATAATAATAATAATAATAATAATAATAATATATCATTTATACCCCGCCCATCTGGCTGGGTTTTCCCAGACACTCTGGGCGGCTTTCAACAGAAGAATAAAACAATCTATTTAACATTAAAAGCCTCCCTAAACAGGGCTGCCTTCAGATGTCTTCTAAGAATCTGGTACCTGTTTTTCTCTTTGACATCTGATGGGAGGGCGTTCCACAGGGCGGGTGCCACCACCGAGAAGGCCCTCTGCCTGGTTCCCTGCAACTTGGCTTCTCGCAACGAGGGAACCGCCAGAAGGCCCTCGGCTCTGGACCTCAGTGTCCGGGCAGAACGATGGGGGTGGAGACGCTCCTTTAGGTATACTGGACCGAGGCCGTTTAGGGCTTTAAAGGTCAGCACCAACACTTTGAACTGTGCTCGGAAACGTACTGGGAGCCAATGTAGATCTTTCAAGACCGGTGTTATGTGGTCTCGGCGGCTGCTCCCAATCACCAGTCTAGCTGCCGCATTCTGGATTAATTGCAGTTTCCGGGTCACCTTCACAGGTAGCCCCACGTAGAGCGCATTGCAGTAGTCCAAGCGGGAGATAACTAGAGCATGCACCACTCCCCCCTCCCCCTCCCTCCTCTCATGACTTCCCTCAACTTCTTCTTCTGGTTCTTTAAATATTTGCTTCTCCTGCCCATCTTATTCTACCTTAATTTTGTAATCTTTTAATTAAAAATTGTTGTATTCTTGTTTTGTTTTTTTTGTACCATTTTTTTCCAAATTGCATCTTTCCCTTTATTCATTCCCCATTGTTACATCTTAACTTTTAGGCTTGTTTTTTTAATTGTAAATGTTTAATCAAACACTACCAGTGAGTCAACTTCTTTACAATGTTTTTGTAAGTACAACATAAATTTTATCTTCCAGCACGACTGGCCGAGGGCTTCCCCCTCCCTCTCCCGGATCACGTGGCGCTCTCCAGCGCTATGCTGCAGCTCCACCAGGTGGGTGACGACGCATTAGCCCTGTTGCCAAAGAAGCTCTGGGTGCTCAGGGAAGCTCCCTGCATTTTTGAGGCTAAAATGAATTGTGGGGAAAGCTCCCTGAGGGAGCAGGTGAAGCCCACATTGAGGTGGCCCTCACTTGGCCCAACAGGCATCCCATAATACCCCTTCCGCATTTGCAAGAACTCAATGATTTTACTTTGGAATTCCCTGCCTCTTGACACCAGGCAGGCTCCATTACTTTACTCTTTCTTGCACCTGCTTAAAACATTCTTGCTTAGACAAGGCTACCCAGATGTTTAGAAGTCTGAGGTGAGTTCATAACTGGTTTTAGTCTATTGTTCTTTAAAGAGACTTTAAACTAAAGATAAATGCATTCTCCCACATTCCAAACCTCCCACAAACTCCCACAAAACTCCCATTAAACTACCCGAGAATTAACAGCAAACTAGCATTACAACTAAGCAATCATACTAAGATTCAACTAAGGAATCTCTTAAACTGAGAACAACTGAGAGAGTATACCACCACCCTCTGTATATACATAAGGGTCTGACTCTTCTGTTTCAAGTGTATCTGAAGAAGTGTGCATGCACACGAAAGCTCATACCAAAAAAAACACTTAGTTGGTCTTTAAGGTGCTACTGAAGGTTTTTTTTTATTTCGCTTTGAAAGTTGTTGTTTTACACTCAAGCAGTGTAATTTTTTTTAGGAAACATTAAATAAACAGCCCTGTTTGCAGAGCCCATGTCCCAGGAGGTAGGCCTCATGCACCGTTTGTGTGTTTGGGTGTCAGGATTTTGTCATCCTGCTGTCGGCCAGAGGAAGACTCAGCTGCAAGGGCCATAGCTCAGGGGCAGGGTGTCTGTCTTGCAAGCGGAAGGTTGCAGGTTCGATCCTCACTGGCATCTCCAGGCAGGGCTGGGAGAGACTCCTGCCTGCCTGAAATCATGGAGAGCCGTTGCTGCCAGTCAGTGCAGACACTGCTAAGCTAGAGGCAAGCATGCCAACTCTAGGGGGCAGAGCTGTCTTCCGACCCCTCACTATTTGTTTGAAAGGCTTCCAGCCCTCCCAAAATGGAGGGGGCCCAGAGCAACTTCACAGGAGGCTTCACCGGCAGCCTGCTTGATGTCAGGAAAACATGTGTGACGTCACACAATGTGCACATGAAATCACACACGCTGCAGCCCCCGATCTTGGGGGCAATCCGGCGGCACTGGCTAGAGCAGTGATGGGCAACCTTTTGAGCTTGGTGTGTCAAAATTCACCAAAAAACCGAGCATAACTCAGGTGGTGTGTCACTTCGAGAAAAAAAACATAATTTCACGATATTTATAGTGTAAATAACAAAAATGTATAATTGCAATATATAACTATTTAATAAACCAAAAACTAATTATTTAACCAAACCAAACCAAAAACCCCTTATTTATCTCAAAGTGCCCAGAGTTGTTGAGCTTTATGGGGGGAGCTGCTGACCAAAGTTTGGGAGGTTTTTTTTGGGGGGGGTGCAAAAGTTGCTTTGCTTTTGGGGGGGGTGCCCCAAAGCTGCTGCGCTTTTGGGGGGGGGGAGAGAACAGAAATAAATGACGAATAATACCTTCGCTGGAACTAACACACAGCACCGACATAGTCTGCCAAAGCACCAAAAAAACCCTAGCACAGAACAGGTTAAAAAATGAACGCTGTTACACCCAATCATCGTCTGCCAAAGCACCAGAAAAACAGCACAGAAAGGGTTAAAAAACCAATCTCTGGCTACCAGCAACAACAAAAAAGGATCCGGTTTTTAACAGGGGAGACAAGCTGTAGCGTGAGGAGGAGCAGGAGAACAAATGGGGGGGGGGACAACAACAACAGCGTGAATGGGCCGATGGGGCGTGTGCCAGCAGTGAGGGCTCTGCGTGTCACGTCTGACACGTGTGTCATAGGTTCGCCATCACTGGGCTAGAGGGACCAAAGGCCTGACTCTGTATAAGGCAGCTTCCTCTGTTCCTAATTCTGCCTTCTGATCTCTCCCCAGGATTTCTTGCTCTTTGGCGCAGACGTTCGCTATGGTTAATGGAGATGCTGAAAGAGAAGAGGGGCGAGCCCAGACGCAACCCAGAATGTCGCCCTCTCTTCTGCGCCTGCTGCTTGGTCTTCCAGGCAGCAGGGTGGGGGCTGGGGGTTCTTCCCCGAAACGGGCCCCTCCCCTCCCTGTTTTTGGAATAATTTCCACACTGGTAAACCCTAATGACTGTTCAGATAAACAACAGTTCGACAGGTATTTATGTTGATTTCCACTGAGATGGGACTAAAGATGCGACTGAGATTAAATCTGGATTCAGCAATGGATTCAGAAATGCTCATGGTGGGCAATGGAGGTTGTTTTACACCAGTGAAGATCCCAGAGCCAGTAGGAGCATCAGAATGATAGCATCGGCAGAGATAAATTTTGATAAACTGGTAGCCTGAGAAGTAACATTGCCTCACCCCAGAAATCCGTGTCCAGAAACTGCCCTCCTCAGATAGGGCGCCGCTGAGAGTCCCATATGGCCCAGAGGCATGCTTTGCTTGCACTTGAAACTGGGCTTTTAGTGTTGCAGCCCCTGCCCTCTGGAACCATTATAAGGAGAGACTGGACAGGCGTCTACCATCTTGATGTTTGAGCACTTACTAAATACTTTTTTGTTTAAGGAGGCTTCCCCAATCCTTTTGTATAATCTTAACTGCGCAATTGTAGGTATGATCTAATTGGCTATTAGAGTTTACAGATTCTTTTCTTGGTTTACTTCATTTTCTCTTTTATTGTGCACAGCTTCAATAACTCTACGCCGTGAAGGGGCTTATAAATCTGTTGAATACAAATAAATAAGTATGCAGAGGAAGCAAAAGGCTTATTAATTCAGAAAGAGGACTTTATTGCAGCCAACCTTCATGAGGGGGAAATAGCAATGCTGACATTTTGGGTAGGAAGTCCTTGATGCATCACAAAGGAAGAAAGTGAGGGGGAGGCAAGATAGTCAGAGAAGCAGTATATTTTGCTGGACACGATCCACAGGATGTTGCTTGGAATACAGGAGGAAATGGGAGACATAAACCCATCAAAGCAACCCTGTGCTCAGTTCATCCATCAACAGAGGACATCAGAAGAAGGTCAGAAGAGACAGCTGGATTAAACCAATGGCCCATTTAGTCCAGCATCCTGCTCCCACAGTGGCCAAACCAGGGAGCAGGATTCGAGCACAAGACTCCTCTTCCCTCCTGCCGTTTCCAGTGACTGGAGGCAGAGCCTAGCCATCAGGGTGGGTCATAAAAAAACTTTTTTTGGAAAATGTTTCCTCCCTCGATCTTATATCAGGCGTATGGTATAAACATAGTCAAATTTGGGAATAATCGGTTAATATTTCGACCCTGCTCCTACAGATTGAAATTTTGCCTCACTACGAGTGATGAAAACATAGGAATTTGACTCATTTATTCTCAGTATGTTAAATTGTGAACTAATAAACGTAAATTTCAGGTTTTATGTAGAGCAATAATAGTTGCATACTATTATTTTCTGCAATATTTATTTATTTAAGATAAAACATGTTGATAATTTACATGAAAAACCAATGGTTTTGAACAAATTATATGCAACAATTAAGCAAACGGTGTACTAAACAAGTAAACAATAAACAATAAAACACCACTCATATTATGTGTTGCGTCAAAACATCACCTTATACTTAATTACTTAGGTATAGAAGTTTTTTATGACCCACCCTACTAGCCATCCTTGAAAGACAAGACTGGAAAGGAAACAAGCCACTTGAAAGCTCTCTCACGGAAGCTTCCTTGAAATGAATGGGAGCTGTGCAAAGCCTGTTGAGGAATCCTTATGTGGTTCCCATCTGTTCCAAAGGGGTTTGCAAACACACAAACACAAGTCCCACACATGGACTGTGCACATGGCCTTTTGCCACAACTCAGAAGTTTAAAGCAATTTCATTTCTTGCATGCTGCTTGACTAGGGGAATACTAGTCACTCCAAGGCTGGGAACAGCATTTTCTGCCCCCCACCCCCAAGTGCATGGTTGGTGCAACAGAAGGAGCTGGATCCAAATTTAGAGGGAATAGTAAGACACAATTCCAACCCCTTGGTTTTTCATGCAGGGCTCCAGAGGGCATCCTTCCTTGGGGATGAGAGACATCCAAAGGTATTCCTGGGTTGAAGAAAAAGGAAGAGGTCAAAACCTGCCTCCCAATTCCTGAAGTGTGACCATTGAACTTTGTCTTATTCTGCTTTTTGACCTCCCCATCCTGCTTCTCGCCCTCTGTCTCCCAAACCCAGTGCTAAGGGATGTCTCTGCAGCCTTCAGCACAGTGGATCCTCCTTGCTACTGCCCCTCCTTTTACGTTGCTGGATTCCCTGACCTGACCTGGCTCTCTTCTGAGCTGCTGGATCTCTTTTAGCCCCTTCACATGGGAAACACTTCCTTGGTTTCCTCCTGGGTCCCTCAGAAACGTGTCCTTTGCTCTTCTTTCTCTGCCCGTTGGCCACAGGCAACACCCCTGAACCCCAGGTGGACTTGGGTGTCGCCTTTCCCATTCCTGACTTGGGGGTCGGTCGCCCCTCCTTCGGGGAATGAGTGGGAGAGGGAGTTGGTCTGTTTGTCCAGTTGTCCCTAGGAAACCAGGAGCTCTTGTGCAAGAGAAGCCCGTTCTGCTATCCCACCTCCAAGCCACCTCTTCCTCAGAGGGCTCAGCAGTCCTGGGAGAAGCTCAGGCTTCCCACTCCTCTGCAAATGACAACTCTTCAAAGCTCGCCAGGCTCCTTTCAATGAAGAGAATCATCTCCGCACAGGTAGAGCCAACAGCTACAACTTAAGGCTCAGTCTGAGGATGGCTGCCTCTCAAACAGCACCTGAGCCCTCCCATACGGGGGTCTCCAGCCTGAGCTTGCCATTGCTTTTGACAGAGCACTACCTCTGTACCCCAGAACACTCTCTCTCTCATCTGCTGCTGACTGTTTGCCTCACTGTGAGTAGCTCCTAGGAAGACATGTAAGAGCTGTTCGGCAGTGGAATTTGCTGCCAAGGAGTGTGGTGGAGTCTCCTTCTTTGGAGGTCTTTAAGCAGAGGCTTGACAGGCATATGTCAAGAATGCTTTGATGGTGTTTCCTGCTTGGCAGGGGGTTGGACTGGATGGCCCTTGTGGTCTCTTCCGACTCTATGATTCTATGTTCCTCCTCTGGGTATCCCTTTCCATACCTGCCAGGGCGGGCTTTTAGATTGTAAGGTCCTTGGGGCACAAAGCTATCCTCTGAAAAACTGGCTCCACTTTTGAGCTTCGCCCCCTACACCCCAGGGCTACTTATTACTGCTTCAATGATATATTTATTTTATACCCCTACCTTTTTCCCTGAGAGGACTCAAGACAGCATACAGATAAAAATACAAACCACTAAAAACACAGAAAAAACATCATTAAATAACAATTAATCATTGATAAAATTGAGACTATATACATAAATATATACAGATCATTATCATGAAAATTGCACTGCACCCGCCCTTTCATTAAAAGGAGTCAGTTCCCAACAGCCTTTTGAATAACAGACTGGGAGCAGCCACCGAGAAGGCCCTGAGAAGCTCTAAGCCTACATCCTGAAACATGGAGAACCCCAAAGCACTCACCTTTTTTTTTTTTTTGAACATACTTTTTATTAATTTTACAAAATACAAAAAAGCAAAAAAAAAAAAGGTACATACTTAAACCCCTTTTCCACCTCCTTCCTACCCACCCACATGGGTCCTCCCCTGCCACAGAAGTATCCCATGTATGTGAACAGTCAGAGATGGTCCATTTTATGCTTGGGTTTCTGTCCTCCCCCCCCTCCCCTGGCCCCAAAGCCCCCCCCTGCCACCAGGGAGCTCCAGCAAACCAGGGCAGTACGCAGGAGGACATCCATCCAACCATCTATTGTCATACCAAAAAAAAAACAAAAAAAGAGAAAAATAGAAATAGGAAAAAAGGGGGAAAAAAAAGAAAGGGCGAAAAAAGAAAAAAGAAAAAACAATACAAAACAAAAATTTTTTTCTTGCATTCATAGTTGTAAAACCATATTTTGTGGGCTTCCCCTCCCCCCCCTTCCCCGGTTTTCATCCCTTTTTTATCATCTGCAACAGTTTCTTACTTTATAAAAATACACCTTTGCATCTTATACAACTTATAAATCAATTGTTAACATTTTCATCTAATATTCAAATCACTGAGAAATCAAACTCCCATTTTCTCTTCCCGTGCCTAATTTTTTGTTTTTTCTCCCTCTATAAGCCTCCATATTTTCACATTTTCCAAAATCCATTCACTTTTAAAACTATAACTATTCTCAATTTAACCTTACATCCCCGATTGCCGGCTTCCCCCCCCAATCCAGTAAATTCCAAAATCAGCAGACCAGTTATAAACCTGTTAATCCATCCTTAATCACAACATCACTTTCCCTTCACCCCACCCCCTGTTTACAGTCTTTTGTCATCCAGGCCACCATACAGGACCCCTGAATTTCTTCTCTTCTCTGCATATTTTTTCCTTCTTCCCTGTGGGCGTTCTGGAGTTCCAATGATACCAATCGTGCCCCCCTCAAAAGCAGGGCACTCCATCCAACTTTTTGTAGAGTAAAGTCATCATTTTTTTCGTGGTGTGCTTCATTTTGTGTTGAATCATCACAATCCTCATCTTCTTCTTTTCCTTCCCCATCATTGTCATTCTCACATTCATCTTTTTCAGCGTCAAAAGCTTCATCTCCTAAAAAATCATATTCCGCCATCACCTCCTGGAATTTTTCCTGTAACTCTTGCCGTCGTGTCTCCTCTTGACATAACTCTATTCTTGTTTCCCACATTAAGGTCAAAACAGAGAGGCTTCCGGGTTCAGCGCCAGCGTCGATCGGCGGGGCTTTGTCTCGTCTCCGAGACGGCCCGTCTCTGCTAGGAGTGGGGAGGGCAGCGAGAGCGACGCTGCGCCCCTTAGAACCTCGGGAAGGGCGTCCCGAGGGCAATTTGCTCGGCACAGACCCAATCCGGACTCCCCAACTCTTCGGCTAGCTCTAATAAGAGCTCCGGAGCGAGGAGGGTAGAAGTCGCGGGGGCCATTTTGAGCGGCAACGTTATTCTAGCAGGGAGAAGCTTCAAGCCGAAGGCGGAGAGCGCTGGATTCTTCCGAAAATAAAACGATTGGAAAAGACTGTAAGTAACCTCATGATTTGGATTATTATAAAACAATTTGGATCTGGGAGAGAGGGGAGAAAAGAGGAAGCCACCCCCCCCCCACGGCAACAAAAGAGACAGTAAATAGAAACCCGAAGCCATAAACAGAAGATTTACAATTCAAAGGATCCCTCAAAGGCATCAAAGAGAATCTCCCCTTTGATGCAGGGTGAAAAGGGGAGAGAGACTGCGGTTTATGACTGCTCTGCAATAAGAGGCACAGCCTAAGAAAAAAACCTTTCCACTCGGGAGCCGGCAGCCCAGACAACCCAGTGAGTTGTCAGGTTTTATAAGTCAAATTTTACTTCACTTTGTATTTCTGGACTCTGTGGAATTTCTTTTTTGGCTTAAGTGTTTGTGAAATGTGAGTTCGAACTTTATTGTCAATAAGACTTGAAGAATGCAGCCAGCTTGTTAAAATGGAGTCGAAAAATAAACTGTGATCATATTCCACCCCACGTGACAAGTTTTGACCTTGGCAGGACTGAAATATGTCAACAAAAAAGTGTTCCCCTGAGTTCCAAAGCACTCACCTTTGTACAGCTGGTTTTCATTCTCACCACATCACCCACGCCTGGAGCCAGCGGCAACAGGAACTCCTGCTCCAGATTGTCTGAAGAAAAGGAGCACAATCTGCATTTGGGCAAACAGAAGGTGACCTGTCCAGACTGGCATGTGACCATCTAGAAACTGCAGCAGGGACCTTTTGTTGCCCTGCCTGCCAACCCTTTCCTCTGCTAATGTCATTTACTGTGTCTGCTGCCCCCCCCCATTTCAGTTTTGTCCCTAATGAAATTACCCGTTGCATTTGGACTAACACCCACGGACGCTGCCTTCCTGGATTTGTTTTAGTTACAGGTACGTAGCCGTGTTGGTCTGCCGTAGTCGAAACAAACAAACAAGAATTCCTTCCAGTAGCACCTTGTCCTTAATGAAATTACCCGTTGCATTTGGAGTAACACCCATGGGAGCTGCCTTCCTAGAATTGGTTGGTCTTGAAACTGCTCTGCTATATGCTATTGCTCAGACGTATGCTATGTCTCCCGCACACACAGACACACAGACTGAATTGACATGGCTAATTCACATCGCCGTTATATATTACTTGAACAAGTTCTGTTCACAGTGAGTGCTACTTTTAATGTTAATACTTTTAGCATATTCCAGGCGCCGGCAACGTTTTCCGGCCGTGGGCCGGACATGGCCCAGACATGCGCAGAAGCGATTTCCAGCGCTGCGATGCCTATGTCCGGGGCACCGGAAATCACTTCTGCGCATGTCCGCAGCGCCTGAAATTGCTTCTGCAACTGCGCAGAAGCCGGAAATTGCGCCAGAGCAAAAGCGATTTTCAGTTTCTGGGCATGCGCAGACGCAATTTCCAGCGCCGCTTGGCGAGCCCCCGTGCTGTGCTGCGCCAGTTTAACTCAGTGCACGGGGGACTCGCTGAGTGGACAGCTCGGTTCACGGGCAGCCCGTGGGCCGGATAAATAGCCTCCGTGGGCCATATCTGGCCCATGGGCTGGACGTTGCCAACCTATAGCATATTCAGAGGTGAGCCAAACTCCTCCTTCTATCATTTAGGTTTTTACAATTTGTCTGTGTGACTTCTTTCTAGATATGCTTTTTTAAAATAGTGATATTAGCTGCTGCCAAAATAATTTTGCTTTACTGTGTTGAATCAAAATTGCAATGTATGTGTTTGGGGCATATAATTTATCAAATATTTTCCCGAAAATTCCATAGGTGGTATTTAACACCGGAGAAATTGGCTAAAATGAACAAATCGTTTAGTAATAAGTGTTGGAGATGCACAAAGCAGAATGGAACCTTCTGCCATATGTGGTGGACATGTCCAGAGATCAGAAAGTCCTGGGACATGATCCACAAAGAAATAAAATAGTTACTAAGAACTTCACATAGGAAAAGACCAGAAACATACCTTTTGGGAATATTGAATGGTGATCTTTCTAGAGAAAATACTAAATTCTTCCTGTGCAGGACATCTGCGGCAAGAATCCTGGTTGGCTAAGTACTGGAAGGGTAACCAGGTACCAACCAAAGAGGAATGGTTATGTAAATTATGTGAATATTTGGGAATTGGCCATATTGACGGATATAATGACTAAAGTCAATGAATACAGTCAAGAAAGAATGGAAGTGCTTGAATGATTAAGCAAGCAAACATGGTTCAAACTGTGAGCTCCACCAATCTCAAAGAAAGGGTGTTAAAGTCTGAAAGCTAATACACAGGGTGTCCCACTCAAGTCAGTGAGGGACCTGCCACCCTCTTAAACAGTTAAAAGTGGGAATTTAAAGGCTGGTTCTGACCTGCTGAATTTTTGCAGTAACTGCCTTTTGGTTCCAGAGGGTACAGCTACTATTGGTTCATTTAAGCTGCTGTATTTGGATCCTCTGTCTTATTAAAGGTAAAGGTAAAGGGACCCCTGACCATTAGGTCCAGTCGTGACCGACTCTGGGGTTGCGCGCTCATCTCGCATTATTGGCCGAGGGAGCCGGCGTATAGCTTCCAGGTCATGTGGCCAGCATGACAAAGCCGCTTCTGGCGAACCAGAGCAGCACACGGAAACGCCGTTTACCTTCCCGCTGTAGCGGTTCCTATTTATCTACTTGCATTTTGATGTGCTTTCGAACTGCTAGGTTGGCAGGAGCTGGGACCGAGCAACGGGAGCTCACCCCGTCGCAGGGATTCGAACCGCTGACCTTCTGATCAGCAAGCCCTAGGCTCAGTGGTTTAACCCACAGCGCCACCTGGGTCCCTTATTGGTTTCCTCCAAAAGGCAGCACTGTGATTGCCTGATATTGTTCCCTCCAAAATGTATCCCTTTCTAGCTAGTTCCCCGTCCCTATAAATGTAGCTTTCCTACCCTGTCAGTCTTGAGCTGTTATCATGAAGATGTTGTCACAGAGTGAATACTATTAAGAAACTCACGACACAGCATATAAATTTTACCTTTGCATAAATTTATATATGCTATGTAATTTATATTATTTACATATATATATGTAAAATGAACCATGGAAAGAGAAGGAAAGTCTCTTACTTTGATTGATATCTTAAGAATGCAAAATGAGTATTTTAAATTGTAAAGCAGAATATTTAATATACAGTATACATGTGCAAAGCCTAGCAGAAGCTGCATGCACCTTTACCTGGGAGTAAATCAAACTGACCTTAATGGGGCTTACGTCCAAGTAGACATGCTTGGGGTTGGGCACAAATGGGTGGCGCGGGGTGGAAAAGAAAGGCTTGCAAAATGAACTTTTACTGCTGGAAGCCACAAGGGATTGCAAAGAAGATTCACTCTAGGAAGCAGCTGTGTGTGGAGTTCTTAAGCATGCATATTGCACGTGCATGTATTGAACTTAAGTTAGAAAGTACTGCGAGGCGCCCCGGACGCTGCAATTGAGCAGACAACAAATAATTTTGCAAGTCGCTCTGTTGCCCTAGCTGCAAGCAATTCTTCTTCGAGCTGTTTTACAGCCCATCCAGGACCTTGAAGAGAAGGGAGCGCCCTTGGATCATTTCAAATCAATCCCCATTCCTCCACCTTCTTCCCGCTTTTGCTAGCCTGCTTTGAATTCTGGCCAATCCAGCCACGCCAAGGGGGCGGGGCTTGGGAGCGGACCTGGAGGGAGCGGGCTTCTCTCTGGTCCGCCCCTTTGCCAGAAAAGGCCACGTGCCGCGCTTCCCGGGACTGCAGAGCGGCAGGAAAGGTTCTATGCGGTGCTTCGCTCCACGGCGTCCAAGGTAATTTTTGCCTTCAGTCTTGGATTATGCGGGGCCTGTGTGAGCGGGAGAGAGAGAGTTCACGTGGAATTCAGTTCCTTCTATTTTAAGGGGAAACTCCTGAAAAGCTGCACTTTATTTACAAGATGCATTTTATGGGGCAGTTTTATTAGCCGCCCTGAGCCCGGTTTTTGACTGGGGAGGGCGGGGTATAAATAAAAATTTATTATTATTATTATTATTATTAGTAACGACAACAAATGCCATTCTAATGCATAATGAATTATAATGAAAATTAATTGTCATACAATTATTCATGAATGTACCTACTGGCTGCTCGTCTTAATAAACCTACCGAGTAAGCAATGGAAATAGGATTTACACGTCGTTGTGTAGGATGAGGAGGGATATTTAATGTTAGGAAGTGGAATGGGCTTGAGACGGCAGAGTGCAAAATAGCTGACTTTCCTTTAAATATATCTTCTTGAAGGGAATTCTGGACTGTATGATTAAAGAAAAAGAGTAAATTAGTTGTTAAAAGGTGGAACTTCCATGTGCAGGCATTGCCTATCTGAGGTAGAGTTCTGACTTTGATGCATTTCTCTTAAATGATCGTTAAAAGGCTACCGATCTCGGTTTCTACCAGATCAGCCCAGACTCACCTGGTGACCTGCTTTGGAGCAGAGGGAACAAGGTTTAAATGTCTATGGTAGCTTTGATTTTAAAGAAGTTCAGTCTAGCCCTCTCAAGGTCTGGGGCACTCGAAGTGTCAGTTTTGAGGCTTAGTTTTTCTCTAAAAGGTTTTAGCCTTTGAAGCATCTGCCCGCCCACCCTTCTCAATGGCTAAATTTACTCCTGAGTAAGCTTTCTGTAAAAAGGTTATTTTTCCTCTCATTTGACCAATCCATCATTTCAATGTGGTGCAGTTTGTGAAGTGCTGAGTTGCACTTTTGCAAGGCTTCATTTAGTTGTGGACCAAGTTTAAAGTAGTTGTGACTCCAAAGTCCTGTTTGCATCAAATGCCTTCTTTTCCCTTCTCCGTTTTTAACCCTTAAGTTACTCTTGCCATGAAATTGGTGTTCTGCCAAATGCAGCGGTTATCAGGACAAAAGGAATGAGAAGGTGGAAGGTGAACCAAATAACCTTTATTACAGAAAACAAAACATACATACATACCCAATGTCCCCAATCTGCTCCCTGGCTAGCGAGGACATGCAACCTATCGCAGTTCTCCGGCAGGCTCCCTTCCCATCCCAAATGCCTGCCTTTTATAGAGAGCCTTCTCTTAATTGGCAACACCTGTGGTCAACAATCTCTTCCCTTAAAGAAACATAGCGCGGCACAGCTATGGGGAGAACTCTTAAGACATGCCATCCTATCTCCTTGTCACAATGTCTTCTGCGTTGTTTCCCATACATTTGGTAACTCAGCCTTGGAGGTATTTGTGTTTCAGTATATGTTTATGAAAAACTCTTAAGTTGCCTCCGTATAGAATTAATTTAGGGTCAAGTATGTGTTCTAGGCACTTCTTGGAGTAAGTATGTAGTCTGAACAATGAGCAAAGTTGTGAAAGGGGTGAGATGCTGTTCTATCCAGCTTCTGTGAAGCCTGTAGCAAAGCTTTCCCTTTTGGGGTGTGCATGCTTGTATGTTGGGTGCGTGTGGGTCCATGTATGTGTGTCTGTGACGGCCCAGACTTTGGTTGATTTGTTGAAATGCAAAGCAAGAATAAGCAGTGAGGGTTAGTGCTAGGGAAAATCGGAAGTGTGGAATAGGAGTTCATCCATGGTTTTTAAGGAATATATGTTGTGAAGTGCCTGTCCAAGGATGCAGTTTGCAATTGTATGGTGATGAGCGGTTTAATGTTTTCCTGAACGGATTCTGAAGGTCCTGTGTGCGCAAAGTTGTCATGAAGGCAAAGGAAGAAGTGCCCTCCTTGTGCTGATTCCCCCAAGAGAAAAGGCAAGCCATTTTTCTGGAAAAGTACAGTGGAACCTCTACTTACAACATAATCCATTCTGGAGGTCCAGTCTTAACTTGAAATGTATTAAAGTAGAGGCACACTTTTCCATAAAAACTAATGGAAAAGTGGATTGATCCATTGTAGACGATAAAAACACCCCCTAAAACAGCAATTGTTTTATAGATCAAATGAGACCATTGATCCATAAAGTGAAGGCAATAATCAATGTACTGCACTAAAAAAGAAATAAGACAGTATTGTAGGTGATAAAAATTAACATTTATTATTTTTTTCTTGCGTGCAGTGATGATAGTCATTGTTTAAATGGGGGGGGGCTTTCAATCCATTTCTGCAGTCACACAATTGACCAGTAGCTGAACTGGGTTCCACCCCCCTCCAAAAAAATAAAAAATGGCAGAAGGCAGAGTCCCCCAAAACAAAGGAGTGTAAGGCAGAATCCCAAAATTTTGTACTCAACCACTCCCAGAGGGTGGATGGGCTTACCTGGCTACAAGCTGGGGGGGGGCAGAAAAGAGCTGATTCACTTCGGCCAGGATCACTTTTTTTTCTGGCCAGGCCAGGCCAGGTTCTTCGCTGGACTTCCTCGGGCTAGCAAAAAAAGCATAAGAACAGAACTGAGAACAAAAAGAAGAAAAATACAAAAGAAGAATAAAGAGTCAGATATTTGAGGGGGGAAGCAAAGAAAATATAAAAGGTATAAGAAATAGCTTTTAGACAAGAAAGTTCAAATCATAACATGTACTTCCACCGCCTTCCACACAGTAATTAGTATTACACTCAATAAATTTCCTGTCTTTCCGTGTATTATTACATATCAAACATATATACTAATCTACACATATATTTTTAATTCTCCCATTTTACAAGGTTAATCTAAACATAACCATCTTCTATTTCCCATGTCCACTTTCTTTAGATATTCATTTAAGCATTCCCATTGTCTTTTGATCTCATCTTTGGGTTTTTGTCTTATTAAATCTGTAAGCTTCGCCAGTTCCAGGTATTCACATACTTTATTTATCCATTCTCCTTTTGTTGGAGTATGGCTTCCTTTCCAATTTCTGGCAATTATCATTCTAGCGGCTGTTGACGTGTATAGAAAGATATTTACTTTATCTTGTGGTATATCATTGCCTAATATACCTAGAAGGTAGGCCTCTGCCTTTTTAACAAAAGATACTGTCACAGTGGCCGGAGCGGACTACTTCAGAGTAACGACTCTACACAGCTCTGCATTTTATTCTTTTATTGGTGCTGCGTATTTACAGTGCTGAAGTCATTGCTATTTACACGGAGCGATGTGTTCAGTCGGGTTCAGAACCTCCGAATGGCTTTTGGCGCGTCTTTCTCCAACACAAAAGCCTGGGTAGACCCATCCTCTTTCCTCTCCTCTTTCTGCGTAATTCCGGAGTTGGGGGGATGGGTCTCCCCCCCTTATTTGCCCCTTCCTGTCCCACCTGGGACCCTGGCTCCTCTACCTTGCCTGAGCCTCGGACACGACTTCCTGCTTCCCCACTGGAATCGGAAATCTCTCTGCTTTCCCCTGTGCTCGGGGATGGGCTTGAACTCAGGAGGGGAGGGACTTCGCGATATCCCCTGTCCCTCACATCCACCCCCCTCCCAAGCTCCCCTTCTCCCCTCCCCAGGTCCCCCCCAGGTGTCGGTGACGACTGGAAGCCTAAGAACTCAGTACTTTCCGAGCCTGTTGGTGTGAACACCTCCCCCCAGTCCTGCGAGCCCCTCCCTTCCGCCTGGGAGGACTGGAATCCCAAAAAGTCCGTGGCGTCAGAGCTGGTGGGGGTAAAAATGTGCTGCCAGTCTGCTTCTTCCTCTGACTGGGTGGATCTCGGCGACGCCCATACTTCTTCCTCTGGTTCCTCAAACTCCGCTTCCCATCCCCATGGTGAACTGCTCTCCAGTACTTCCTCCCCCTCCCCCTCCCTTTCCATGTGCCAGGGCTTGGGTCTGTGGGGAAAGAGGGCGTGAAATTCTTCCACCAAGAATTCCTCCCGTATCTGAGTGGCTGGGACCCATTCATTCTGTGACGGTGGAGCATCCTCCCATGCCATGAGGTACTCCAGGCCCCCCACCCCTCTCCGTGAATCAAGGATGGCCGTGGCCTCATTGAGTTGCTCCCTGCCTTCCCTCTCCCCCCCTCCCTCGGGGGTTTGTTCGCTGTCTCGGAGCCTGCTGCTTTCCCTGTACGGCGACAGCAGCGATCTGTGAAACACTGGGTGCACCCTCATGTCCTCTGGTAGTGCCAATCTGAAGGCCACCGGATTGACCTGTTGCGTGACCATGAAGGGGCCCAACCTTCTGGGCGCCAGCTTTTTGCACCTCCCTCTAATGGGAAGGCCCTCCGAGGACAACCACACCTTGTCCCCCACCCTGATGACCTCCCCTTGTCGCCTGTGGCGATCTGCCCCCTTCTTGTACGCTTCCTTGGCCCTCTCCAAGTGTTCTCTGAGCTGCTGGTGCACCGTCTCCAGTTCCTCTGCCCAATCCTCTGCCAGTGGGCCCTCCTCCTCCTCCTCCCCCTCCCTCTCCGGGAAAGATCTGAGGTCGCGCCCGTAGTTGGCCTTAAAGGGCGACACCCCTGTGGAGACGTGCACTGCATTATTGTAGGCAAATTCCGCCAGTGGCAGGCGATCCACCCAGTCCATTTGTCTCTGGCTGACGTAGCATCTCAGGTACTGCTGCAGAATGGCGTTGACCCTCTCCGCCTGTCCGTTGGTCTGCGGGTGTCTAGCCGTCGATAAGCTGACCTCCACCTGCAGGAGGTTCATGAGCCGCCTCCAGAACCTGGAAACAAATTGGCGGCCACGATCCGAAATAACCCTTAAAGGTAATCCATGCAGTCTGAATACGTGGTCAACAAACAGTTTGGCTGTCTCTTCCGCAGAGACCGCCCTGGCACACGGTATAAAGTGGCACATTTTGGACATAAGGTCCACCACCACCAACACTGCGGTCTTGCCCCTGGACGCAGGCAGGTCCGTGATGAAGTCCATGGACACCACTTCCCACGGCCTGTGTGGTGTGGCTAAGGGCTCCAGCAAGCCTGCTGGCGCTGCTCTGACTACCTTTGCCCGCTGGCAGGTGTCACAGCCCCGTACATAGTCTCTAACATCTTCCCGCACCCCTGGCCACCAGAAGTGTCTCATGACTAGGTGAGCGGTTTTGTCCCTTCCAAAATGACCCGCCGTCGGGTTGTCGTGCATCTGCTTGAGGACCTTACGTCTAAGCTGGGTGGTGGGCAGGTACAGTGCCCCCTTGTAGAAAAGCAGCCCCCTGCGTTCTGCAAAGTCTTTTGCCTGCTCCCTCCCCCCTCTCAGTTCTCCGAAGATGCGGGTGGCAAACTCATCAGCTGCTGTCAGTGCTGTGAGTTCTGCCTCGCTCACTGCTGCTCCGCATGACCATGCTGATGGGGGGAAAATGTGCCTGGGTGCTGGAGGCAACTCCTGCTCCATGTACTCTGGTTTGCGGGAGAGGGCATCCGCCCTGACATTCTGCTCCCCGGGATGTAGTGGATGGAGAAGTTGAAGTTCGAGAAGAACTCTGCCCACCGTATCTGCCGCTGGTTGAGCACCCTGGCTGTTCTCCAGAACTCCAGGTTCTTGTGGTCCGTGCACACCTGGATGGGGTGCTTGGCGCCCACCAGGAAGTGTCACCAGTGCTGGAAAGCAGCGTGGATCGCAAGAAGTTCTCTATCAAACACCGTGTAGTTGCGCTCCGGCTGGGTCAGCTTCCTGGAGAAGGCACAAGGTCTCCACTCTCTGTTGGCGTCCAGTTGCAACAGGATCGCTCCCAAAGCTCTTTCTGAAGCATCGGTCTCAACGCGTAGGGGCGCATCCTGCACCACGTGGAACAGGTTTTGGTCTGAAGCGAACACCCTCTTGAGGCTTTCGAACGCTGCTTGCGCCTCTGGTGTCCACCTGAACTTCTGCTTGCCTCTCAGGCAGTCCGTGATGGGAGCCGTAACACGCGAGAAGTTCTTGATGAATTTCCTGTAGAAGTTGGCGAAGCCTAGGAGGCGTTGGGCATCTTTGCGCGTCCTGGGGCTGTGCCAGTCCAGGATGGCCTGCACCTTGTCCTTGTCCATCGCCAGCCCCTTGTCTGACAGTTTGTAGCCCAGGAAGTCTACTTCCCTGGTGTGAAACTTGCACTTCTCCAGCTTCACATACAGGTGGTTCTCCTTCAGGCGCTGCAACACCTCCCTGACATCCTTCACATGTTGCACTGGGTCATTGGAATAGATAAGGATGTCATCCAGGAAGACCAAGCAGTTCTTGAAGAGGAGGGACCCCAGGACGTGGTGCATGAAGGCCTGGAAGCATGCTGAGCCCCCTTGCAACCCGAAGGGCATCACCAGATATTCAAAAGAGCCCAGAGGCGTGAACATCGTGGTTTTCCACTCATCGCCTTCCCGGATCCTGATCAAGTTGTACGCCCCCCTCAGGTCCAGCTTGGTGAAAATCTTGCCCCTGCGTGCCGCTGTCAGGAGATCGTCCACTCTGGGCATGGGGAAAGCCACTGGCTCTGTCACTGAATTGAGCCGTCTAAAATCCACCACCAGGCGGCGCTGTTGCGTGTCTTTCTTGTCCACCCAGAAGACCGGGCTGCCCCCTGCTGCCTTGCTTTCTCTGATGAACCCCCTCTTGAGGTTCTTGTCTATAAACGCACGCAGATCCTCCAGTTCCTGATCTGACATGGCGTACAGCTTGGCTGGGGGTATCGTTGCCCCTGGCACCAGGTTGATCTGGCAGTCAAAAGACCTGTGTGGGGGCAGGTGGTCGGACTCCGCTTCGCTGAAGACCTCCTGCAGGTCCCAGTATGGTTTGTGTATCGCCTCACCCCCTTTGACGTGCATGGTGGCCACCGTGGCTATTGGAGGCCCCTCCCCTGGTTGGTGCTGCATGCAATGTTCCAGACAAAAGTCCGACCCAAACGTGATGCATCTCTGGTGCCAACTGATGGAGGGGTCGTGGCGCGCCAGCCAGCTCATGCCCAAGACGATGGGGGGGTCTGAGATGGTGGTGACGTTGAATGCCAGTGTCTCTGAGTGCCTTCCCACCGTCATTCTCATGGGGGGGGGGTTTTGATGAGTGATGGCCCCTCCCAGCAACTCCCTGCCGTCAATGGTGGCTACGTGCAGGGGAAAGTCCAGCTGCAGAATCTGGATCTGGTGCTCTTCTGCAAAGTTTCTCGAGAAGAAGTTGGCTGACGCACCACTGTCAATTAAGGCGAGGACCGTCAGGGGATAGCCATTTGGGAGCGTTAGCGTCACTTCTAGAACCACTCCTGCTCTGGAAGGGGTGGGCTGGCTCTGCTCCGCGCTGTGCGGGTGGGCGGGCTGGGGCTGTTGTCTGCTGACTGCGCCTGGCTGCTGCCCCTTGTCTCCTGCAACCAGGCTTTCCCGTTTCCCTGCTGTGGTGCTGCATCAGTGGGGGAGGGCACAACCGTTCCCGCCTTTCCTTGCCACTCTCTGCGATGTGGGCAGTCTCTGACGAGATGCTGGGGGGAGTTGCAGAGAAAGCAATTCCCGCCCCTTCCCTCCTTGCGTCTTGTCGCCGCTGGGGTTTGAAAAGCCCCCCCGCGCGCGCTATCGATTTGCATGGGTTCCTGGTCCTGGCTGGCCCCAGGCGTGGCTTGGAAGGGTTGTTGGGGGAGTGGCTTCTCCTGCGACCGTGGGAACCAAGCCCGCTTTGCGCGCGCTGCTTGCTTGTCGTTCCACCGGGATTCCTGTCTCACCCCCACCGCCAGAGCCGCTTTGCTCAGCTGATCCATATTACTGGGCTTTGGACCTCTCGAGAGCTCATCTTTCACATCCTCATTCAACCCCAGGTAGAACGCCGCTTCCATCGGAGGCGAGTGCAGTTCCCACCCCAGTCTGTGCACTAGCATGGTGAATCTCGCCCAATATTCGCGAACTGTCATTGTTCTTTGCCTTAAATTATGCAGTTCCTCCTTGGTCTGGTCCATATGGCTATCGGACGCATACATAGTTTTTAAAGCCTCTAGAAATAGTTTGACATTCTTCATGCAAGGATTTTTTGTCGCGATTAACGGTCTTAGCCACTCCCTGGCCGCCCCTGTAAGGTGTTCCACAATAAACGCTACCCTGTGCTCATCATCAGGGAACTCATCATGGTGCAGCTCAAGAGCATACACGATCTCAGTCTCAAAGCCATGATATTCCCTCGGGTCTCCATTGAACTTGCTTACTAGGGTCCCCGCTCTCCTTCCTGGCAGCACTTGGAGTTGGGGGGCCCCTCCCGCCTTGTTTTTCTCGGCATCCAACTTGTTTTGGAGCTCTACCGCCACCGCCCTTAATTGCTGCTCTTTTTCCTGAAGCGCTCTCACCTGTTCCGCAAGTTGTAGCCGGTCCTCCTGGACCTTCTTGGTTTCTTCTTTAGCTGCCTTTAATTCCCCCTGTGCCTGCAGCGCCAGTTGCTGCAGGTCCTGTTGGGCTTTCTCCGCAATCTGCCGCCATTTCTCCGCCTCTGACGCACTCATCCCGGCAACTCCAAAGTAGCCCAAAAAAAGATTCGGAGGTTGCTGTCACAGTGGCCGGAGCGGGCTACTTCAGAGTAACGACTCTACACGGCTCTGCATTTTATTCTTTTATTGGTGCTGCGTATTTACAGTGCTGAAGTCATTGCTATTTACACGGAGCTATGTGTTCAGTCGTGTTCAGTCGTGTTCTTTCTCCAACACAAAAGCCTGGGTAGACCCATCCTCTTTCCTCTCCGCTTTCTGCGTAATTCCGGAGTTGGGGGGATGGGTCTCCCCCCCTTATTTGCCCCTTCCTGTCCCACCTGGGACCCTGGCTCCGCTACCTTGCCTGAGCCTCGGACACGACTTCCTGCTTCCCCACTGGAATCGGAACTCTCTCTGCTTTCCCCTGTGCTCGGGGATGGGCTTGAACTCAGGAGGGGAGGGACTTCGCAATATCCCCTGTCCCTCACAGATACTTTAATTAATTTCTGTGTGCACCATTTCCCAGAACTTGTGAATCTCTGGGCGTGTCCACCACATGTGGAAAAAAGTACCGATCGTATTCTGGCACTTCCAGCATTTCTTATTTGTGTTTTTATTCATTTTCGCTAACCTGTCTCAGGCCAGGTACCATTTGTAATGCAGTTTTCCAGTCTCCTACCTCTATCTCATGACCTAAATCTTGCTCCCACTTATGTGTATACTTACTTTTTGCATCTTGGTCCGTCTCTGGTTCATCTAAAAATTTATACATTTTAGAGAGTAATTTTTTGTTACTGTTGAGCACTTCTTTTTCAAATCTCAACATCCCCTTGTCAAATCCCTTAACTTACTTATCTTTCTCAAATGTTGTTTTTATTTGAAAGTATTGCAACCAAGTTATTCCCATTTTTTTTTGGTTCTTCGTAATCCTTTAATATGATGTTTCCATTTTCGTTTTTTGTTATCTCTCTATATGTTGGCCAGTTTTCTTTTATAGCAATTTAGGGTCGCATTAGCCTCCAGCGGCGAAAGCCACCAGGATATTTTATCTGTTACTTTTCCCCTTGTTCTTTCCCATACCTCTATCAAGTAAAGTATTTATGTGTTTTACACCTCTCATACAATAAATATCCGTGCCAGCTGTATATTTTATTACAGCCCTCCAACTCTAAAATATCTGGCGTTTTTAATATCAACCACTCCTTTATCCATATCCAGCTCGCAGCTTCAAAATATATTTTCAAATCCAGTAAAGCAAGGCTTCTCTGGGGAGAGAAATTTACTCTGCAGGACTTTGTAAATATATAAAAGAAAAGCCGCTCCCCCCCCCCCCCCGGGAGCAGGGACCCGAGCAGCTCAGCAGAGGCTTTGTGACGTCACAAAGGACTGGAGGCTGAACTTTTGTTTCCCTTTGGCTGTTCTTTGAAGTGACTGTTACATTTCTGAGGTGGAGGAAAGGATCAATATAGAGGGAATTGCAACATACCACCCTCTTCCATACAGTTCAGCATAAATTACATTTTATAGAAGGTTGGAGGCTGGTTTGGTTTCTTAACTTGGCTCAGTGAATGTGTCTCATTCAGAATGGATGACCCTGAAGGACTGTGAAGAATATCAGAGCTTACAGAGTTAATGGCTCTGCTATGACGCTCTGGCCACTGGGTGCGGCTGTTCACATACGGGAATCTTCCTTTGTGTGTGAACTCTTCTTCTGCTTTCGTTTTCAAGCCAGGAGGAAGCAATGGCTGAAAGCTCTCCTGGAAGTTCATTATTTTATTAATAAATGTTAACAGTTTTGGACTAAACTCTCAGCGCTTTATTGCTGAGAGCTTTACACACAGAGGGGCTGCAAACCGCTGCGTTTGAGGACTGCTGAAGCAGAAGAAACTCTGCTACATTTCGTGAGCCAGCAAAACGGAGGCGCAGGAGAAACGCGAGGGCTCCGATTTGCAGGTTTCTGTTTTAAGACTTTATTAAAACTTTCACAAAGTCAACGGGGCATTTGTCACCTGCTGAAACAGAGCTGGTGCCCTACATCCCTTGCTTGTATGGTTTACACCCAAGCATTCTTGCCACCACCTCTTCCTTGCAGACTAGGGGATGGATTTTAGGTTTGCGGCACATCTCGTAGAAAATAAACAGCGTGCTCAGCAACTGAAAAGCTGCAGCTGCATAGCCCACATAAATGGCATAAATCCTCAAAAAAATTGAGGATTTCACATAAAAGGAAACACAGGACATGTTACTTCCCCATCTCCTTAAGACACTTTCCCACAGAATATTATCTGAACAAAGCTCTTGCCTTTAATGTGTTAACAAGCCTTGGATCTGGCTTCTGTTCCAGTCACACACTTCCTGCAGAAATCTATTCCGAGTCCCTGAAATGAGGTTCTGTATTCACTGCATCTCTTCAGCTAATGAATTTGAAACTGGCTTGACACTCTGAACGTGTACATACTGTTAAGTTGTGGGTGAGCATAGCAGACGACACAGCAATCTCTCCAAAGCAGCTCTTTATTTGGAAGCTGGAACGGAACTGAACTGCATTGCCGAGCTGGCCTGCTTTTATAGAGGCTGGCTCAAACAATGTATCAAACATAATTCAAAGTTCCCTCCTAAAGTTCCCTCCTGAGGAAAAACTATATACACTAATACATAACACCCCTCCCCACCGAGAAAAGGCATTAGTTACATTCGTAATGGTTTCAATTAGGTACAAGAGCATAACAGTTTCAAGGTACATAGCTTCTATTTACAATGCAACATTTCAAGTGCAGTTACTGACATAGTCCCATAAGTAGGATGGCCGCTTGGTGACCCTGGTGGAACGCCGAGGGCCAGTACCAGTGTCCAGGGGTTGGCCAATTCCTGCTGAGACTGTGGCACCACCGATGTTGGTGGTGAGTCCAAGTTTCCTGTCTCCGTGACTGCCGAAGGAACCGCCATGTGTGGACTCGGTGGATGGTCAGGCACAGCAGTGGCTCTAGACTCTGGGGGGGCCCTGCTGAACCTCTGACGTGGCTTGGCTAGGATCCACGTCCGCCGCTTGTGAGGGAGGTGTAGATTGAGCCTCGCCTTCTGTTAGAGCTGGCTTCTTAGTGGAGTGTGGGCTGCTGGCCTTGTGGATCTCCTGGGCGGAGAGTTCAGCAGCTTCTGCGGCTGCGGCCTCCTCCATGGCCTTCTGTAGTGTGAGGTCTGGCTTGGCGAGGAGGCGCTGCTGCAGACGGATGTTCCGGATTCCGCAGACGACTCGATCCATCAGGGCGTCGTCAAGGTCCCAGAACTCACAATGTAGGGCGGCCTTCCTGAGAGCAGCGATGTAATTGCTGATGGACTCCCCCTTGGCCTGGTTCCTGTGCTAGAAGGCGTGGCGGGCAGCAATTTTAGACGGCTTGGGTGCGTAGTGGGTAAGGAGCTTCTCTTGGAGCGTGTTCCATGATTCAGAGGCTGATGCGAACGGCGGTAGAGGCGCAAATGAAGCCATGATTCCGATGCCGACGTGGAGGGCGATGGATGGAACACAGGGCTCTAGCCGGAACGGTCAGCTCTGAATTGGTTCTGCTCAGTAATTCAGCTCAGTGATTTCGCTCATTGCATGTCCGATTCTGGCTGTGCTCTGCTATCCTTCAATCCCACCTTCGTCGCCAGTGTTAAGTTGTGGGTAAGCATAGCAGACGACACAGCAATCTCTCCAAAGCAGCTCTTTATTTGGAAGCTGGAACAGAACTGAACTGCATTGCCGAGCTGGCCTGCTTTTATAGAGGATGGCTCAAACAATGTATCAAACATAATTCAAAGTTCCCTCCTAAAACAACTGTCAAGGACCTGAGGAAAAACTATAAAGGCTAAATTAACGCCCAGATGCACCTCTTGTGGGAAGACTAATTCAAGGTTTGGGGGACTTTTTTTTAAAAAAAAAATTCCCCTAAATCGAAAATTGATGCATCAAGTAGTGCCAACTGCCATCATATATAGAAAATAAGTGCCGTGCTCGGCAACTGAAAAGCTGCAGCTGCATAGCCCACATAAATGGCACGTCTGACATTCTGGTGTTTCAGAAGTTCAAGCAATTTGAACATTTGTCCCTCCCCATGCAACACAAAAGTCATATTCCAGGAAACAGCTCTCAAAAGACTTGCTCTCTTGGCAAGGCGCTCAATCGTTCCCCCTACTCCATTGCACGGATTTTTTACCATGGCTAGTGGCAAAGAAATGCCATTCTGCTATCCTTGCCACCACCTCTTCCTTGCAGACTAGGGGGTGGATTTTAGGTGTGCGGCAGTGTGGCATTCACACAGGGTGCCCGGTTGTTTCATGGACTATTGACCCTGTGCCAGCACTGCTCTGCTGCCACCAACCAGGATCCCCCTGGCAAATCACTGAGTCACAAGCACAGTGGGTTTTTCTTTGGGGAAACGGGTTGCAAACAAATTTTATTATAATGGATGTAAACAAGGAGTTTTGGTTCTTCCACAGACATGTAGCAAACAGTGCTATTGCCTTTTTTTGCTTTTTTTTTAGTTTGTAATCTTTCTTTCTTAACATCTGAAATAGAATATTGTATACAAAATGTATATAATAATGTCCTCTGGACAGCAACTGTGGCTGCAGCATTTCATGCAAACTGCCTCATGACGCATCAATCTCAGGTTATAAGCTGTATGCTGTTCAGGTTTAAGGTCACTTTCTTTTGTGAATCAGACTTCTCCCCACACACTTCAGGAACGTAGGATTTTAACTGGACTGTTTCCCTTACAGACCCCCAAATCCTCCCTTGGCCTCGGAATCACCATTGCCCTTCCCTGTCAGAGAATTCCCTCTGAGGACCCTTTTTCCTGTAAGCACCATGTGGGGCTGTGTCTTGTCTATTTTCACAGGGTTCTGCAATTCAGAACCTACCGTCTCCTTGGATGTTTCTGGCAGTGGCAGAGGATCCTCTGGAGGGGGGGCTGTGGGGGCAGGGTGAGCTGCCCATGGGGGGGGGCTGGAGTCTGCCTGTCCTACAGCTAGGGGGAGTAGCTTGAAGTGATGACACGTGTGGAGGGTTGAAGCAAGTGAGCTATGGAAGTTGCTAGAAGCTCTATGGGACGAGGAGTAACAGGTAACCAAGGGGTTAAACTGTACTGTGTACCACCTGACCACTGGGCGTGTTTAATTCACATACGGGGATTTTTCTCTTTGTCTCTGTGTGTTGGAATTCAGTTTCGATTCTGCCTGGGAGAGAGACGGCAAGATGTCTGCGATCTCTCCAGGACGTCTGTATTTTCTCTGTAAATAAAGTTCAGTAGTGAGTAGAAGAACCTGGACTTTGTTGTGTTCTTACAAGGCTTTTTATCCGAAGGCTATACAAGCTATCCACTGTGCGACAAGGAGAAAGACGATACTCTGCATTCTCACTGCCAAGTCCGGGTCCACGCAAGGAAGTGTGCCGGGCGAAGTGAGCAGCCCTAATTGAGTCGTAAATCGCTCATTAGGGTAATAAAACTGTCACAGATCCATGGTAACTCACATTACATTTGACTTATGATTACAACAATCTCCTATATTCCCCGGGAAACCCCCGTTTTTCCAGCCGTTCCCAGCTGGAAAAACTGATTTTTTTGTTTTCCCCTGGTTTATTTACTGGCCAGGGGACGCTCCTTCTGCGCATGTCTGGAGTCTTGACATGCGCAGAAGCGATTTCTGGCGTGGTGGCCATTTTGGAACTGGGCGGAGCATGCTCACAAGCGACTTTTGATGCTGCTCTGCCCAGTTCCAAAATGGCCGCATATAAAAACTATACACGCAACAAAAACCCAATACTCCCCCTTCACCCCCCATCCACCCGTGTTGACTTCCCGCCTTTTCTACATTGTGCTTTATACAGTGGTACCTCGCAAGATGAAATTAATGCGTTCCGCGAGTCATTTCGTCTTGCGAAGCAGTTTCCCATAGGAATGCATTGAAATTTAATTAATGCATTCCTATGGGTAAAAAAAGTCAGAACAAAGTCAATTTTGGTTTACAGAGTGTTTATAAATTGCTCTGTAAAGGTATAAATACTGTACAGAGGATTTCAAAAATTTCAAGCACAGAACTTCAACTTTTTAAACATGACAGAAAAACATTTAAAAATCAGCAAACATGAGGCAGGACCATCTTTTACGTACCCATAGCTGCGGAGGGTCTCTCTGGGGATGGCATGAACGCTGTTCAACTGGTAGAAGGCAGGAACGGTCTCAGGCTGGCTGATTTTTTTATTTAAATCGGTTTTTTTATTTAAATCAGTTTTTTATATTTAAATCAGATTTTTTAAAATAAAATGCTTTTCGAGGAAAATATATTACCATACAAAGGTTATTCCATCATGAAATAAAGATTAGTTTTTTAATTATGTAGAATAAGGTTGTATATGTGTGAGGGATAAGAGGTACCGGCAACCCCCTCCCATTCTGAATACCAGCTCCTCCCCCAGTGGGGAGGGGGAGACTTCGAGTGGCGATTCAGGAAGTGGAAACAGGAGCTCAAGTACCTTAGCGGAGCACAGGCACCACCGGGGAAAGGAACGGAAGCAGGGAGACGGTGGGAAGGAGGCCGATCCCAGCTACTCCGGAATTGCGTAAAAAGCGCAGGGGGCGGAGATTCAGTATGCCAAGATTACTTTGCTGGAGGAAAACGCGCGAATCGCCATTCGGAGGTACTGTGGAAGACTGACAACATGTACCACTATCTGTAAATAGCACTGTTTTCAGCACTGTAAATACACAGCACCAATAAGAGGATAAAATGCAGAGCTGTGTGGAGTCGTTACTCTGAAGTAGCCCACCCAGGCCACTGTGACAATATGTTTAATTTTTTGGGTAAATAAATTCCATTTATTATGTTTTTTGAGGAAAATATATTACCATCGAAAGGTTATTCCATCATGAAATAAAGATTAGATTTTTAATTATGTAGAATAAGGTTGTATATGTTTAATTTTTTTGGTAAATAAATTCCATTAATCCATTCACAATGTCATGCTCTTCCAGAGGTTTTTGTAAGATTATTGGGCAGTTTCTCTGCCTGCAAGATATTATCACAGATGCTTGGTGTACTTTTGCAGTTCTCAAAACTGAATTTGACTCAACAGAGATCACATGCCTCTTCTTCACAGCAAAAATGTTATAACATGAACAGAGTTGAGAAAAAGACCTTAATCCTATTGTTCTACAAGCCTATGAATACAGAAACAACCCCTT
The DNA here is from genome assembly GCF_963506605.1 of Zootoca vivipara. Taxonomy (NCBI): domain Eukaryota; kingdom Metazoa; phylum Chordata; class Lepidosauria; order Squamata; family Lacertidae; genus Zootoca; species Zootoca vivipara. Next base: position 94,272,116 of record NC_083282.1, read on the forward strand.
CAGTGCTAAGTTTCAAGAAGTTCAGTGAATAGAATAGAAACAATATTTTTCTGATTGTTTGCAGTGGACAGTAAGTTTTTCATGTGTAGGCTGGGCTGACAGTCTAAGTTTCTTAAAATATATATACTTTGTTTTTGTTTAGCCAAATTAGTTAAAGCAAATAACATGCTGTAATGTTATTGTGTCAGTTGAATAATTCTATTTAAATTATTATTAAGGTAATGATTATTTTTCTCCTTCCTAAGTACAACAGTAAAGTTGTCCAAATATGAAAGATTAACCTATTAAACTGGGGATAAAAAACTAATATGAAAAGTTGTTATTCTAAAAATCTTCATCTACTTGCATATTAAAGTTGTACCAGCAAGAATTAGTCTTTATGTAGAAAACTACAATATGATTTAAATCAAACCTTACTGACTAGTGATTTAAATCATGATTTAAATCAGTTTGATTTAAATCAAAACCACCCTGTTTCAGCACCCCTCTGAAAGAGGACATGATCCTTGTGTCAAATGTGTTCGCAAGGTCACGTGCCAGAGCCTTGTCTGGGTGGTGCCGGCGTGCATAAGTCTGCATGTTTTCCCACTGTTGACAGATGTCCTTCAGTTCTGTGGAGGACAACTGTTCCTCAAGTGTCGCTTCCTCTTCCAAAGGGGTCTGCTCCTGCGTAGCCTCTGCCTGCAGTTCGACCAGCTCCTGGGTGGACAGTTCCTGGTTGTGGTCCTCCACCAGCTCGCAGACGTCCTCCTCTGTGACCTCGAGGCCCATGGTCCTCCCCAAGGAAACAATGTCCTCCAGCACTGTTGCCACAAAGTCTGGCCACAGGTTGCGCCAAGCAGAATTCAGAATTCTCTGGCTGATCCCGTCCCAGCCGTGGTGATCATCTTCATGCAGCTGGCGATGTCGAGGTGGTTTCTCCAGAAATCGCGCAGGGTGAGGTTGGTGCGTTGGGTAACCTCGAAGCAGCGCCTGAAAAGCTCCTTGGTGTAGAGCTTCTTGAAATTGGCGATGACCTGCTGATCCATTGGCTGCAGTAGTGGGGTGGTGTTAGGCAGCAGGAACATGATTTTTATGAAGCGGAAGTTCTCTGACAAGTCTTCCTCAAGACCTGGAGGATGAGCAGGAGCATTGTCCATCAGAAGTGCGGCCTTCAGCGGCAGGTCGTTGTCACGCAGGTACTGCTTGACAGCAGGGCCAAAAGCCAGATTGACCCAGTCCACAAACAGGACGCGTGTGACCCAAGCCTTGGCGCTGGATCACCACAACATGCTCAGCTGGTCTTTGTTCACCTTGTGCTTTTTGAAGGCCCATGGGTACTCAGAGTGGTACACCAGCATGGGCTTGATCTTGAGGTCACCGCTGGCATTGGCACAGAAGAGGGTCAGACAGTCTTTCATGGGCTTGTGGCCAGGCAGCTTGGTCTCCTCTTGAGTGAGGAAGGTCCTTTTGGGCATCCTCTTCCAAAACAGCCCGGTCTCGTCGCAGTTGAAGACCTGCTGTGGAAGGTAGCCCTGTGCCTTCACGACCTCCAGGAACTCCATGGCAAAGTCCTCAGCCGCAGGGACATCGGAACTGGCAGCCTCTCCATGTCTGACCACGCTGTGGATTCCAGATCTGATTCTGAATCTTTCAAACCAGCCTCTGCTTGCCTTGGAAGACTTCAGACTCGGCTGAGGTTCCTGGCTGTTGCTGTACGAGGTCTGCGTGCAAGGCCTTAGCCTTCTCACAAATGACAGCCTCAGTCTCTGGCCCCTGCACGCTGCATCTCCTCCATCCAGATGAGCAGCAGCCTCTCCACCTCCTCCAGAATTTGCATCCATTGGAAACCATTTAATTCCAAACTACTGTAGACTACTACATCAGGATACTTAATTATTTTTATGGTCTGTTCTAGGCTTCTAAATTGATTAAATCTATCACTGAACTGGTCAAGTAATGAGTCTAAAACATGCTGGTACTTTATATGCAAGGGTTCCATTTCATTTTGTACAGCTGCACTGGCCTTCTCAAAATACTTTATTACTCGAGGAAAATACTTAAAAGTTTTAGTTTCTACATCTCGCTTGAAAATTGTAAGTTTACTTCCAAAAAATTTTTTGTATCCAAACATAACGTCAATACTTTTGCCAAAACCTTGTAACGTTAAGTTCAGTTCATTAATATGAACATAGAGATCTGTAAAAAACATTAGGGCGTTGACCCACTTATCAGCATTGAGCCGAGGAAAGTTTCCCAGATCCTTATACCTTAATTTCTTCAAAGCGCTCAAGAACTTTGCCTTGGCTCAGCCATCTTACATTATTGTACATCAGTAGTCCACCGTAAATGGAATTAACCCCCAGTAAAAGTGCAGAAAATTCTCGCTTGTGAGGTGGGGCAAGCAGCTATTAAATTAACTATTTTTGTAACAACTGACATTAAGTCATTTAAGTCGGTGAATCTTGCCTTGGCACATAAAGCCTGATGGATAATACAATGAAAAGGCGCAATCGGATGTCCAATAGCTTCCGTAAACAATTTGACAAATCCGATTCTCTCCCCCCCCCCAATGTGTCATCGCTGACACTTTAGATATATCAATTATCAATGCTTAAGTCACGGATTTTTTTTTTTAAATTTTTATTGTTTTTCTACAGACCACCACCAATACAAAATTACAACATACATTAATAAAGCATAAACACCCATCAACTTTTTCTCCGTCCATTATTATTACTATATACGTTCTATTCTGCCGAATGCGACTTCCTCCTTACTTCACATTGGTTTTTTGCTCTAGCCTTGCGCTTTCTTCTTCTTAGTCTCTGTTGTTCCGTCATTCTCTTATTTACTTTTACCATTTTTATATCCAGACACCTCTTTTATTCCTGTTGTAGGTTCTATGTTAGTCCTGTTAGTGTTTTAATATCTTTACAATAATCCTTTAAATAATCCACAAACTTACTCCAATCTTTTTGGAACTTATGGTCCTTTTGCTCCCTTATCCTACCAGTCATCCTTGCAATTTCCAGGTACTCAATCATTTTAGCCCTCCACTCCTCAACAGTTGGAATATCAGGTGTTTTCCATCTTTGAGCCATTACTATTCTTGCAGCTGTGGTGGAATGCATGAATAATCTTTGATCTTTTTAATTTCATTTCCCAATAATCCTAACAAGGATTTCTGGGGTTTTTTTTTGGAAATGTATATTTTAGCATTTTTTAAAACTCGTTATATATTAATTCCCCAAATGGTCTTTTTCACATAACTACCACATGTGATATAATTCTCCATCTTTTAGCTTAAACTTTTTCTTTTCTTTTTTTTGTAGATTTTTGCCAACTGGACTGGTGTCAGGTACCAGCGGTACATCATTTGCATGACATTTTCTTTTAGGGTCGCACACACTGAATTTTATGATAATTCCAGAGTTTACACCACCGGTCGTAATCAATATTGTAGCCAAAGTCGATTGCCCACTTAATCATAACATCTTTAGTCATCCCACCCTTAGTGCTCCACTCTAATATAATAATAATAATAATAATAATAATAATAATAATAATAATATATTATTTATACCCCGCCCTCCCCAGTCAAAAACCGGGCTCAGGGCGGCTGACACCAACAGAACCACAATAAAACATAAAAACAATTAATTAAAATACAGATTGAAATACAGTATTAAAATTTAAAGTGCAGCCTCATTTCAAGTAGGCCATAAGTGGCTGACACCAACAGAACCACAATAAAACATAAAAAAAATTAGTTAAAATACAGATTAAAATACAGTATTAAAATTTAAAGTGCAGCCTCATTTCAAGTAGGCCATAAATCCAAGCCATGAGGGAGAAAAACACTTCTTCAGAAGAAGTGTGCATGCACACGAAAGCTCATACCAAAATAAAAACTTAGTTGGTCTTTAAGGTGCTACTGAAGGAATTTTTTTTATTTTGTTTGTATCATGAATTCCTCATATGTTAAACAGTTGGCTTCCATATTCTTTTTCTTAACAGCTAGGGCTTCCGTGGGTGATAGCCACATAGGTGTTTTCCTTTCCAGCAACTTTTTATATCTTCCCATACTTCAAATATTGGTTTTACAAATATATGGGCTAAGAATCCTTTGTGAATTTTAACTTTGTTGTGCCATAAATACGAATGCCATCTATACCAGTTGTTAAATCCCTCCAGGTCCAACAAATCTGTATCTTTTAACATTATCCACTCCTTCATCCAAACCAGACAAGATGCTTCGTAGTAAGTTTTAAAATCAGGTAGGGCATCAGTTTGTACTTTATCCTTGGCGGTTTTCCCTGCCAAACAAACCTCAATATTTTTTCCTCCACTGATCAAATTGTCCTGTCCCTTTTACAATTGGAAGCATCTGGAAAAGGAATAACATCCTTGACAATAAGTTCATTTTTATAGTGGCTATTCTTCCCCACAGTGATAAGTTCAAGTTTTTCCTATCCAGATCTTTCTCAATTTCTTTCCAAATTTTCTCGTAGTTGTCATTAAATAAGTTTGTTTTTCAGAGTCAACCAAATTCCTAAATATTTTATTTTTTCACCACCATAATGCCAAATACTTTTTCTAAATTTTCCCTTTCTTTGCTTAAGTTTTTCACAAACATTTTTGTCTTCACTGTATTCAATTTAAAGCCTGCCAGCCTCCCAAATTCCTCCATTTCCTTCATCATTTCTTTTATACTATCTTGTGGATCTTCCAATGTAATTATAAGGTCATCAGCAAAAGCTTTTTGTTTGTATTTTTTTGCTCCTACTCTTATTACCTTAATACTCCTGTTATCCCTTATACTCTTCAACAAAAACCCCAGTACCGATATAAACAGTAGGGGTGATAATGGACACCCCTGCCTGGTACCCTTCGTTATTTGCAGATCTTTTGTTAATACGTTATTTACTATTACCTTTGCCTTTTGTTCCGTATATATCACGTTAATACCTTTCAAAAATCTTCCTACCCCCATACTATCCAAATTTTTCTCCATAAACTTCCATGAGATGTTATCAAAAGCCTTTTCGGCATCTATGAATATTAAGGCTGCTTTCTTACCTATGTTAGTTTCCAGATATTCAGTTATGTCAATTACTGTTCTTATGTTATCCCTCATTTGCCTACCCGGCAAAAATCCTGTCCATAAGCTTTAATTAGCTTGTGTTTAAGTAAACAAAGTTACCGGTCCAGTCGCGCTTCCGGACGTAAATCTTCTCTTTCAGCAGAGCTTTTTTAGCACAGCGGCAAAGAGTAAAGCTTTATTTAGAAAAAACGTAACCTGGAGATAAGGCAGACATTCTTCATCTCTGGCCAAGTAAAAACTTAAACAAAACTGTGCCTCAGTGCACAAACTTGAGGCATGACTCCTACACACAGCAACCAAAACTAAGATAACGCTACTGAGAGAAAAAACGCTCCTAAGAGAAAGAACACATGCAAGAAACTGACTATTTATACAGGCTGTCTTACATTCCCGGATGCTTAATTAGGTTCAGCTGCTCAGTGTTCAGAGCGATTAGTGTAACTTAACCCTTTAATACCAACAAATCCCGACTGGTCCTTGTGTATGATCTTGTTTAACACCCCTTTCAGTCTGTTTGCCATAATATCCGCAAAATGTTTATAGTCACAATTTAGCAAAGATATTGGACCTTTGGATTCGTCGCCGGCTCGATCGGTCGCAAGAGAGCCAGCTCCGTGGCTTCTCTTGGCGTTCCGAGGCAAGGGGCCATCGCGACGGCTAAGCGACCCCCTAAAGAGCCATGGGTAGAGCTTCCCGCGGACGTGGCTTCTTGGCAGAGGCTCTCTGTGCCTCCTCTGACCCCAGGACCCCCTAATTTAGGGGAGGCTGCGAGCGGACGGAGTTGGAGGTGCGGGCTCCCCAAGACTTCTTGCTTTCCTCGGACGCAAAGCCGCTGGTACCGAAGGGCTTCGAGCGACAGATTTCCTCCAAATTCAAGCAGAAAAGGAACTTTGATTAGCCGTGAGTAAAAGGCTTTTAAATTTGGAATAATTTGAGCTAATCTGGACACGGGAAAACCCTTAGAAACGGAGGTCGGGTTTCCCTTTTAACGGCAAAGAGAAGCAGTGCTGCAGCCGCTTAAGAACTGACAGCTGACAGCTTTAAATCCTGCTAATTAAAGAGGAGACCCCCACTGGGACAGGGAACAGTGGAGAGAAAGGACTTTTGATATGTTGATTTTCCTTGAAAGACTGAATTGAATAAGAAATGGGAAATCATCTCTCTCCCTGGGGCGGGGCTGGGACCGGTCAGTAAAACAGTAATTGAAGTAGAAATCGTTACTTTGAAGCATTACTCCAGCCTGTGTTGACAGGCAAGCTAACAGGCAGACTGCCTTTTAAACCAGTGCTCCCCAACCTTTTTATTGCCACAGACCAGTCAACGTTTGATAATTTTACCGCGGCCCGCTGAGGGGGGGATTTTGATTGTTTATATTTTATTTAGATTGCTTTGATTTAATATTTTTAATTTAATTGTATTTAAACATGCCTTCAAAATAAAATAGTTACACCAAAAATGAATATAAAGTGATTTAACATTTTAACTCACTAGAACGCTAAATCAATGAGAACCCTGAGCTTGTTTCTTTGCAACGAGACGGTTCCATCTAGGGTAATAGGAGACAATGACACCCGAAGTGTGTTGCTTATGTCCAGTTTATTCCGTTGTTTTGTTTTGGTTGCTGTCAATGCAGAAAACCTCGCTTCACACAGATAGGTTGTCGGAAATGGCAATAGGGATTTAAGTGCTGTGGTGGCAATCTCAGGGTATTCCGCCATGACTTTAATCCAGAACACCGGCAGAGTTGTTGTCTCGAACGTAGTTTTAAGGCCGTCATTTGCAATCTCCAGCAGTTGTTCTTCTTCTTGCATAGACATGCTAGATTTGCCTGATTTGTTGGCAAATGGGTCGCAGATCCATTCCTTACCAGTTCGTGGGTCTTTTGTGGTTGGGAAGTAGCGCTCAAACTCTTTTAAAAGCAAAGACAGGTGCACCAACTGGGGGAATGAATGTTCAGGCTCAGTCTCGCCTAAAATCCCCGCCTCACTCCCCGCGCAGAGAAGCAGCAGCGAGAGGCGTCGCCAAAGCTCCCCGTCAGCGTGCAAAAGCCCCGGAGAGAGCAAGAGCAGGGACAGGAGCCTGCTGTGCAGAGAAGAAAAGCTGCAGCCGCTTACACGCTCTTACTTGCACGCTGTGGGCAGCTCTCCTGCTGCTGCCTCTCACTAGGGCAGGCTTGGGAGCTTATCTCCGCCCCGGGATAGAGCAAGTGGCGGGGGGGAGGAGGCTGCGGCTCCCCTCCGGGGCTGAGGTCTGTGGAGGAATGGCAGATGAAGATGTTGGACTGTATGGAACTTGCTGACCTGACCGGAAGGCTACGCGACCGGGGAGAGGAGAAGACGGAAGAGGAGTGGAAGAAATTTAGAATTTATTCTAAAAAATATTGTAGAATTGATATTTGAAGAGGATTATAAGCAATTGTGTAGGTTGTAGGTTAGGAAATAAGGGTGTAAAATTATATAGGTTAGATATGTAAGTCGGACAGTTGAATTTAAGGAAAAAATGTAATTATAAAAAAAAGATGAAAATTTGATTAGAACCTGCTAAGTTAGAGATGTAATGAACCGTTAGAAGGGATTCTCGTGGAGGTCTATTATTGAATTATGAAATTAGGATATTGGAATGCTGATTTTTATTTTTACTTTTATTGTTAATCATTTTTTTTCTCTTCCTTTTTTTCTTAAAGTTGGATGCAGGGGCGTACCCAGCACCCGGCAGGTTAGGGCTCCTGCCCCCCTCTAGAAGCAATAAAATAAAAATAAAATAAACACCCGACACGGCAGCTTGCCGACCAGCGCCCTGAAAAGCGGCTCCTGCCCCTCCCTCCCCGCCTGACTGTCGGGCAAGGCAGCGGCTCGAGTCGGAAGAAGCAGCCTCGGCAAAGCTGCTGTTCTCCCTTCGGCTCCTTCCCTATCTCGCAGCCCCAGCGGGGCTCCTTCCCTCCCAGCAAAGTGGCTTCCCCCCCCCCCTCCCCACCCGGCAAGGCAGCGGCTGGAGTTGTGAGCAGCAGCCTCAGCAAAGCTGTTCCTCTCCCTCCCTGACTCGCTGTCAAACTGAAGGAGGTTTTCCTGCAAGCTCTTCCTTCCTTCTTCAACCCTCCTTTTTAGTTCACATTGGTCTTGCAAATTGTGAAAATTATTACTGTATGATAAATGGCCTCAAAAGTTTTGCTTTTTAAAATATCTTTTTTGCAGCAGCTCCTCCTGTGCCCAGCCCATTGCTGTTCGTTTGAGCTCAACAGCCACATAAAGAAGAAGCTGTGAGCTCAAATCCAATTCACACCCCAAGTAGATTTGCCTGGGGGCAGGGATTTAATTTGCATCTTGCAAATCCCTGACATTCTTTTGTTTCAAAGGAAGAACCTGTGTATTTCAGTTCTTCACCTCAAAGAAATGCAAGCCCCTCTCTTGAGCTGGTTTAGGTATCCAAAGCTTGCCAAATTATAGCAAACTGTTATTGTCCTTTCTTAAGTGCTCCTCTGGTTCCTGGTTTATGCTTTCTGGGCTGTAGCTCAGTATAGATCAACTGCCTTGCATTGCCCTAGGACGGTTCAGTTGCAGGCATGTCCAGGTAGAGTCAGAAACTCCGGAAAGCTGCTGCCAGTCAGTGTAGACAATACTAAACAAGATTGACCAATTGACTTAGTATAAAGCAACTATAAACAAGCAGCTAAGCAGTTTACATTAAATAATAGGATGAATGGTTGACTCAGTGGATCATGTACCTGTGAGTACCATATTTACAGTTTATCAGGTAGTAATTGACAGCATGTACACGGAACAAAACTGAAAGGCTATGTTGCTGAAGGTTGGGTCTATGAGAGCATACTTATTGCTATGGCAGCAAAGCACATTATTGGTGGGGCGGGGGAGTGACCAATATGATCCAGGGGTTGGAGCAATTCCCCTATGAGGAAATGTTACAAAACCTGGGGCATTATAACTTTTAGAAAAAAGGCAAGTAATTGGGGGTGGGAATGAGAGATTTTTATCCTTCTCATAATACTAGAACCAGGGAATATCCAATTAAGTGGATGTGAAATTCAATCTATTTCAGCATTTTAACTTTTTGTATGTTTTAAAGGGGGGGAATCAAGTTTTGTAAGAACAGAAGGCACCTCACCTATCAAGTCTTTGCTGGAGAGAAAATATGTCTGAAGATCTGCATATGACCTTCTCCACCTGCCCCCCCTTTCTTATTTATCTTCTTCCCAGGAGGGGTGAGGGGTTAAAATTAGGAGCTGGGTTTGATTTGATCACTGGCAGTTTATTAACCTTTAAATCCTACCTAAGATAAAATGAATCAGCCCTATAGATAGGTATAGATAGATCCCCAGCCAAGCTCTCCTGGGCAGCCCCATTGCCACTGCAGAGCACTCCTTCAGCTCACCAGGTCTCACCTGGTGAATGGGGCTTGGGCTAGAGGGTGGTTTGGCAGGGCACATACCAAACTTTCTGTGGGACGGCCGCCCCTGGAGCCCTTTCCAGTGACTGCCACAGAGAAGCCTGTTTGTATATTTCTTGGAGTATTTTAATCATAGGATCACAGAACTAGATGGTTGGAAGGGACCCCCGAGGGTCCTCTAGACCAACCCCCTCCAGTGCAGGAATCACAGCACAAGCATCTCCCAAAACAAGTTTGCTCTATCTTTCCTGTGAACAGCCCTTCAGATACAACAGAATCATTCACATAGTTGGAAGGGAACCACCAGGATCATCTAGTCCAACCCCCTGCAATGCAGGAATATTTTGCCCAACATGGGGCTAGAAACCACAACATTAAGAGTCTCATGCTTTACTGACTGAGGTTTGTTTATGTTTCCTGTTTTATTTTCCCAAGCAGAGATAATGTGTAAGAGTGGTGTCAGCTCCCTAAAAAAAGGTCAGTTTCACCTGGGCTCCGTAGCCCCGCCCACATTCCCACTTTGTGGCCCCTCCCCTCCCGTGTATTGGCCCCGCCCCTGAATGACCATGGCTTGCCCCCCCCTAGTTTTGATCCTGGGTACGCCCCTGGTTGGATGGTTGAAGAGGATATACGTTATAGGAGAATATTATTTCTTTTTTCTCTTGTTTATAAGTTGGAAAATCTCTAAAAATAATTTTAAATTTTTTTTTTAGCAAAGATATATGTAAAGCAAAGTTCTTTACATTCATTACATCAGTGTTTTCTTTCAGTATTAAGGTAATTACGCATCTTTCCACGATTGTGGCACTTTTCCTTTTACAAAAACATCATTCATAACCTTTACTAAGGTTGGAGACACTTGTTCTGCTAAATCCTTGTAAAATTTGGCCGAAAAGCCATCCGGCCCTGGAACCTTTCCAGATTTTAACCTTTTTATTGCATCTTGTAATTCTGATAACGTAAATGGAGCATTTAGTTGGCTGTTTTCTTCAGTTATTGTCATTGGCTTATGGTTTTTAAGATATTTTTTCCATCTCTCATTCTCCTCCCCTCTTTGATATATCTCTTTATAGAATTTATGAAATTCTTTTCTTATTTCGGGTTTTCAACCACTGTCCTACCTCTCATTTTATTTATAGTGTTTTGTTTTTGCTGTCTTTTTAATTGCCACGCAAGCAATTTACCACTTTTGTTAGCATACTCAAAGTTTCTTTGTTTCATCCATTTTGGTTTCCGTTCCACCTCTTGGTTTATTAACATTGAGAATTGAGTTTGTAACATTGCAATATTATGTCTTATTTGTGTATTCCCTGGCTTTGAAATCAATAATTTTCCATTTTCCATAAGGTGTTTCATTATTTCCTCTTTTTTCCTTTCTCTTTCTTTTTTATGCTGTTTTGTTGAATTAGAAACCCTCTCATTACCGCCTTCCCGGCGTCTCATACCATATTTAAATCAGTACCCTTATTTATATTTAATTCAAAATATTGGTTAATTGTCCTTTTGGCCTTTTCTACCATACTCTGATCATTAAATAGGCCTTCATTCATCTTCCATCTATAAGAGGATTGTTCCTCCTTTAATTCCAAATAAGTTGGATTGTGATCTGATAAGGTCCTCAGGTAGATTTCTGTTTTATTTACTTAGGTCAGGGAATGTTTGTATAACAACCTTACATATTTTGCTTCCTGATGTACTTGTTGGCACAGATACTTACTTTATCAACTCTTCTCTTGTTGTGAGAGCATCAGAATATTGACCAATAATGGCCAACTGAGCATGTGATGTGACATCAGTAGTTTCAAGAGAGATCGAAAAATATTTACAATTACTTATATTTACAATTACTTATGTCTTTCTTTAATTGCACGTTTGTGTTCAGTCTCATTATTCAGTCTTTTATGATATTTCTACTGAGTGGTAACTCAGATATTCTCTTAATAATTGCATCTTTATTCTGCATAGCGTGAAATAGAACTGGTGTACATCTTAGGAGAGTTTTAGAAATTCTCCCTCACTGAATGCTTTTCCATGCTGAGCTATGGAGTGAGCAATGCTCAAACTTGCAGATGTTGAATTTAAGGATGGAATTCGATTGGCTCTTATAAAGGTGTAGGTGCCTGGAAATGTATTCATTTCATCCACACTTTTTTTTCAAGAGCTGGGAATGATTAGCTTCAAAATGTCTATATTCCACGTTCTGCTTACTACCGTTTCAGTACATAAAATGCAGAATGATTGCCATTTTTTTCTATAATGCCATACATCTCGGTCCATATCTCTTAATCACGTGTTTAGCAGCCTCCCCCTTTTGAAGGGTAGCCCATACATAATGAGAAAATGTAGAACTTAGACTTCCAGTTGATCGCGGTGCCATAGAAGTTGGAGATTCTCTCAGCGGAGAGAGTCTCGGCGCTCTAAAGGAGGGGGATACTGTCCCAGTGAGACAGACCCCTACAAAAACTCCAAATTGTGCGTTTTGGAGGCAGACGCTTGGCGGATGTCAAGAGCGGGCTCTCCCCTCCCCCGGCAAGGCTACCTTTTGGAGCCCCTGAGAGCGGGGGGATCGGAGCTGCGACGCGGCAAGCACACACCGCTAGCTTTGGAGCGCAAAGCTGCCGGACTTCGTGGCGGAGGTGGCCAAATCTTCCAAAATTAGAGACCAAAGAGACCGAACCGTGAGTGAACTTAAGATTTAATTAAATTTACAATTCGGAACGCGGGAAGGACGTTAAAGAACTTGGAAGTCCGTCCTTCCCGACACAGAAAGCGATTGAAGTGGCAGCAGCCGATTGCGGAACTATTACAGCTAAGCCCATTCCCCTTTTAAAAAGGACAAACCCTGCCAAAAGGGCTAAGGCAGGAGAAATTCTTAAAACTTTACGCTCAGAGAGAGAATTTAAAAGACTCTTTTCCCACCGCGCTCGCTCCTGTGAGCGGAGACCCCAGGAAGACAGACAGGCATTGTGACGTCACAACGGGCTTCATTGTGCTGCTGAACTGTTGAACTCTGCTTCCTCTTAAAAGGCTTTGAAGTTACCTACAGCAGACTGAACTGAACTGAACTGTTAAAAAGCATCAAATTGACTGGGAAACTACCTAATTTGTGCCTTATAGGTTAAAAGAGACTTTGTAACTCCTAATCCAAGGCAGACCTTTTAACATCACAGTAATCCAAGTTTATGCACCAACTACCGGTGCTGAAGAAAGTGAAATTGACCAATTCTATGAAGACCTACAACACCTTCTAGAAATGACACCAAAGAAGGATGTTCTTCTCATTACAGGGGATTGGAATGCTAAAGTAGGGAATCAAGAGATAAAAGGAACAACTGGCAAGTTTGGCCTTGGAGTTCAAAATGAAGCAGGGCAAAGGCTAATAGAGTTCTGTCAAGAGAACAAGCTGGTAATCACAAACACTCTCTTCCAACAACACAAGAGAAGACTCTACACATGGATATCACCAAATGGGCAGCATCGAAATCAGATTGATTATATTCTCTGCAGCCAAAGATGGAGAAGCTCTATACAGTCAGCAAAAACAAGACCTGGAGCTGACTGTAACTCAGATCATCAGCTTCTTATAGCAAAATTCCAGCTTAAACTGAAGAAAGTAGGAAAAACCACTGGGCCAGTAAGATACAATCTGGATCAAATCCCTTATGAATACACAGTGGAAGTGAGGAACAGGTTTAAGGATTTAGATTTGGTGGACAGAGTGCCTGAAGAACTATGGATGGAGGCTCGTAACATTATACAGGAGGCAGCAACGAAAACCATCCCAAGGAAAAGGAAATGCAAGAAAGCAAAATGGCTATCCAACGAGGCCTTACAAATAGCGGAGGAGAGGAGGCAAGCAAAATGCAAGGGAGATAGGGAAAGATACAGGAAACTGAATGCAGATTTCCAAAAAACAGCAAGGAGAGACAAGAGGGTCTTCTTAAATGAGCAATGCAAAGAAATAGAGGAAAACAATAGAATGGGGAAAACCAGAGATCTGTTCAAGAAAATTGGAGATATGAAAGGAACATTTCGTACAAAGATTACCATAATCAAGGACAAAAGTGGTAAGGACCTAACAGAAGCAGAAGACATCAAGAAGAGGTGGCAAGAATACACAGAGGAATTATACCAGAAAGACAATGCTACCATTCAGTGGATTTGTAACTGGCTTACTGACCGAACCCAAAGGGTGCTCATCAATGGCTCCTCCTCATCCTGGAGAGTAGTGACTAGTGGGGTGCCACAGGGTTCTGTCTTGGGCCCAGTCTTGTTCAACATCTTTATCAATGACTTGGATGATGGGCTTGAGGGCATCCTGAGCAAGTTTGCAGATGACACCAAATTGGGAGGGGTGGCTAACACCCCAGAGGACAGGATCACACTTCAGAATGACCTTAACAGATTAGACAACTGGGCCAAAGCAAACAAGATGAATTTTAACAAGGAGAAATGTAAAGTACTACACTTGGGCAAAAAAAATGAAAGGCACAAATACAGGATGGGAGACACCTGGCTTGAGAGCAGTACATGTGAAAAGGATCTAGGAGTCTTGGTAGACCACAAACTTGACATGAGTCAGCAGTGTGATGCAGCAGCTAAAAAAGCCAATGCAATTCTGGGCTGCATCAATAGGAGTATAGCATCTAGATCAAGGGAAGTAATAGTACCACTGTATTCTGCTCTGGTCAGACCTCACCTGGAGTACTGTGTCCAGTTCTGGGCACCACAGTTCAAGAAGGATACTGATAAGCTGGAACGTGTCCAGAAGAGGGCAACCAAAATGGTCAAAGGCCTGGAAACGATGCCTTATGAGGAACGGCTTAGGGAGCTGGGTATGTTTAGCCTGGAGAAGAGAAGGTTAAGGGGTGATATGATAACCATGTTCAAATATATAAAAGGATGTCATATAGAGGAGGGAGAAAGGTTGTTTTCTGCTGCTCCAGAGAAGCGGACACGGAGCAACGGATTCAAACTACAAGAAAGAAAATTCCACCTAAACATTAGGAAGAACTTCCTGACAGTAAGAGCTGTTCGGCAGTGGAATTTGCTGCCAAGGAGTGTGGTGGAGTCTCCTTCTTTGGAGGTCTTTAAGCAGAGGCTTGACACCCATCTGTCAGGAATGCTTTGATGGTGTTTCCTGCTTGGCAGGGGGTTGGACTGGATGGCCCTTGTGGTCTCTTCCAACTCTATGATTCTATATGGAGGTCTCGTACACCCCAGGTAGTGTGGTTGCTGACCTTGAGCCAGACATCTTGGAGAGTGAAGTCAAATGGGCCTTAGAAAGCACTGCTAATAACAAGGCCAGTGGAAGTGATGATATTCCAGCTGAACTATTTAAAATCTTAAAAGATGATGCTGTTAAGGTGCTACACCCAATATGCCAGCAAGTTTGGAAAACTCAGCAATGGCCAGAGGATTGGAGAAGATCAGTCTACATCCCAATTCCAAAGAAGGGCAGTGCCAAAGAATGCTCCAACTACCGCACAATTGCGCTCATTTCACACGCTAGCAAGGTTATGCTTAAAATTCTACAAGGCAGGCTTAGGCAGTATGTGGATCGAGAACTCCCAGAAGTGCAAGCTGGATTTCGAAAGGGCAGAGGAACCAGAGACCAAATAGCAAACATGCGCTGGATTATGGAGAAAGCGAGAGAGTTCCAGAAAAACGTCTACTTCTGCTTCATTGACTATGCAAAAGCCTTTGACTGTGTCGACCACAGCAAACTATGGCAAGTTCTTAAAGAAATGGGAGTGCCTGATCACCTCATCTGTCTCCTGAGAAATCTCTATGTGGGACAAGAAGCTACAGTTAGAACTGGATATGGAACAACTGATTGGTTCAAAATTGGGAAAGGAGTACGACAAGGTTGTATATTGTCTCCCTGCTTATTTAACTTATATGCAGAATTCATCATGCGAAAGGCTGGACTAGATGAATCCCAAGCCGGAATTAAGATTGCCGGAAGAAATATCAACAACCTCAGATATGCAGATGACACAACCTTGATGGCAGAAAGTGAGGAGGAATTAAAGAACCTTTTAATGAGGGTGAAAGAGGAGAGCGCAAAATATGGTCTGAAGCTCAACATCAAAAAAACCAAGATCATGGCCACTGGTCCCATCACCTCCTGGCAAATAGAAGGGGAAGAAATGGAGGCAGTGAGAGATTTTACTTTCTTGGGCTCCTTGATCACTGCAGATGGTGACAGCAGTCACGAAATTAAAAGACGCCTGCTTCTTGGGAGAAAAGCAATGACAAACCTAGACAGCATCTTAAAAAGCAGAGACATCACCTTGCCGACAAAGGTCCGTATAGTTAAAGCTATGGTTTTCCCAGTAGTGATATATGGAAGTGAGAGCTGGACCATAAAGAAGGCTGATCGCCGAAGAATTGATGCTTTTGAATTATGGTGCTGGAGGAGACTCTTGAGAGTCCCATGGACTGCAAGAAGATCAAACCTATCCATTCTTAAGGAAATCAGCCCTGAGTGCTCCCTGGAAGGACAGATCGTGAAGCTGAGGCTCCAATACTTTGGCCACCTCATGAGAAGAGAAGAATCCTTGGAAAAGACCTTGATGCTGGGAAAGATGGAGGGCACAAGGAGAAGGGGACGACAGAGGACAAGATGGTTGGACAGTGTTCTCGAAGCTACGAACATGAGTTTGACCAAACTGCGGGAGGCAGCGGAAGACAGGAGTGCCTGGCGTGCTATGGTCCATGGGGTCACGAAGAGTCGGACACGACTAAACGACTAAACAACAACAACAACTCCTAATTGAAACCTTTAGCAACAGGGTATTGGGATTTTAGCAAGTTCCAGCCAGGACTGTAACAAAGAGTGACCTTGAAACAGCAGCTGTTATGGCTGGAACTGCAAGAAAACAATCTTTCAAATCAATAATAATCACTTGAAAGTCCCTAGGGAAAAGGTTGGGGTTGGGCATCCCAGTTTGCAACGAGCCCATTGGCTCTATAATCATATTAATCATCCTAAGGTCATGAAGGAGGCGCCACTTGCCTGAACTTTTTTTAAAAAATAAATAAATAACAAAAACAGGTGTATTAAAAGCGCTTTGGGAAGGTTGAATATGTCCTGCATCCAATTGTTCTTTAACCAATTTCTTTAGAATTATAACTTTTTCTTGCGTGAGTGGCCACTGTTCAACAGCAGATTTTGAGCAACTCATAATAAATTTTAATCATCAATCACCAATTTTGTTTGAAATTGAATAATAAAATCTCTCCCCCATAGGTTAACATGAATAGGGAGAATAACAGGCTTTAGGGCTGCGCGATTCCCACCAGGGGCTGTTACCGTGAGCCACTTGGAACTGCGACGCGCTGTCTGAGAACCTCCGACACCCCACACCGAAGGGGGCCAATCGGAAGACCAGTGAGTGGCAGCCGCCACAGAAATGTCTGCTCTGGAATCTAACACCCCCTCAAAGGACCTGTTATTTTACAAATATACACGGGTCGGCTTGGACTTCTTTATAGTCTGTTACAGCCAGAATGCTAGGATGTAAAGAGTGAGGGGGGGTCAGTAGACCCGAAACCTCCTGTCCCTCGCACAATGGACGGTCCCCCAGCCGGCAAGACATGGAATAATAATTAACTGCACAAAAGATTCACCCTGCTTCAGTGTCATGGGCATATTAGTTTCAAATTGAATTTGGATGATCCCCTCATAATCCGAATCCACCACCCCTGGAATTACAAAAATACCTTTCTTCCCCGCAGAAGACCGAGGAAGAACCAAGCCTACAGTCCCCTCTGGAAGGGGTCCTTTAATTTGTGATGGCATGAGAATAACAACTCCAGGGAAAGGGATGTATCGATCGTCCTGATTAATTAGATCGATCCCTGCACTACCTTTCGTGGCCGCTCTAGCATTTGAAACATCAGTGGTGGAAATGGCAGCATTTGTCCTGGGGCGTGCTGCCCGCCCGCTTTCTAGTTTCCCTGGTGGTGCCCTGAATAATCTTGCGGGTTTTTCACATTGCGACAATGTTTAGCCCAATGATATCCTTTACGACAAATGGGGCAAACCTTCCTAGGTCTTACCGCTTGCCCCATTTCGTTGTTGCCAAAAGCTTCCCCTTCCAGGAAGCGTACATTGAGCGCGATAATGACCGGGATGATTGCAATTGAAACAATTCCCTCTGCCCCCCTGCCTGTAACCTTCCTGCCTGTTGCCTCTACGTAAAGCAGCAGCTAAAACATCCATTTGAATCACATTGGTTCCAATGTCTGAACATGCTTTTAGCATGCCAGCAAGTTGGTAAGTTCTGCGCGCAATCACAGACTGTAACACTCTGCGGCAATCTGCATTAGCCTGCTCATAAGCCAATCTCCTAAGCAGCTCCCCACAGGCTCCCCACAGGCTCCCCACAGGCTTCAGGGTTATCCACTTGTCTCTGAATTGCTGTCACGGTCCGGTCGGCGGGCGTCAGGACCAGAGGCAAGATGATGGTGGTGTAGAAGCAGGAACAGGTGCAGGGCTGAGGGTCCAGCAGCAGGCAGTTGCAGGGTCTGGGAGCAAGGCAGAGGCAAAGGTCTGGGAGTCAAGGAGCAAGGCGTCTGCAAGGCAAAGGTCCAAGGAGCAAGGCGAAGGCTCAAGGAACAAGAAGCAAGGCGAAGGTCCAAGGGTCAAGGAGCAAGGCGAAGGTCCAAGGGTCGAGGGTCAAGGCGTCGGCAAGGCAAGGGTCCACGGAGCAAGGATCAAGACGTCAGCAAGGCAAGGGTCCACGGAGCAAGAATCAAGACGTCAGCAAGGCAAGGGTCCACGGAGCAAGAATCAAGACATCGGCAAGGCAAGGGTCCACGGAGCAAGGATCAAGGCGTCGGCAAGGCAAGGGTCCGAGGAGCAGGAGGCCAGATGCAACCAGGCAGGGAAAGCGTTGCTGTGGCAAAGAGCTGGAGGGAAATGCTGGGCTTTTATCCCTCCCAGCTCCTGCCACCAGGTGCAGTGAGGTATCAAGTGGCCTCACCTGAGTGACCACTCCTTGCCTCTCCAGCACAAGCTGAGGTCTTCACCTGTGTGGCCACTCCCTGCTTCTCCAGCACAAGCTGAGGCAGGCCCCAGTCCTGCAAAGCACTACAGGCCCCAGAGCCTGACTCCTGCCCATACTCCTGACAATTGCATCCTGCAACCTATCCACAAAATCAGAAAAAGACTCTGAAGCTCCTTGTTTAATACTAGAGAAGGACCTTAAGGGTTTTCCAGAGTCAGGAACCTTGCGCAGCGCTTTAAGCACACACATGGAAATAATGGGGTAGGCAGCAGGGGAGGGGGGTGCCCGCAGCCTGCTGGTCTAACGTGGCAAAATTCCCCACACCATATAACTGGTCTGGAATGTACTGCCCAGCTCCATTATTTCCTGCCACAATAGCTTCTCTTTGATATTCAGAATCCCACACAACATATTGAGCCGGAGTCGACAACATGCGAAAAAGGTCTTTCCAGTCTTGCGGTATCAAATCATAAGAATTACTAACACTTTCAAACAATCCCATTGTAAAGGTGGAATGCAGCCCCGTTTCCTTCAGACTCTTCCTAAGTTCCCTCATAATCCGGAAAGGCAGTGCCGTCCAATGATACTGCACCTCCCCCTGGGCATGTAAGCCCTGTGTGACCAGAAAAAGCAGCAAGCCCTTCTTCCAGTTCTTCTCTAGTCAGCATTCCCAATTCCTGCTCTTTTAAATCTAAGCCGAACAGCACCCCCCACCGTCCTTTCCTGGGACAGTGGAGAGGTGGCCGATAAACCAGAGGATTCGGAAGGCAATGGCGAAGCCAGAGCCTCCGGAACTGGGGTTGGGAGGTCTGTAGCAGCAGCCTCCACCGAGCGATGAGATACAGAAAGGGAGGTTGCCTTATTATCTTCCATAGAGACCCCTACCAACTCAATCCTTTCCCCTGAAGTGTTGTATTTAGCGTGTTTAGATGGGCTGTCTTGTCTACCATAAAATGTAATTTTTCCAGCCACTCTGGCTGTTCCAGCTCAGCAAAGGTGAGCTCTTTTTGCTGGCCAGGAAGGTTTTTACTTCTTCCAAACATGTGACAAAGTGTTTTAGCACCTCGCCTCTGGACAGCCACCGGACCTTGTTGTGGAGCAGGAGGTCGGAATATGTGCTTTCCACCTCATCCAATAGCAAACGAAACCTGCGGTGGTTTAAGCCCTTTGCCATTATCTTATTAACAATCTGAATGACCACATCCATCACTTTTGTGCATTCGGGGGAAATGTTTGAGCACACAATGCCTCTTGGTGCAGGATGCAATGAAATGACAGCGTTCTACCCAGCGCCTTCTGCAGTAGAGCCACAAAGCCCTTCTGTGCTCCTCTCATGCTCGGTGCCCCATCAGTAGCCACTGAGACCAGGGTGGTTGGTGTTTTTTTTTTTTAGCACTTAAAAAGTCCAGGATAGCCTTACAAATATCCTCACCCCTTGTTTGGTCTTTTAGTGGTATCAGCTCAATCAGTTCTTCCTGTGGACCAAAAGAGTTCACATATCGGCAGAACAGCGCTATTTGTTCAATATCACCTTTATCTTTGGACTCATCACAGGGGATGGAGTACGCCACAGCTTAATTAATGTCTTGAATTTGCTGTTTATGTTTTCTGCAATTTTTAGGGTTCTGTCTTTAACAGTCTTTGCAGAGAGAGGCATGTCTTTGATTTTCTGCACAATTTCATTCTTGTTTTTGAAGTCCATGTATAGATGTTCCGAAATCTTAATGAATGCTTCTTTTATATACTCTCCATCTGTGAACGGCTTCCCGTGCTTGACTATTTCCTGAGCGGCTACAAAACTAGCATATGTTGTGGAATTTGCAGACTTCACCCACTTCTTGAAATTATTTTTGCTCCTATCAACCTTCCTCGTAAGTTCTGCAACGGCTTTTCATCTCTCATCTCCATCTGGATATTTTTCAGCAAAGGCTGTGTGTTTATTCTGGAAATGTCTTGCAATATTCGACTTTGTTGTTTGCAAATTTCTCACCACATATTAAGCATACTGGTAAACCAGTCTTGTCAGTACAGAATGCAAATGATTCTGTCCATGTATCATTAAACACTCTGTTTTCTTCAGAAATTTTTCTTTTCTTGCCTTTATCCATGGCTGTTGGAGTTCTTGGGAAAGTCCAGAAATAAACGATAAATTGCAAGAACTCAGGCCAAAAGAAGATGATTTCAAAAAAATCTTCACAAGGTTTTATTGATTTGATGCGGAGTTTAAATGGGAATCAATCCCAATGTTGAAGGCAAGTAAGGATAAATTCCAGTAAACATCAGGACAAGGCCCTGTTTCGACTATTCTTCATCAGCTGGAATATTGAGAAAGTTAAAATAAATCTTAGAATAATTCTCCTTGTGATGAAAATTCATCCAACTCTCTAAACATAAAGTTATATCATATATAAAGGACAGAGACTATATTTAAATGAACATAACTGGTATATCTGAGTGACCGACCTTACATCAAACTTAGATTCTGTTTTCTAAATAAGGGGTTAAATTGCTTATAATATACAAAGAAAGCTTGTCTGTGCTTTAAATAATAAATCCTCTTAAAAAAATAATCCTTATTTCAGGAATACATGTAATTTTCTAAATACAAAGTTATATTACTTGTAATAAACAGAGGTAGCTTACCAAAGATTCACAGGTCAAAGTGTACCAAGTATGTTTGCCTTGTTAGCTCAAATTGTTTGCAGCACTTAAATGATAGAGGAAATGAGGTTATAACAAAATTAAAGAGACAGTATTACATCTATGCATACTGAAAAGTGTTAAGACAATTTAAAGGCATAGGGTCATAGTTGATTTCAATGTTGCTTCAAAATGCAGGAGTCAGGAAGCCTGGGGTTCAAGAGTCAGGTTACCAGGAGTCAGGAAGCCGAAGCACAGCTAGGTGGGTAGTGTGCTGCTGTGGCAAAGAGCCAGAGGGAAATGCAGGTCTTATATACTGCTCCCGCCCTTGCCACCAGGTGCTCCAAGTCTTCTGTCAAGCCTCACTTGTGCGGCTGCACCTTGCCCATCCAGGCCAAATTCAGGAAGGCCCCAGTCCTGTGAGGTCCTACAATCGTTTTGACTTCTTACAGTCAGTTGCCCGGGGTCACCCAGTGGGCTTCCTGCAGAGTGGTCTAACTCCTGCACCACACTGCCAGAAGGGGCAGCAAGAGAGAAAGACCTGGTCTCAGGAGCAGGGACCCTTCTGAGGGCTGTCGCTGGAGAAGCAAAGTTGGAGCTCACTCTCTATTTCTCTTTTTTTTTTACTGAAGTTTTAAAAGAAAAAGAAAGCAGAAGAGAAAGTAGAGGAAATGCTGATGAAGGACTTTTTAATTAACTCTAGACCCTTATTCCACACAACAAAAGGTGATCTCTCCCAGGCCTCCAACCCTGGGAGGTATGCGTAACTTTCCTGCTCAATCAAAACATATTTCTGTATTCCTGTTAAGCTGTTTGGGTGGGCGCCTGCAGAAAACCACTGCCACTACCATTTCTATTAAATACCAAACTTTATTTGTTGCCTTGGCTTTCAGCAAAAAGTGCCAACAGTTAAAATGACAATATTTCAGGTGAACATTTTCTTTACTTTTTTTATTCGGTTTTTAAAATAGACAAATAAAAACATAACAAACGCATACATTATATAATGCTATAGGACAAAAGCATTATATATAATATATATAATACTGCATGTTTTTCTTTGACTGTCTCATCATGGTGATGCTGCATAGAGGAGATGGTCGTATGTTAAATCAAAAAGATTCAATCTGCATCCTGTGTTTGATACAATTCAATATGATTCAGTCATGTCATAGCCTTTCTCATTTAAATGATACCTTTCCATATGGATTGAATCTATACTTGTTTTATTAATTGTGGTTTGGTGGACTTCCGTCTACCTCGTAACGGTTCATTTCATCTTACTAGATTTCCCCCCTGTATTTAATATTTTCTCATCTTCGTAGGAGGAAGCAATATATCCCTATTTACAGAGTTATTCCAAACACAACCAAATCTTAGAGGTGGAACCTTGTTTCCTTAAGTAGTTGCTGAAGCATTCTCAATCTTTTTTCATATGATCTATTGACTTATTATTGATTCTGTCATTTTTGCGAGTTCCAAGTAGATTCCCACCAATAAAAGTTTTTCGCCTTGTGCTGTAACTTCCACTGCAATTAGTCTTCCTCCTTCCTCCTTGAATATCAATTTATGTTCAAGTCTCTCTTTAGCATAATTCACGTAAATGCGCAGCAAAGCAATCTTATTGCAACAACGCCGCAATTTACAGGAAGGAAATAACAGAGCATTGTGTAGCAGATCATATTGATGCTGTCTCAGAGGACATTTCCCTTTTTCTTTCAGGGTCCAGTGTGCTTTGAAGATGTCGCTGTTTGTTTTATGGACAAAGAGTTGGTGGACTTGGTCCAGTGATGCCAACTTTTCAAAGTCTGATTGTTACTTAAACTTCTAAAACTTTCCAGAAAACTTCTAAAATGAAACTACAACCCTAGTTTTTGTTTCTGGTTTGGACTCCCTGGTATTTAACTAAAATAAACAAAACAAAAAGCTTTCCCCGAGGAAAAATCATCACTTCAAGGGAGGTGAGCCACTGTAACAGTGAACTACCCTCCCTCCCAACACACACCTGAAGAAGTGCAGAATGTCTGCAGTCTCAAAAGAGCCGTATGGGTAGGAGAACCTTCTCATTCCATGTTCCTGTTACCACTACAACATTACGTATGAACGGGAGCTGCTCAAAATACTTATGAGAAACCCAGAGGGGCACAGTTTTAACAGTGTTCCAGGAAAACTCAATAGGTCATGTTCAGTGTCTGGAGCCTGTTTCACCTCTGTTAACTGACTCACTGCTCTCTCAAATACATGCCTGAGTGTTCATAATAAGCAGTGGCAGAAGGACCTGTACCATGCAAGCCAAGTACAAAATAATGGATAAATTGCAAGAACTCAGGCCAAAAGAAGATGGATTTCAAATAAATCTTCACAAGGTTTTATTGATGTGATGCGGAGTTTAAATGGGAATCAATCCCAATGTTGAAGGCAAATAAAGGTAAATTCCAGTAAAAATCAGGACAAGGCCCTGTTTCGACTATTCTTCGTCAGCTGGAATATTGAGAAATTTGAAATGAATATTAGAATAATTCTCCTTATAATAAAAATTCATTCAGATCCTAAACATAAAGTTTTATCATCTGTAAAAGACAGAGACTATGTTTAAATGAACATAACAGGTATATCTGTGAGTAACTAACCTTACATCAAACTTTAGAAAACAGAATGTAACTTTGATGTAAGGTTAGTACCTCTCTCTGTTTCTCACAGTCTGGAACAGAACAGAACGTAAACTTCAGTTTATTTTGTGCAGAGAACAAGCGTAAGGTTTCTTAAATTGTGTTCAGACAATATATTAACTTAGTTCCTATACCTTCCTATAATTTCTTCACCCTTGTTCACAATTCAAACCAACCTCCTCCCAGTTTCCACTTAAAACTGCTAGGTTATCTGCTGTTCCTCTCAGATGCTAACTGTTTCTGACTCAGATTTGTTTTTTCTCGCACAACTAACCAACCCACAGACTCCCTCGTCTCAACTCAACCCCAACTGAACTTCAACTGAACTAACTCTTTAACTCCCCCCCCCCCGGCTTCTTTTATAGCCTAACTGACTCCGCCCCCTGGGTTCCTATTGGTTAAACAATTAACTCTTTCACTCTCAGCACTAGCTGCATAGGGCTAACGCCACATACCCCCCCCCCTAAGAAGTTTAGATCAGAAGGGATAACTGATCAAAGTTACTCGCCTGATCCAGTTTTCTGTAGGTACAGTAACTACACATTTTCTAAGTTTGATACCCCTAAACATTTGTTAACATCTCAATACATATTTCCTTTTTGTGTTTTCAAACATGTACATAACTTGTTACAGCTTATGATTTCATATAAATACATTTCAGGAATTTATTTACTGTCCATGTTTACCCTTCTCCTTCCGGTTGCCTGGGTAAGGCATCTGCAACAATGTTCAGGGATCCTTTTACACTTTTTATTGTAAAATAAAAGTCTTGCAGTAATAAGGCCCATCTCATTAACTTACTGTTGCTCTTCATCGACCTCAGCCATATCAAAGGTGAATGGTCAGTACATAAAACAAATGGTCAGCTCCAGATGTACGGTTTCAGTTTCTGGAGTGTCCACACGATCGCAAGGAATTCTTTTTCTTTTCTTTTTAAAATTTTAAACTTTATTGAAATTCAAATCAAAAACATACTATTAAATATATAAATCATAACCTAAATCAAACAAAAGAAATCAAATTTATCAAATAAAGCAATTCCTTTTAACTTTATATATACTCTCCTTGTAAACAGACTTCCACTTGTCATCATTCCGGGCTAAAAAAAAATCTCATACTTCCATACTACTTCCCTTTTCCTTTTTTAAAATAATTTACTCCTTAATTCTTCTTAAAACTCGTGTTCACTTTCCATTTTTATTGGGATCAATAGGGAATATTAGAAATAAATCCAAGTCTTCACAGAGGGGCATTGCCTTTTTATATAATCCCCAAACTTTTCCCAATTCTGATTCAGTTTCTGGTTACTGCATCCTCTAATTGAATTTGTTAATTTAGCCAATTCTTTTTTTATTTTTATTTTTTTTATTAAGGATTTTCTTGGTTTACAAAGGTAGTACAATGTCTCATATTTTTCCCATGTATCGTTTTTACACATTAATCTTGATTGTTGAGACGTTAGGAAGAAAGGGGGGAGGGTTGGGTGGGCTGGGGAGGTGGGTAGGGTGGGGTGTCGATGTTTCTCTTTTTTCCTGGTATGTGTAGAGGTTCAGTGTCAGCGTTGGTCGTGCAGGTTCTCTGTTGTTCGCTTGTGCTCCTTTGTTGGTGAGAGAGGTCGGGGGTTGGCGTAGGATGCGCTTGTTCATTTGTGTTTGGCTGTGATGGTCTTTGGTTTCATGTGTGAGTGGGGTGGGTGGGTGTTTTGGTTAGGGTGGCCATATTGATTTGTATGCTGATGGTAGGTTTTTGTCATTGCCTTGTTGGGCTGTGTAGGTGATGAAAGGGAACCATATTGGGGTGAAGGTGTCTTCTTCCGTTTGTCCCCGTGTCAGTTTTAGCTTACTGTTGGTTTTTCTAGTAGGGCTGTTTCCCATACTACTTGATACCATTGGTTCATGCTTACTCCTGACAGGTCTTTTCAATGTCTGGTTATGATGTTTCTGGTTGCTGACAGTAGGTGGGTTATGAGTTCTTTGTATTCTGAGTGGGCATTGTTGTCTTGGAAGATGTTTAATAAGGCCAGTTCTGGGGTGAGTTCTAGCACTTGCTTAGTTATCTTACAGATTTCTCGTATGGTTATTGTCCAGAATAATTGGATTTTGGGGCACTCCCACCACATGTGGAAGTACGTGCCTGTGGAGGTGCACCCTCTCCAGCATTTCGATGAGGTTCCTGGGCGCATTAGTGCTAGTTTTCTTGGAGTTAGGTACCATCTGTAGGTTAGTTTCGGGGACAGTTCTCTTCTTTTCATTGATATGGATTTGAAGGGGGGTTTAGACCACATTCTGGTCCATTGGGTGGGATTTATTTCATATCCTATGTCATCCTCCCATTGTTTTTTTATTGCGTCTAGGGGATTCATGGGACTTTTGAGTAGTATTTTGTATATTGCGGATACCATTCCTTTGCCGTGTCCCTTTGTCATTAGGAGGAGGTTTTCAAAGGCAGTCGAGGGTCTAGTTGCTGCTGATTTTGTTGCTGGGTTTTTTAGGAGAGCCTGTATTTGGTTTTGTGCTAACCAGGGTATTTGGGTGTCTTCTAGTTTGTCCTGTATTTCTTGTGTTGACAGGGGTTTGTTGAAGTCTGTTAAGCGATATAGGCCTTTGGTTTGCCAGGTTTTTATTTGGAGGTTTTGTGCTGTGTGGTGGAATAATGGGTGGTAGGCCAGGGGAATTAGTGGGGATGGGGTTGGGGATAGTTTGTCTATTTCTGGTTTCCATGCTTTGAACATGGTTTGTGTGTACCTGTTAAGCGTTGTGGGGATTTTTCTTAACTTGTTTGGGAGGAATGGGTATGCTGTGGTACTGATATTTTCGATTGTCTCCCTCTCAAGGTGCATCCATTGTTTTGTCTCGTCTTCCAGTATATATGGTATTATATGGCATATTTGGTTGGCACTGTAATATGCTTGTATGTTGGGGATTCCCCAACCTCCTTCAGAGGTGGGGAGGTGTAGGTATTGTAGTGTAGTGGGTCTTCAGTGATTTCAGCTCAGTGCAAATAAGAAGCAGGAGGCGAGGATCTGGTACAACATCTCCTTACTTCACAGAACAAGCAAGAGCCAGAACACAGGGAATGGGGAAAACTGGGACTTATATAGTAACAGAGAACTAGCAGGGAAAAGATACATTTTGGCGGGAACCAATGGCAAGGATTCCCTCCAGCGTAAACCAATCCAGCAGCGGATCCAAATCCTGCACTCTGAACCAGCAAATGATATACGTTCCCGCTGGAACTTATGCATTCAAATAAACTCTGCAATACAATACAATAAACTCTATACTGTATATTATATTACAATACATACTTGGCTGTGCTATTACTTCAATACACAACAGGTATTTGGTGCTTATTCTTGGTTTTTTGTGTGTGAAGATAAAGGAGTGTAGTTTTTGCTGCCATCTGTGTAGTTGGGTTGGGAGGGTTTGGAATAGGTAGGTTAGTTTTGGGAGGGTGTTCATTTTGATCATGGCTATTTTGTCTGAGAGGGTGACGTTCATTTTGCTCCATCTCATTAGGTCTTTGTTTATTTGTTGCCACAGGGGCTTGTAGTTGTGGAGGTATAACTTGTTTAGGTTTTTGGTTATTTGTACCCCTAGATATCTAAACTTGGTGTGACAGAGTTTTATCTTGGTGATGTTAGTGAGTTTTCTTTGAATGTGTGTGGGGGTGTTGAAGCACATGGCTTCTGATTTTGTAAAGTTTACTCGTAGACCCGACACTGTTGTGAATGTGTTGAGTTCTCTAATTAAGGAAGTTGCTGTGTTTAAGGGGTCTGGTGTTGTGACCATTAGGTCGTCAGCAAATAGCCCTACTTTGTAGGTTCTGCCTTTTACTTCCACTCCCTTGATGTCTGCGGCTGCTCGAATTCGGATTGCTAGGGGTTCTAGAGCCAGGATAAAAAGGAAAGGAGATAGTGGGTGTGACGATGGGTCCCACTCTCCGTTACTATCAATGCGACACAGGAATTCAGAGGGGAAAACACCCACCCTCTTCTCCTGCCGCCTCAAAAATAAACCCCTTTTACTTTTGGGTTTCTCAGTAAGGAGAGCCTTCCAGCTTACATGGCCTGGTACCTTAAGAAACTCTAGGCTGTCCGATGGAATAACCTCTTGCCTACAGTACAGGGTCTCCCTCAGTTTGATTCCCCACTGTAAAAGTTTGCCCTTTTCACTCTGGCAACTTCTTGGCGCCTCAAGTTACCCTACTAAGCCTCCTCCGTTTAACTCCAGGACACAAACTGCCACCTCCCTGCCTGAGGTGAGTTTTGCCCTCTCTTGAGCCACCACGGCTCTGAGTCCTGGTACCCCGCTGGAATAATAAAGACGAACCTTTTTGGCAAAACAGAGATGAAGTTTTATTGTCTTAAAAGCATAAGTTTTTCTTTAACGTGTCATGTATTTATCTGCCTTGTTTCAGTTGTACAAAAAAAAAACTCAGTCAAACATTCAACTTCAAGTTTTCCTAAATCTTATCTAAATTCACAGACTCCTGACCTCTCCACTTTCTTCATATAACCTCACCACACCAAATCACATCACATCACATCACATCACACCCTCCTCCCTCTCCCTAACTGACCAAACCGACACTCCCTCCTTTTGAACCGGGCACAGTCCCGCCCCCATCAGAATTCTATGTCAGTCAGGCTGGAGGTGGCTTAACTCTTTGCCAGCCAGGTAGGAATAAACTTTTCAAAACTGCGTCAATTTGCCACAGTGGGCATCCCTGTTTTGTGCTTCTTTGGATTGCTATGGTATTTGAGTCCATATTGTTGATTCTGTATTTTGCTGAGGCTTGGGAGTATATTTGCTTAAGAGTTTGAAGGAAGTTGGGGCCAAATTTCATGCTGTTTAGAACCGCTAGTAGGTATTTCCATTCTAAGCAATCAAATGCTTTGAGGATGTCTAGGGACATTTTTAGCCAATTCTATATATCTGAATATTTTTTCCTGCCACTCTCCAATTTTGGGAATCTCTTGTTTCTTCCAGTATTTGGCAATTAAAATTTTTGCCGCCGCCATTGCATATAAAAATACCTTCTCATCTTGTTTATTTGCTCATCAACTATTTCCAATAAGAAAGATTCAGGATCTTTTTCAATTCTTCAAATAGCAAGGCATTCTTTTTTGATGGTCGAAAGATTTTTTCCTTCGGCAGTAGCTTTTTACTGATGTAGGCGATCGGATGCAGGTCTCCCTTCTGCCCCAGTTGGCGTAATATGGCCCCAATTCTGGCATTGGAGGCATCAATGAAGACAGTGAACTCTTGATTGTAATCAGGTGCAGCAAGAACGGATCCTGACGTCAAAGCTCTTTTCAAGAGCATCAAAACTCTTAACTCCCTCCCCCCAGGGCTTGTTTTATAGCCTAACTGACTCTGCCCCCTGGGTTTCTATTGGTTAAACAATTAACTCTTTCACTCCGCACTAATGCCACACCCGCCCTTCCAGCACATTCGGTGTTGCTCAGAGCAACTTCACAGCAATTAAAAGGGTGGGTTTTAAACAGGCATCGCGCCCACCTGTGATATTTTATACACATTTGTCTGTGCTCACATCCCCCACTCCCGGTTTATTTAGTTTGATTCAATAAAATGGATGGACTTGGTCCAGTTGTAGCAGGGGCTCAAAGGGCCCCAATTAAGGTAATAATGTAATTCCCTATAAATCCTGGAATATGCTTATTAGTGAATTATGGTAACCTGTTGCTTTAGAGAAACTGATGATTCAGCAAGAAGCCGTCCCTACTGGGATAGAAGGTCAGCTAATACGTAAATCACAAAGAAGCAATTCATAAACTAGAACAGGGGTCCCCAGACTTACCGTGCGGCGGGCCGGAGGGCGGGGGAGTGCGCGCCCATGCGCACACGCACACGGGCGGGGGAAAAATCGCTGAAAATCGCTTGTGCGCATGCGTATGGGCCTCCCCCGACCCGGAAGTGCACCAGAAATGACCTCTTCCGGGTCGGGAGAGGCCCATACGCATGCGCACAAAGGATTTTCGGCGATATTTTAGATCGTCGCTGCACCGCGCGCCGTGAGAGCGGGCGGCGGCAGCGGGCGGCGGGGGTCGTCGCGGGTCGGATTGGAAGGCCGATTGGGCCGCATCTGGCCCGGGGGCCGTAGTTTGGGGACCCCTGAACTAGAACATAAATAGTTACATCCACATGTAACACAGGTTCCCATACATGCAAACTAACAATATGTAACAGATCACAGTAAGAATCAAAGTTTAGTTAGCAACGCTTATTGCGCATGCGTATTAGATTACGTAATGACGTACGTATTAAATATGAAATGAGGTGATGAATATTAAATATTAAAATGATGTAATGATTTATGTGATTGGTTAAATTGAAATCCTTTGTCTGAAATGTTATAAATACCCCTGCCCGACCTTTGGGCGGGGTTCCAGTATTCCGAAAAGATTCGACTGTAACCTTATTGCTTTGCAATAAACATAATGGACTCCTAACTCCTCTTGTCTCTGAGTTTTAGTGGCTAACTCAGAAGATAAGCCATTTTTGTCTTACAACACAGTGATGCCAACTTTTCAAAGTCTGATTGTTACCGTAATGTCTCCAGGAAACCCTGGACTTCGGCAGTAAGGAAGCAATGCTGCTAAAACAGTCTTTACTAAACTGCAGTCATAGTTTATTAGTTTATTAAAGAGTTACACAGGAACGACATCCACCCTGCAGCCCTAACTGTTCACCTACATCACAGTTACTTAAACTTCTAAAACTTTCCAGAAAACTTCTAAAATGAAACTACAACCCTAGTTTTCGTTTCTGGTTTGCACTCCCTGGTATTTAACTAAAATAAAGAAACAAAACACAAAGGTTTCCCCAAGGAAACTAATCAAGGGAGGTGAGTTACTGTTACTTTTCCTTTTACTATAGGAAAAATAATCACTTCAAGGGAGGTGATCCACTGTAAGAGTGAACTACCCTCCCTCCCAACACACACCTGAAGAAGTGCAGAATGTCTGCAGTCTCAAGGAGTGGGGCAGCCCCCCTTTTATGGCCATGGGGCAGCTAAGTTAGGGACATCTGTAACAGGAATTTTGTCTCCAAAAAAGTCTTTTATAATAAAATCTTGGAAGGTATTTCCATTACATCTTCAGGCAAACTGTCAAATGAGTGGTGTATCACCACTGCCAACTTTGATCAGCCAATGGCTGAAATCTGTGTCAACTGAGCGTATATTCTTTTTAAGTTTAAGTACCGTACTTGGAAATTAGTCCACAGTCTATTATTCTTAACACAGGCCTCAACAATTTTTGTCCGGTCACCGTGAGATACCACGGGAAGTGTTTGCCTGAAATCTCCTCCAAGTAAGATTACTTTTCCTCCAAATGGTTTGCTGTTTTCCATTATTTCTTGGAGCAGTCTGCTAACCACTGCAAGAGCTGCAGAGGGGGCCATAGTACATTCATCCCAAATTACTATTTTTGAATTTCTTAAACGTTCAGCATCAACAGAATTGAGTCGTATATTTGATGTTGTATTCTCAACATCAAGGTAACTTGAATTGGGAGTGGTATGTTCTTCCACCCTCAAGAAGATTGGCTGCTATACCTGTGGAGGCTACAGGTAGTGCAATATTTCCTTGTCCACGAACTGTGCTGAGCAGGGTCTTGTAAAGATATGTTTTACCACTACCTCCTGGGCCATCTATGAAAAAACAGTGGTTGCTAAGGTTGTCATTTTCAGTTGCTTGCAATATTGTTTGTAAAGCTGTTTTTTGTTCTTTGTTTAATGTAATTGTCATTTCTTCTGCTTTTTGTTTTTCAAAGACTTGGTTGTAGTTACTGCAAGTAAGTCTGAATTTGGTAGTATAGGTGGTAATCCAAAATCTTCACATTTCCCCCCATGGAGCAGTAGACTGTTACATATTTCCTGTAACGCGATAGAACGGCATATTGTGCATTCATCGTTGTGATGGATAGGTTTTTGAAAGATATCTTCGGTGAGCTACTGTTCATCTTTTACAAAAAGATCATACATGTTCTGTAGGGAGGCAAATACACAAATGTACGCAAATAACTCTCTTAGTTGTTTTGGCAAGCTTTATTGGATAGCATCTTCTAAAGTGTTCTCCCACACTTGATCATCATTGATGAGGCCTCTTTCTTGCGCAGCATCTTGGAAACTGGGATAGATATTTCCATTGACAGTTCTCAGATCTTCAAATGATATTGCACCGGGAACATGGTGCAATGGGAGACGCATGCAGTAGCGTTCTGGATCTGATGATAAATTGACAGAATACATTCGTCCAATGATTTTGTCTGCACCCCGCTGTCGTAATTTCCATGTACTGGTTTCAGAGTCAAATACATAGTGTATTGGAATGTCCGAATATAACATTTTCCTTGCTTGCTCTTGCTCCTGATTTAATTTAAACCAAGCCGTCAGGTTGCTTTGCTAACACTAGTGGAATGATCACATCCCTCCCTTTGCAGAGATCAGAGGTAAATCCATCTCCTTGTTGAAGTTAATGATCTGTTGAGTCTTTGAACATTTATTTTTCCTGTATATATTATTCAGTCTTGTGTCAATTGAGAATTTCTTGCTGAAGCTCTCTGGGCCGCTGCATTGATGTCATTTGGATTGAGAAATACAGATTGTTCATCAGGCCGATGCACTGCTAACCTATGGATGGTATGTGATTGGTAATGCGTTTTGTCGCGGTCACTCTGACCTGCACACCACCCCCGGACGTTTGACGGTCTATTGATGATGTGCCAACGACAAACTAAATACTTTCAGTCACTCACACACCTCAGACCAGGATATTGTAAAATAAAACAAGATGGTTTATTGTATGTTCTTAAGCGTATTGGTTACTGTACAAAGCTTAAACGGTTTCAAATCACAGATGGTTCCTATACCGGCCTAATACATCTAAATATGAATTACCGGCCTATTACCTCTAAATATAACTAATAATAATTATCACTAATCTCATAACACTGTATCCTGTCTGACTATCTCACTATCTAACAGCCACCTCAATAATAACCAGCTCTTATTTTCACACCAACTCTAACCTGACTGACTTCAACCAATAACTCCCTTCAACAACCTCACTGACTGACTCCAGGGGTGGGGTTTTTATACTCCCCCAGAGCCCTCCCCCCTGGGTTCTTAGGGTTCTAACAGGGTTAACCCTCTACAGCCTGGCTAATTTTTAAACTGATCGCTACACATTTCAAACCCATTGAAACGCCATGCTGCTTCTGGAGCGCGGACGTATCTGGAATCCAGGAAGGTCTTAGTTTCATCATGGTTTAAAGTGCCTTGTTCTTGAATCGCAACATTTGCACAATCATGATCTTTGTACACATATTTAAAAAGGTATTTGACACTTTTTATGGAAGCACAGACTTCAACATTAATGTGGCAGTTGTACTTGAGGGCAAGATGTGGATTATATGGTATAACCCAATGGTTATCTATTGTCCTGCCATTCACAATTGAAGTTTGGTTTGTGTTTCTTCTATATTTTGGATAACCATTTGTATTTGCTGATGTTTTTTCCTGGAATGGATTTGGAAATTCCTTAGTGCATTTGTCATTTGACATACATGGTGAATTAGGGTTGAGTGGTCCGCATGGTCCATGAATCATATGTTTTGTAACAATTGCATGAAAGCGAGGAGTGTTGGTTATATTTGGAATTTCAGCAGATACAATTTTGTCTATCAGATCTTCAGTTTTGGGTTTGCAGTCATCTTTAAGAATAAGTAATATGTGAGCATATGGCAAACCCCTCTTCTGAAATTCTATTACGTAGACAATTGCTTTTGGTACTCCAAAAATAATGTTTTTTACAGAGATCATCAATTAAAGCTTTCAGTTTTAGATGAAATACTCTTGCAACTAAATCAGGTCGAGCATCAGTAGTTTGGCCATGTTGTAGGTTTTCAACAATCTCTTCCCATTTGGGGTTGCAC
Source organism: Zootoca vivipara (assembly GCF_963506605.1). Classification (NCBI taxonomy): domain Eukaryota; kingdom Metazoa; phylum Chordata; class Lepidosauria; order Squamata; family Lacertidae; genus Zootoca; species Zootoca vivipara. Next base: position 94,305,890 of record NC_083282.1, read on the forward strand.
GTCATTGTAATAAAATGATCAGGTTTGCCATATTTTCTAACAATTGGCATTGCATCTTGATAATTTTGGAGCATGTTTCTTGGCCTACCTGCAAATGAGGAAGGTAAAATATATGTTTTTCCAGGAATCAGGCCTTTCTGATTGGATTCATTAATTAAGTGGTCCATCAATCCTGAGTATTTTTCAACTCGCAATTTTTGCTGATTTTGTCGTACGTAGTTGAGTCTGTTGGATTCAGTTTTATAGTTGACTAGCTGACCCGGCCACGCGTTGCTGTGGTTTTTTCCTGTGATCCTCCCCCCCCCCAATCCTGTCCCGATCCATGACGTATCCTGCCCCTCCTCCCTCCACCCCGGCTCATTCCTGTGTTTCGGTAGGATAGCCTTTCCTCTGTTGTCCCTGGGGAGTGTTGGCCCCTCCCCCATGTATCTCCATACCTTGGCCCCCACCATTGGAGAAGGAACTGATAGTTTATGGGTTGGGTTTGTTTAATTTTTTTTTAATGTGATAGTACTTGTGGGTAGACAATATTTTTAGTTGTTCCATTTGTTGTGAAGATGTAGAGCAGGCACCCCCAACCTTCGGCCCTCCAGATGTTTTGGACTACAATTCCCATAATCCCTGACCACTGGTCCTGTTAACTAGGGATCATGGGAGTTGTAGGCCAAACCATCTGGAGGGCCGCAGTTTGGGGATGCCTGGTGTAGAGATTATCTGGTTTGCCGACTCTTGAGCATGTAACATATAGTTGTCCATGTGAGAAGCAATCCGATTCTAGGTATAATCCACAGAATTGTAATGATTGGCCTTGTGATTTGTTGATGGTGATAGCGAATGCTAAGCGAATAGGGAATTGCAGTCTTTTAAATCGAAAGGGAACATCTGTTGGAATGATCGGAATGCGAGGAATAAGGGCATCTTCACCTTTGTTAGGTCCTGTTAAGATTGTGGCTTCTATGACGTTGGGTAATAAGTTTTTTACTGCTAGTCGTGTGCCATTGCAAAGTTTAGGCTGGTTTATATTTCTTAACATGATGATTGGTACACCAATTTTTAAATGTAGTAAGTGTGGTAGTATTCCTGGTAGTTTGAGGGAGTTTAAGAATTCTGTAGAATAGTTAAAAAGAAAAGCCTAGTGGAAGCCTTGGTTTGGTGTGGTTCCCCCCCCCCCCCGGCCTGTCAGGGGCCTACATAAAAGAAAAGCCTAGTGGTGGTTCCCCCCCGGCCTGTCAGGGGCCTACATAAAAGAAAAGCCTAGTGGAAGCCTTGGTTTGCTGTGGGTCCCCCCCCCCCCGCCTGTCAGGGGCCTATATAAAAGAAAAGCCTAGTGGTGTGAAAATGGCCGCTTTGGAGGTTTGATTAGCTTGGTTGATGATGATGTCATTTGGTTTGTGGGTGTGGCTTATATTTCACAGGAAGGGAGGGGGTGGAGGAGGGTACTACGCCACTTGAGGGCGCTGTTTGACTTGGTGGAAAAGCAGGTCTGTACCTGGGCAGGTGTGCGACTTGAGGGATTTTTGCCCCCAACAACGCTCTAGGAGTGGCCTGGATCGTTGTGTCAAAATTTCAGGACGATCGGTCAAGCGGTTACGGAGAAAAGTGTCAAACGGAATTTCACGATTTTTACATTTTTATATATATAGATATGCATCAACTATATACTGTTGTGTAAGGCGGCCAGCATTTAAGAAGGGGTTAAAGTTGTCTCTGATGGAAAGACGATACCCGTAATATTGCATTTGTGTAACTCGAATTCTAGGATTTCATGTTTGATTTGTTAAACATTCTAACGCTTGAGGTCTGTGTTGCAAAGGTATATCAATTCCCCAGCTTTGATCACGATAAGGGAAGAGTAATGGATAAACCATGGGTTCCGGATTGGGGTCAAGGACACTAATCCTTTGTGTTTTTCTTTTATTTATATCATCTGTACTTGCTTTGCAGTGTATTAGAAGATCTCTTTCTTGTGGTGGTTCGCCATCATCTTTTTGAAAAATGAAAGCAACCTCATTATGTTTTGGTGCATTATAGCGTATTTGGTCATTTCTATGATCTTGCACTATTGTCATGGTCACTTCCTTAATAATGTTTCCCGTTGTTGCAGCATCCTCCTCATATTCTTTTTCAACTTGGTACAACATTTTGCAGGCCTCTGCAAATGGATTTGTTTGAGCAATGAGTGTGCTTAGTGTTTTTATAATTTCTGGATTTATTCCAGTATTTGCTGAATTTTGCATTCTTTGCTCTGCTGCTTCAGAAGGATCTAAAATATATAATTGAGCAAACTGTCTCTTTTGTCCCTGTTCTGGGTGCAGTGTGCCTGCTCTGTGACAAATTGATCCGTGGATCCGGAAACAATATGGGCCATTGCCAGGTGGTGGAATAATGTTTTAGCTTGCCGGCCAGGCTGCTGAAACTGCCTGCAAGGAGGTGCCAAGATGGCGCTGTGGGGCGGTGGCGTGGGGGCCCGGAGTCCGTGGCGGGCAATGGCTTTTCTTCCAAGCAGGTAAACCGGGTCTGGCGGCTGGTAGCGGGCAGGAGAGAGTTGGGCTATCCCATTTGGCTGGCGCTGGGTGGACACGTGGAGGCAGCGTGGCCGGCATAGGGAGGTGGCGCCGGCCAGCACGGCCGGGAAACCGGACTGAGCATGGCCCTGGGGTTGGGAGGCAAGGAGGGCAAAGGCAGCGCTGGAACAGGGCAGGAACGGGTACCCTCGAAAGGGAGCTTCGGGGGCAGGAGGTGGAAATGCTTCACAGAACATCTGGCTCCAGCTTTTGCGAATGGTGGCGTGCTGGAGAGGCCCGCGGGCACCCGCCGCCACTTGTAACGGCCGCTGCCGTGCACACCCACCGCTTCAACAGTTCCTTCTGGCCGTCCGAACACTGTGTTCCAAGTCCCAACGGCTGTCCGTGGGGCACATGCGCAGTAGCGCAATCCCACGGACACTGACTGGACGCAGAGACACTTGGATATTATTATAGGGGATTCTAGCGTTGGAAGCATCAGTGAAGACAGTGAACTCTTGATTGTAATCTGGTGCAGCAAGAACTGATCCTGATGTCAAAGCTCTTTTCAAGAGCATCAAAGCTCTTAACTCCCTCCCCCCAGGGCTTGTTTTCTAACCTAACTGACTCCGCCCCCTGGGTTCCTACTGGTTAAACAATTAACTCTTTCACTCTCCGCACTAATGCCACACCCGTCCTTCTAGCACATTCGGTGTTGCTCAGAGCAACTTCACAGCAATTAAAAGGGTGGGTTTTAAACAGGCATCGCGCCCACCCGTGATATTTTATACACATTTGTCTGTGCTCACATCCCCCACTCCCAGTTTATTTATTTAGCTTAAATCAACAAAATGGATTGACTTGGTCCAGTGATGCCAACTTTTCAAAGTTTGATTGTTACTTAAACTTCTAAAACTTTCCAGAAAACTTCTAAAATGAAAGTACAACCCTAGTTTTCGTTTCTGGTTTGGACTCCCTGGTATTTAACTAAAATAAAGAAACAAAACAAAAAAGCTTTCCCCGAGGAAAAATAATCACTTCAAGGGGGGTGAGCCACTGTAACAGTGAACTACCCTCCCTCCCAACACACACCTGAAGAAGTGCAGAATGTCTGCAGTCTCAAGGAGTGGGGCAGCCCCCCCCCCTTTATGGCCATGGGGCAGCCGGGGTGAGACTGAAACTTGTAGACATGCCTCAAAAGCTGGATGTTGGGAGATTCGGGAAAGGTTTTACAATAAGCCCTCCTTCAAGCAGTGCAGTTAACCTATGGAACTCATTCCCGCAGGACGGCTTTGAAAGAGCAATGGACAGTCGAATGCAGGAGGAGGGGGCCATTGTTGGCTACAAGCTACGATGGCTGTGCTCTCTTTCTGGGTACCAGTTGCTAGAAACCTCAGGAGGGGAGATGGCTCTTGCGCTCGGGTCCTGCTTGTGGGTTTCTCAAAGGCATCTTGTTGACCACCGGGAGAATGGGATGGTGGACTGGGTGGTCCATTGGCCACTGGATTCTGACCCCAGGCCTGCTCCCATCCAGGGCTGTGGTGGACGGGCTTGCCTCAACGGTGTTTGGAGCACTTTCTGAAAAAGCTGGTCAGGCCGTGTAGATGGCGGCTCTTGGGGTCCCTATTTGCTAGCATTCCTTTGTGGCTTCGCCACCCCCACCCCCCACCCCGAGCTCCATTGAAGGACGTGTGGCTGCAACTTCTCAGCTGCACTGCAAGGCGCAAGTTTCCATGTCTGCTAGTCAAACAGCCATTCAGCTCAGCCCTCTCAAGGCCACTCGACTGCTTCATTAAACATTAAATATTCCCCCTCCCTCCCCACTCAATGACATATTGCAATGAATATGCTAGTTTTAATTGTATTTTGATTTGATTTTTTCTAAAGAAAACACTTTTTAGTTCTATTTGGTGCTGCTGATTAGCAACCTTCCGTGGAAGCATAATCAGGCAGGACAGAGGAATGAGGAAGAGTCTGTGTGGGTCTGTCCTCTGCAAAGCAAATTTTTTAAAAATTTTTTTCATATTTTATTACTTGTATCTATAAAGTGAAGCTTTTCATCAGTTTTGCATCAAAATCACAGCTTGTCCTGCAAATGTCCTCAGATTTTAAGTCCAGGCAAAAGTTTTTCTAACAAATTCATTGTGCCTTAGGTCCCAGTGCAGTTCAGCATAGCATCCCCCTGTGGACATATTGCCAGACATGAAACAAATTGAGAGCCGTTTCATGCAAAATGCTTCCCCTTAGAAAAATCTCTGTGCATTGGGTCCTTTGTGAAATTGAAAATAACACCCCCCTCCCTGACACATTGCCAGAAAGAAATGAACTTCTAATCGCTTTGCTAATGTGCGTGGCTTCAAAGGCTTTGGTTTTTAAGGGCAGATGGGGGGGGGCAAGTGCAGATAAGCTGAAGGGCTACCTGCCCACAATTGCAGAGACGAGAGGATGGGGGTGCACCACTGTAATAGTGAGACCCCCCCCCCAAAGGATGCGCAAAACGGCAATCAGAGGGACAACTGCCAGTTCCTAAAACGCAGCCGTGTGGTTTCTAGAGCAAGAAAACGGTGACTGCCAGAGTCTTTTCTGAAGCCCTTTTCCAGGGGCCATTCTCCAGATGAGTCTCTCTCTCCCCCACCCACACATGCCCTGCCTAATTCCAGGGGGTTATCCCCCTCCTGTTGTGTTACCTGAAGGCAAAAATCATTGACAAAACGGGTCACCTGCGCGCTCTGCCTCCGGCTGCCGCACAGCTCCGACTCCTCTCTCTGCTCTTCAGCTGCCTTGTAGTCCCAGGGATCGGGGCAGCTGGCCTTCTACGGCCATGGGGTGGACCAGAGTGAAGACCGCTGCACTCAGGTCTGCTCCCAAGTCCCGTCCGCCTGGCCTGGCCGGAATGGCCAGAATTCAAACCAAGGTTGCCGTGGACACCCAACATTCTGCTCGGTCGCCATGGAGAATTCTCACCCAACTGCCGGCCACCTCTGCAGCGTTGCCCCCAGGGATCCGGCCCGTTGCGATGGGCCACAACGGCCACCCACGACAGGACTGGGTAAGTGGCCATGACGAGGCCTTAAAGACTGTCAATGGGATTGTAATTATGTGAACAGCTTGAGTGACAGCATGGAGCTGAGTCAGGAAAATTGCAGTTTCCTTTTTAGTTTATTTTTTAAAGCTCTTTCACATTTCCATTTTTGTATTGTGGGGTGTGTGGGTCAGGCCAAAGGGCCCAGCATGGTCCGCCACATCCCCACACAGCGGGTTGGGCTAGATGACCCTTGGGGAGCCCTTCCAATTCCACAATTCAGTGCTTTTTTCTGACCTGTGATTCCTGCCTTGGAGGGGCTGGACTAGATGAGCCTCAGGACCCCTTCCCATTCTATCATTCTTTTCATCTTTCCTGGGTCTTCCAGTCTCTGCATTTTATTTTAATTTTTTTTTAAAAAAAAGAACAGTATAATTGAACAACATAAAAGAAAGCATTAACAATGAAAATTCCATATATACATATCTAATTTATAGGTATTATTATCCAAATGCATGTATGCTTATTTTCAACCTACTGTGTTTTGCATAAATGTGTTCCCAATATACTTGCCTGTGCAACGTCTGTGTCTGTAAGCAATACTTAATGCATAAGCGCTCTCTCTCTCTCTCTCTCTCTCTGTATATATATATATATAGCAAGGACAATTGGATGACAGCAAGACTCTAACATGAAGGGGTTGCTGTTTGTCACAGTCTTGGCTGATACGTAGCATTGTAGCTATTTGGGTGTAGGGAGTGTTACCTAATGGTGACCTAGGATTTCCCTGCTGGTCCTCCCCAAGGTCAGGGTTGAAATCCTCCCATCTTCAAGATGCCAGTGTGAAGTACCAGCACCATGCAGCCTACACAGTGTTAAGAAAAAGTTTATTTGAATTACTTGGCAAGAGTCAGATTGGTTTCTGGCAAACACTTACCAATCCTGTGCAAGGTGGTCTCTGCGTTCTCCTAAAAATGAAAAGGAAAATTTGCTAAATTTGTGTGCAGACAGGGGTGCTGAAAAATTGCAACACCACAGACCTGTGAGTCTTGTCTCCCAATGAATGAGACTGAAATATTAATCTTTGTCCTTATTTTGCTATAGTTCATCTTAACATAGACGTGAAGCCTGAGACTGGATACTTCTTTCCTTTACTTTGATAGGGTTTCAGCTTCATACTAGAAGATGGTAACATTTCTTAGCGAGATTTTTCCACTCCATCATGCTAACCACTACACAACTTTCTCAGGCAGCTAGAAGGGAGCTCTTTCTCTGTGGGAACACTCCTCTCTGGCCCTCGTCCAGCCCGGACACAGAGATTTAGCTCCAAAGGCCTTCTTTTTCCATTCACTTTTTATTGATGTTCCAAATTTTTAACAAATGGATGCCAAATCAAAACAAATTCACTTGTTCCCCCCCAAAACACTGGCTTCCCATCTATCCTTCTCAGATGTGTCCATAACTTCCCCTGTTGTAGCTTATCTTACAAATTTAAATCTTATTTCTCATCCGTTTCTTATAAAATCCCTTATCCATCAGCTGTCATTTTTTCAACTCCTGCTTGCAGAAAAAAGTGAGGTTACCCATATTTTTACCACTCCGCATTAGACAGTTATTGGTGGTTGTTGTTTAGTCATGTCCGACTCTTCGTGACCCCATGGACCAGAGCACACCAGTTATTATTATAAGTTAAATCTTTCATCTTTCCAGCTTGCCTGAGAAAAGCCCTGATTAAATGTCTCTTTTTCTCTCCCTGTCTCCCTTCCTACCGTGTTTCCCCTTTTTTAATACGTAGTCAGAAAGTAAGCCATGGCAGGGTTTTTAACCATTTGAGAGCTATAAGACATACCCCGAAAATAAGCCATACTTCCGCACCAGCTAGCAGGACCCAGCATGCCGGCCGCGACAGGAGGAGGAAGCCTGCCGGGTCGGGTCAGTGCCCGGAAGCGGCGGTGGCTGCTTTAGTGCCAATAAAGCGTGCAGCAGTGCCGGACGGAGCACCAGCCAGCAGGACCCAGCTCCTGCAATGCCGGCCGCGGCAGGAGGAGGAAGCCTGCGGGGTCGGGTGGGTGCCCAGAAGCGGTGGCGGCTGCAGCGCTGACAAAGCGTGAAGCAGCACCGCACGAAGCACCAAGGGCACGAGCGGCAGGAGAAAAGAGAGAGAGGCTCGTTACTTGCGGCACTTTAAGAGAAGCAGCCAGAATCGATCTCCACATTCCGAGCCTCCCTTTTGCGCGTGCGGGCATGTTAAAGCCCCGATCACTTCACTCCCCACTTCTTCCTCGCCATCCCTCCCTTTCACGCGTTGCCTTGACCCCGCAGCCCCCCTCCCTGGCCATCTTCCCCTAAGTGCAGCGCTGCTTCGTGAGCGCTGCAGCCGCACGCTCTCTGTGTGTGCTGCAGCCGCACGCCCTCTGTGTGTGCGCGCGTCTCTTTCTTTCTCTCCCTGTGCGTCCGTCTCTCTCTCTGTGTGCGTGTGCGCGCGCGTCTCTCTCTCCCCCGTGCGTCTCTCTCTCTGTGTGTGTGTTTGTGCGCGTCTCTTTCTTTCTCTCCCCGTGCATCCGTCTCTGTGTGTGTGTGTGTGCGCGCGCGTCTCTTTCTCTCTCTCCCCCGTGCGTCTCTCTGTGTGTGTGTGTGCGCGCGCGTCTCTTTCTTTCTCTCCCTGTGCGTCCGTCTCTCTCTGTGTGTGTGTGTGCGCGCGTCTCTTTCTCTCTCTCCCCCGTGCGTCTCTCTCTGTGTGTGCGCGCGTCTCTTTCTTTCTCTTCCTGTGCGTCCGTCTCTGTGTGTGTGTGTGTGTGTGTGTGTGCGCGCGCGCGTCTCTCTCTCTCTCCCCCCCGTGCGTCTCTCTCTGTGTGTGTTTGTGCGCGTCTCTTTCTTTCTCTCCCCGTGCGTCCGTCTCTCTCTGTGTGTGTGCGCGCGCGTCTCTTTCTCTCTCTCCCCCGTGCGTCTCTGTGTGTGTGTGTGTGTGCGCGCGTCTCTTTCTTTCTCTCCCTGTGCGTGTCTCTCTCTCTCTGTGTGTGTGTGTGTGTGTGTGTGTGTTTGCGCGCGCGCGTCTCCCCCCCCCACAGAGAAAAGGTTCCGCTTCGGCTCGTCATTCAGCCGCGCGCACGCGCCAGGGGCATGGGCCCAAGCCTCGTCCCCCTCGCGCTTCCCTCACAAGCATCTCAGAGCGGGACGGGTCACGGCCTCCCTCCTTATTCCTCGGCCGGCGTGAGAGAGCCCGGGGAGCAGAAGGATCCCAGGTTTAACCCCCAGGTACCCCCAAGTTTGAAATTCTGGAGAGCTGCTGCCAGCCTGGTTGACAGTAAAACCTGGATAGCACAGTAGGCTAGAGTGTGGTGTTTATAATGTGCGCGGAAGAGAGCACCGAGTGTCCTGAGCCAGTGGGACCCAGTTGTACCAGCACTTAAAAAAAAAGACACCCCCTGAAAATAAGCCACCGTGTGTTTTTTTGAGGAAAAAAAGTTATAAGACGGTGTCTTAAAAAAGGGGAAACACGGTAGTATTCTCTTTCGGTTTATATGGGTGGTGCAATTCCAGCAAGAAGCAGCAGAGGTAAGAAATGGATTTCAAGGAGTCAGATGCAGATCTGTGGGTGCTCTGGTTGAGCCAGAGGCAGGGGGGAGGAATCAGATGGGGAAGGGGTGTCCTGAAAGTGCCTCCCTCCCTCTCCCTCTCCCTCTCCCTCTCACCCTGCACACAGAGAGCGAAGCAGTTGGTTCAGTGCTTGCAGGCGGGTGCAAGATGTGCTTTGTGCAACCAGGCTGAGGTTCTGCTCCAGTCCAGACACACACACACACACACACACATACACACACAGATTGTGTGTGTGTGTGTGTGTGTTACAGAACAGGGCTAGGCAACCTAAGGCCCGGGGGCTGGATACAGCCCAATTGCCTTCTCAATTTGGCCCGCGGACGGCCTGGGAATCAGTGTGTTTTTACATGAATAGAATGTGTGCTTTTATTTAGAATGCATCTCTGGGTTATTTGTGGGGCATAGGAAATTCTTCATTTTTTCCCTTCCAAAATATAGTCCGGCCTGCCACATGGTCTGGGGGGAAAGGCTGAAAAAGGTTGCTGACCGCTGTTACAGAAGAACAGATGTAACCCGAGGTACCACTGTAATTGAAATCAAGAACAGAATCCTAAAACCCCAGGTCAAGGGAAACTGATCATAGTATTCAGTTTCTGTTGCATTTAATGTATAAAGCAAATCCTCTCCTAAGCAAGAGTGGAGTCCCTGCTTTTTCAGATCTAAGCCCTGATATCTTGTGTTCTGCTTCCCGTCAGGAACAAGGATGCCTCCATCAATGCAACGGTAGAGGGCACCTGTCTCTCCACCGCTTCAGACCAGGATGCTCCTCGGGGGAAGAGGGTCAGTATCTTCAGTTGCAAGATCCACACTTCTCATCCCAACCTGAACGTTAAAGGGGGGCTTCAGGATGTAAGGGGGTCCCATTTCTTTTGTGATGTGTCACTGTACATTGTTTTGCCTTGCAAGGATGCTATTAGCCATGGTCCTTCTTGCAAGACCTCCTACCACAAATAAAGACCCAGCATAAAAAAATATTTTCATAAAAAAATACATATAAGGTGCCTGATTTGGGGGGGGGTGGGGGGCTCGGAGTGATACTGCCGCTGAAAATCTTTACAGCAAGTATTTGAAATGTCCCAAAGGGTAAACAATAGGCTGGGACAAATTAAATCTTACACCAACTTTGTAAACATTGAAGATCACCATTATCAGGGCAGGCTCACTGTTCTATTCTTCATGTTGCTGCTGCTGCTGTTTGTTTGCTTGACATTCAATTTATATACCACCCTTTATCAAAAGATCCCAGGACAGTGTACAACATTAAAAACGTATTACATCAGAACATCAGTGATAAAAATATAATAAAAAGCATACTGGCAGCCTAACAATAAAATAACATAATAGCAGTCCTCTTCCCCCACACTTTCACAGGCCATAGATTATTTAATAGTGACAGGCCTGAGTAAAGAGGAATGTTTTTGCCTGGTGCCTAAATAATAATAATAATAATAATAATAATAATAATACCGGTAATAATAATACTTTATTATTTATATGCCGCCAATCCGACTGGGTTACCCCACCCCAGCCACTCTGGGCAGCTTCCAACAAATCAAAACACAATACAACATCAAACATTAAAAACTTCCCTAAACAGGGCTGCCTTCCGATGTCTTCTGAAAGTCAGATAGTCGTTTATTTCCTTGACATCTGGTGGGAGCCCCTGATGCTTTCCTTCTCTCTACAGAGCCCTGCACAACAGCCTCCTAGCTATCGTTGAGCCATTCATCCGGTGTGCCGTGGGGGGAAAGGTAGGACCCTTCTAACTCTATGGTTCTATAAGTAAGGACAACCTTGTACGCAGAACTTGGCCCTGCCTGGATGCTCTGGCTTGTGAATTGTACCCCCATGATGGGAGACTTTGTCTAGGGACCTCCCATCAGGAGATGGTAACCCGGTTTTCAGCTTTAAAACAGGCTCACCAAAAAGCCTTGAGGCAGGTGAAGTGCAGAGCGGCCTCTGGTCCTGCCCCTGACTTCCACCCACGTGAGACGCAAAGGGGCTCTTTGGGGGGGGCGCTTTTAATGCAGCTGGGACCTCCTACACTAGCAGGTTCCCAGCACACTTTCTGCTGCATGGGGTCAGAAGGAGCAACCTCACTCCCCACAAACACACATTCAGTGAGCGCAGTTTGCAGGTGAGAACAAAGCTCAGGGCTGCCTTAGGGCCAAATGAGACAATTTGTGTTTGGTTTTCTTGTGCAAATTGGCAGCATACTTCAGGGGGCATGTAGCTCCTGTTTGACCACGCAGTGCCTCTAACCCCTTTCTTCCCTGTGTATCTGCGCATTAAAGAGCTTGGCAGAAACTGGAGGAGTTCTTCACCCAGCAGCAAGGGCCAGGACACCGACCAAGCCGATTTCCCAGGGTTAAAGCGTTGGCCAGCACAAAACCGCAGTCAGCATATCCTGGTGTGGGGAAAGGTCAGTGATCCCATATTACTTTCTCTGGAAGAACATATTCCCTCATGTCTGGGCTCTGAGATCTTCAGGGGAGACCCTTCTCTTGGTCCTGCCACTCTCACAAGCTGGGGACGTGGGAGAGGGCCTTCTCAGTGGAAGCTTGGGGCTCCCAGACAATTCTGGCACTCCCTCCCTAGAGAAGAATATACTGGCTTGCTCCTTGCTCCCCTTCTGCCCACAGGTGACAGGGCAGCATTCCAGGGTTAGTCTGACCAAGGCAGAATAGAGGGGGGCTATAGGACTTCCCTTGATCTGGACACACGACTTCTGTTGATGCAGCCTGGAATAGGATTGGCTCTTTTTGCTGCTGCATCACACTGTTGACTCTTGTCCAGCTTGTGGTCCACCAAGACCCCAAGATCCTTTTCACATGTACTGCTAGCAAGCCAGGTGCCCCCCCCATCCTATACAGAAGATGGGGCAGCTGATACAAGTTGCACTGCATGAGAACATGATACAAATCCCATGGACAGGACAGAGAGAAGTGTATTGGGGATGTTGCCCGAGAGAGCAGAGAGTACAATAAACAAGGAGACCTAATCCTGGATCTTATTGACTGTCTCTCCCTCCCCCTCCCCCTCCCCCCCCCCTCTCTCTCTCTCGTTTGCAGATCAAAGCTGGAAGCAGAAGGGGAAAGTGTGAACTTCGGCGCCAGTGGAAAACTCAACATTATGTGTTGAAAAATCTGTGTAATGAGGCAATGTACATTTGCTTTGGGCTTTTATCTCTCGATTTGCTCTATTTGTGGAAGTCGTGGTGAAGTAGAGAGACAGTGTGGTGTAGTGGTCACAGCACCGGCCTAGCACCTCTGGGAGAGAGCAGTTTTCAGATCCCCCCCCACCTGGCCATGAAGGTAACTGGGTGTGACCTTTGGGCCATTCATTCTACAATGCTCAGATGAACCTACCTCGCAGGGTTGTTATGACCATAGGGGAGAACCATATATGCCACCTTGAGCTCCTTGGAGGAAGGTGGGAGATAAATAATAGCACGTAGTATATCTTTTGGGGGAGCACTGAAGATACTTTAAATCCAGCAAGCTTCCATGGTGGGACCCTAAGAAGCTGCCCCCCTGCATGTGCAGATTTTGCTCCTGCTTTGGGGAAGATTTCCCTAGTCATGGAAAGTTGTTCAAAAACAGTGGTTCCCAAACATTTTGGGGGCCCCACCCCCTTGGTTCCAAAACCCCACCCCCTGGGGCCACTAAATTACCCTTTAAAATGCATTGCTCACAATAGTGGTTTGCACAGCTGAGGAAGGACGACAGTAACTCAATAAAATTCAATAAAAACAGTAAAAATTACTTGCGCATCTATTCAAAATCAAGTGAAAACATTTTTAAGAAAGCTGATGAACTGGATACAATGAAACCAGCTTTTCAAAGTCCAATAGTCCTCCCCCTGCTCTTAGCTCCCCGCCAGGTAATCCCACCAAGGCCCCCACTTTGGGAACCACTGTTAATGCTGTGCTTTAATGTTGCAGACCTTGCAATGAAGGGCAGGTAAATGAAGAGGAACATGAAGAACTTTGGGGTCCATCCTGGGAGTCCATCGCAACCCACACCCACCTTGAATTGGCTCTGGTTCTGCCAGCAGTCGGCTGCCCTGGCTGTGCAACCCACTTGCCCCAAGGTTCTGCCTTCTTGAAGGGTGTTTGCCCATATTATCCCAGCAAGGAACAAATCCATTTTCCAGTCACAGGTAGTTGGTCACTAATGCGAAGGCTTTGAAAGGGGCTCTGCAGCAGTTTAGGAAAGTCATTTGAGTAATGGGACCCCCCTGCTGTTGCCAAGGATGCTCTGCTCTGGCAAATCTGCATGGCAGTTTCACATAAAGAGGATGCCTAAATCATGAACAGGACAATCCCATCACTTCTGGGGAGAAGGGACTCCTCCCTGTCTGCTACTCTTCCTAATCTGGGCATCCTGACTCCGTTAACCATCCCCATTCTCATTCTTTACTTTCTATATAACCACCAATTTAATAATTTAGCCAAGTATACTTGAAGGGTACATTGGATAACTCATTACTGCCGCGCTTCAAACAACAGAAGCAAGCAGAAAGATGCAGCCACCATCGCCTGCCTCAGGTGTCGCCCAGCCACCCAAAATTCACTCTCTTCTTTTATATCACTTTTTAAAAATTAAATTATTTCAAGTATATAATAACAACATCTGTATATGTAATATGTTTCCAGTCTCCTTCGTTTTGATTTGCAAGGCCCTTGTCAAGGCAGGCAAAGGCAGGTTCATTCTATTGTGAAAATGGATATAAAGGAAATTTCCATCTCTTCTGATGAGATTGTTGGAAGATTCAGGGTGGATAGAAGGAAAGGCCTTCATGAACCACATAGGTAAACAGGGGAACTCCCTTCCACAGCAGGCAGCGGTGACCACCAAGTTTGCACAGCTTTAAAAGAGGACGGCAGATTTGTGGGAGAGGAGAGGGCTGTGGATGGCTATGTTAAAACCAGGGATTGGGGGGGGGAGTTAAACGACTCCCCAAAAGTCCCACGTCCTCACCCACAGCCTCTAACTAAGGCCAGGAAATGACCATTGACACGAGCACCATAGAAGACAACAGCAAAGAGGCTCAGAAAAGCAGTCTATAGAATTGTAGCAATAAGCAAATACCATATATTGGACTATTTCCTCTGCCTATCCATTATAGAAAACTGTAGAAACACCAAATAATCGCCAAAATTCAACAGTTTGACGGATATCCTTGGTTCCAAAGGCTAATGACTCCTCTGGAAGAGGGGAATCCAGGGCTCCCCCTGACTCCATAATCCCTTAAGGATAGGGTCCCATACTCCTTCCCCTTCCACAAGGTGTGAACTTAGCCACACAATAGGAGGCAGGAGGCAGTTAAGGGCAGCACTTATACCCGGACAGAAGCCCATCGGGATGGTGGGTCGAATCCTGATACTTTCAAAGGAGAAGCACAGGAAAGCCTTGCAGCTTGGGGTATTTGTGAATGCTTTTAATCTTGGGAAGCAGGTATTTAAAAGGAGTCAGGAGTAAGGAAGATGGGCTCATTGTTCTACATGCCAAACACTCCTGCTTTGTGACATACTTGTGATGTATCAGTGATGCTGTTGAAAGATGTATTGTGGGAGATGGGGAGAGGTCTTAAAAGTTTGCGCAACCCGATGCTCGGGGTTTCTATTCTTGGTGTGTTTGAACCTTGTTGCAGCAAATACAGATCAGGTCTACTGACGGCTCTTTTGGTTCTTTAACTTGGCTGGAGACTCCTTTTGCTGACCGGAGGGGCTCACGGGGAGGGGCACCCCAATGAGCTGGGCAGCAGAGTAAATCCGCACCCCAGGATCTTTTCCCTTCTCAGCTACTAGCCAGGGAGGCTGTGCTCTGCCTGCACAGCCAGAAGCAGCAATGTTTCTGAATGCCCATTGCTGGGCGGAGGGCTCATAGGTGTGTTTGTGTCTCACATTCAGACATACAACATGCCACAGTTACGCAAAATGAGAATTAAAGCAGCAGAATGTGCTCAGATGAATGTTTCTGAATATATTAACAAAGTTGTGTTAAAGTGTATATATCATTACAGATATGAAATTCTTCATATTATCACGTATGCTTAAATTGTTGAGCATTAGTCAAATGTATTTTGCATCAATAACAATTTTAATGTATAGGGGAAAAGAGGGACATGAGGATATATACTTCATGCCCACCAAACTGTACTGTAAACTGTGGATTCTGTTCTGCCATATGCCTCGTTATTCATATAATTAATAAAACCCCACCAAGCGGCATAAAAATGGTTGTTCCTTTTGGCCTCTTGCTGCTTCTACTTTTTGCGTCAGTTTTTCCAATAACGCTGTTTGCCAAATTGCATTATACCATTGATCTATAGTCAATAATCAAGATGCTGGACTGGAAGGGCCATTGGCCTGATCCAGCAGGCTCCTCCTGGGTTCTCACGAGGGGGCTGTTGGCTGCGGGTTTCCAAGAGCATAAGAAGGAAGGAAGGAAGGTGGCTGGATTTTTCCATGTATCTAATTTCTGTCTAATTTAGTCATTTCATCTAACTGGTGGTATTGTAACCAATCCATAATAGGGCTCCTTGCGGTTTCCATTGATTTCAGTTTGGTTCCTCCCCCCCCCCCCCTGTAAAGTCCAGCAATTCCCTGTCCCCACTGTCTCTTTCTGCCCCCTCCCTTTTCTTTTCTCCTCTGCCCCCCACTTGAAATCTGGCACTTGGCCTTCCTGGGTGTGTCTGGCAGCCGTCAGGGTCAGGGCAGGGCAGAGCCACCTCGGTCTGGTTCAGCAAGCAGAGTCTCTTCCCAAGAGAAACTCTGCTTTTCTCCTTTCTTTAGATACAGCAAAGAAAATGGGTTCTAATAAACTCTTCCAGGTGTTGAGAAAACATAGGCTCTCTTTTCTTCACGAGCAGGATTTATTTAGTGTGGCCCAAGGACCACCTTGGGAAGAAAGTGATGCATGCTGAACAGATCCAGAAGAGGGAGACATGAGACCAGAGATCCCGATTAGGAAGGAGGCCCTGTGTCACATTAACAAACGCGCCACCTCCTGTTCACAAGTGCTGGTTCTGTGCCTTGTGCTCCCAGTGGAGCAGGCTGCTCTGAGTTCTCATTGCCTCGTCTCAAAAAAGGACATCCAGGGACCTGAAAAACCCATAAAAGAAAAGGCTGCCCCCAATCATCAAGGGGGGGGGATTGATACAAGCCATTCCCTCCCTGTGAGTATTTCCACTCTTACTTAGCAGGGCTCCCACAAGGCTAAACCGTTTTGAGCTTTTTAATTTGAGAATATATTCACTGTTTGCTTACTTACTAAATCTGTATACTACCCTTCATCTGAAGATCTCGGGGGCGATTCACAGGATAAAAATACGAGATAAAAACACAAAATGCATAATAAAAACAAGAAGCAAACTCCTCTGTCTTCTATTTTGTTACAATGTGGAATCGCCCCGTGAAGCCAACTTGGCAGAAGGTGCTCAATAGATAAAGTACACACACAGACACACTCGTGTGCAATACACAATTAGCCTACAGAATTCATTGCCACAAGATGAGGTGATGACAGCTAGCGTATACAGTTGTACCTTGGAAGCCGAATGCCTTGGGAGTCAAACACTTTGGCTCCTGAACGCTGCAAACCGGGAAGTTAGTGTTCCGGATTGTGAATGTTCTTTGGAACACGAACATCCAGCACGGCTTCCGATAGGCTGCAGGAGATTCCTGCAGCCAATCGGAAGCTGTGCCTTGGTTTCCAAATGTTTTGGAAGTCGAACCGACTTCCGGAACGGATTCCATTTGACTTTCAAGGTACGACTGTACGGTGTTTTAAAGAGGCTTGGAAGAATGAAGGAGCAGGAGGCAAGGCTGCTGAGCAGGGTCACGGGGAGCTGGCAGCAACACACTACTGGCAAATGGAACCTCCTGGTTCAAGCGCACTGTACCCCTGAGCATAGCTGCCAAGTTTTCCCTTTTCTCACGAGGAAGCCTATTCAGCATAAGGGAATTTCCCTTAAAAAAAGGGGTAACTTGGCAGCTATGCCCCTGAGTAGGGACAGAACTGGAAAAGGCTCCTCTGATACAGAAGAATTTCCTCTTAAGCAGGACACAACCTGGTTCTAATCTTTTTGTTACTTAAGGTTCTGTCCACCATCCTATCTCCATCTATTTTAAGAGGTGTGAAAAGCAAGGATGAGCCTGAGGGGTTGCACATCTGCCATTCTTCCTTGCCCCTACAGATCTTGTCGCCAAGTTCTTACAATTTTTTTTGGGGGGGGGGGTTGCCATAGATCACTGGGGTGGGGTGGGAGCTTTTGATGGTCAAGACTTAATTTGCAGGGCTTTTTGTGCTCTTACTGGAATTATGTTTTGTTTCTTTATTGTTATACATTATTATGAATTACCTGGGGACTGTTTAATCTTACCGTATGCTTACTGAGGTTTCCTAGTGGGGTGTGTGTGTGTGCGTGCGCGCACACACGCACACTGTAGTTTGTGAATTTGCGCCCATCACACCAAAAATTGGGTGAAGTCATGCCAAAGTCACATTTTAGTCCGCCACCTCAATTCAAAATTACTCCTGGCTTCCAAATTCAGTGTGAAATTCATTTAAATGTAAAATCACCTAATTCGCTGTTCCCAAAACAATATACGCAAACACAGCCGTCTTTCCAAATCTGCACTTCTCTGAATGCTGCAGTGCAGTTTTCTTTCTTTTTTAAAAATAGTTTTTATTAAAGTTTTTTTGTTACAAAAGAAACAGATAAACGGGGAGTGGTACATTATAGTTTACATATTTGCAGTTTTCAAGCCAAAGAACATTTCAAAAATGAGTATATTGGGGGAATATGTACATTGAAAGAGCATGCAAAGCTGAATGTACATATTCCCCCAATATACTCATTCCGGACCTCCGGAATTAATTAATACAGTGGTACCTCTGGTTAAGAACTTAATTCGTTCCGGAGGTCCGTTCTTAACCTGAAAGTGTTCTTACCGGGTAACCTGAGGTACCACTTTAGCTAATGGGGACTGCCGCACCACCACCGCATGATTTCTATTCTCATCCTGAAGCAAAGTTCTTTACCCGAGATACTATATCTGGGTTTGCAGAGTCTGCAACCTGAAGCGTCTGTAACCCGAGGTACCACTGTAGGGGCTAGTGCTTGCAAAATGCGTAGACAAAACTGCATGCAAGAATTTGTATTACGGGAGGAATGCACACTAATAAGCTGGTGAAAAATTGCAAAAAGAGAGCTGTGCAAGGACTGAACTGAAGATGGGAAAGAGGAGAAAAGGTGGAAAGGCAAGGCTGGTTCATTGATCCCTGCTGTTTGTTACACACCAACAGAAATGCCTCTGTTGAGAGTTTCCCCTCCCTCCCTCCTTTCAGCCACACATCCCGGTCTCAGCCAGGTGTCACATTTTTAAGACTGGAGGAGTTCAAATGCAGAGCAAACAGCTCTTTCCAGTTGCCAATGTTTTGTTCTTTCTTTACCCTGAGCTGCGTTGGCAACAGCAACCAAACAGCTGAAATGAAATCAGTTTGATCTATTTAATCTACAGGAGACACTGGGACAAAGCAGGCGTGTGTCCGTTGCGCTCTGTGATTTCTGCCTCTCTCCATCTGCCGTCAGAAATTTGGGTTTTCTGCCAGCCCCCTGGACACGCATCCAAGCCGTTTACATCCCCAAGCCTCCCGCTCATTGACGAGTGGCTTGCGGTGCCGCGGCTGGCTTGGTTGCGTGCCAGTGGCATCGCTGCCGGTGCCGAGTGTTGCTTCTCGGGGTTTCAAAAGCAATGAAGGCATCCTGGCTGGCCTTGAAGCTTGACTTGAAGCCAGGCATACTTACGCACCCAGTTATGTTGTTAACCCACCGCTTTCCTCACTGCCCGATTCCACAGCAGCATGGCTAGGGGTGGGGGAGAAATCCAGCTTCGTGTCTAGTTCGTTTGCGTTGCTTGAACCAATTTCAAAGCGGAACACAGCTATGCTTCGGAGTTTGCACTTCTCTGAACTTTGCGGTGCAGTTCTCCAACCAGTGCAGACACACAAAATATAAATTGGTGACAAAAGGATACCGAAAAGCATTATACTAGAGAAATATTGCTTGCAAAAATAAAGTACAAGGAGGGTTCTAATGTGTATGGTGAAAAATGAGTTACGTGTTTTAAAGGGCTCTGGTTGGAGAAAGTTCTGGATGTGATACGCAGGAAAACAGTACTATAGAAGGCAATGAATATTCTGTCAACAGCTAAGACTGGACTTCTCCAGAGGAAAAGGAGAGAAGAGACAGGCTTGTGATACTGAAAATCTTGGCATCAGTCCAGTTTCTTTTCCATATTTCCGCACTTCCATTTTACATGCATGTTCATATCCCCAAACCTAAAGTCTGAAACCAGAGCAGCGCTCAATGGATCCTGTCTCCCCTCCTGGGAGGCCCATTAAGAACGTCATAACAGCAATTCAGGTTGCATTCACTTGTTAATCCATGTCATGTTATGTTGCTATCGAGATCAAAATCACCATGGTGAAGTCTTTGGAAAGTCTTTGGAAACACATTTCCCATCAAATTTCTGCACAAATCATCATTTTGATCATTTATGCTACGATGCGTGTTGTGCGTGCTGCTGTTCGGATCTGGGAGGCGCCTCGAGGGCTTTCTGGTGAGATTGCAAAGCAGCATTCCCCGGGGATCAGGATCTGCCCTTGGGACTTTCCCAATACCACATCCGCTCTCCCCAGGTTACACCCTCCGGTGAATAATGTGATTGTGCTTCTTGCGGCCAGGCAGGGTGAAGAGATGTGTGGGTGTGCAGAGGAAACCTCATGAGTCTTGTGTGAGTGGAATGCAGCTATTGTTGAGGAAGTTGGGTATGTTCACCCTGGAGAAGAGCAGACTGAGGTGTCACCTGAGAGCAATCTTCAAAGATCTGAAGAGAAGTTGGAGCAAGAGTTTTCTGCTGCTCCAGCAAGGACTCGAACCAATAGATTCAAATGGCAAGAAAGGCGATTCCGGCTGAACATTGGGAAGAGCTTTTTGAGGGCAGGAACTATTCCGCAGTGGGACGGACTTCACTGGATATTTTTAAGCAGAGGTCGGATGGCCATCCGTCTTGGATTCTTTAGCTGTGATTCCTGCATTGCAGGGGGTTGGACTAGATGAGCCTTGGGGTTCCCTTCCAACTCTACTATTCTAGGCCTTGGCGAGGTTTGCCACTGCTTGGATGGGAGTCCATTGCAGACATTTATGGAAAGTAATGCAGTGCAGATTGGGAGCAGCTGCCTCTGGGTGTGTATTTGGAAGTGAATCTAGTGCGTGCCGAAACAGTCAAAGAGACTTACCCCAGGTTAAAGGCTAGCATACTTGTTATAGCATGAGGTTAGGAATTCAATCGCACTTAGTCAAATGCATGAAGTGAAATCTTCATTGACAGGTATATAAAAGAGAATTGTAAGGTGGGGGTTGAATAGCAATGAGATGCAAGAAGCACAGTCAGTGATCATTAGGGCTTAAGTTATGTTAAACAGGCACGCGTGTCACCATTTTTAAGTATCAGATTGATGATCATTGCTGAGATTCTCTTATTAACACCCGTTGTGGAGCAGGAAATAGTCTTAGATGACACAAAATCTATCCTGGCATTCATTTGAAAGCTAATTAACACATCTAGTTTGATTTTTTTTGACAAAACATTTGTCTCTGTTTAGCCAACAATTCTTGGTATTCAACTTCCTGGTGAATGGTGATTCATATTGCATTGCTACATGACACCATTGCAATCTCCAAGCGGTGAGAGACTGGGGGTTCCAGACACGCAGGTTTCGTTTCCTTGGAATGAAGGTCAGCATAGAGTGACTATGGTGTCTTTAGGATTATATTTGCACTCATAAGCAACCTGAGGGGCCCCCTCACAACATTAACACCCCAACAGATTGTACTTCTCCATTTGTCGCAGCTTTGGATCCAGCACAGAACAAGCAGGTCTCTGTGTCCAGCTTCCAACCAGCTCAGCTCACACCCCGAAACTTTGGCTCTTCTCCTACCGGTACCTAGCAGCTAGGTGAGGTGGGTGGAGGAAAATCCCCTCCATTAGCCTGGAGAGCTTCATGCCTTGGCTGTACTGTAGCTCTGGCAAACTGGCTCCCTCTGGGAATGCTGATGAGGCTTCTCTGATGAGTGGCCAGGCAAGCTCATTTTCTTACAAGGAAACTTGTCTGACCAAATCGGCAGCCACTTCAATTAGATTGTAACCATCACTAAGTACAGGAGCCCAAGAACTGGAAGGGCCTCAGGGCATCATCCTGACCCCACATGCAGATCTTGAGCTGAGCCTGGGAAGCCAGTCTAGTGCCAGTCTCTTGGAGCGGCAGCCCAAGCAGGTGGTGGCCTCTGCAGAAGACGGAAGTGATGCTGGGGCTGAGCTCTGTCCAAAGTCAACAGCAGCAGAACAAAGAGGAATTTGAAGCAAGACTCTCCTCCTCTTCCTCCTCCTCCTTGCTCACTGTTGTGTGACATCCTACGGAAGTTCTGAGAGACTTGAGAGGAGGACCTGGGGTCCCTTGCAGACAACGCCTCGGTCTTGGCCTCCAGGGAAAAAAGGACTCCTGCCAAAATAAATCCCTCTGCAAATCTCCCCTTAACACCCATTTCCCCAAGGCACATCCTGGCAAGCAAGAAGCATTGACATTCCTGGTTCTGAGCCGAGACCTGACGGGGTCACCGTCGGCCACATCTGTTTTCCATATATTGGCTCGCTTCGTGCGTAAAACAAGGGCGGAGGGTCTGATTTTTACAATGAACAACGTCCCTGCGAGGAAGGGCAGCCCAACACGCCCATGACTGAGTGGACATAAGAACAGAGGAAGGTGTCTTAGACTGAGTCAGGTCATTGGTCTGTCTAGCTAAGTATTGCCTAAGGGGTGTCAGGCAGGAGTCTCTCCTAGCCCTACAGAGATATCATATGCCAGAGGGGATTGAACCCACAGCCTTCTGCAAGCAAGGCAGATGCTGAGTTAGGGCCCTTCCCTAAATCCGGAAGCTTTACTTCCCTCCTGGGGTAAAGCTAGTAGCCCCACAGAGGAAAATGTATCTGTAGGCAAAGAAATCTATTTCTGTTGCTGTTCTCACCTGAGCCGGTGTGGTGTTCTTTGTGGAAAGGCCAGGAGTTGTCCCCCTTGAGCCCCAATAAGGATAAGGACCAGGCACGGGCCAGGAGGTGCTGGGATGCCCTGCTGTAGCTCCAGCGTGTTTGAGTTCTCGAGTCCGGATGCCCCTTCATAGGAACACAAGCAGAGCCTGCTGGGGCAGAGCAATGGCCCATCCAGTCCAGCATCCTGTTCTCACGGCCCAACTAGATGCCCCAAAGGGAGAAGCACAATCAGGATACAAGCCCAAGAACCCTCTCCCCTCCTGTGGTTTTCAGCAACTGGGATTCAGAAGTGTTGCCGCCTCCAACTGTGGAGGTAGGGCAAAGCCATCCTGGCTAGGGGCCATTGATAGCCGTCTCCTCCATTACCGGCAATTTGCCTAATCCTCTTTTAAAGGCACCTGGCTTGGTGACTATCGCTGCCTCCTTCCTGCAGGAGGGAGTTCCACAGTTTAACCCTGGGCTGCATGAAGAAGGGCTTTCATTTATCTGACCTGAATCTTCCAGCATTCAGCTTCATTGGATGTTCACGAGCTCTAGGGTTAGGAGAGAGGGAGAAAAAGAATACAAAATCATTCCAGTAGCACCTTAGAGACCAACTAAGTTTGTCATAGGTATGAGCTTTCATGTGCATGCACACTTCTTCAGAGAAGTGTGGGGGGAAAGTCATTATTCACTTTCTCTGGGCCATGCACAATTTTATAAACATTTATGCTGTTGCCTCTTACTTGCCTTTTCTCTAAACAAAAAGTCCTAAATGCTGCAACCGTTCTTCGTAGGGGAGGAGTCTCTTCATTCCCTTGATCATTTTGGTTGTACCTTTCTGAACCTTTTCCAACTCTACAATATCCATTTTTGAGGCAAGGCAACTAGAACGGTACACAGTGTTCCAAATGTGGTTGCATCATAGATTTGTATAACGGCATCATCTTGCTTCCGACTCCTTTCCTAATGATCCCCAGCACGCAATTTGCCTTCCTCACAGCTGCCTCACACTGGGTCAACATCTTCATCGCGCCGTCTGCTGTGACCCCAGGGTCTCGTTCCTGGTCCATCACTGCCCGTTCAGACCCAAGAGTGTATATGTGAAAAAATCAGGGTGGTTTCTCCCCCCCCCCGACAAATGATATTGCTGTTCTGGAATCTGGAAGCCCCTTCAAATAAACCTTTTCTTTGATTCTGGGCAAGGTTATTCTGCTATTCCAGGCAGAAGGAGGGAGGTGGCCGTCAATATTCTCCCTGCCAAGCAGTGGGAAGGCTGTGTCACTCCAAAACCAGCAGAAGACGGCTGTCGGTGACAGCCAAGACCTGCTGCCCTAACAGGTCATGATCCGTCAAGGCCCACTGTGGAGAAGGCAAGCAAGCAAGCCAGGGAAGGGAGGCCGCTACTCCTTGGAGCCTGAGGGGTCTCCCTGTGGGTGTCAAAATGCACCTGGGTGTTCCTTAATTCAGCATTCAGCGTGGGGCAACAGAGAGAGCCTTTCGGAGCCAGGGCTCAGGCTGGCTTTTGCATCCTTTGCAAGGATGGAGACGCTCTGTTTTGCTCACTTCACATTTGGCTGGCGCTGCTGGCTGGCTGATCTCATGGCCGAGGGGCCGGTCCACGCTGCTCCTGGAGAGGAAAACATGTTGGCAAGCCAGCAGCACATTCGCTTGGTTGTTCTACAAGGCAGGGACCAAAACAAGCTCAGCTGCCAGCGTCAGCCGTGGCTGAAACCTTTTCCCTATAGATTTTTGTAGTGTGCGCGTGGATGCTTTTGTTTTCATGGATGTGGGTTTTGTACATGCAGATGCTCTGATTTATTTTTTTAAAGGACTTTATTAAGTAGTCAAAATGCTTGACAACAAAACAAAGAGTCAAGGAGTAACTTGCTGCTATAAATCCATACTACCTGATGAGAACAACAAAATAGGTTCAATCTAAAGTCGGACTAGAAAAAGAAGATTTTTTGTAACATAAGCATGGATTAAGCAAGGGGCACATGATGCCTGAGCTGTTGGGGTAAGAAACTGGACAGGGCACCTTGTGGGGCACAGGGTGATTCAGTGGGGTGATGGTGAGGACCCCACACCCTCTGTCAGTGCCAGAGCCAAGATCTGCTCCCAGCAATGCAAACATGATTCAGCTGGACTGAGAGGCATATCTGTGCAAATGTCAATACTTTGCTCAGGTGGTGCCAGTCTGGTGGGAGGGTGGGAGCGGAAGCCTCACAGTTGACACACGGGGACTGAAAGCTCTCTGTGGGACAAGTCACAGCGAGGGTGGGGGCCGCAGCGCTGCAGGGCAAGCTTTTGCAAAGGGCAGCTCCAGATTCCCAGGGAAATAAAAGCAAAAATGGAGGATTATTTATTCTCCCGGGAAACCAGAAAGTCTGAGCCCGAAGTGCCGCATTTAGCTGATGCTGCAGTGTGTCCTCAAAAGCAGAAATCAAAGTCCAGCTGGAAGATACAAAGGCAGCTTTCCTAAACTCAGCACCCTCCAGATGTTTTGGAGTACAGCTTCCATTGCCCCCTCCCAGCACAGCTTCCCATCCACAGCCCCTGCCTGGGGGTGGTGGGGTTTGTTGCTGTGTCTCAAGGGTTGAAAACCCGCCTCGCCTGCAAGAGGCCCCAGGTCCAATCTCCAACAGGACTGAGAAGATGTTTCTGGATCAGGCCAATGTCACATCCAGACCTGTCTCCTGTCTACACAGGGGGTGACCAGGTGCTTGTGGGAATCCTGCAAACAGGATTCGAGGACAAAAGCAATTCTCACTTCCTGTGGTTTCCAGCAACTTGGATTATGCCTCCAATGGTGGAGGGAGAGCATAGCTATCATGGCTTAGTAGCCATTGATAGCCTTGGATTGGAGCTGACACAGAATCAGAATCATTGAGTTGGGAGGGACCCCAAGGGTCATCTAGTCCAACCCGCTACAATGCAGGAATAATAGCTAAAGTATCCCTGGCAGATGGCCATCTGACCTTTGTTTAAAAACCTCCAAAGAAGGAGAGTCCAAAACCTCCTGAAGGAGACCATTCCACTGTCAAACAGCTCTTAACTACAGTGGTGCCTTGACTTACGAATTTAATCCGTTCCGAAGGCACCTTCGTAGGTCGAAAAATTCTAAGTCGAAAAGCGCCATTGGAAACACGATTTCCCACAGGAATGCATTGGATACAGAAAAATTCATAAGTCGAAGCAACCCCATCTAAAAATTCGTAAGTTGAAAAAACCCTATCTAAAACCGCCGCGGTTTCCGTTCGGATGTCGAGAAATTCGTAAGCGTGCGGCCATTTGCCCCATTCGTAAGTCAAAAAATTCGGTTGTTGAGTTGTTTGTAAGTTGAGGTACCACTGTATAATAAAGTTCTTCCTGATGTTTAGTCGGAATCTCCTATCTTGTAATTTGAAGCCACTGGTCCAGGCCCTCCCCTCCGGAGCAGGAGAATACAAGCTTGCTCCCTCTTCCATGGGACAGTCCTTCAGAAACTGGAAGGTGGCACTCATTTTATGGGAATGTTAGGGATGTGGATTAGGATATATTATTAGATAGATCCTATCCAAGCTTGTGTTAGCAAGCTTCCAATATTAGCAGAGTGACATTCCCCTTTTGTGCGCAGCAAAGCATGTGCGTTAGATTCGCTAGAATCTCTATAACAATATTACACTTTATAGTTCAATATTACACTTCCTGGCAAAGGTCCCCTTTGTCCCTCTTAAAAGAAATACACAACACAGTGTTTATAAAATAAGATAGAGTTTACTTACAGTTTCATCCTGAGTTACAGCATAATCTCAGAAAGGCAGGCTTGCTTAGAAAAGTTACAAGTATATATACATCTAGAGACTACTTAGTAAAGTAAGACTCCATTTGGTCTCACTCTTGGCTGCAGGCCTAGAGTGAGAACCATGCTAACTGGAGATTCTCTGGAGATGTGTCCTCATCGAGGGAGGAAGTAGCTAAGAGAGAGAGTGATTGCAGGCTAGGGCTTTTGTCTAATCCAACTCATTTGCATGTCTGAGGGAACAGGAACTGACCTGTAGTCACGTGTCCCTCCAGGTGAGTTCCTGTTAGTGGACACTCTAGGAACTGTTGTGACTTGTCTGCCCCAGTGTTCCATCCCACAAACCCCTTCTCAGGCAATTCACAACATTCATTACATACAAAACAAAACATAAGCAACTTTATTCAGGTTACAGGTAGGTAGCCGTGTTGGTCTGGATCGAAGTAAAATAAAAAAATTCCTTCAGTAGCACCTTAAAGACCAACTAAGTTTTTATTTTGGTATGAGCTTTCGTGTGCATGCACACTTCTTCAGATACAGTGAAATGGAAGTTTCCAGGCACTTATGTAGAGAAGGGGTGGGGAGGGGTGGGGATGGGGATGGGGAGGGGGGATCATGCAAAACCATTTGCAGTCGTTTGCGGTCATCAACAGCTATCAGTCAGTCAATCACCCATTTCCACCACCCTTCTGAGTGATCCCCCCTCCCCATCCCCATCCCCACCCCTCCCCACCCCTTCTCTACATAAGTGCCTGGAAACTTCCATTTCACTGTATCTGAAGAAGTGTGCATGCACACGAAAGCTCATACCAAAATAAAAACTTAGTTGGTCTTTAAGGTGCTACTGAAGGAACAACTTTATTCAACCACCCAAGAGTCCCAGCTTGACACGCAGGTTCTGGAAACTCTGTCTTGGCAGGGGTTTTGTTAGGATGTCTGCTGTCATCTCTGATGTGCAGCAGTACGACAGTTCGACAAGTCCATCTTGTATCATCTGGCGAACGTAGTGGTACCTGACCCCAATGTGTTTTGAGCGTGCTAGGAACTTCTCACTCTGCGCCAGCTTTAGACAGCTTTGGTTGTCCTCCAGCAGGCTTATAGGTTCCTTTCTCTCCACGCCAAAGTCTGTTAGGAGTTGGTCCAGCCAGGAAATCTCTCTGCACGCTTCTGTAGCCGCAACATATTCCGATTCTGTAGACGATAAAGCTATACATTTCTGTTTATAACTGCCCCATGTGATAGCTCCGCCCCCATACATAAAGACATGCCCGCTTGTGGATTTATAATCAGAATTATCACCCGCCCAGTCAGCATCAGTGTACCCAATGAGCTTAGGGTCACTGACAGCTGGTAACTTTAATTTACAATCCATTGTACCCTTAAGATATCGAACCACCCTTTTCACACCAACCCAATCATGCTCAGTGGGACTACTCACTTTCCTGCTGAGAATCCCTACTGCATTGGCTAAATCAGGTCTGCATGTGGTAACTAAATACAAAAGTTTACCAATTGCTGAACGATACTCTGTGTTGTTTGGCAGCAGCTTCGAATCCTCTTGGTTCTTTAAGAAGTCTGTAGCCATCGGGGTGTCGACGGGTTTTGCATCCTGCAATTGCATACTCTCCAACAGTTCAATTATCTTTTGCTTCTGATTAAGTAGAAATGAACCATCCTGTTCTCTTTCCACTTGAATCCCGAGGTAATACTCAACTGGTCCTAATTCCTTCACTTGCACTTCCTTGTTGAGGTGCTGGACTACATTTTTATAATCCCTGTCATTTGACGTTGCGATTAAAAGGTCGTCAACGAAGGCAAGAATATAAGAAAATTGTCCATTACTCTGCTTAGTGTACAAACACTTGTCAGCTTCACCTTGCTTGTACCCAAGTTTCACCAGCATTCCATGCAATTTCAAGTTCCAGGCTCTGGCTGCTTGTTTTAAACCATACAGTCCCTTTTGAAGCTTGCAAACTAAATGTGCCTCATTTGGCTTTATAAAACCTTTAGGCTGCTTCATGTAAATTTCTTCAGAAATTTCCCCATGCAAAAACGCAGTAGCTATATCGATGTGTTTCACCTCCATCCCTTTTGATGCTGCGATGCTTAAAAGTAATCTTACGCTACTGTATCTCACTGTCGGTGCAAAGACTTGGTCATAGTCGTGGCCATATTGCTGTGAAAAACCTTGTGCCACTAGTCTTGCTTTGTAACGTTGCACCTCCCCTTCTGAACCCCTTTTAACCTTGAACACCCATTTGCTCCCAATTGCTTTCTTACCAGCAGGTAATTCTGTGAGTGTCCAGGTCTTGTTCTTGTGCAGTGCGTCAATCTCCTCCTGCGCGGCTTTCCTCCAGAGACTGGCTTCGGTGGCTGGCATCTGCTCTACCTCTTCCCAAGTGGAAGGTTCTGGTGGAGACGCCGACCCTGCAAAGTAGGACAGTCGTAGTGGCGGAACGCCCTTGTTGGTTCTGGATGAGCATCTGACCTCTGGTTGTGCAACCGCATCAGCATCCTCATCCTCCTCCAACGCTGGCATGTCCACGTACAGCTCCTCCTCTTCGTCTCTGGTGCCGCCAGGGGTCTGGACCTCTGCGTCTTCTGGGGTGTCGCCTGTAGGGGGTGTTGTGACACTAGAAGGTATATTAGTTCCTTGTGCTAAAGGAAAACTTATAAACTCTTCATCTGGTGACTCTCTAGAACAGTCAATAACAGTGTTCTTTGTATCAAACTTTCCTAGTTCATCAAAATGAACCACATGGTATGGGTCTACTCTGCCACTCTTTGGATCTAGAACTCTATATCCCTTTCCTCCAGGAGCATATCCAACCAGGATACCTGCTTTTGCTCTGGAGTCAAGCTTGTGTCTGCGCTCTTTGGGCACGTGGTAATAACAGACACTTCCAAACACACGTATGTGCTGCAGACTTGGGACTCTCCCGTGCCAAAGTTCAAATGGTGTGCATTCTGCACCCTTTGTAGGCAATCTGTTTTGCAAATAAATCGCCGTATTCGCCGCTTCACCCCATAGCTTCTGTGACAAGTTGGCCTCTTTTAACATGCACCTTGTCATCTCCATAATAGACCTAAACTTTCTCTCAGCAATGGAGTTCTGTTGAGGCGTGTAAGCAACTGTAGTTACATGTGCTATGCCTTCTTGTGCCATGATGGCCTTCATCTGCCGTGAGCAAAACTCTCCACCATTATCCGAAATTAAGGTGGAAGGAGCTCTCTGGAATTTGTTCTTCACCATGTTTAAGTACAGTTTGAACAATTCCGGTGTCTGACTCTTTTCTTCTAGAAAATATCCAACACAATATCTTGAGAAGTCATCTATAAATATCAGAATGTACTTATTGTTTCCTAGGGAAGGTACATTCAGCGGACCACATAGGTCAGTATGAACAGTGTCCATGACTTTTGTGCTTCTCTTCTCTGTACAACGTGGGAAGGAAGGCTTGACTGCCTTTTCAGTTATGCAAGTTGTACAGTTTGGCATTGGTGTACTGCAATTCTTTACCTGTAGACCTTTTACCAGATTTTCCTTCTGCATTTTCAGGATAACGTTGGTGTCCCTGTGTCCAAGCCTTTTGTGCCAGAGTTCCAGATCTGGTTGATCCTTTTTGCTGGGTTGTGCAACCCTTGCAGACTCATTCTCTGAAATATCAATCTCATACACATCATTGATTAGTTTGGCTTGAATAAACACTTCACCATCTTTTATCACATTGCATTGTCCATTTTTAAATATAATTTCAAAACCTTTCTTGTCCAAGCTAGACACACTTATTAGATTACAGTTCAGCTTTGGTGCATACTTAACATTACTCACTGTAGTATCAAAAGACTCATTGTTCACTTTGAAATTCAAGTTCAAAGATCCTGCACCTATTGACTTTATAACATTTCCATCAGCAATTTCAATCTCAGACTGTTTATTATTGTCTATTTCATTGAAATATTCCCTTTTATAACAGAAATGGCTGCTTGCTGCACTGTCCAGAAGCCACTTATTGCGCTTTCCTTCACAGCTCTGGAAAGCTACATTTCTTTCTTGCAATATCATTGCACGCCCACGACCCCCCTTCTTTTCGCCTTTTGGTGGAAAGGGGCGGGATTCATTCTTTGCAGATGCTCCATACTTGCGCTCAATATCCTTTAAGATTTGCGCTGCATCATCTCTGCTATTAATTGACGTCAGATGCTTATTGCGAAGTCCACTCAAAATTATGTGTCTGGCCTCGCTGTTCATGCGTTTCCAAGTTGCTATCTTTGCTAAATCCTCTTCTGTTTCGCCAGTAGGCATAGGATTTTCAATGGCATCCAAAACATTCCTTGCATCTAAAAATGCTATCAGGCGTCGTTTCCAAAATACGTAATTGTGGTCATCTAAAGCCATTAATCCTAGGTTAACTCCACTATTAAAATCTGCAAAAGCCATCTTGGAATCTCAAACTTCTAAAAATTTCTCAAAATTCAAAAATTTGCCAAAAATTCCAAAATCAAAATCTCTAAAAATATCTCAAAATGCAAAATAATCTTCACTGCCTCTGAGTTCTCAGTGCTGTAAACTCTGAGGGAGGGGAGGGGTAGCTAATCCCCTAGGCACACTGGAGAACAATAGACCATGTGCTTACCAGGAAGTTCTAACTGAAAAAATCCTACTCAGTTCAAAATCACAATCCAAAGCAATCCTTCAAAAATACACAAAAATACGCAGTCCTGGGCCGTAATAACCCTTTATGGGAATGTTAGGGATGTGGATTAGGATATATTATTAGATAGATCCTATCCAAGCTTGTGTTAGCAAGCTTCCAATATTAGCAGAGTGACATTCCCCTTTTGTGCGCAGCAAAGCATGTGCGTTAGATTCGCTAGAATCTCTATAACAATATTACACTTTATAGTTCAATATTACACTTCCTGGCAAAGGTCCCCTTTGTCCCTCTTAAAAGAAATACACAACACAGTGTTTATAAAATAAGATAGAGTTTACTTACAGTTTCATCCTGAGTTACAGCATAATCTCAGAAAGGCAGGCTTGCTTAGAAAAGTTACAAGTATATATACATCTAGAGACTACTTAGTAAAGTAAGACTCCATTTGGTCTCACTCTTGGCTGCAGGCCTAGAGTGAGAACCATGCTAACTGGAGATTCTCTGGAGATGTGTCCTCATCGAGGGAGGAAGTAGCTAAGAGAGAGAGTGATTGCAGGCTAGGGCTTTTGTCTAATCCAACTCATTTGCATGTCTGAGGGAACAGGAACTGACCTGTAGTCACGTGTCCCTCCAGGTGAGTTCCTGTTAGTGGACACTCTAGGAACTGTTGTGACTTGTCTGCCCCAGTGTTCCATCCCACACATATCACTTCTCTGTATCCTCTTTTCCAGGGTAAACATACCCAACTCTCTCAACTGTTCCTCATAAGGCGTAGGCGAGGGCGGGGATACAAGAAGATTCCTCCCACTCCAGACTTCAGAATCAGCCCTAGAAATTTACCAAAGAGTCTGGTGGTTCCTGGGGGTGGGGACTCTGCATGAGTCTCTGTTTCTGCTTTAATGTCCACAGCGTGATCTACAGAGCACCTGCTGAGATTTAGAAGAATTCTTGACTCAGCTTTTCTCAGATTCTTCAAGTCACATCACCCTCCAGTTGACTCCTTGGTTGTCTAAGCAAGCTGTTAAGTCAAACATGTTGACTGAGAAATAACTTGAGGCAGTCAAGAAGAAACTTCGAGATGAAGACAATATGTAGAGACTTTAAAAAAGACTGGGAACCATTTATGTTGTACTTACAGAAACATTGTAAAGAAGTGGACTCACTAGCAGGGTTTGAGTAAACACAATTAACAAATCAAAGATAGAGATTAAGATGTAAAAATTGGAAAAGAACAAGAACAGAACAAGAATCAATTTAAAGAATGCAATATTAAGGTATAAGAAAATAAACAGGAGAACTTAATATGTAAAGAACCAGAAGAGGAGGTTGAGGGAAGTCGTGGGGGTGGGGGATATGGGAATTGCATACAGTGGTGCCTCGCTTAACAAACGCCCCGTAAGACAAAATTTTTGCTTAAAGAAAGGATTTTTCTAGTGGAGGTTGCCTCGCTAGACAAATTCATTTTACGAAAAATTCGCCTAGCGAATTGCAGTTTCCCATAGGAATGCATTGAAATTCAATTAATGCGTTCCTATGGGCAATTTTTTTAAAAAAAAAATATTCAATGCATTCCTATGGGATTCGCTAGACAAATTTTTCGTTATAAGAATAGACCCGTGGAACGAATTAAATTCGTCTAGTGAGGCACCACTGTATTTCTTTTTCTCTGAGATAATGTCATTGCGATGAATATAAAACTCTAAAATTTATTGAAAACTATTTTTCCTATGAAAAAAGAGAGTTAAGAAGGTGGCTGCTGCTGCACACATGCAGCGAGACAAGCAGGGGGAAGGTCGTTGGCGAGATCTGAGCCATGGAATTAAGCAGGGCAGAGAAAAAGTCCTTCTTCATCCACTGTTAAACTATGGAACTCCCTTCCCCAGGAGGTAATGATGGCTTTATAAATCCATGCAGTAGGAGAGGGCTTTCAACAGCTATTCACCATGATGGCTCTGCTCTGCTGCCACAGCCAGAGCTAGCAATGCTTCTGGGTACTGGTTGCTGGAAATCGCTGAAAGAGAGAGCTCTCTTGTGGTCGCATCCTGCCTACAGGTCTCCCTTTGGGGCATCTAGTGAGAACAGGATGCTTGGCTAGACGAGTCATTGGTCTCATCCAGCTGCCGTCTCTTGTGTCTTTATGTCCTTATGATTGTTCAGTCATAGAATCATAGAATTTTAGAGCTGGAAGTGTTCCTGAGGGTCATCTAGTCCAACCCCTGCAATGCATCCATGACAAATGACCATCCAACCTCTGCTTAAAAACCTCCAATGAAGGAGAGTCCTCACCCTCCCAAGGGAGACCACTCCACTGCCAAACTGCCCTTACTGTCAAAAAGTTCTTCCTGATGTGGAGTCAGAATCTCCTTTCTTGTAACTTGTAACCATGGGTTCGAGTTCTACCCTCCGCAGCAGGAGAGAACAAGCTAGCTCCATCTTCAATGTGACAGCCCTTGAGATATTTGAAGATGGATCTCCTATCTCCTCTCAGTCTCCTCTTTTCCAGGCTAAACATACCCAGCTCCCTCAACCGTTCCTCACAAGGCTTAGTTTCCAGACCCTGGATCATCTTGGTTGCCTTCCTCTGCGCAACTTCCAGGTTGTCAACCTCTTTAAATTGTGGCACCCAGAACTGGACACAGTATTCCAGGTGTGGTCAGACCAAAGCAGAATAGAGTGGCACTATGACTTCCCTTGATCTGGACACTAGACTTCTGTTGACGCAGCCTAGAATAGCATGAGCTTTTTTGCTGCTGTCCTGTGGAACGCCCTCCCATCAGATGTCAAAGAAATAAACAACTATCTGGCATTTAGAATACATCTGAAGGCAGCCCTGTTTAGGGAAGTTTTTAATGAATGGTGTTTTGATGTATTTTTAGTCTTTCGTTGGAAGCTGCCCAGAGTGGCTGGGGAAGCCCAGCCAGATAGGCGGGGTATAAATAATTAAGTTGTTGTATAAGTAGTTGTTGTTGTCAACATCATCATCACCATTACACTGTTGACTCATGTTCAGCTTGTGGTTTATTAA
Source organism: Zootoca vivipara (assembly GCF_963506605.1). Lineage (NCBI taxonomy): Eukaryota > Metazoa > Chordata > Lepidosauria > Squamata > Lacertidae > Zootoca > Zootoca vivipara. Next base: position 94,339,576 of record NC_083282.1, read on the forward strand.
GACCCCCTGGATCCTTTTTCACATGTACTGCTTGCAAGCCTGACTGCCAAGAGCCCTTTCCCCTCCATGAGTTTGCCTAATCCTCTTTTAAAGCCACCCAGGTTGGTGGCCACCTCTGCCTCCTGCAGCAGTGAGTTCCACAGTTTAATTCTGCACTATGTGAAGCACAACTTTCATTTCTCTGTTCTGAAACTTCCAAGATTCAGCTTCACTGGATGTCCATGAGTTCTAGAGTTGGGAGAGAGGGAGAATTCTTTTTCTGCGTCCGCTTTCTCAATTCCAGATATAATTTCATACGCTTAAGTCATGTTGCTTCTTACTCCACAACACAGCAAAAAGGCCTGCAGGTGTCACATTGGCTAAAGTTCCACAGAAAAAAGTAAAGCTGACAGAGGATGACGATGATGACGATGAAGATGACGACGAAGATGATGATGAAGACGGCAAGATGGTGAAGAAGATGATGAAGACGACGATGAAGATGATGATGACAATGAGGAGGAGGAGGAAGAGAAGGGAACAAAAGTAAAGCTGACGATGATGAAGATGAAGACGATGATAATGAAGAGCAAGCTTGAAAAGAGAAGATACTGAGGTGTATTTTCTGGAATATAGATTGCACAGAAGATTGTGAATGAAGAGAACACATCTGCATCACCTTAAATTATTCAGTTCTCTGCTTTATTTCCCTCCCATTGCTGAAGATGGGATTGTTGAGTTGTACATTACTGTATTTTTGTTGGTTAGCTTCTTAAACATTTGTTTAATGTTGTACTGTTTTAATGCTTGATTGGGAGCCACCCAGAGTGGCCGGGGAGACTCAGCCAGATGGGCGGGGTACAAATAATAAGTAGTAGTTGTTGTTGTTACTCACAGTTTCTCAAAAGGATTGAGACCTACCCCCTCCCTGTGAATGCCACACAGAGCCCCAGTTTTCAGGTGGGGGCGGCAATGGTGGCGTATTGTCCCCTAGGGAGAACATGGGGCTCATCATCCAGCTAGAGGGGGCTCTTTCTCCAGCTGTGCCACAATTGACTTGGTCACTGAAAAGCCCGCTCATTCATTTTCAAGCTCAACAAGTGCAGCCTTAATTTCCCCTGGAAATGCGTTTGCATTTCGCCCCCTCCTCCTCCTTCCTCTGCCACAACTTTTGTTTGGCAACGGCCAGACATACACCCAGCCTGGGGGGGTGTGCTCTCTGGATGAGTATATAAGTGGACAGACGCCAGGCAGGGGAGCTAAGCTAGGAGCTCCTTTTGCAGAAGCAGAGCCAGGCATTGCAGGACTCCTGTGACGGGCAGCATGGCAGAAGGTAAAAAGAGAAAAGGGAAAGGAAAGGAAGAGACAGCTCTGTAGGAACACTTCTCTCTGGCTTTGGGGGCTTTGGGATTCTGTCTTCTTCCCACTGTCTTTCTGCAAATGCTTTTTGCCTAATTGTAATATGATCATTGCAAAAGGATACTGTGTGTGCATGCATGCTAACTTCAGGACGAGCATGTTCCAAGTCGACTCACCGACTCTATTAATGGCAACCTTGTCGAAACAAACTGCACTATTTTTACTCCTTGAACCTAAACTGTCCACTCAGTTGTTGAAAGATGTTCCGATTGTTAGTTGTTGTTTTTGTTTTTTTAAAAAGAAGAAATTCTCAATTGGAAAAAGTTGGGGTAAACAAGCTAAAGCAGTTATGTGAGTTTTGGGGCAGGCAGCAATTAATTTATCTGTATAATACTGAAATCATTTTTAGTAATTTTTGCTTTTAAGTAAGAAAAAAAATACCCCCATAAAAGAGGGAAACTTTGGTATCTGAAGAAGTGTGCATGCACACGAAAGCTCATACCAAAATAAAAACTTAGTTGGTCTTTAAGGTGCTACTGAAGGAATTTTTTTTATTTTACTTTGGAAGAAAAAGTTGGAATGTTTGAATAGGGTTTGCAGGCAGTTGCTAGAAAATGAAATATATGTATTTATTTCAGAGTGCTTCTTGCACATCCAGAATTTATAACAGTTACAGCCCAATGGGATGTTGTTCTGCACAAACCCCACTGTAATTAAATCCCTGTCTTTCAGCTGAATATTTTCTGCAGCTATTCCTCGCATTGGCCAAGGAGACAAATCCGCTTTCTTGCTTTCTGCCCTTGGGTTTCGCTTTCAGAAACTCATCTTCAGATTCAGAATGGACATCCTGCAGGTCTATGCAAATAACTGCTTTAGCGCGAAAAATTGTAGAGAATTCCTTCTGCAGGTCTTGGCTTCCTTTCATCTTCCTCAACACCCTTCTCTGAAGTTTAATTCTTGATTCCTCCATGTCCTTGTTATTAATAGGAAAAACACTGCTGGGTCTCTCAGGAGAGAATGGGTCATGAGATCCACCGCTTAAGAACAGGGGCTCTTGGCTTTGCTTTTTTCACAGACCAGTTTCATCTTCATCCGAGGTCTCCTAAAGCAATGCTCATTTCGGATCAGCTTTGCAAAATTTACACTTTCCTAGCACTTAGCAAAACCTGAGTTGGTAGCTTATACGACTCAGCCTCTTTCAAGACTCCAGCTGCTTTGCAAACTTCCTAAGCATGAGCTGGTCTAAACCCTTGCAGGGGAGATTTGCAAGACCACCTCTCCTCTCCCATTGGGATGGGCACGAGGGCTATTTCTGAAGCCCCAGGTTCAAATCTCAGCTCAGCTGTGAAATTCACCAGTGTGGTCAGTCACCAGCACCATTACTTGGCTTCGCTTACCTCACAGGGTTAAGTCCTTGTGAAAATTGACAAGCCCCCTTCAGCTGGACTCTTCGGGTTTTCTCCCTTGGGAAGCTTCCTCCCATTCTTCTGCTTTTTTACAAGAACAAAGAAGAAGCCATCAACCTGGGAAGGGGCCAGAATCTCTTTCCCCAGAGGTTTCTAAACAGAGGTTGGAGAGAGACTGTCCGGGATTCTTCTGCTGTGATTCCAGCATTGCAAGGAGGTTGGACTAGGTGACCCCAAGATTCTATGGGGTGATTGTCTGTATGCTTTTGGCCCTTTTCTTTTCCAGTGATGCTTTACCAAGGAGTCCATTGGCCCTTGCAAGCCAGTGCAACCTCTTTCCTCAGGAATATCGACATAGATGTTGTTCATGTAGCATAACACCAAGTTTGCTTTCTTGCGGTGTGCCTCCGTGTCCATGTGTGGGCACTGGCAATGGGGGCAGGGAGAGAAAAATGGAAAGAGAGCCCTGGGGTTATGGCACATGTGCAATCGTAACCGATACAAATTCAGAAGTTGGAAAAAGAACCTGCCCAGGCTCTGGTGTGTGTGTGTGTGTTTTAATTCTATTAGGGTTTTATTGCTTTCTAATGACAAAGAGTCAGACACGACTAAACAACTAAACAACAACAATGATTCTCTTTGGTATGTTTTTAGCTTTTTTAAAATTGACCTCTCATTTAAATTTATGTAAGCTGCCGGTTTGGGAAAGGGATAGGACAACAACAAGAACAACAAACAGCAACAACATCAGTAGCAGATCATTAAGGCATATTTGTTCCACTTTGGAAATAGCTCCAAAATCTGGGCATGGGGGGATTCAGATAGAAACATAGACCGTAGGAAGATTCCTTGTTCTGAGTCAGACCTTTGGTCCATCTGGCTACTGTACAACTCTGGTGACTTCCGAGTTGGGTTCCTGCAATGTGCTCCCCATGGGGCTGCCCTTGGAGAAACTCAGGAACTTCCGTTGGCCCAAAATGCAGCAGCCCGATTTCTAGGGTTCCCAGAGCCGTCCTTCCTACTGAGCTGACTGGCGCGTTGTGCCAGAGCGCCGGCCTCTCAGGGGCACCCCAGCGAGCTCCCAGGCACTTTCGGTGCGCTGTTCCCACCACGCCCCCTCGCAACAGCAGGCTGGCTAGCCGCCATTACAACGGTGCCTAGCAAGCCTGTTGGGGGGGGGGCGCCGGAGGGATTTTTGCGCACAGCGCTGGATACCCTTAAGGCAGCCTTGTGGGTTCCATTTAGATCTCACACAACCCCTGTTTTAAATGAGCTGTGCCGGTTGCCATTTCGTTTCCAGGTGCCATTCCAGGTGCTCCTCAGGCCCCAAATACCTGAAGGACCACCTTCCCTCTTGAATGCTGCAAAGGATAGAGAGGGGCCCTCTTGGTAGTCCCTCCACTTTCAGAGGCCCAGGGGCAGAGGGCCTTCTCTGTGGTGGCCCCCAAGCTGCAGAATCCCCTCTCCATGGAGGTGGGCCTGGCACCTTCACTGTGCATTCTGCAGAGGTTGCTGATGACGCATCTTCTTACTCTGGCTTTTTATACCTGAGGTGTGTGGTTTTAGGACCCACCTCATTTTAATAATAATAATAATAATAATAATAATAATAATAATAATAATTTATTTATACCCCTCCCATCTAGCTGGGTCTCCCGAGCCACTCTGGGTGGCTTCCAATAGAATATTAAAACAGAATAAGATATCAAACATTAAAAACTTCCCTAAACAGGGCTGCCTTCAGATGTCTTCTAAAAGTCAGATAGTTGTTTATTTCCTTCACAACTGAAGGTAGGGCATTCCACAAGGCGGGTGCCACCACCGAGAAGGCCCTCTGCCTGGTTCCCTGTAACTTCACTTCTTGCAGTGAGGGAACTGCCAGAAGGCCCTTGGAGGAGGACCTCAGTGTCCGGGCTGAATGATGGGGTGGGGGTGGAGATGCTCCTTCAGGTATACAGGGCTGAGGCTGTTTTATAGCTGCAAGTTGTTTTAAATTGTTTTTAATGCTGTGACCCACTCTGGGGTGAAGGGCAGGAAATAAAAAAATTAAAGCTCACTACAGTATTATCTACCCCGACTGGTAAGGGGGTTTCTGGCAGGAGTTTCTCGCAGCCCTATTTGGAGACACTGTCCGGGACTGACCCTGGGACCTTTCACATGCAAAGGCCATGAGCTGTGTGCTCTTCCTTAAATGAGGATTGTTTCAGAAGCATCCGTGCTCGCAGAAGGGCTGTTCCATGACCCGTTCCTCTCCTCTTTCCCTGCGTGTAATAGCTGCATGTAGATTTACAATCGCCAGCCGCTGCACATTCACTAGACCCCAAAGAGCGCTGACTGTGCACGGGCCGCCCAATTACACAAGGACTACGACAGATGTCAACTTCTCTGCTACTGGCAGATCTAGGTTGGCACCTTTCCAAGCTGTCAGCACAGAGGAGATAGTGGGAAAAAAAAATACCACCAGTTGCCTCATTTTGCCGGATGCTCACGTGAGAGTCTGTGTTAGAAGTTTAAGAGAGTGTGGCTGACTTGCAAGGGAGGAACTAGGGACTAAAGAGGCCCACAACCAGGAGGAGGATTCTCAACAGCAGCTTTAATAATAATAAACATAATAATAATAATCAAAATAAACACAACATGAACTCTGCTGGATGAAACCAATGGCCCGTCTAGTCCAGCATCTGATTCTCCCAGTGGCCAACCAGCTTCCACCAATGTGCTGCCCTGTTCCATAGCTAATCTTTGGAACTCCCTCCTGCAGGAGGCAGAAATGGCAACCCACTGGGGTAGCTTTAAAAGAGGATGAGGTCAATTCATGGAGGAAGAGAGGGCTATCGAAGGCTATAAGCCACAATGGCTATGATCTGCCTTCACGGCTGGAGGCCATGATGTTACTGAGTACCAGTTTCTGGAGGGCACAAAGGGTGGGAAGCTCATAGAATTACAGAGCTGTAGAGATGGATGGCACCCCAAGGGTCATCCAGTCCAACCCTGGGCAGCACAGGAATCACAGCTAAAGAATTGCTGGTAGGTAGCCATCTAACCTCTGTTTGGAAACCTCCGCCCCCTTCCAAGTTAGTCTGTCCTCTTGCTGAATGGCTCTTGCAATCAGAAGGTTCTTTCCAATCTTCAGTCTGGATCTCCTCCTTGTCATTTGAATGCTTTGGTTCGGATTCTAACCTGTGGAGCCAGTGGTGTAGCGCGCACACACACATACACACACACACACACACTGCCTGGGGCAGAGCCTTTTTTTTAGGAGACCAGCCGAAGTTGTTTAGCTTTTTTGAGGGACAGACAGTGGCTCCCGTGCCTTGCAGCCCCCATGATGCCCAGCAGCTCCAGGGTACTCAATGTGCACCACTACTGTGTAGAGCAGCAAACTTGCTCCACTTTTCATATAAGAGACCTTTATGTACTTTAAGGTGTGTCTAAACCACAGAGACTAGGCCTAGGGCTTGCCGATCAGAAGGTTGGCAGTTCGAATCCCCGTGACGGGGTGAGCTCTCGTTGCTCGGTCCCAGCTCCTGCCAACCTAGCAGTTCGAAAGCACGTCAAAGTGCAAGTAGAAGGTAAACGGTGTTTCCATGTGCTGCTCTGGTTCACCAGAAGCGGCTTTGTCATGCTGGCCACATGACCTGGAAGCTGTACACCGGCTCCCTCGGCCAATAATGCGAGATGAGCACCGCAACCCCAGAGTCGGTCACGACTGGACCTAATGGTCAGGGGTCCCTTTACCTTTACCTTTAAGCTTTGCAGGTTAATTAGGGACTTTTGAAGTAGTGAGCAACTAATAAATTGAAGAAATAATAAATAATAATGTTTTGGATGACATGTTGCTCAAGAGACAGGCAGGAAGGGGTCAATTGTGTGTATCTTCACCCTGAATTGTGGCCCATAAACAGTTGGCTTGCTTTCTTCCCCACTCAGTTGAGGATTAGGGTACCCTCTCCGAAAGGACCCACCTTATTGCTGTAATTTTAAATTGTTTCAAACGGTTTTTAAATATTGTGTTTTAATTTCTTGCAACCTGCCAAGTGTGACTTGAATCCATCCTATCTTGGCATCTCTTCCTTGTTAGCCTTGCTGGTGGTGAAAAGGGAGGACTTTGCCTCATCTTCCCAGAACGGGCTGTTCTGCCCTGACTAACGGAGAGCCTTGTGTCCTGTGACACATTTCTTCAAGGTCAAGGGGAAAGCAAATGTGGAAATGGAGCAGCAGACACTGTTCCCAAAACAAGTAATTTGGGAAAGCACTTCTCCCTTCCAGCCAGGGCTGGTTCCTTCTTCCATGCACACCATCGCCAGATGGAAAGTGCAATGGTGGCCATCACAGGTTAAGCACCAGAGACGGGGCTTTCACACTGAACACAGAGGAGTTTTTTCCCGATTTCCTGTTCATTCCAGTGGGAAGTCCTGCAAGGATTATGCCTGTAAGGTGGGGGAAATGATCGCACTAGACAATAGCTACACTAGAGGTACTTGGCAGGGGACTGTAAAATTCAGAAAGTTTTGAGGACATTCCCTCAGATGCTTTCCTGTGGTTTTAATGTTCCCACAACCTGAGCAACTCCTGTTTTGACCAAAAGGAAAAGACTGTCCTCAGCTACAAAGAATTTAATGATCATGCATTTAGACTGGCAGGCGATTTCAGGACACGGATATTTTTCTTGCAACACACCTTGGACTCAAGGCAGTGCATTCACAGCACTAGCGTTCCTTTTTCAAAAGTATTTTTAAAACATAGTCTACAGTATTGATAAACAAAATAAACCAAACATAAAGAGCTTTGAGAAATCCTGTTACAGCTGGCTGAAAGCAGCCTAAAGTTGGACATTATAATTTAACTTGTTCCAAAATGTTACAAAAAATACCCGTCGGTCCATAAACCTGCTAGGCTGGTTTATAAGTCTTCTTTTGTAGTAAGTTAGCTTGATGCTAGTTACGAGGGACTAGATTTTCTCAACCCACTTCGATATTGTAGGGATAGGAGTTTTAGCTATCCTAAGTGTTGCCTCTAAAGCCTGAAAGGGTTTGGGGATGGGGGTCCCTCTGTTCTAGGAGCATCTGTCGCAAATGCCCTTTTTTCATTTGTGTTCCCAGCCTGATGGGACATAGGTGGCAATTAGGAAGGGGCTCTTGATCAGCGCAGGACCCCTGGCATTTGAGATGGCAAGAAGGGCAGAAACTGGGCCTCCCATTTGTTCACAGAACTGATGGATGGAAACCAAACCTTATAAGACAAATCCTATTTCCCTTTAGGTACCAGGCAAATACCTTCTAATTTGTTTAGGCTGCTATAGTACTTTTGAGGACCAAGTTCAAGATGTTACTATTAGTCTGTTGTTGTTTAGTCGATTAGTCGTGTCCGACTCTTCGTGACCCCATGGACCATAGCACGCCAGGCACTCCTGTCTTGCACTGCCTCCCGCAGTTTGGTCAAACTCATGTCCGTAGCTTCGAGAACACTGTCCAGCCATCTCGTCCTCTGTCGTCCCCTTCTCCTAGTGCCCTCAATCTTTCCCAACATCAGGGTCTTTTCCAAGGATTCTTCTCTCCTCATGAGGTGGCCAAAGTATTGGAGCCTCAGCTTCACGATCTGTCCTTCCAGGGAGCACTCAGGGCTGGTTTCCTTAAGAATGGATAGGTTTGATCTTCTAGCAGTCCATGGGACTCTCAAGAGTCTCCTCCAGCAGTCTCCTTCATGGATCAATGCCTTGTCGTGGCGAAGGGGCTTGAATAACTCAGAGAAGCTATGAGCTATGCCATGCAGGGCCACCCAAGATGGACAGGTCATAGTGGAGAGTTATGACTAAACGTGATCCACCTGGAGAAGGAACTGGCAAGCCACTCCAGTATCCCTGCCAAGAAAACTCCATGGACAAAGACTATTAGTCTATAAAGCCCTAAACAACTTGGCTTACCTATGAGATCCTCCCCCCCCCCCATGCATCCATGAAACCACTTCAATTGGTGGTTCCACATTTATAAGAATTTGATCTTTCAGTGCAGCACCACCAAGCCTTTGGAACTCCTTCCCTCTTGATATCAAGCAGGCGCCTTGACTGTACTGTATTCCTTTTGGCGCCTGCTAAGAACATTCTTGTTTAGACAAGCCTGCTTAGGAAGTTGGTGTGAATTTTGACCTCTTTTAGTATTTTAGCTTTTTATGTTTTAAGCTATGGCTGCATTTATTTATTTTATTGTTTTACCTTTTCGTAAACCGCTTTGACAGCTTTTTAAAAATACAGTCAAGCAGTGTATAATTTTTTATGAAACAACTAAATAAATAATAACATTCACGGCCCCAAGGTTTGGTGAAAGCTTCCGGCTTTAAATGAAGTTGTGGCAAATTCATGGAGGAGGGTGGGCGCGAGGGAAGGGTCTGTCAAGAGCTGTCAGTCAAGGTGGCTTTCTGGGACAAACGAAGGGCTCATCCAAACTCCTTTTTGCAACCTGCTTTCCAAGCACAGGCCAGTGCTTTAAAGCTCCATGTCCAAACAGGGGGGGGGGTGTTGGGGGTTGATCCTGATTTACCACTGAATCAGAGGAAACAGCAATCTGCAGGAAACTCGATTGCAGTTTGCTCCAGTTCAGCAGTAAAATGTGGGTTTTCCCCGGGAAACTGCTGGGACCAAAACAAAGCTTTAAACCCCCAGACCTGTACCTAGAAACAGGGCACACAAGGAGGCCTGGATGAGGCCAAAGTTGGAAGCCACATCCTGGGGAAGAAGGGCAAGAATGGCTATTTCCTCTGTGCCCAGGGACACCTGATCCGCCAGTGTGTGAAACAGCACATTAATCTATGTGGACCTTTGGTCTCATCCAAAGATGCTCTTTTTAATTTTTTACTTAAGCTCTTATTATTTTAATACTAATGATGATGATAATAATAATGATGCAGAATTGGGAATACAACATTGCAAAACACCCCAGCTGCCAGACAACTGTGCATCTAGGAGGTTGAAACTCCTGGAAAAATACGATCCAGCAAGCGAGAGCCGTTAAACTTTGCTTTGTTCATTTCCCCCAAGGAAGGTGAAGAGGGGATGGGATGGGGGTCTGTTTCATGTTGGAAAGGAAGCAACAATAGCAACGGGGTGATTAACACTCCAACCAGCTGCCAGCAAGAGGGGGACGGGCTCTTTCCAAAGAGGCCCCCATCCTCCTGACTGTTGCTGCTCCTGCAGCCAAGTGGATCGTCACAGGCTTGAACTTAGAATCAGAGGAACACCCCTGGCCAGAAATATAAGTTATTTCCACCGCTGCGTGGAAAGTGCCTAAGGATTAGGCCACACAAACACACTCACCCCTCCCTGCAGTTTCTCCACTGAAAGTTCCTCCAAAGGCTGCTTTTGTTTTTGTTTTTTTTTAAAAAGAAGAAAGGTGGGAGAGATACATGTTCAAGTGGTTTGGTTTAAACCTCACCCACACCTCTACCTGACCTGTATTTTGATAACAACATGAGAAGAGCCTTCTGGATCAAATTCTTACATTGCACGGGGTTGGGCTACAATTCTATGATCAATCTTGCCTCGAGGAGTTCCAGAGATGCTGATTCCACCACCTACCTCAGCAGCCCAGCCCTATTCCCTAAACTGGTTTGATTCTAATGTACATCCCTATGATTTAGAGCTTGCTTCTGTATTCACTGGAACTGTTAAGAAGAGGCAGCTGGATGAGGCCAACCCCCTTTTCTCACAGTGACCAACCAGATGCGTCTTCTAGGAAACCTGCAAGCAGGATCCGAGCAACTCTCCCCTCCTGAGATTCAGAAGCATCGCTGCCTCTAACTGTGGAGACTGGGCAGAGCCATTGTGGCTTATAGCCCTCAATAGCCCTCTCCTCCTCCCAGAATTTGTCCGATCCTCTTTTAAAGCCATCTAAGTCGGTGGCCACCCCCTGGCCTCCTGGGGAAGTGAGTTCCACAGCTTGACTATGCGCTGCGTGAAAAAAGGACTTTCCTTCTCCTTTACCCTTGCAGATCTCCAGCTAGAAACATGGGACCTGGAATGCGAGCGCAACAATCGGGACCACCGGACCTCCGAAAACGGCAACCGGCAGCTCATCGTGCGCAGGGGGCAGCCGTTCACCATCACCCTGCACTTTTCTGGGAGGGCATACCAGGAAGGCGTGGACCAGCTCACATTCCACGTTGAGACAGGTGAGTCCTCCTCGATGCTCCTAGCACATCCTCCTCCATCATGCTGCCTTCTGGACTTGGCTGGACCACAACTCCCAGGGCGCTGGAGTTCTGCAGCCTCTGGAGGGCACCAGGTTCCTCAAAATCAGTGGCAAGCAAGTAGACAGGTAGTGTTGCGTAGTGGTTAGGGTGCTGGACTGGGACCTGGGAGAGGCCAGGGTTCAAATCCCTCCCCCCGGCCATGAAGTTCTTCCAGGGTGACTTGGGCCCAGTCGCTGCCTCTCAGCCTAGCCTACCAGGCATTATATTAATAAAACAAATAAATATTGTTGGACTTTAGAGAACCAGTGGTGGTACTGTAGTTAAAGAGCTGGTCTGGGACCTGGGAGATCAGGGTTCGAATCCCCCCTCTCTCAGCTTGACCTACCTCACAGGGTTGTTGTGGGGATTAAATGAGGGTGGGGGAGCCCCATGGGGAAAATGATGGGGGTATAAATGCAAGAAATAACTACGGATTAAGGCAGCGCTGCTCTTAAGGCGGAGGTTCAGCCCACCAACCTGTGCATAGGACTGAGCTGGACATTTGATGAGACTGTGAGAATCCATGCTCCACATGTGGGCCACAGGTCTGGATCTTGACCTCACCACACAAATCCTGGTCCTCAGTGCTCTCTGGTGCATTGCTGGCTCGCGCCTGGGAACTGAGTCTGAATGTTTCCCCCAGTCTCAAGACTGCTTTTTAATGTGACTCTGGCGAAATGTCACTGGGGTGAAGTAGCTTTGAATGCTGGGGCCAAATGGGTGGAAGGGCTTGATGTAAACTGAAATAGCAGCCTAAAACTCATAATAATACACCTTAAGGGTTTTTAGCCCTGTTTCCAGGACTAAGACGATAGAAAACCTCAGTGGCCGGCACTGGCATCGTAGATCACAGAAGGGACTCCAAAGGTCATCTAGCTCAACCCCTCTCAATGCAAGGATCCCTGACAGGTTTAAAAAACCTCAGTTTGAAAACCTCCAGTGAAGGAGACTTCACTACTTTCCGAGGGAGTTGAGTTAGCAGCTGCCTCTGCCCAGAATGGCTGGGGCAACCCAGTCAGAAGGGTGGGGTACAAATAAAATCTCTATTATGATTATTACTAAGTAATTGTGCAGGCCCGCTTTTGCTCCTTTCCAATCCAGCCAAGCATTTTTTTCTGACTTTAATAAAAAAAAACCAGCCAACAACTTGGTTCCTTCTTTTTTCCTGATTATTTTTGCCAAATTTCCCTTATTGTTCTTCTGTGGACAATGCAGCAGGGAAAGGAAAACCTGGCAGAGGATGGGTGACCTCCGTCCCTTGCCAGAGTCCTCTCTCTCTCTCGCTTTGTTGTTGGGCTCAGGAGATGCTGGCGGAAAAAAAAGGGAGTCATCCTCCTGGAATTTTGCAGCAGGGGGGCCCTGGAAATCCATTTCATTTTGGCCGGTGGCTACAGAGGTGTTGCAAAAGCAAACAAGGGGGGACTTTTGTGGAGGAAGCAGGAATGGAAAGAGAGAGCAAAAGATCCAGTTTCTGCTGTGAGAAGAGGGGGGGAGCTGTGCGGGGAGCAGCTGGAGGAAGAGAGGCAGCTTTAAGGGGATGGACAGGACTTGCGCAGGTTGGGAAGCTGGGATTTGGCAGTGGAAGGAGCTGACTACATTTAGAATCATAGAATCATAGAATCATAGAGTTGGAAGAGACCACAAGGGCCATCCAGTCCAACCCCCTGCCGAGCAGGAAACACCATCAAAGCATTCTTGACATATGCCTGTCAAGCCTCTGCTTAAAGACCTCCAAAGAAGGAGACTCCACCACACTCCTTGGTAGCAAATTCCACTGCCGAACAGCTCTTACTGTCAGGAAGTTCTTCCTAATGTTTAGGTGGAATCTTCTTTCTTGAAGTTTGAATCGATTGCTCCGTGTCCGCTTCTCTGGAGCAGCAGAAAACAATCTTTCTCCCTCCTCCATATGACATCCTTTCATATATTTGAACATGGCTATCATATCACCCCTTAACCTTCTCTTATCCAGGCTAAACATACCCAGCTCCCTAAGGCGTTCCTCATAAGGCATCGTTTCCAGGCCTTTGACCATTTTGGTTGCCCTCTTCTGGACACGTTCCGGCTTGTCAGTATCCTTCTTGAACTGTGGTGCCCAGAACTGGACACAGTACAATTTAGCCTGGAAAAGAGAAGGCTGAGAGGGGACAGGAGAGCCACCTTCAAACATCAGGTGGGCTGCCATTTTCTCCTGCTCTGGAGGGGAGGACCTGAATCCATTATCCAAGTTACCTGGAACCAATTATCTGACCAAATATTAGGAAGAACGTTCTAGTGGTATGAGCCATTTGACAGTGGGAACAGACTCCCTCGGGAGGTGGCGGACTCTCCTTCCTTGGAGGTTTTTAAGCAGAGGTTGGGTGGCCATCTGCCAGGGATGCATTGGCCAAGATTCCTGCACTGCATGGGGTTGGGCTAGATGTCCTTGGGGGCACCTCCCAGCGCCACAGTTCTGTGATTCTAAGAGCCAGTATTTCTCTAACTTCATACCTTCCAGCCCTGCCTGTTCTTTTCCTGTGTGAGGGCTCTGTTACCTTTTCCTGGTTTGTCGAAGCAGAAGTGTCCTGCCACATCGTTGGCACATGAAATCCAGCCCTCGGCATTCCTCTCTGAGCATAATGCTTTCAGACAGGGAGATGGCAATTTGACAGTGCAAAGACGTCTTGCCCCAGGATTTAAGAACATAAAAAGATCCTGCTGGATCAGACCAAGAACACATCTAGTCCAGCATCTTCTTCTCACAGTGGCAGACCAGATGATCGGTGGGAAGCTTGCAAGCAGGATCTGAGCACGAGAGCAACACTCTCCCTTCCCGAGGTTTCCAGCATAGCTGCCCTCAACTCTGGAGGCAGAACAGAGCCATCCCAGCTACCGGTAGTAGCTTTCCATAGCCCTCTACTTCAGGGATTTGACCAATTCTCATTTAAGGCCATCTAAACTGGCCTTAACTCCCTGCCTCCTGTGGGAGGGAGTTCCATAGTTTAACTATGTGTTGTGTGAATAATGACTTTCTTTTATCTGTCCTGAATCTTCCAATGTTCAGCTTCATTGTATGTCCTTGTGTTTTAGTGCTAGAAGACAGGAGAGGGCCTCTCCTCCTCCTCCTCCTCCTCCTCCTCTTGCATCAAACCATACCAGATCCTGACACAGCTGTGGGGTTCATGAAATACCCTGCAATAATGTCCAAGAACAAAACAAATAGAAAATCTGGACTCGTGTCATCCTCACCCTTGTGGCAACTCTGCAGCAGGAGCCCCACAGAGAATTTGCTTTGGGGGTTACCAGTTTAAATGATTCCTTGCAGGGATTAATTGATACATACAGGGACCTTCCAGACAGATGTTGAATGGGCAGTTGATGCTCCTCATGAACACAAACTTCTTTGTGGCATCCCCATGAAATCATAAACATCAAATGGCATCCAGGATACTTTCTCCCCATGGATTACCAATTAAGCTCCCACCTGTGATTCCTGCATTTCAGGGGTTGGTTTGGACGGCTCTTGGGTCCAAACACTACAATTCTATGATTCTATAAATGCTCCTAATAAATGCCTTTGGCTCCATTGCTTCTCCCAGGACAAAGCCCTTTTCAGACTGGGATGGGAGAAGGAGGGGATGGGATGGGATGGAGGCTCCCTGAGATCTCCGACCCCATTTTATCTCGCAGCCTCAGGCAGCCAGTGGTGAGTTGAAGAGGACAAGGGCAGGAAACAAAAGGAGGAAGCTCTCCCCTGGTTTGGCCTCTCCCACAGTTCTCTGTGTGGCTTGCAAGGAAGGAGGACTCCCACTTTGCCCTTCCCTTTTCCAGATAAAACAAAGAAAGTAAAGCACCCAGAGCAGAGCTCGGTCTCAGCTTCTTCAGCCCCAGGTCCAGGGATTAATTCACACACAGCGCCAAGAGGTCACTGCTTGGTTTTGCTTAAGAGGTTAAGAACATCAGACGAGCGCTGCAGGATCCGGCCAAAAGACCATCTAGTCCACTCAGCGGCGTAGGTAGCCGCCTGGCTGCCCGGGGTGGCAAACGCGAGAGCACCCCGCTGGGGGGGGCGGGGTGTCTGTTGCGCGCATGCGTCGCATGTCATGACGTATGCATCATGATGCACTACGCACGCGTCATGATGCATGTGTCATGACATGTGGCGCATGCACCACGGCGCATGGCGCATGCACAGGAAGCATGCACCACAGCACCACGGCAAACCCCACGAGCAAGCCGCAGAGTGAGGCCGTCTCGCTTGCATCGGGGTTTCTCCTCCATGGTGGCGGTGCTGCCCGGGGCAGCATGCCCCTGCCCCCCCTATTACTACGCCACTGAGTCCGCTGTCCTTTTCTCACTGGGCCAACCAGTTGCCACAGTCAGAGGCAGCCATGCTTCTGAATCCCAGTTGCTGGAAATTTCAGGAGGGAAGAGTGTTGCTCTTGTGCTCGGATCCTGCTTGCTGGTTCGCCACAGGTATCTGCATGGCCACTGTGAGAACAGGATGCTGGACTAGATGGGATGCTGGCCTGATCCAGCAGGCTCACCTTAGGTTCTTATGAATTAAGTACAAAATAGCTTTTTCTCCTGCGCTTTGCTTGTGCAGACAGAGCCCTAGAACAAAGGCATGCACAAAATGTGTTCCTTTTGACCTGTGATAACAGAAAGGCTTTTTTTTCTATGAAGAGGGGCTACACTTGTGACTTGTTTGCAACAAGCCTCCCAGACATTATCACAGCAACAGGTGTGGGTTCAACTCATCCACCCAAGTTTCTCAGGACAATGCCCCAAGAACGCAGCGTCCAGAGTCTGAGAATTCCTCCATTTCACTTTGACTTGTGTAGGAGAACATCCTGGTGGATCATACAGTCATAGAGTTGGAAGACACCTCTACTCCAACCCCTGCAATCCAGGAATCTCAGCCAATGCACCCTGGCAGATGGCCACCCAACCTCTGCTTAAAAACCTCCAAGGAAGGAGAGTCCACCACCTCCTGAGGGAGACTGTTCCACTGCCGAACAGCTCTTATGGTCAGAAAGTTCTTCCTAATGTTGAGTCAGAATCTCCTTTCTTGTAACTTGAAGCCATTGGTTCATGTCCTGCCCTCCAGAGCAGGAGAAAAAAAGCCTGTTCCATCTTCCATACGAGAGCCCTTAAGATATTTGAAGATGGCTCTCATATCTCCAGGCTAAGCATCCCCAGTTCCCTCAACCGTTTCTCATAAGTCTTGGTTTGCAGACCTCTGATCATCTTGGTCGCTCTTCTCTGCACACCTTCCAGCTTGTCAACCAACTTCTTACAGTATATTGTGGTGCCCAGAACTGGACATTTTATTCCAGGTGTAGTCTGACCCAGGCAGAATGTTGTTGTTGTTTAGTCATTTAGTCATTTCCGACTCTTCGTGACCCCATGGACCAGAGCACGCCAGGCACTCCTGTCCTGCACTGCCTCCCGCAGTTTGGTCAAACTCATGTTGGTAGCTTCGAGAACACTGTCCAACCATCTCGTCCTCTGTCGTCCCCTTCTCCTAGTGCCCTCAATCTTTCCCAGCATCAGGGTCTTTTCCAGGGAGTCTTCTCTTCTCATGAGGTGGCCAAAGTATTGGAGCCTCAGCCAGGCAGAATAGGGTGGCCCTATTACTGAATCTCATTCCTTGCAGTTGGAATCCCTTGGCTTGGGTCCTGCCCTCCAGAGCAGGAGAAAACCAGCTTGCTCCATCTTCCATGTGACAGTCCTTCAGATATTTGAATATGGCTCTCCTCTCACCTGACAGCCTTCTGAATAGAATCATAGAATCGTAGAGTTGGAAGAGACCACAAGGGCCATCCAGTCCAACCCCCTGCCAAGCAGGAAACACCATCAAAGCATTCTTGACATATGCCTGTCAATCCTCTGCTTAAAGACCTCCAAAGAAGGAGACTCCACCACACTCCTTGGCAGCAAATTCCACTGCCGAACAGCTCTTACTGTCAGGAAGTTCTTCCTAATGTTGAGGTGGAATCTTCTTTCTTGTAGCTTGAATCCGTTGCTCCGGGTCCGCTTCTCTGGAGCAGCAGAAAACAACCTTTCACCCTCTTCTTTGAGGGCACCAGAGAAGATCTGACCCCAGGATAAGGGACCTTTGTGAGAAAGACCTCAACCATGATTAGCCTCCCACCCACGCCACGATGTTTTGACCCACCCTTCCCAGAGCAAAGTGTACCAATCTGGATTTATCCACCCAGGTGGTGAAAGGCCCTTTGTCTCTCCCCCATGGCAGACCTCAGGTTCCAGGAAGTCTGGGCAGCGAGAGGCAGACACCGGGGCCTCTTTTTGTGCATGCCTGCTGCTAACCCAGCCTCCTCCACCTCGCTGTGCAAAGAGAAGGTCTTGTTGATGAGCCACCGGGGTGGGGCGGGGTGGTCTGGTCCGTTGTGAGGCCGCAGGGTTGCGCGTAAACAGACCCTGTGGGTGTTTCCGATGGGAGAAGGGCCTTGCATTCCCCCCACCCTGTAATTCTTTGCATTTGTTTGAGGCGGACCAGGGAGGAAGAACACAGTGAGCTTGTTTGGGAAGGAGGCGGAGGAGAGAAACAGCTAGTCCTGTTCCCTAGGGGGGGCTGAGTAATGGCTCCGACGACTTGAGGAAGCCGTAGCCTAGCCTTGTTCTCACGCTCGAGTGTCCCAGCAGGATCACAACACACACACACCCCCGCCCTGCTCCAAGGAGTGAGTGCACACTATTGTGAGATCATGTGTATTTTTGCACACAGACTCCAACTCCATCCACAACTAGGGTGGGGGCTGAGGAGCAGTGCAGGAGTCTAGGACTTCACTGGAGGCCTTTCAGCAGAGGCTGGGTGTCCATCTGTCGGGGATTCTTGAACTGGGAGTCCTGCAATGCAAGGGGGTTGGACTAGATGGCCCTCAGGGTCCCTCCCAACCCCCCCTGCCATTCTATGATTCACTGACCTCATAAGGTGGTGGACTTTCCTTCCTGGGAGCTGTTTAAGCAGAGGTTGGGTGGCCAGCTGTCAGGGACTCCCTGGCTGCCATCCTGCTTTGCAGTGGGTGGGACTAGAGGACCTCTGGGTGCTCCTTCCAATTCTACCATTCTATGATCTTTCATATGAAGCTACAACTTCCCTCAGCTCCCAGGATGCCCAGAGCTGGAGGGAACATTTGAACCATTGGACACCTGTCCAAAGTCCGTTTTGGGGGCCTAATGCAGTCCGGCAGTTGATTTAATCCGGTCCCTGTGGTAGTATATGTTCTGGGGTAAAATCCTAAATAAAGCTGAGCAATTGCAATCCTACAACAAGCTCAACAACTTAGGGGTCAAATCCTTAAAAAAGCTCAACAACTTAACAACTTCAACAAGTTTGGTCGGCCCTCATGCATGTTCACATCATCAAATCTGCCCCTCTTTGACCCAAATCTGGCCCTCTGGCCCAACCTTCGCCAACCTGGTGCCCTCAATATCTTTTGGACGAAAGCTCATGCTGGCTGGAGCTGATGGGAGCTGAGGTGCATGAGTGTCACCTGAGCAAAGGGGTGTCAGGAGGTAGGGACAGAAGACGGGGGCCCAGCAGAAAATGCCAGGGCCACCGCTAAGAGTGCCTCTGCTTTGAGGCCCTCCTGCGACACTAAGGGCTCAAAATCCCTGCATTGCAGGGGGTTGGACTAGATGTCCCTTGGGGGTCCTTCCCTTCAACCCTGCAGTTCTAAGGTTCTGAGTTTAGCAGACAGTCAGGAACAGAAGTCTGTGACCAGCCCTGGCACTCTGTGAAAGCTGTGAATCATTGTGGGCAGACCGTAGACGGGTGGGGAGGGCGGGCGTGAAGCATGAGTCTGCACTTCACCCCTTGCTGAATTCCCTCCCTCTCCCCCTCGGGAGGAGCTTCTGAAGAGGGCAGAGACTCCTTTTGCAAGGCTCCCTCTTGCAGCTTGACAGAAGCAAGTGAAAGGGGAGCGCTGTCTTTGGGGCATCTCGCCTTCCCACCCCTGGCAGTGGAAGTTTACAACCATCCTTCAAAACAACCTGGCTATTTAAGAGCAGACAGTGCAGGCTTTCCAGTAGTCCAGAAGGTCTGAATCACCCCCAAAGGGTTTGTCTCAACCACAGCACAATCATGGCACACAGAATGCTGCAGCACGGTTACTGACAGGGCGGTGGTATAGATGGGCGGAGTAAAGTACAATTATTATTATTATTATTATTATTATTATTATTATTATTATTATTATCCCCTGTCAGCATATAACACCTGGGCTCAGAGATCTATACCGGTTGCTGATTTGCTCCCAAGTAAAGTTCAAGGAGTTACTGTCCACATATAAATTGTGGGAACTAGGATACCAGTTCTGAAAAATGAATTAGCCGAATGTCACATTTCCTGTGAGAATTTCTGAACGTTAATAAAGATTAGTTGATTTAGCAATTGTGTTTAATTCCCATTAACACAGCTTATGTGAAAGCTAGAGACTGGGCGGTTTCACCCTTTTGTTTGTTCCCTTCCCCCTCATAAAGAAATACGAAAGACACTCTTTTAAAGATTAAATAACAATAACTTTTCCTTGCGCTTGTTAGATTAAACGCATATGTACAAGGCAGGCAGGTCTTAATTATGCACTGCAAAGATTTATCACCAAGGCTAAAACCCCAACAGACTCTCACTAACTTGGAGGCAGGCAGGCAGCTGCAAAACAGAACAAACCTTCTGACCAATTGCTCTAACAATACAAAAAGGCTATAATTAACTGCCATAACTGTGCCAACTTATACAACTGCTTTGGGCACAAGGTATAGGATTGCCACAAGATTTCTTTCTTAAAATGTTGCAGCCCTTGTGAGTATCAGCCTTTGACTTTGGAAGCTCCTGTCCCATATAAATCCCTTAGCAATTTGGGACGAGTTTACGTACGGCGTCATAGAATCATAGAGTTGGAAGAGACCACAAGGGCCATCCAGTCCAACCCCCTGCCAAGCAGGAAACGCCATCAAAGCATTCTTGACATATGGCTGTCAAGCCTCTGCTTAAAGACCTCCAAAGAAGGAGACTCCACCACACTCCTTGGCAGCAAATTCCACTGTCGAACAGCTCTTACGTCACCCTTCCCCACATGCGCCCACCTGACCGCTTCAAACTGTTGCAGCTGCCACCCAATATCTGATCCACACCTGCAAGGAACTGATATTTTAGTGTGGCAGCCCCTACACTTTGGAACTCCCTGCCTCTTGACATCTGGCAGGTACCTTCACTGTCCCCTTCCCAGCATCTGCTGAAAACATACTTGCTTAGACGAGCCTACCCGGACAGTTAGGAAGTTGGTGCGAGTTTTAATCTGCTCTTAGTCAATTGTTCTTTTAACTTTTTGCATGCCTCGAATTACATTTTTCTTAGCGGTCTTTTAACTTTTCGCAAGCCAATGTGAGGTATGTGGGGTTTTTTCTGGCAATCCCAGCGGCTTATACCTTTTATGAATCGCGTGGGATAATAATAAATGCCTCGCTGCCTTGAAAACATGGACGCTGCTGGTTAAGAGACACAGGGCTCCCGCGTCGCATGAAAGGAGCCTGTCTGGAGGTTTTAATCCTTGTCTGAATTTCACCTTGTTAACTTGTGCTGGGGAGGAAGAGATGGCGAGGGGATCGCCTTACATGGAAAGATGCTCCCTTGCTTGTTCTCAGATTTATGGGCTTGTGGGATTGCCGGAGCAAAAACCGCTGGCAGGGTGAGGCCACCCGAAATGTGTGCATTGGTTCACGAATCTATTTATTGACATGGAATGACGAGTGACGGGGCTGGCGCACAAAGCACAGCTTTGATAAATCTGCTCTGCCGAGGCATCACCCCATGATCCTGTTGTCTCTTAGCGGTGGAAAAGCTTCCAACCTTGGTGGCTGGGGGCGTGATCCTCCGACCCTCAGGTGATGCAGCAGCTCAGGTAGCCTCACCAGTCATCGGGAAAACCTTCTCCTTCCCAAGCAGCCACACCCTGGAAAAAATGCTGGAAATAAACGCTCTCCAATAAAGACTCTTCAAAGGAACAAACTTCTCCTGCTCTTGAGACACAGGCTGTCTGCCAAGGTTTCGCCTTTTACTCCATTGGCCCCTAAATGTGGCTTTTTCCTCCCACCTGTGAAGCCAGCAGGGCACTTTTCTCTGGGGCACTTCGACCCCCCCAGGCTTCAGGTGGTCTAACAACCGACCCTCTTTCCAGGGAAAGGTGGGAACTGTAGTTCCACGAGGTGGATCGAGGTCTCCAAATAACTCCCACCACCCTTGGCAAACTACCATCTTTGTGGTAGTTTCACAAAATCATAGAACTGTAGAATGGGCGACTTGGAAGGGATCCCCCAAGAGTCATCTAGTCCAACCCCTTGGCAAACGACAGTTTCCATGATTCTTTGGGGGGGAACTCTATCTGTTAAAAGTGGCATAAAATTGCTATAAATGTACCATGTGGGAGAGGTTCTGCTTCGCTTTGGGTCTGATGGCTGATGTCTTTTAAATTGGGAGAGGCTAAGGTCGTCCGTTTCACAGCTGAGCAGCTCTTACCATCAGAAAGTTGTTTCCGGTCTTTAGTTGGAATCTCCTTTCACAAAATCATAGAGCTGTGGAATGGTTGATTTGGAAGGGACCCCCAAGAGTCATCTAGTCCAACCCCTGCAATGCAGGAACTACCGCTAGGGCATGCCTGACGGATGGCCATCCAACCTCTGGTTAAAAGCACCCAAGGAAGGAGAGTCCGTTCCACTGTCAAGCGGCTATTGTTGTCTGGCTGCTGCATTCTGCACCGTATCCCTAGTTCATGCGCAGAGAACTCTGACCACCGGCCTGTTTTGCTTCCTCCTCCTGCAGGGCCTTGCCCCATCGAGACATCGGGGACCAGATCTCTCTTTCCCCTTTCCTGCTCCCTGGAAGAGGCTGTCTGGAGCTCAGCCGTGGAATGCCAGGAGGGGACCTCCCTGACTGTGTCCATCTCCTCCCCTCCTGACGCCCGGATTGGCCGCTATCGCCTGACCATGGATGCTGCCACTGACCATCAGGGCTCCAGCTTCAGCCTGGGGGAATTTGTCCTGCTCTTCAACCCTTGGTGTCCAGGTAGGTTACTGCAAGTGCTGCCGGGGCCTGTTTCGGCACGGGGGGCGCGTCTGGCTCAGCGCTCGCCAACCTTCACCAACCTGGCACCCTCCAGATGTTTTGGACTACAGCTGCCGTTGACCTTGGCCAGCCCCGCCGTGCTGATGCTGCCGCCCCAAACATCTGGAGAAGGACATGAGGTTGGCAAAGACTGGTTTGCAGTGACCAGCAAGGCTATGGACAAGGGTCTTTTGCAGCCCTGCCTGGAATTGCTGGGGATTGAAGCTGCAACCTTCTAGATGCAAAGCAGCCGTGGATGGAGTGGTATTAGAGCGTGTGCTCTGTGTGCAGAAGGTTCCCAGTTCTAGTGTGTAGAAACTCCTGCAGAAGCCTGGGACAGTTAGAAGGCAATAGACCCGTTTGGAAGGAAGCTGGCTTGGAGGGAGGTAGACCATTGGTATATCTACCTCAGTATTGTCTACACGGGCGGGCAGCATCTCCTGTTCCCTCACTGCCTCCTCCCCCAGACAAGGCTTTGTGATGCTGCCAATGAGTGTTATCTTCCCACCTTTGTCTGTGTCCGTGTTCAAAGGTTGAAATGCACCCACGGTGTTTCGGTGCTGAAGTGGAACAGACGCCAGAGGAGGCAGAGCAAAATGGAGGGTTATTTTAGATTCCATTTACTTGAAGGAGCGGCTGGAACAATCTGCAAATGTTTGCTCCAAGATTAAATAAAAAAACCCTTCCAGTAGCACCTTAGAGACCAACTAAGTTTGTCATAGGTATGAGCTTTCATGTGCATGCAGATGAAAGCTCATACCTATGACAAACTTAGGTAAAGGTAAAGGGACCCCTGACCATTAGGTCCAGTTGTGAGCGACTCTGGGGTTGCGCGCTCATCTCGCATTATTGGCCGAGGAAGCCGGCGTATAGCTTCCAGGTCATGTGGCCAGCATGACAAAGCTGCTTCTGTCAAACCAGAGCAGCACATGGAAACACCATTTACCTTGCCGCTGTAGCGGTTCCTATTTATCTACTTGCATTTTGACGTGCTTTCGAACTGCTAGGTTGGCAAGAGCTGGGACCAAGCAACGGGAGCTCACCCCGTCACAGGGATTAGAACCGCCGACCTTCTGATCAGCAAGCCCTAGGCTCAGTGGTTTAACCACAGCGCCACCTGGGTCCCTGGGATGACAAACTTAGCTGGTCTCTAAGGTGCTACTGGAAGGATTTTTTAATTTTGTTTTGACTGCGTCAGACCAACACGGCTACCTACCTGTAACTGCTCCAAGATTATTTGCTGTGTTGCTGGGACTCTGCTCCCGGGTCATCCCACTTTCCTTGGTGACATCAAAAGGGACCTGTTTTCTCAGTTCCTAGGCTTTCCCAGAGACAGTGCAATGCAGTGGTTCCAGAGTCCTAACCTAGCTCACAAGGTTGTTGTGGGGGGTTAAATGAAGGCTAGAATCACGTGTGCTGGTGGTGCTGTGGTCTAAACCACTGAGCCTCAAAAGAAGTTTGGCAGTTTGAATCCCCGCGACGGGGTGAGCTCCCGTTGCTCTGTCCCAGCTCCTGCCAACCTAGCAGTTCTAAAGCACATCAAAGTGCAAGTAGATAAATAGGTACCGCTGTGGCAGGAAGGTAAACAGCGTTTCCATGCGCTCTGGTTTCTGCCATGGTGTTCCATTGCACCAGAAGCGGTTTAGTCCTGCTGGCCACATGACCTGGAAAGCTGTCTGTGGACAAACGCGCCGATTCCCTTGGCCTGAAAGCGAGATGAGCGCTGCAACCCCATAGTTGCCTTTGACTGGACTTTACCATCCAAGGGTCCTTTACCTTTACCTTTTACCTGAGAGGAAAAATTGGGCTATCAGCATTCTAAATAAAGGTAAAGGGACTCCTGACCGTTAGGTCCAGTTGCGAACGACTCTGGGGTTGCAGCGCTCATCTCGCTTTACTAGCCGAGGGAGCTGGCATTTGTCCACAGACAGTTTTTCCAGATCATGTGGCCAGCATGACAAAGCCACTTCTGGCGAACAAGAGCAGTGCACAGAAACCCCGTTTACCTTCCCGCCAGAGCAGCACCTATTTATCTACTTGTACTTTGACGTGCTTTCAAACTGCTAGGTTGACAGGAGCAGGGACTGAGCAACGGGAGCTCATCCCGTCACGGGGATTCGAACCGCCAACCTTCTGATAGGCAAGCACTAGGCTCTGGGTTTAGATCACATTCTAAAGGTAAAGGTAAAGGGACCCCTGACTGTTAAGTCCAGTCACGGACGACATTCTAGTCCTCATTTAATCCCCACAACAGCCCTCTGAGGTAGGTTTAAGCTGCAAGGCAGTGACTGGCCTCCAAAGTTCATGGCTGAACGTTCATGGCCGAGTGGGGACTCAAACCCAGGTCACCCCGGTCCTAGAATAATGCTCTAACCACTACACCACACTGCCTCTCCCCTATCCCTCTCTTCCGAGGCCTTTTCTGCCTTCCTCTTCTGATGGCATCTTCTCCCCGCAGCGGATTCTGTCTTTCTGGAGAGCGAAGAGCAGCGTGTGGAATATGTGTTGACCCAGCATGGCCAGATCTACCAGGGATCAAAGGATTACATCTACTCGATCCCATGGAACTTTGGCCAGGTGAGTTGCTTCCTTGCCCTCCGTTTTGCCCTTTTGCAAAGCACGTGGAATTGGAGAGCAGGATGGGGCCCAGAGGGTCCATTAGTCCAATCCCCTCTGCAATCGGTTGGAAATAGGCACCCCAGGAATGTCAATGGCACCACACAATCAGATACCTGAGCACAGAACTCGCCTGTCTATCGTCCTCTTAGAGAATGTTCCACAAAATAGAAGAGAGGCCATATGAGGAGTTTCTGGCAGATGCCCCCTCGGATGGAGAGAGAGAGAGAGAGAGAGAGAGAGAGAGAGAGAGAGAGTGCAAAAGACTGGAATTCCTCAGCAAGCTTTGGAAAACAAGGACAGAGAGGAGACTGAGGTGGATCAAAACATTTTCACAACACTCTGCAGCTCTTCAGGCAATGGGTTTCAAAATGGCTGAAGCCCCAAAGGGCTCCGTCTTCTGATGCCCCACACCAGAAGTGCTTCCACCATCCATCTATCTTTGCACCCACTCACAGATTACTTCGGCTTCTGATAGCATGATGTCCCCTAATAATCCAATTGCCCCCAGAATCTGAAGTTTCCGAAGGCTTTGGGTGGATGACAGTAGATTTAAAAGCATATGGGGCGAGTTTTTTTAAAATGCAACCCTTGCAAAGGCTTGGAGAGGAGAGCGTGGAAATGGATCTGTCAGAATGATTTTGTTTCCTTTTGGAGAGTCAGCCCAGAGGCAACAGAACGTGCTTCTTCGCAAAGCACCCAGTCAAATTGCCGCAAGTTCCAGTGATTGCTGCCAACTCTGAAGGGTTTAAGTGGGGATTAGATGAATTCATGGCGGATGTAGCTGTCTTTGGCTATAAGTCTCCATGTTATAGCTCCACCATCAGAGGCAGTGTGGGAATTACAGATGGACAGAGTTCTTGCACCCCGTTCTTGATAGCAGGTGTCCTGTGGGCATTTCGTTGTCTGTTGTGAGAACAGAGTGCTTGGCCAAATGGTCTGATCCAGCATTAAAGCTCTCCTTATGGGCAGGCAGTGTTTTAAATATCACAGGTTACAGGTAGGTAGCCGTGTTGGTCTGGGTCGAAGTAAAATAAAAAAATTCCTTCAGTAGCACCTTAAAGACCAACTAAGTTTTTATTTTGGTATGAGCTTTCGTGTGCATGCACACTTCTTCTTTCGTGTGCGTGCACACTTCTTCAGATACACTGAAGGGGACTCCTATTTCAGTGTATCTGAAGAAGTGTGCATGCACACGAAAGCTCATACCAAAATAAAAACTTAGTTGGTCTTTAAGGTGCTACTGAAGGAATTTTTTTATTTAAATATCACAGAAATTCATCTCAAATGGGTGAAACCCAACAAGCTGAAACATACACACTGAGGACCTTTCAGGGCCAATGAAACAATCCCACACATTTCTGGATGTGGAAATGCTGACTCCAGAACTTGCAGGAACCGAGAGAGAGAGAGGGAGGGAGGGAGGGAGGCTATAGATCACTGAACCCAGACAGGGTCAGAGGAAATTCTGCATAGCTTACATAGCATTGCACACTGGAGTCCAGATTTTGTATCTGTTCGCAGGAGCAATGACCCGCATGAAATTCTGTGCATGCAGAGTCATAAAAGATGGGCATCCCTTGGGTATGTGTGAGTCTCGAGATGGTGCTCCCAAATGTTTGGTTTGGACTGTGGGAGGCAGGGCCGTCTAGCAGCAGAAATGCACAGCTGAGGGGAAGCTGGTGGCCATCTAGATCAGGCGTCAGCAAACTTTTTCAGCAGGGGGCCGGTCCACTGTCCCTCAGACCTTGTGGGGGGCCAGACTATATTTTGAAGGGGGTGGGGAATGAACGAATTCCTATGCCCCACAAATAACCCAGAGATGCATTTTAAATAAAAGGGCACATTCTACTCATGTAAAAACACGCTGATTCCCGGACCGTCCACAGGCCGGATTGAGAAGGCGATTGGGCCAGATGCGACCCCCGGGCCTTAGTTTGCCTACCCATGTTCTAGATCAGTGGTGTCCAAACTTTTTTCAAAGAGGGCCAGATTTGATGAAGTGAAAGGCCGTGAGGGCCAACCAAAGTTGTTGAGCTTTTTTTTAGGGTTGAAGTTGAGCTTTTTTTAGGGTTGAAGTTCTTGAGGTTTGGTTTTTTTTTTAGGATTTTACCCCAGGAAGTGAACTGCCACAGGGGCGAGATTAAACTGACCAGCGGGCCAGATTAGGCCTCTGAAACAGACTTTGGGGATGCCTGATCTAGATAGTCTGGCGGCAGATGCTGCAGGGCGGGCAGGAACAGGGAAGTATTTGAGCCCATTTCACATGGGCAGCTCTAAGCTAGCCAGCATCTCTTGGACATAGCAGATGATGCTACCCACTTGACAGCCTTGAAATAAGATGCAGCTGACCACCTGGTGGGCTTTGCCCATGGGATGGGGAGAGAGGGAATATCTTGTCCTTTGCCTCAGATAGCAAAATGTCTTGGGCAAGTCCTGTTCTCCAGCCGTGAGGCAATAATGCAGGACACCAACCCTCTCCAGATTCAAGCCCGTGATAAGGAGAGAACAGAAGGTCCCTGGCCAGAAATACCATGTTGCAGGCATTTTTCAGAGCCAGATGTTTTACACTACAACGCCCATCAGTGCTGGCCAGAGAGCACCATGTTGGCAAAGGCTATTTTAGAGGATAGGATGGCAAGTTAAAACCAAGATCTACGAGTCCTGGTGGTCCTCCCAGGGGTGTGTCACCTGGCCTTGGGCAAGCTGTACCCCACAGCCTCAGTTCCTCCGTTTGTGAAATGGAGCCAAAGATAACACGCTTCGCATGAGCTTTTGGGGTTTCAGGTTGTTGTATTTGCTTCGGACGTGCGCCAGAAGCCAACAGGAACAAGCGCAAACATCTGACTGTACAAAACGTTCACCATCACATCACCCAGACCAGCATTCCTGGAGCTCTCCAGTAAAAACAGGAAGCAAATGCAGATATTTGAAGAGAATAAAAAAAAAAGATCAAATCCATATACAGCAAGCCTGCACATGAGGAGAAACTGATCCAGATGACAGCCAAGGGCATGAAAGTGAGGAAAACACCACAGCATTGGGGCGAGATCTGCCTGGGGAATCCGCCGTGCGCTGGGCAATTCATTGGCTGTCTCCTTTGGGAGTATGGTGGCCCCATAGCCACACAAGCCATTTCATAGAGCAAGGCAAGGGCAGGTGCTGAGCATGGCTCCCTCTGCCCCAGGTGCCCCAAGGGGAAACCCACAAGCAGGAATCGAGCACCAGAAGAGCTCTTGCGGCTTCCAGCACCTGGTATTCATGCGCATTGTTGACCATACCTGCCAAGTTGCTGTCAGAGAAATAAGGGACCGGGCCGAAAGTAGCAGACCGGAAGTAGCGCTGCCGCCATTTTGGAACTGGGCGGAGCATGCTCAGAAGCGACTTTTGATGCTGCTTTGCCCAGTTCCAAAATGGCCATCGCGCCAGAAGTCACACTGCAGCCATTTTGGAACTGGGCAGAGCAGCATCAAAAGTCGCTTCTGAGCATGCTCTGCCTAGTTCCAAAATGGCCGCCGCGGCAGAATAAACCGGGGAAAAACAAAAAAAATCTGTTTTTTCAGCTAGGAACAGCTGGAAAAACGGGGATTTCCCGGGGAATACGGGAGTCTTGGCAGCTATGTTGTTGACTCCGACTGTGAAGGCAGAGCATAACCCTCCTGGTCCTCCCCTCACGAATTTGCCTAATTCTGGAGGGCAGCAGGTTGGGACTGTTCACCGAGCCAAACTGCGCTTTGGCTCACAGCTGCCCCCTCCCCTCCTTTAGTCCTTCTATGGGGCCAGAACAGGGGGGAAGCTGCTCCCTCCCTGGAGTTCTCTGTCCTTATCTGAGGCTTCAGCGAGCATCTAATCTCTGCTGCACAAACAGGCCAGAGGCATCCTGGCTGGCTGTCCGCCTGCCCAACTCCTCTTCCTGGACAGCGAGATAAAAACCGCTTCTGAGGCCTCCAGCCAAGGCAGCCAGTTGTTGCCTGAGAAAGTCCTTCAAAGTGGCATCCGCTGCGACTCTCTTGCCCTCCGTAGGCTCTGCAGCCGTGAATAAAATGTGCACCAGGTTCTGCCAAAGTCCTGGTCATTGCAGCTTTGAGAAATGGGGCCCCACTGGAGGACTTTCTCCAGGAGGCTTCAGGGAAGAGAGGGCTGTTGATGGCTCCTAGCCAGGAGGATGGCTCTGCTCTGCCTCCACAGTCAGAAGCAGAGATGCTTCTGAATCCCAGTTGCCGGAAACT
Organism: Zootoca vivipara; assembly: GCF_963506605.1. Taxonomy (NCBI): domain Eukaryota; kingdom Metazoa; phylum Chordata; class Lepidosauria; order Squamata; family Lacertidae; genus Zootoca; species Zootoca vivipara. The sequence goes on from NC_083282.1 coordinate 94,368,489, forward strand.
GCAGGAGTGGAAGAGGGCTCCTGTGGTTGAATCCTGCTTGTGGGTTTCCCAACAGAGGCATTTGATCTGGTTGGCCACGGTGAGAACAGCAGGATGCTGGATGAAAAGAGCTGTTGAATACCTTCTCCAATGAAAATAGGGGCATCCTATTCATTATTATTATTATTATTATTATTATTATTATTATTATTATTATTACACTGCCCATCTGGCTAGGTTGCCCCATCTGGGCGGCTTTCAATATCCAGTGGTACCTTGGTTCCCGAACGGCTGAGTTGCTGAACAAATTGGCTCCTGAACGCCGCAAACCATAAGTGTTTGGTTTGCGAATGTTTTTCAGAAGCCGAACGTCTTCCTGCAGCCAATCGGAAGCCACACCTTGGTTTTCGAATGGTTTTGGGAATCGAATGGACTCCTGGAACAGATTAAGTTCGAGAACCAAGGTACCGCTGTATATATAAACACAACAAAACATTTTAAAACTTCCCTATGCCTTCAGAAGTCTTCCAAAGGTTGTATAGTTACTTATCTCCTTGGCTCGCATAACTCCATACCCTCCAACGGAACAGTCTCCCTCGGGTGTGTGTGTGTGTGTGTGTGTGTGTGTGTGTGTGGACTCTCCTTCCCTGGAGGTTTTTAAGCAGAGGTTGGGTGGCCATCAGGCGTGGAATCACAGCTAAAACATCCTTTAGCTGGGTGCTTTACTTCTGTCGATGGAACCTAGAATAGCATTAGCTTTGTTTTTGTTCCTGTGTCACAGCAATGATGGGCCTTGCCAGTCCCGCTTCCTCGTCTTGGGCTTGCTGATCGGAAGGTCGGCGGTTCAAATCCCCACAACGGGGTGAGCTCCCATTGCTTTGTCCCTGCTCCTGCCAACCTAGCAGTTCGAAAGCACATCAAAGTGCAAGTAGATAAATAGGCACTGCTGTGGTGGGCAGGTAAATGGCATTTCCATGCGCTCTGGCACTCGTCACGGTCCTCCATGTGCCAGTAGTGGTTTAGTCCTGCTGGCCTCATGACCCGGAAGTCTGTCTGTGGACAAACGCCAGCTCCCTTGGCCTGAAAGCGAAATGAGCACCGCAACCCCATAGTCTCCTTTGACTGGACTTAACTGTCCAGGGGTCCTTTACGTTTACTGCTTACCCCATCTAGCCAACCCCTACTGAGCTCTCAGTATGTGGAAATCCTAAACTGAGAGAGAGAAACTCCCTTGCAGCTCTTTGTCAGACCAGGCCAGTCTTTTCAACCTCTTGCTCCCAAGTGGGTTCAACCTCTAGCTGTCTAGCACGTTCCAGGCGGCTTGGAGCGAAAGCTGATGGGTTAAGCACCTTTCTCATGAATCAGCTTCCTCAGCACCATCCCCGATGACCTGCAGGTTCCATCCTGCCCGAGGGATCACGGAAAATTTCCCTGGGTTTGCAGGTCAATGTGGAAGTCCTGTGTGATGCTGTAGAATTGAGGGGAACATAAGAAGGAAGATAGGTGTAGATTGCTAATGGTTTAGGGCAGTGGTTCCCAACAGGTGGTCCGGGGACCCCCAGGGGTCCGTGAGCTATGCCAGAGGGGTCCGCAAGATGCTATTAGAATTAAAAAATATATTAAATATATTTCGTATGATAACAGATTTTTTGTTTTGGCGCTTCCTGCATGAGCAGAGTCTAGCGCAAAACTAGAATTAGATAGAGGCAGTAGTTCTGCTGTATGCCGTTAGGTGGCGCTGTACAAACACTACTGTTTTGCAAAGAGGCAGCGCGCGCATTCTACTAACGCTCACCTCCCCAAGATGCTTTGCGCGCGTCGGCTTCATTTGTGCGCTACTGCGCAGGTACCCTGTCTTCTCCATTCCCCTCCCTCCTCCCTGGCGCGCGCTGCCTCTTTGCAAAACAGTAGTGTTTGTAAACAAAGCGTTGTTTTTCGCGGAAGCTATAGTTCACGTAGTTAAAAATGGACCGTTGGTTAAAAAGTGGTTCGTTAAAACGACAAAGGCCTACAGATGAAGAGGAAGATAATGCATTTGATGTTCAAGCAAGTAAGTCAGTGACTCTCGAACCGATCTTGTCAGTGTCCATTGAACCTAAATCGTAACTGTAAAACCCGTATAAATATAAAATATAAAAGACTCTTAATTTGGCTCTCACTTTTTAATTTTAGGATTAGGAATTAATCACATTGTCACAATAGCGGCTTGATGAGGGGTCCTCGAGAAAATTTTGTTGGGAACCCCTGGTTTAGGGGGCTGGACGGAGTCCCTGCTCTCAAGACTGGCTGCAAGCAATCTGCATTTTCTTGAGCATTTTGGCAAAAGGCAGGAAATAAGCGTGTGTGTGTGTGTGTGTGTGTGTGTGCGCGCGCGCGCGCGTGTACATGCATGGATAGAGAGCTGAATGGAAGGTTTGCCTCCAGTAAACACATAGAAGAAGTCTATCAGCGTTTCCTAGCCATGATGGCTGGTGCAGTAGTTAGGCTAGGATCTGGGAGATGCGGGTTCAAATCCCCCCCAGCCATGAAGCTGACCTTGTGTCAGTTAGTGCCTCTCAGCATAGCCTACCTCACAGGGTTGTTGTTGTTGTTGTTGTGAGAACTATGCACACCAATTTTTGCTACTTGTTGCAAAGTTGGTGTATAAATGTGATAAAAGTGAAATAAATAGCTAATTGCCAGTTGCTGCAGATCCCATATGGGGAGAGTGGTCTTGCACCCGGTTCCTGCTTGGGACGTTTGCTATGAGCATCTGGTTGGTCACTGTCAGAAGAGGATGCTGCCTTCAAGAGCCCCTGGCCTGATCCATTGATGGTGGGGGGTGCTTGACACATGACCATTGGGTCATCATCCGGCAGACCCTTAGCCAGTCCTGGTGGGGAGCTGATTCTGAACAATCAGGACAGAATAAGGATGGTAAGGAAGAATTTAACCTGGAGTTAAGGCCTGGCGATGGAAGGAGCCAGCCGTTCTTAGGGGTTTGCCAGGTAGGATAAAGCTGTCCAATTCCCGCAAGTGGAGGAAAAGAATCCCACAAAGGTCTAGAGGTGCTTTTGCAGGAAAGGAAAAGTGGATTGTCCTTAGCTGCTAATCCTGTGTTTATTGCAGGGCGATGACACTTTGGACCCCTTCCAACTCTACAATTCTATGATTCGAGGAAGAAATTGTTTTCATATAAACAGTTCTGTAGTGGAGGATTGCAAGCACAGTTCGTGTTTAAACTTGAACTGGCATTTCAGACAGAAAATCAGGACTGTGGCTTTAATACTGAACCGGCCACGCTTTATCCCGCTCTGAGAGTTTAATAAAAACAGAGGTTTTGTTTCCATTGTGCCTCAGCTCTGATTTATACCTAGTACAGGGGATAAGTGGTCACAGGAGCCCCCCCCCATATCAAGGGTCCTTGCTCTGGGTTTAAATGATATGGTGCCACCTATAGAGAATCCCCGAATTCTTGGTTGTTAGGGACCCAGGTGGCGCTGTGGGCTTGCTGATCGGAAGGTCGGTGGTTCGAATCCCCGCAACAGAGTGAGCTCCCGTTGCTCGGTCCCAGCTCCTGCCCACCTAGCAGTTCGAAAGCACATCACAGTGCAAGTAGATAAATAGGAATCGCTCCGGCGGGAAGGTAAACGGCGTTTCCGTGCGCTGCTCTGGTTCGCCAGAAGCAGCTTTGTCATGCTGGCCACATGACCCGGAAGCTGTCTGCGGACAAACGCCGGCTCCCTCGGCCTATAGAGCGAGATGAGCGCTGCAACCCCAGAGTCGGACACGACTGGACCTGCTGGTCAGGGGCCCCTTTACCTTTACCTTTAGGGACAGGATGCAACCAGGGCTGAATTCTGTCCTGTTGCCCTGTTTCCATCTTCCTTGAGGGAGAGTGTCTTGGCAAAGAAAAAGGAGCTAGCTGTGTGTGTGTGTGTGTGTGTGTGTGTGTGTGTGTGTGTGTGTGTGTGAGGGAGAGAGAGAGAGAGAGAGAGAGAGAGAGAGAGAGAATGCTATGAACTCAGTGGGACAATTAGCCTGATAATCACAGGCGTTAAGAGAGCTTTTAAAATGCAGATTACCAACCCAATGGGCGTGGGGAGCTGCTGAGATTTGTGCAGCAACACGCAGTTCTGGATTTTAATCAATCCGTAACCATGCTCAGCTTCCCTCCTTATTTCCCCCCTGCCTTACCAGAAAGGGAAACTCTCCGCAAAGTGGAAAAAAATGTGTTACACTCAGACGTGTTCAGGTTTTTCTTGGAGTCAACGGCTAATATATGTCTTTGACATTTGCACCCGCGTTTGGACAGGTGCGGCAAAACGGAGTGTGGGTTTGTCCCTGTCCACTTTGGGCCTGACAAACACCCCCCCCCTGCCTTCCCTGATTTAGATGGTTGACTTGATAGACCCTGTGCTGGATTCAGGGAGCCTTTTGTGGTGTCGTTTATTCTTTTCCTTTGGAAATAATTTTTATTTTATTTTACAAGTGTAGAATTACCGCATGACAATACAAAATACATATCCATATTTAGAGATTTCTCTGAATCTCCAGACTTCCCACCCTCCCCTCCGTGGGTCCTACGGACAACTTTACAATTGCATATTCTTTCCTAATCCATATTTTATATCTCTCCAAATTGTCCATGGTGTTTATTTGTGACCAAACTGTGGGAGGCAGTGGAAGACAGGAGTGCCTGGCGTGCTCTGGTCCATGGGGTCACGACTAAATGACTAAACAATTTAGACAGACAGAACACATACGGCAGGCATCCTTTGGCTAAGATGGGTCCTTTCACCCCACAGCAAATAGTTGTGGGACGGTGGTGGTGATTTGGTTAGTGGCCAGGAAGGTTTAACCCCCTCCTCTCCACATGGCACAGCTGTAATACCGATTGTGGCTATTTAGAGAGAGAGAGAGTTAGGGGTGCAGACTTCCATGATCCAGCATTTTGTCTAGTTTGCTTTATTCCTGATTTATTGCAGCTCAGGGAAATAAGAAAAACCTGGGTGTTTTCCTTTTCATTTCCTGGTACTGTCTGACAGCACTGGCTACTCATTAGTTTTTGAGCCCAATTCAAAGTGCTGCTTTTGACCTTTAAAGCCTTAAGCAGCTCACGTTCGCCCCTCCCCCTATGGACCCCACGACCATCATCTGAAGCCCTTCTTCGTTTGCCTCTTTCACAAGAGGCCCGGAGGGCGGCAACATGAGAACGGGGCCTTTTCAGTGGTGGCTCCCCGCTTGCGGAATGCTCTCCCCAGGGAGGCTCGCCTGGTACCATCATCATATATCTTCAGTCACCAGGGAAATCATTCCTCTTTAACCAGGCCTTTGGCTTTAAACTATGCGCTTTTAGAGTTGGTGGGATGTTTTAATGTAACCCCCCTTGGTTTAATGCAGGGGTGGCCAACTCTGAAGAGACTGTCTACTCACAGAGTTAAAAACTGGCAGTGATCTACCACCTTTTGGGGGGTTCAGGTCAAAGTTGTTAAGCTTTTTTAGGGATGAGGAAAGCCCCATTTTTTAGGGGTTCAGATCAAAGTTGTTGAGCTTTTCTGAGGCGGGAGGAAAGCCCTGTTTTGGGGGCTGAAGGGCTAAAATGTTGAGCATTTTTAAAGTTGTTGAGCTTCTTTGGGGGGAGCCAGTGATCTACCACAGAAATCTAGTGATCTACCGGTAGATCACGATCTACCTGTTGGGCATACCTGGTTTAATGCATGCATGTGGGGTTTGTTGCTGCTCTTTCACTTTTTGTAAGTTGCCATGAGTTGACCTGGTATAAAAAACCTGAAGAAATGATGATGATGTCTCCCCCCCCCCGCCCCACATCTCTTCCTCTTATGCCTTCCTTCTCCTCCTGGATTAGTTTGAAGATGACATTCTGGACATCTGCCTCCAGCTGTTGGACACCAACCCCAAGTTCCTCCGAAACCAGGACAAGGACTGCTCCCGACGCAACAGCCCTGTCTATATCAGCAGGGTAGTGAGTGCCATGGTGAGTTGGGAGCAATAGGGCAGGCCCTCCACGTGGGTGACCGTACCAGCAGCAGCCTCCCCGGGCAGCTTCTGCCCAGTCCCAAGGAGATTCTCGCCCGCGTTGTTTCCTGCCAGCCCCACAGAGAGCAGAGTCCTCCTCACACACTTGGTAGCTTTCCTGCGAAGCTGAGATGGCCCAAACTCGTGCCCATGGGCTGGCTGCACGATAAGATAACACAAAATTATGTTACAGGTAGGTAGCCGTGTTGGTCTGGGTCGAAGTAAAATTAAAAAATTCCTTCAGTAGCACCTTAAAGACCAACTAAGTTTTTATTTTGGTATGAGCTTTCGTGTGCATGCACACTTCTTCCCCAGGCGCTTATGTGTGAAGAAGTGTGCATGCACACGAAAGCTCATACCAAAATAAAAACTTAGTTGGTCTTTAAGGTGCTACTGAAGGAATTTTTTTATTTTACAAAATTATGTGTTAGGGGACACTTGAATTCTGAAACGTGTATGAGAGATGCCGCCACCTTTCTCTTACTTCAGGTAATTCGTTCTGCAACTATGTCAGCAGGGCTTAGGAGTCCTTTGCCTCCCAGATTTTGCACCTTTGTAAATCTTAGAATCCTAGACTTGGAAGGGACCCCAAGGGCTGTCTAGTCCAGCCCCCTGCAATGCAGGAGCCTTTTGCCCAAATGCTACAGGTATTTATTTCTTTCTGGCTTTTGCACGCCTCCCCGTAAGACGAGCTTCTCTGAGCAGCATACGGAGGATAAGAAAAAGGATGCAATTCTAAAAGTGTAACATTGAAAGGAAATAAAGGCAATGAAAGCAGAGCTCAAAGCACCCTCAATCAAATAAGTGCAGGTTTTTAAAAATGGAGAGGTTTTTCCGAAGATGAACAGGAAAAACACCACAAAATGGCACCAGGCAGGCCTCCCTGGGAAGGATATTCCCACTGCATTTCATTCCATAGGGGCACCCAGACGGGGACCTCCAAAGAGGGTCTCAGGCTTTGGGCAGATAAATAGGATCACATGGCTCCAGGCTGTTTTGTACCTGGACTCTGGAAACCCCATAAAAACTGTGCAAATGGCACCTTCTGCTCCTGAGCCACCCCTCCTTCTCCTGTGTCTCGGGGTGCAGGTGAACTGCAACGATGACCAAGGCATCCTGCAGGGGCGCTGGGACAACCAGTATGACGACGGCGTGAGCCCCATGGCCTGGAACGGGAGCGTGGACATCCTCCAGAGGTGGCAGAAATATGGGTGCCAGCCGGTCCGGTACGGGCAGTGCTGGGTCTTTGCCGCTGTGGCCTGCACAGGTGAGAAGCAGAAAGGGGCGGCCTCCTTGGCTCACCCCCATCACAAACAGCATTTGGGGAATACCGTGGCTCTTCCACGTCAAAACACACGCAAGCTCTTTTTTAAAAAGTGCATTGGGGGAGACGGTTCTAATATATGCTGCAACCCCTTGTTCTACCGTTCTCTGTAGCAGGGAGCCGTTTTCTCACCCTCTCCATGGGGGAGAATGCCCAATGGCCCCCCCCCGACACACCAGGGGCAAACTAATAATAACAAAATGTGTTTGTGGGAGGGGGGGTATTGTTTTGTTGCTTTTGTTTTAGCCATTTATTTGTGTTTTTATTTTGCATTTTTATCTTGTGAACGCCCTAAGATTTTCTGACGAAGGGCTATATATAAATCTAATAAAAAGGTAAAGGGACCCCTGACCATTAGGTCCAGTCATTACCGACTCTGGGGTTGCGGCGCTCATCTTTCTGGGTCATGTGGCCAGCATGAATAAGCTGCTTCTGGCGAACCAGAGCAGCACACGGAAACGCTGTTTACCTTCCCGCTGTAGCGGCCCCTATTTATCTACTTGCACTTTGATGTGCTTTCGAACTGCTAGGTGGGCAGGAGCTGGGACCGAGCAACGGGAGCTCAGCCCGTCGTGGGGATTCGAACTGCTGACCTTTTGATTGGCAAGCCCTAGGCTCTGTGGTTTAACCTACAAGCACCACCCATGTTATAAATAATAATAAAAATAAAATAACATAATAATAATAATAATCATCATCATCATCTTGGGCTTGTGTACCCTCCCTTTGGGAAGAAGGCATGTAGTTCCGCCTTTGTCATTTTTGCTTGTTAATACAGTGGTGCCTCGCTTAACGAATGCCCTGCTTAACGAAATTTCCGCTTAACGAAAGGATTTTTCAAGCGGAGGTTGCCTCGCTAGATGAATTCGTTTTATGAAAAATTCATCTAGCGAATCGCGGTTTCCCATAGGAATGCATTGAAATTCAATTAATGTGTTCCTACGGGCAAAAAAAAAAAATTCAAAAAAAAATTCAATGCATTCCTATGGGATTCGCTAGACGAATTTTTCGTTATAAGAAAAGACCCGTGGAACGAATTAAATTCGTCTAGTGAGGCACCACTGTACTGTATTTCATTGTAGGACTGGAATAGTAGCAGATGCAAGTATATCTGTATAGCCAGGCATGAAGCGAGTGTCTCTCTCATTTGGGAGCTTGGCAGGTCTGTTGGGCACGTTCCACCCATTGTTCACCTCTTCCTCTTCTGCCTCCCTCCCTTCCCAGTGCTGAGGTCCCTGGGGATCCCCACCCGCGTGGTCACCAACTACAACTCTGCCCACGACACCAACGGCAACTTGGTCATAGAGCAGTATTTGGATGAGAACGGGAAGCTGCAGCAGGGGAACCGGGAGCTCATCTGGTGAGTGGGGGTCCAGTGGGGGTTTGGGACTCCCCCAAAAGGCATGCAGCATCTTAGACCCGTCAGCCTTGCCTAACGATGAGGTGGTGGGCTCAGACCACAAGGCTCGGTCCATGAAGGAACTTTAGAGTTCCTGGTGGTGCAGCTAGCAGGGAAGCAGCAACTGAATCAACAACAGCAGCTTCCTTGCAGAGGTTGGCTGGCCACCTGTCAGGGATGTTTTACCTGTGGTTCCTGCTTTGCAGGGGGTTGGACTGCATGACCCTTGGGGGTTCCATCCAATTATATAATTCTATGATTCGCCTATTATCGCCTCAAGTCAAAGCAGTTGTGCTGCTGGAAGCAGGCAGACATCAGCAAGATTTGCATTTCAGGCCTTGATAGGATTCCTCTGCTTACGAGGTGCCGGATACTCGGGGAATAAGAACATCCCATAATGGTTTTCAAGCATGTTGCACAGCAAGGGTGCCTGGCACTCATCAGGAACACCTAGGAGAGAAATTCCATGGGTGGGAGCTGAGAATTTTCCAGCTGGGCGCTTGTCAAATGCCTCTGGAATGTGAGGGTCCTTTGGAGAAAGGGGGCCTCTCTTATCGGACTTCCCTCCCCCTTTTCTCTGCCTCCCACAGGAATTATCACTGCTGGAATGAGTCCTGGATGACCCGCCAAGATCTCCCAGGCGGGTATGATGGCTGGCAGGCTTTGGACCCAACCCCCCAGGAAAAAAGTGAAGGTAACTCTGCCCAGAGCGCCAGCCAATAGCACCCTCCTCCATCCTAGCGCCCTGCAGAGGTTTAGGGCTACAACTCTCAGCCCCATAGGCAGGCCCCAAAGGATTTGGGGTGGGAGGTGGTTGCCTGTGTTGTTTAACTGAAGGACAGGGTAGAACTTTAATAGAATAAAGGAATGATGTCTAAAACGCAGGAAATGATGACGATCACTTATTACAGATAGGAACGTATCTATAATGTACGCCAAGCCTGGTACCCAATTTCCTGTCATCGCTTTGGCTGGGAATGGAGGCAATTAAGGGGCAAAGAAAAGAGGCATCCGCTGGCTTGATTATTCCCCTAACGCTCAATACAGTGGGACCTTGGTTCTCAAATGCCTTGATACTCAAACAACTTGGAACCCAAACACTGCAAACCTGGAAGTAAGTGTTCTGGTTTGCGAACCTTTTTTGGAAGCTGAACGTGTTCCGTTTTGAGTGCCACACTTCCGTTTTGAGTGTTACGCTAAGGTCTGTCTGTTTTTGCTACAGTATTTATTTTGTGTTTTTGTTTTTGCGGCCCTTTTTTGTTTTGTTTTTGTGACACTGTGGAACCCAGTTCAGTTACTGAGGGATTGATTGTGTGGCTGCAGTACATTGTTTATTGCTTTCATTATATGGATCAATGGTCTCATTAGATAGTAAAATTCATGTCAAATGGCTGTTTTAGGAGTTGATTTTAAAAGTCCGGAACGGATTAATCCGTTTTGCATTACTTGCATTACTGACAAGCTGGAACGTGTCCAGAGGAGGGCAACCAAAATGGTCAAAGGCCTGGAAATGATGCCTTATAAGGAACGGCTTAGGGAGCTGGGTATGTTTAGCCTGGAGAAGAGAAGGTTAAGGGGTGACATTATAGCCATGTTCAAATATATAAAAGGATGTCATATAGAGGAGGGAGAAAGGTTGTTTTCTGCTGCTCCAGAGAAGCAGACACAGAGCAATGGATTCAAACTACAAGAAAGAAGATTCCACCTAAAGAACTTCCTGACAGTAAGAGCTGTTCAGCAGTGGAATTTGCTGCCAAGGAGTGTGGTGGAGTCTCCCTCTTTGGAGGTCTTTAAGCAGAGGCCTGACAGGCATATGTCAAGAATGCTTTGATGGTGTTTCCTGCTTGGCAGGGGGTTGGACTGGATGGCCCTTGTGGTCTCTGCCAACTCTATGGATCTATGATTCCCACGAATCTCTGGACTTCCCTCCTCTCCCTCCTTGAGTCTTATTATTAAGCCTTTTCTCCTGCATCTTTTAATAATAATAATAATAATAATAATAATAATAAATTATCTCCATTGTTTCCATAGTTCTTGTTACATTACAAGTGTTATTACAATCCTGCTAACGATTTTAACTGTTTACAGTGGTCTCTAAGGTAAATTATAAATTCCCCCCATTCTTTATTAAAGTTTGGGTCTTCCTGGTTCCTGATCTTTCCGGTCAATTTTACCATTTTGGCATAGCCCATCAACTTGATCTGCCATTCTTCTCTGGTAGGGTCATGTGAGGTTGTCTTGGCTCTCCTCCTGGGCTGCCTCCTCCTCCTTTCTCATCCTCACACAGCCAGTGTACATTTTAATATTCCTCTGGTCGGTGGCTTCTTTCTCCTCGCAGGAGTCTATTGCTGTGGGCCCACTCCGGTCCGAGCTGTCAAGGAAGGAGACCTGAAGCTGAAGTATGACGTGAAGTTTGTCTTCGCCGAGGTCAACGCAGACGTGGCCTATTTGATGCTGCAGAGCGACATGTCTCGGAAGAGGACCACCTACTCCACCCTGGTGGGAAAGCACATCAGCACCAAGAGCGTGGGCAGGGATGCCAAGGAGGACATCACCCACAACTACAAGTACCCGGAAGGTACCCAGAGCATCTCCAGGTTGTATATATGTGTGAAGGAGGCAGGGAAGGAAGTTAGGGAGGGAATGCTAGATACGGAAGTCATTTTCCAAACTTTCAATAATGACAAAGATTCATGTCTCTGAATGTAAGGACAAGGATTCACATCAATCTCCCAAACTTCTGCATTTATTTATAAAAACATTTATAGACCGCTGTTTCATTAAAAAAGTCAAAGCGGTTTACAACAAAAATACACAAAGCCACACACAGTACAAAATAGACATCAAATAAGATGCTTTCTTATTTATTTCATGAAATTTATACATTGCTTGATTGTAGAGAAAGAAACTTCGATGTGGTTTACAAAAAAAAAGAAAAGAAAAGTATTCTTAATTGTTTGCATAGGCCTGGAGGAAGTTAAAAGCTTTTGGCAGGCATTTAAAAGGTTGGTGCAGAAGGCACTTGCTGGATCTCTAGTGGCAGAGAGTTCCACAAGGCTGGGCCAATGACATGAAAGGGTCGGCTCCTTGTTGTCAAATGAGCCTCACCAACAATGCTCCTGTAGATGATCTCAGTGAGATCAAGCAGGGATATCAGGGTTCAGAGGATCCCTGAACTACCCTGGATCTGAGTTGTTCAGGACTGTGCAAATCAATAATAGGATCTTTGCATCTCCATGTGATACATGAAGGAAAGAGATATTCTAGGCATGTGCAGAGAGACCTTTTGGAAACTGAGCACAGAGAGCAGGCATTCTAGCAAGCTCAGGGGCAGGTCTTTGGTGGAGGAGAGGGGAGGGCACCGGAATTTGTAGGCCCTCTGGGTGGGTGGGGGGTCCTATTAAAGCAGTGGTTCTCAAAGTGGGTGACACCACTCCCTGGGGGAATTGCCATGGGGGGGGGCACTGAGAGGCAAGAGGGCGGCCGAGGGCTGCTGGAGATGTAAATGACTGCCAGACTTTGAAAAGCTGGTCTCATTGGTTCAATTAAACTAAGTAGTTGTTGCTGGATTTTGAGTACATGTGGAAATTAGTTGTTACCATTCTGAATTTTATTTTGGCATTATCTTCCTTAGTAGGTCCTGCAAACCGCTATTCTGAATAGAGGGCTCAGCTGGTAGAGCATGAGACTTTTAGTCTCAGGGTTGTGGGTTTGAGCTCCACGTTGGGCAAAAGATTCCTGCATTGCAGGGGGTTGGACTAGATGAGCCTCAGGGTCCCCTCCCACTCTACAATTCTATGTTTTTTTTACAGGTGTGGGGGGCACTAGGGATGGGGGGTGATGGATGGTGGTGCCCCCAAAGTATTGCAGGCTCTGTCCCATGCAGCTCCTGGCACATTGCTGGCGCTGAGCAAGGGGGGGTCCTTAGTTGCTCCTGCTTCCCTTTTTGCAGACTCGGAGGAGGAGAGGTCCGTCTTTGAGAAGGCGAAGCACCAGAAGGTCTACCCGCCGCCAGAAGAGGGCTTGAAAGTCAAGATCAAGGCCTCCGAGGGGATGAACAACGGGTGTGACTTTGATGTCTTCGCCGTCATCAACAACAACACGGGCACCGAGCGGCGATGCCGGCTCATGTTTGGCGCCCGGACCATCACCTACAACGGGACGCTGGGGCCAGACTGCGGGAGCAAAGACTTGCTCAACGTCGACCTGGAGCCCTACGCAGGTAAAGACAGATGAGAGGAGGTGATCTATCTACCTTCTCCATCCCCTAATTGTATGGACCCGTGAAGCTCCCTTAGGGAGAGTCAGATCATGCTTAGAATGATCCGACTCAGCTTCCGGCAGCCTGGTGCTTTCAAAAGGAGACCCCTGCTCAATAAGGCCAGATCCTGTTCCTGCAGTGGCCAATCAGGAGCCCCCGGGAAGCTCACAAGCAGGACCTGAATCCCACCTGCAATTCCCAGCCATTGGGATTCAGAAGCATTGCTACCCCCAGGTGTGGAGCTAAGCACTGACAGACTTCTCCATGAACTTGCCATATCCTCTTTTGAAGCCATCCATGTTGGTGACCGTGGGTCGCAGGTGGCGCTGTGGTCTAAACCACAGAGCCTAGGGCTTGCTGATCAGAAGGTCGGCGGTTCGAATCCCCGCGACGGGGTGAGCTCCCGTTGCTCGGTCCCAGCTCCTGCCAACCTAGCAGTTCAAAAGCACATCAAAGTGCAAGTAGATAAATAGGAACCGCTACAGCGGGAAGGTAAACGGCGTTTCCATGCGCTGCTCTGGTTTGCCAGAAGCGGCTTTGTCATGCTGGCCACATGACCTGGAAGCTATACGCCGGCTCCCTCGGCCAATAATGCGAGATGAGCGCGCAACCCCAGAGTCGGTCACGACTGGACCTAATGGTCAGGGGTCCCTTTACCTTTACTATGTTGGTGGCCATCACGGCCTCCTGAGGCAGGGAGTTCCATAGTTTAACAATGCGCTGCGTGAAGAAGCACCCTCTTTTATGTGTCCTGTATCTTCTAGTGTTCTGTTTCATTGGATGTCAACAAGTTCTTGTGTTATGAGAGAGGGAGAAAAAGTTCTCTCCATCCACTTTTCCCTTACCACACATAATTTTACAAACTTCCATCATGTTGCCTCTAGCTTCCCTTTTCTCTAAACTGAAAAGTCCTAAGCCTTTCCTCATAGGGGAGGAGCCTCTCCATGCCCCTTGATCATTTTGGTTTCCCTCTTCTGAATCTTTTCCAACTCTACAGCATCCTTTTTGAGGTGATGTACACAGAACTGTGCACAGTATTCCAAATGAGGTCGCGCAATAGATTTATATACCGTAATGGCATTCTGATACTGGCAGTCTTGTTGCCCCTTTCTTTCCTAATGATCCCTCGCCATCTCTTTCTGTTTTAATGACCTTCAGCAATTTAGTACCAAACATTTCCCAAACATTACTGCCTTCTACCTGCTTTCCCTCCCCCCCTTCCCGAAACTGTAGCCAAGGGTGTGTGTGTGTCTGTGCACAATTATGACCAGGAGTTCGGGAATCGGGGGGGGGGGATCTTGAACCATTTCCCTCCCTATATGGGGGTCCCTGTGGGGCTAGGGAAAGAGGGAACAACCCCTGACCCCAAGAGCATGGCTTGGATCCCAGGAGTCTGGAAACAGAGCAGCTTTGAGTAGAACAGCAACGACTGGATGTTGTGCTGTTGCTCCATCCTTTGTCTCCGGAGGCAGCAGACAGAGGATTTGCAAGCCTCCTGCTGAGCAGGACCCAGCGGCCTTTGCTCCCCTCTCCGGTCCCTTTCTGGGCTGCAAGCTTTCCCTTTCCTCCCCTGCCCCTCTGTTGCTCCACATCTCCTCCAGTTGAGATGGCTTCCCTTCAGCCCAGCTGTTCCCCATCAGTCTGTGTGACCTCCCTGCGCCCCCAGCTCCACTTCTCCTTGTTTAGCATTCCTGCTGCGCTTCAGGAGTGACGGAATGGAAAGGATCTGCATCAAACACCCAGACCTCCTTCTCCTTCTCCTTCTTCTGCTTTTCCTCCTCCTTCTCCTCCTCCTCCTCCTCCTCCTTCTCCAAAGCACCGATGGGGAGCGGCTGCCTGGGCATCCCTATCTCCTGGCCACGAACATCACCTCCACTGCAACAGAGATCTCCAGATGTAGAGCAGAGGTGGCCAACTCCCAAGAGACTGTGATCTACTCACGGAGTTAAAGACTGGCAGTGTTCTACCCCCTTTTGGGGTGTTCAGGTCAAAGTTGTTGAGCTTTTCTTAGGGGAGACAAACTTCTTGAGCTTCCTTGGGGGGGAGCCAGTGATCTACCACAGACACCTAGTGATCTACCGGCATTGCACTTTCAGCTCTGCGCATCTCTGGTTAGAGCAGGTGGTTAGGACCCTCTAGATCTTCTTGGACTACAGTGTCCACCCTCCTTCCCAGCCATTGGCCATGCTAGGTGCTGGGCCTGCTGGGATTTGGAGTCCCACCACGTCCGGGGGGGTTCCACAGGGCTGCCACCCCTGAGCAAGGCTGGAGGGAGCCTCTCTTTCTCAGCTGGCAACCTGAGACATCTCTTGGCAACCCCACCAGGCCATCGTAGGCAAGATGGAATTGGAGAGGGTGCCATTGTGTCCAGGTTCCGAGCAGACACACAAATGCTTGTGCATTCTTGTGAGCTGCTTGTCGCTTGGCTCACTCCTCTTGGCTCCCGTCCTGTGGATTTTGGCACGAGGGCCTGGATTCCCATCCTGAGGGACCAAGAGTAAGTGGAAGGGGATCATTGCACTCTGAGCAGGCAATTTCCTGTCCTTTGTGGCTCCTCCAAGTGAGCAGCTGCTATTCCTTTCAGCCCATTTATATAACAGCACCTGAAAGGCGGGGGTGGGAGGCGGGGGGGTTTCAAGCAAACAATGGGCCTTGCAGTGCTGGGCCTGGCGGAGTCAGGTTCCTTCCAAATTGCATACCTCCGCAGAGGTGACTATCGAGGCCCCAGGCAAAGCCGCAGAGATAAACAGCCCTTCCGGAGATGGAGACTTGTGTGAGGCTTGGCTCCCTGCCCCAAGGGAGGGAGAAGTGCTTGTTTGCTTTGAACCCGGACCAAGATTGTCACTGTGCATTCATCATGCAGAGGGTGTGTCAGCACAGGAGTACGCTGGCCTCCTGGTGCCTGGGACCGTGGGGCTAAGAATCAAGGTGGTGGAGGTGGGTGTTCTTTCATTAGAGCCTTCTAAGTGGAGGTGGCCATCCCTCAGGGATTCTTTAGCAGTGATTCCTGCATTGCAGGGGGTTGGATTGGATGACCTCTGGGGGTGCCCCCAACTCTGTAATTCCATGAAACAGCTGGACTGGTTCTTCAAATTGGTGGATCTGGCTGTGCACTAAGTGACACTCTGGCAGGAGTATGACTTCACCTTCTCTTTCGTAGAACCATAGAACTGTTCCTCATGTTTAGTTGGAATCTCCTTTTTTTTGTAATTTGAAGACATTGGTGTGGGTCCTACCCTCCAGAGTGGGAGAAAACAAGCTGGTTCCATCTTCCATGGGACAGCCCTTGAGATATTTGAAAATGGCTATCATATCCCCTCTAAGCCTTTCCTTCTCCAGGCTAAAATACCCACCTCCACGGGGCATGTTCAACAGTTTCTAGGAGAGGCAGAGAGGCCCTTTACTAAAGAAGAACCAGCTGCATTTTTCCTCCTCCCTCCAGATACCTTTTCCTTTTGTGCCACGTGCCTTTTAGATCATAAGCAGGGATGTTCTGTGGACATTTGCAGACAGTGCAGAGAGCCTTTTTTGGCTGAAGAGCAAGATGAAAATGCTACAAATGAAAGAGGCAGGCCATGTCTAGTTCAGCTCCCTTTCTCTCCCCCACCCCTGCACCCACAGTCAGTCAGACTGCCCCAGGAAGCCCCTAAACAAACCATGTAAGCCAGAATCTTCCCCCTCTCCTTCTCTTGCATTAAGAAAGCCTTTCCATCCTGGGGACTTACTCTTGCTTCAGCTGACAGACATGTAAGAATGGCCTTGGCCAGGATGCTCATTTGCATTACAAATGCCTTCCCTCACTTCCAGACAAACAGCAAGAATTTAGAGGTGAGCAGCAAGGGAGGCTCCAAGGCAGGCCTAGTTTCCTGGGTGAAAACACCCACAGCCTGAGCACCCGCAGGTTGGCAGCCATTTGGAAGGGAACACAGAGACACGATGAAGCGAACCGCAGGCTGTCGTTCAGCGCCCAAGACGGCTCAGGCAGGAATGCAGCTGTTTGGCAGAAATCCACCTTAGGGCCATTGATGGGAGCATTGATGTAAGGAATAGTGGTGAGAGCAACATAGGCCCCTGAGAAGCTGCGACAATCTGGGTCACTTGAGCTTCTGAGTCGTTCTGAGGCTCCATCTTGCTGGATATCTCCAAGATGGGGGATTTGGGGGGTATTTCTACTCTTTGGGGACCCCCAAAACCTCTATGCTTGCGGAGGTTAAAACCCGGAATGCTCCCACAGGCTGCTATTTTGCAAGCAGGGCTTGATCTGGTACGAAATAACTCAGGTTTGCTATTCCAGTGGATTTGGTGCTTTGGCACAAGAAGCCCATTTCCCTTTTTAAAATGACCCTTTGCGGTGAGGAAATTAATGGGGAAATGCCGCGTGGGAAAACAATGGCGTGGTAGTACAGCAGAGTTTAACCTCCCTTCAAACAGGTCGGGGTGACAGCTCAGTAAACCGGTTATCTGGGAGTGACCTTGGCTAGCTCACGGTTCCTCTTTGGAAAGACATGATAGAAACTTATTATTCTCGGCATGGGGAAACTGGATAGAGAGAAGTTTTCCTCCCTCTCTGCTAACACTGGAACTCGTGGACATCGAATGAAGCTGAATGTTGGAAGGTTCAGGACAGATAAAAGAAAGTCCTTCTTCATGCAGCGCAGAGTTAAACTATGGAACTCCTTGCCACAGGAGACAGTGATGGCTGCTAACCTAGATGGCTTTAAAAGAGGACTGGACAAATTCATGGAGGAGGAGAGAGCTATCAATGGATATTGGCCCTGCTTTTCCTCCACAGCTGGAGGCAGCCATCCTTCTGAATCCCAGTTTCTGGAAACCACAGGAGGGGAAGAGTCACTCTTGTGCTCGGATCCTGCTTGTGGGTTTCTCATAATGGGCATCTGGTCAGTCACTGTGAGAGCAGGATGCTGGATTTGGTGGGTCATTGGCCTGATCCAGCAGGCCCTTCTTATATTCTTTTTTTAAAAAAATAATTTTTATTAGTTTTACAGATTACAAAAAAGATATATATAGGAAAGACGCTTACATAGACAGATTTTCCACCTTCTTTCCACCCCCCTCCCATGGGCCCTCCCCTGCCACAGGAGAATCCCATGCAGGCGGGTAGTTGAAGATGGTCCATTTTGTAGTTGAGTTTATGTCCCCCTCTCCCCCACCCCCCCAGAGTCCCCTCCTGCCACCAGAGAGCTCCAGGGGCAGAAAGCAGGGAGACAACCACCCAGCTATCCAGAAAGAAAAAAACTATGCTAAAAAAAAAAGAAAAAATTTCAGAAAAAATGATAAAAAAGAAAAAAGACAGAAAACAATAACAAAAACAATCTTTTTCAAATTTACATTAATAAACCATATTTTGTGGGCTTCCCCTACCTCCCCCCTTTCCCGGTTTTCATCCCTTTACTATCCTCTTTAACAGTTTCCTTATCTATAAACTACTTACTTTTCCTCTTCATAAAATTTTTAAACTTAGCTAATACCATTTTCACTAAATCTCTTAATCCCTATAATTCATAATCCAAATTTCTTCCCTTGCCTAATTTTTCCCCTCAATAGACTTCTTAAAATTTTTAAATCCCTAGACTTCTTTTATTTTAACTTTTCCCATAATCAACTCTTGCACTCTAACAAATTCCAATATAACCTTTCTTCCCCAAATTCCGGCTACCTCCCTCCAATCCAGCAAGTTCCGTAGTCAACAATCCTAATTTGATCTTAATAATCCATCCTAATAATTACACTCCCATTCTTCCTTCACCCCACCCCCTTTTTCCAGTGTTTTGCCCCCCCAGATATCCATGAGGCCCCCCTGAGTTTCTCCCCTTCTTAAGTTGTTCAGGTCCTTCTCCTTGTGGGAAATCTGTAATTCCATTGGTTCCTGTCGCTCCCTCCTCAAAGGAGGGGTACTCCGCTTCTCTTTTTGTAAAACAATGTCAACTTTTCCCTTGTGGTGTGCTTCATTTTGTGTTGTATTGTCCCAGTCATCATCATTGTTATCTTCATGCTCCAAATCAGAATCCACCTCATTGTCAAAATCATCCAGATTGCTGTCGCTGTCATAGTCACCATCTTCCTCTTCTATTTCCATTTCAATATCTTCATCATCTGAAAAATCATATTCAGCAATCACCATCTGAAATTGCTGCTTTAGTTCTTGCTGTTGAATCTCGTCTCGGCATAGTCCTATTTTTAGTTCCCACATGGCTGTCAAAACAATCCGCTGGAACTCAGGCGAGTACCTTTTTGTTGACATAGTTCCGTCTTGTCAAGGTCACTACTTATCGTGTGGGGTGGAAAATGGTCACTGCTTATTTTCCCAGTCTCAGCAAAGTAGTTGCATTTTCCACTTCCAAATTCACAAAGATACAAACCAACATTTCACAATCCAGACATTTCAAAAGCATATACTCCTAGCTTCTTAAAAGTCTAAATAAAATAAAACTCATTTATAAATCCTCGTCAGCTCGCTGGGTTGTCTGGGCTGCTGGCTCCCGGGGAAACAAAAGGCTTTCCTCATTCTTTTTCATCTTTCTGCAGGGAATCGTCCTTCTCCCCTTTTACCCTGCATCCAGGGGAGGACTTTTTTATGTCTTTGAGGATACCTTTTAACTATTCAGTTCGTGGCTTCGGGTATTTATTTTACTGTTCCTTAGCTACCGGTGGGAGGGGGTGGCTTCCGTTTTGTCTCCCTCTCTCCCAAATCCAAATTAATCCAAATTAATATTCCATATCCAATCCAAATTTGAGAGCTTACTTACAGTCTTTATTTCTAATTCTTTCTTTTGGAAGAATCCAGCGCTCTCCGCCTCCGGCTCGGAGCTTCTCTCTGCTAGAGCGACGATGGTGCTCAAAATGGCCCCCGCGACTTCGACCCTTCTCACTCCGGCGCTCTTACTAGTGCAGAGTTGGGGAGTCCGATTTGGGGCTCTGCCGAGCAGTTTCGCCCCCGGGACGCTCGACCCGGGGTTCTATGGGGTGCAGCGTTGCTCTCGCTGCCCTCCCTCCTCTAGCAAAGACGGGCTGTCTCGGAGCGAGACAAAGACCCCGCCGATCGACGCTGGCGCTGGACCGGAAGCCGGCCCTTCTTATATTCTTAACTCCTGGGGGAATTGTCCAAATGCCATCTCCATGTCTGAAAGCATTAAGTGGTGTGTCCTATTTGCATCCTATTAATACCCCAGAGTTTTAGTCCTCTCCAAGTTTTCCATTTTAGCTGCAATTCTGAATTAAAGAATCAGAAATCTGAAGAAGCAAGACATGGGAACTACAGCAAACTCTCTCTCTCTCTCTCTCTCTCTCTCTCTCTCTCTCTCTCTCTCTCTCTCTCTCTCATTTAGAAGTGATGTGTTTTCTTCCAGTGTTGGGAAGGAATCCGATATGCTTTGAGCCAACACTTTCTGATGGCGCTCAACTTCCACTTGACCCCCCCCCCTGCATTAACTGGGCCTTATCTTAAAGATCCTTGCCATTAGGCAGACTTTGGAAGAGATTTAAAAGCAAAAAAAAACAAAAACCCACAAGTTCCCTAAAGGGAAAAACTCTGCAAGACTTAGCAGAGGCAGAGGCCAAGCATAAACCCAGTCTTGGCCAAATGCATCCCAGGGTAGCTAATTTGCATCTGGCCCCCTGCTGGACACAGCCAGGTTTGGGGAGCCGGTCATGGCTTTGAAGTGCACCCAGATGTCAATTGCATTGAGGGCCAAAGAGACATCAGGGCAGGTGCATGGCTATCACTCAACGCAGCAGCAGGAGACCCACATCCACGCCCCTCCCCAAATTACTGGGCGAAATAGGAGACATGCAACAGGAAATGGTTCAACTCACCATCTTCCTACCAGCGGGGCAGAGTAGGAAGGGCCACAGCTCAGTGGGGGAGCACCTGTTTTGCATGCAGAAGGTCCCGGGTTCAACCCCCAACATCTCCAAATAGGGCTGGGGAAAATGACTACGCCATGAAAGCCAGGAGAGCTGCTGCCAGCCAGTGTGGACAGTACTAAACTCGGTGGGCCAGTGGACTGGCTCAGTAGAGGGCAACTTCCTATGTTTGGAAGGGGAATGGGAGAACTCATGAGCAAGAAATCAGGCTTTTAAATTTCAGCAGCACCCTGTGCTAAAATTCAGCACCCCTGCCTCTCACACTCCATTCTAAAGCCCTAAACGGCCTCGGTCCAGTATACCTGAAGGAGCATCTCCACCTCCATCGCTCTACCCAGACACTGAGGTCCAGTGCCGAGGGCCTTCTGGCGGTTCCCTTGCTGCGAGAAGCCAAGTTACAGGGAACCAGGCAGAGGGCCTTCTCGGTAATGGCACCCGCCCTGTGGAACGCCTTCCTATCAGATGTCAAAAAGAAAAACAACTACCAGACTTTTAGAGGACATCTGAAGGCAGCCCTGTTTAGGGAAGCTTATAATAATAATAATAATAATAATAATAATAATAATAATAATAATAATAATTGGTTACAGGTAGGTAGCCGTGTTGGTCTGGGTCGAAGTAAAATAAAAAAATTCCTGAAGAAGTGTGCATGCACACGAAAGCTCATACCAAAATAAAAACTTAGTTGGTCTTTAAGGTGCTACTGAAGGAATTTTTTTAATTATTATTATTATTATTATTTGTGGTGCCCCCTGCAATGATGTGCCCAGTGTGGTTGAACTACCCTAAAACCGCCCCTGCATATGACCTCCAAGGTCAGCGTTCACATGCTTTGGAGAACATCAGCCCGAGAGGGCGATGGTCCTCATCTCCCACTTGTGGGTCTCCCAGAGACATCTGGTGGTCCCCAACGAGACAAAGGATGCTGGCTGAGATAGACCAACGGCATAGGGAACCTTTGGACCGCCTGATGTCACTGGATTTCAGCTCCCAGAAGCCCCAGCAAGCATGGCCAATGGCCAGGGATGATGGGCGTTGTAGTTCAGCAACATCTGGAAGGCCAGAGGTTCCTCACACCTAAGAGAGGCCTTTGGTCTGGTCCCTATGTTCTGAAGGAGATACAAGGCTGGTGCCCTCAGCCCTTGTGAATACAGTCGTATGGGTTGGTTTCTGGTGTGTGACGCTGCATCCAGAATGCTTCCTCCCTCCTGCGGTTACTTCGCTGGTTTCTCTCAGCTGCGGTTCCACCCAGGGGTCAACTGGGTATAGGCAGGAGACAGTCCCTCACGCTGTTTTTACATGACATTGTGGAATCTTCCTAAAACTGGAGGAGATCCAAGGAGTCTGGATTCCGTCTTTGGCAAGGCTCATGTTCTTTTCTGCTTCCTCTCCAGAGAGGGTCGTTCCCTTGCGGATCCTCTATGAGAAGTACGGCAGCTGCCTGACGCAAGACAATATGATCAAGGTGATGGCTCTCCTGCAGGAGCACGAGACCCACGAGATCGTCCTCGAGACCAGGAACATCTATGTCAAAAACCCAGATATCAAAGTCCGGGTAAGGCAAAATTGCATGGGCATTTCATGGCTGCTTCCGGGAAGTGGGTGCCTTGGGCATAATCACATTGTAGAGTTGGAAGGGCTCAGAAGGGTCATCTAGTCCAAGCCTTTGCAGGTTCGGGGTGGGGGTGGGGAGATGTTGAGTCCAGACTGTGCAGCTTAATGAAATTATTCTACTAAGGACATGTGGGGTTCTTCTGTGTTTGCCAGAGAGAATGACAAAGAATCACATAAGCAGGATCTTGTCGTTAGAAGCTATTCTAGGGGAAGAGATAAGGAAGTTAGAAAAAAGAAGGATGTATTGTCATATATGGACATAGCTTCCCCCACGCTTATAGGTGCGTAAATGTTTGTGCTCTTTTCATAGTTGTTCTGTTGCCCACCAGGTCCTTGTTGGTTGAGCTTGTGTTGCCTTGCAGCGCCTAAGTAAATGCCCTGTTTTGCTGACCCTTAGAATCTGGATTTTATGGGCCTCCAGACTGAACCCAAAGGGTATTGGGCACTGAACCCCAATATTTCCCCATCCGGCTGAGCTTTCTCCTCTTTTCCAAATGCAGATCTTGGGGGAGCCAGTTCAGAAGCGCAGGCTGGTGGCCGAGCTGACGCTGACCAACCCCCTCCCGACCCCCCTGAATGGCTGCCTCTTCGCCGTAGAGGGTGCCGGCCTGACAGAAGGGCAGAAGACCCAAGAGCTGTGAGTTCCCCCCACCCCAATTTCTGGTTCTCAATGCCAACTGTAGTTAGAACACTTCCAAGACACAAACAAGGGCTGTTGATGTCTAATTCATTTGTGAAAGGGGGAAAGGCTTAACTGTTCCAGGAGTCACAGTGCTGTGAGAGAGGGAGAAGAACTTTCCTCAATCCAGCCATCCGTAATTTCACAAACTGGCCTTTTTGCTAAGCCAAGAAGCCTGAAACATGGCAGCCTTCCTTTGTAGGGAAGTGGTTCTGATCCCTTGGACCATCGGATCATTACAAAAAGAAGTGAATATAAAACTTTCAGCATTGTGATGCCATTCTACAAATCTATGTTGCGACCGCATTTGCAGTACCGTCGTACCTTGGATCCCGAATGCCTTGCGACACAAACGTTTTGGCTCCTGAACACTGCAAAGTGAGTGTTCCGGCTTGCAAATGTTTGGAATCCGAACGTCAGATGCGACTTCCACAGCTTCCGATTGGCAAAAGGAGCTTCCTGCAGCCAATCGGAAGCTGCGCCTTGGTTTCTGAATGTTTTGGAAATCGAACGGACTTCTGGAACGGATTCCGTTCGACTTCCGAGGTACCACTGTACTGAGCAAAGCTCTGGTCACCTCACCTCAAAAAGGATATTACCACCAGAATTTTTCCTCACTCTCTCAGAACTGTGGAACTTGTGGACTTTCAAGGAAACTTTTGTCAGGACAGATAAAATTATGTCTTCTTGCTGTGCATAGTTAAACTATGGAACTCACTCCCACCAGATTAAATGATGGTCACCAATTCGGATGGCTTTAAAAGAAGATTAGATAACTACATGGAGGAGAAGAGGGCCATTGAGGGCTCCTAGCCGTGAGGGCTGTATTCTGCCTCCGTGGTCAGAGGCAGCAATGCTTCTGAATATGGGTTGATGGAAACTCTGGGAAGGCAAAGGGCTCTTGTGTTGATGTTCTGCTGGACTAGATGGGCCCTGGACCTGATCCAGCAGACTCTCCTGATGACCGTAGGTTGACCTCGTGTGACTTCCTTCCCCTCTCTCCGCAGGGACTGTCCTGTTGGGCCGGGTGAGGACGCCAAAGTGAGGGTGGAGTTCGTGCCCCGCCAGTCGGGCCTGCGGAAGCTGGTGGTGGATTTCGAGAGCGACAAGCTGAAGGGGGTGAAGGGCTACCGGAACGTCATCATCGCCCCCCTGCCCAAATGATGTGCTGCCCCACCCCACCCAGAAGGGGAGAGGGTTGCTTTGCTGGCCCTGCCTGAAATCCATTGCCTCTTTAGAAAGATGGGTGATTCCGGCAGCAACGGGGACCCAAGGGGGCCTTGGAAGCAGCGGCCTTGAAAAACTCCCCCCCCCCGGTGTACACTCAAATGTGACAATATTGCAAGGAGCCGCCACCCCCAACTGCTCCTTC
This sequence comes from Zootoca vivipara, assembly GCF_963506605.1. Lineage (NCBI taxonomy): Eukaryota > Metazoa > Chordata > Lepidosauria > Squamata > Lacertidae > Zootoca > Zootoca vivipara. Next base: position 94,393,019 of record NC_083282.1, read on the forward strand.
ACCAAGGAGCAGAAATTTGTTCCTAGCTAGACCCTCCCCTGCAAAAAAAGATATATTTTTGTGGCTTTTTCATAGAATCGTAGTTGGAATTGACCTCCAAGGGTCATCTAGTCCAACCCCCTGCAATGCAGGAATCGCAGCTGAAGAATCCCAGTTGGAAAACCTCCAATGGAGTTTAGAAAGCTCCTCCTGGTGTTATCTGCACACACACAGCAGAAATGTGTCTCTTTGGGCCACAGACTGGGCAGGTAATTTTTGAGAGCTTCCCCGTGAAAATCAACGTCACACACAAAACGCTTGGCAAATTTGCAGACTCCCTGGCCTGCTGGTTTTCTGCCTCCAAGGGAATTGGAGCAAGAAATAAAGGTTCGTCCTTCCACCTCAGGAGGACTTTAACCCCTTATTCCCCCTCCGTCTCCTGCTGTGTCTGTAAGACAGGAATATCTCCTGCCCAGAAATGGATGGCCCTTAGTGTCCAGCTGTCTGTGGCATCAACAAAATGTGACATGCCCTTCCCCAAAGTCGTTTATGCAGGGGAAAGGGACGCAAATATTGTAAGGTGCTTGCTGCATCATGCCAAAAATAAAGAAAATAATATATATCTAGATTCCGGCATCAGCAGCCATCAGAAATGTACGGCAGCAAGTACAGACTTCTGCTGCACCAGTCCTGAAAGACCCACCTAGTCCAGCATCCAGGACATTTAATTCTCACATTAAATGCCTCTATTAGGAAACCCGCAGCCAGGATTCGAACACAGGAGCCCTCTCCACTCCTGAGGTTTCCAGCAACTGGTATTTAGAAGCATTTCCTGCCTCTGAGCAAGGAGGTAGACCAGAGCCATCCTGGCTAGGAGCCATCAATAGTCTCCATGAATCTGCCCCATCCTCTTTTAAAGTTGGTGGCCATCCCTGCCTCCTGTGGGAGGGAGTTCCGCAGTTTAACTTTTCCCCAAGTTCCGCATCAGTGGCACGAGTGCTTGCTCACTTTCTCTAAAAACTGTGACGAGTGGAGTTTTATTTCATGTTTGAAACCAGGCCGGGTGGGAAAGGAGAAGGACTCAGGAGAAGGAGTCTGCCAGCGACCGTCAGATTAACACAGATGTCAAAGGCACTCATCGCTGCCAAGGCAGACGCTGGCCAGAGGCACCAGCTCCTCTTGGGCTCAGGAGCACCAGCCTCAAATCCTTTCCCCGGGCCGCACGGCAGGAAAACAAAATGAAAGCAAGAGCCAGAACTGTGGAGCAGAAGGCAGACAGAGAAAGCAGCTTTCTTACCCCTCCCAGTGTGGTTTCTGGGGAACAGAAAGACAAGCGCAATTTCTTGGGGAAGGCATTCCTTGCTAAGAAACTCCCAGGTCAGGATGTTGCACACTTTGGAGAAAGATTCATTTATTTTTTTAAAAAAGCTGATCCAAGAAACAAAGGGCTTAATAATGTGAGCAATGTAACATGTACATACCTATAGATATATTTGTGTACCGTGATGCTATGCGTACTCTCAAATGTGCGGAGGAGAAGGTGGTTTGCTGGCTTCGCTTGATCCTTTCTAGCTGACTCTCGCGGCAAATGCTGTGTTCTCAGAGCCGGGTATTTCACTCATGGAACTGAACTATGCAATCGCTGAATAAAGAGTTAATTTTTCACCTTCAATATTTCTCTGGAGCTCTTTCCTCCCCTTCCCACAACCATAAATGACTTCCTTGCTACTCTACATGGGGCTGGGGGGGGGGGACGGGCGAGGGCAGGTGTTTTCCTAGGGTGTGTGTGTGGGGGGGGGGGTAACTCAAATAATTTCAGACCCTCATGAGTGTACCTATTATCCAGGGGCAGTCCCAAATTTATGAAAGCCATCCCGGTTTCTGATTTGATCCTGGAATGTCCCACTTTTCCTTAGGACATCCTTATTTTCATCAGAGAAATGTTGGAGGGCATGGTCCTATAGTAGTAGTAGTAGCAGTTGTAGTAGTAGTAATAATAATAATAATAATTATTATTATTTATTTATACCCCGCCCATCTGGCTGGGTTTCCCCAGCCACTCTGGGTGGCTTCCAACAAAATATTAAAAGACAGAAATCCATCAAACATTAAAAGCTTCCCTAAACAGGGCTGCCTTGAGATGCCTTCTAAAGGTCTGGTAATTGTTGTTCTCTTTGACCTCTGTTGGGAGGGCATTCAACAGGGTGGGTGCCACCACCGAGAAGGCCCTCTGCCTAGTTCCCTGCAACTTGGCTTCTCGCAACGAGGGAACTGCCAGAAGGCCCTTGGTGCTGGACCTCAGTGTCCGGGCAGAACGATGGGGGTGGAGCCACTCCTTCAGGTATACTGGACTGAGGCCGTTTATAACAACAATAACAATTTATTTGTACCCTGCCCATCTGACTGGGTTGCTCCAGGCACTCTGGGTGGATTCCAGCAGATATAAAAACATAATAAAACATGAAACACTAAAAAGCTTCCCTATAGAGCTGTATTCTAAAGGTTATGTAGTTACTCCTCTCCTTGGCGACTAATGCGAGGGTGTTCCACAGGGTGGGTGCCACTACCGAGAAGGCCTGAGAAATGTTGGAGGGTGTGTAATTTTTGCAGCCCCGATTAACTGGGTCAATACTTACGATTGCACAGCCCGTGGCACTTCATAGATATCCACTTAGTCATCATTGCAACATAAGAAGAGCGTGCAGGATCAGGCCAATGGCCCATCCCCGCCAGGATCAGAAGCATCACGGCCTCTGACGGTGGCAGCAGAGAATAGCCATCACGGCTTGTAGCCTTCAATAGGCTTCTCTTCCATAATCCTCTTTTAAATCACTGCCTCCTGGGGCAGGGAGTTCCACGGTTTAATGATGCCCTGGGATCCAGAGGCTGAACAGGCCCAAGTGGAGGATCCTCAGGAGTAGCTGGGAGAAAGTTGGGGAGGAGACCTTTTTGTGTTGCCAGAATGCAGAACTGAGCGCAGTGAAAACTTGTCAGGTCCAGTTTTATCATGTCAGCTGTCCGTGGGCAGAGCAAGGAATTCCATCATCCTTGGATATCCAGAAACCTCTGACTTTGCAGCCTCTTTGAAACCAGCTGCCTCCACGCTGACCTGACCCTGATGGAAATGAGGTGTTATCTCTGCATTCTTGGTCCAGGCAGCTCCTGGCCAAGGCGTGAAGGTAAATTCTGTCCATGTTTCCCAAAGCCAGATGCTGGGAGGCCTTCAAAGGATTGGCCAGGCAGCAAACTGGAAGAAGCCATCTCCTTCCTGGGAGGTTTTTAAGCCGAGGTCGGATGGCCATCAGTCATGGATGCTTTAGCTGAGATTCCTGCATTGCAGGGGGTTGGACTAGATGACCCCTGGGTCCCTTCCAACTCTGATTCTATGATTCAAAGCAAGAAGTGAAGGTGAGCGGCTCCAGTTGAGCACTGAGCCAAAGATTCCTTCAGGGAGTTGGACTAAATGACCCTTGTACAGTGGTACCTCGGTTTATGAACACAATTGGTTCCGGAAGTCTGTTCATAAACTGAAGCATTCATAAACTGAAGCGAACTTTCCCATTGAAAGTAATGGAAAGTGGATTAATCCGTTCCAGATGGTCTGTGGAGTAACCGTTCATAAACTGAAGCGAACTTTCCCATTGAAAGTAATGGAAAGTGGATTAATCCGTTCCAGACGGGTCCGCGGAGTACTTAAACTGAAGCGTTCATAAACTGAAACATGGGTGTTATTGGTTCCGGAAGTCTGTTCATAAACTGAAGCGTTCATAAACTGAAGCGAACTTTCCCATTAAAAGTAATGGAAAGTTAATTAATCCGTTCCAGATGGGTCCGCGGTGTTCATAAACCGAAAATTCATAAACCGAGGTGTTCATAAACCGAGGTTCCACTGTAGTCCCTTCCAGCTCTACAGTTCCATAGTTCTAGGACAGTCCAGTCCAGTGATAATAATAATAATAATAATAATAATAATAATAATAATAATAATAATAATAATATGAAGGCCCTCTGCCTGGTTCCCTGTAACTTGGCTTCTTGCAGTGAGGGAACTGCCAGAAGGCCATCGGCGCTGGATCTCGGTGTCCAGGCTGAACAATGGGGGTGGAGATGCTCCTTCAGGTATACTGGACCGAGGCCGTTTAGGGCTTTAAAGGTCACCACCAACACTTTGAATTGTGCTCGGAAACGTACTGGGAGCCAATGTAGATCTTTCAAGACCGGTGTTATGTGGTCTCGGCGGCCGCTCCCAGTCACCAGTCTAGCTGACACATTCTGGATTAGTTGTAGTTTCCGAGTCACCTTCAAAGGCAGCCCCACGTAGCCCCCACGTAGGTTAGGGCAGGGGTCCCCAGACTTACCGGTGTTTGGGCCGGTTCCCACCGCGCCGATCGCTTACTGGCGCGGCGGCGCGCTTCCAGGGTGGAAAAAGCGCCGAAAATCCGTTGTGCGCATGCGTATGGGCCTCGCGGACCTGGAAGTGCACCAGAAATGACCTCTTCCGGGTCGGGAGAGGCCCATACGCATGCGCACAAAGGATTTTCGGCGCTTTTTTCCCAACCCGGAAGAGCGCTGCCGCGCTGCGCGCCGTAAGAGCGGGCGGCGGGCAGCGGGGGTCGTCGCGGGCCGGATTGGCAGGCCAATTGGGCCGCATCCGGCCCCCAGGCCGTAGTCTGGGGACCCCTGGGTTAGGGTGACAGACTGCTAGGACCTGGGAATGACCAGAATTCAAATCCCCGCTTGGCCATGAAGCTCACTGGGCATGACCTTGGGCATAACCTTGCAGGGTTGTCGTTGTGGGGACAGAAAGGGGAAGAGGAGAACGATGTATGCCACCTTGAGCTCCCTGGAGGGGTATATCTGAAAGCAATAAATAAATAAAACACTGGGGGTTCTTTGCCTCCGATTCCTGCATTGCAGGGGGTTGGACTAGAGGGCCTTTGGGGTTCCCTCCCAACTCTAACTGTGTGGGTATTGGTAACGGCAGGGACACACACAATTTAGTGTACCTATTTTGTGGGTAAAACGCCTCCTGTCTTGCTCTTCTTTTGAATCCAAGTGGCTTGGGGTTGCCCTGGGCAAGAGAAAGCTACTAAGATTCCCTAGCCCCACTCGACCCTGCCTGAAGGGGCTCTGGCTTCCCCCTTGGAGCAATGGGGCTGGCAGGCCAGATGGCAGGGGAGCCAGAGCCAGTGAGATACAGAGTCCACAGCCGCCAGCTGCATCCTCACCTCTAGAAGCATAAGGACAGAAGGAGAGCTGTCTGAATCAGGCCACCCAGTCCAGGCTCCTGTTCCCACAGGGGCCTACCAGATGCCCTAAAGGGAAACCCACGAGCAGGATCCCCTTCCTTTTATTTATCTGTCCTGCTTCAATGGATACCCAGAAAATCTAGCTTTGAGAGATGGGGAGAAAGACTCTACCCTCTTATCTGCAGAGGCTTCTTTCAGAAACCAGCTCTGGAGACAAGTGGGGAAGCCACTCATCCAGCCAGGATCAAGCCCCTCTCACAGTCGTAAAAAGGTAAAGGGACCCCTGACCGTTAGGTCCAGTCGCGGATGACTTTGGGGTTGAGGCGCTCATCTCGCTTTATTGGCCGAGGGAGCCGGCGTACAGCTTCTGGGTCATGTGGCCAGCATGACTGAACCGCTTCTGGCGAACCAGAGCAGCGCATGGAAACGCCGTTTACCTTCCTGCCAGAGCGGTACCTATTTACCTGCTTGCACTTTGTGCTTTTGAACTGCTAGGTTGGCAGGAGCTGGGACAGAGCAACGGGAGCTCACCCTGTCGCGGGGATTCAAACTGCTGACCTTCTGATCGGCAAGCCCAAGAGGCTCAGTGATTTAACCCACAGCGCCACCCACAGTGGTAGGGACCAAAAAAACCCAAGCCCTCTTCTTCCTGACAGGCTTGCAATGTTCAGAGGAAACATTGTGGATGTCAGGCTAGGACTGCAGGAAATCCCCTGCAGCCATTGACCTGAGGTTCAAGGGCCCGTTTAGAGAACACATTCCTTCCTGAATGGAAGAAATGAAATTGTGGATATCCAAGGGAGCTAGCTGTGGAAAGATTCATGGCAGATAAAAGAAATGACTTCTTCACACACTGCAGTTAATCTGTGGAACTCACTGCCCCCGGAGGCAGGGATGGCCACCAACCAGGATGGTTTTAAAATAGGATTGGACAAATCCATTGAGCAGAAGGCTCTCTAGGGCCACTAGGCTTTCTGCCTCTTTTTTTGGGGGGGGGAGTGTATCCTTGGGAGTCGTCCCTTCCAACCCTACAATTCTTTGATTTTAAGCTGGCCACTTTTTTTGGGTGAAGTTTTTTTTTTTATTAAATTAATTTCATTTTATAATGCATTTTAAACAGAGAGAACGATTATAAAAACAGATGACAAGAGATGAAAAACAAGCCTATAAAATAGGCGTGTAGAATGAGTAACAGTTGCACAGGGGTCCAAGTAAATACTATCAGTATCATCAGATTATTAATTCCAGATTTGCCAGGCTTGTGATGAGGGTTGCCTTGAAAATGATGGCTGAAAATGCCAAATCGCATAAAAATTGCCTGGAGCGTCTAATCTTTGTCGACACCTCAATTATTGTTTGATTTTCTCCATTGTAGCTCTATTCCAGAGTGTCCAATCTAAGGTTTTGGGTTATTGAGCTGTAGCTACTCTTTGAGTAGCCAATTTCATGGATAAACAACAGGCCTGCAATGGCATCCTCAAAAATACTCAGTGTTGATTTAGGACGACAAACAATCGTTCCTTTAGTATCGTTTGTCATTTCTGTCCGAATTCAATTCCAAAAATCTGGCCCCGCTTTGCCTTCCCGTCATAAAGGATAATGTGCCCCAAGCTGGGCATGATGAAATGGAGGAGGCTGTTGGGGAGACCCTGCGTTTTGCTTCGATCCCTGCTGAATCTCCTGCGTGGCATTAATTGGAGGAGAGGAGAGGAGAGGAAGGAGAGCTCTCCTCCATCTCCCTCCTCTGCTGCTGCCGCCTCTCCCTCCGTCCTTTTCATCTGCTCCCAGTTCAGAGCAATTACCTCTCTGCTGGGCGCAGATTCCTTCTTGATCGTCTCTCCCCTTAGATTGAGGCACTAATGAAGCCTCGGCAGGTGAGATCCTGCAGCATCTTCCACACACGACTCTTCCAGCTGCTGCTATAACTGACAATCACACCTGCTTCCCGCGGAGAGAAGCAATTTAATTTTTCTGCCAATATCTCAAAAGGACATCTTGCTCCCGTGTGCCAGGCTGGAGTGGATGCATCCTGCATGGGTCCACTTGGAAATGGGCTTTTGGGCATGGAACCAAGAGGCTTTTGTGAATCAAGGACTAGGGGAGAGAGGGCTCTTGTGCTTGGATCCTGCTTGCGGGTTTCCCATAAGGGGGATCTGGTTTGCCACCATGAGAACAGGATGCAGGTCACTGGCTTGATCCTGCAAGGCTCCTCTTCTGTTCCACTGAATGCCTGAAATAAGTTCCGTAAGAATACCATATTTATAGGTTTTTTAAAAAGGTAAATGACATAAGCTTTTTGAGGACTCTTAAGAGAAAAGGAAAAAACTCTTAAGCAAAACTCTCAGCATACTGGAAACAATTTTTTTTGTGCATGCCCAGTTTCTGTCCATTGCTTTGGGCTATTAGATAAGGTTGTATAACCCCCCCCCCAACAAATAAAAGAAGATCAGAGATTTCCCGCACAGCATCTGGTCTCCCTCCCTGCATTGTGTTCTCGACCACAACCATTCTCTGGCCTAGAGAATGTTAGCATCTCCTCCAAAACAACATCTGGCTTGCCTCTCCAAAAACCAGGGGGTTGGCGGTGGTGAAGAGGGGAGAAAGCCTTTCCTTTGTTTTCCAGGACATATCTGTAGTCACAGAATCGTACAGCTGGAAGGGACCCCTGGGGGTTATCCAGCCCAAACCCCTGCAATGCAGGAATCACAGCTAAACAATCCCTGACAGGTGGCCATCTAAAAAGGTAAAGGTAAAGGACCCCTGACAGTTAAGTCCAGTCGCGAATGACTCTGGGGTTGTGGCACTCATCTCAATTTACTGGCCGAGGGAGCCGACGTTTGTCCGCAGACAGTTTTTCCCGGGTCATGTGGCCAGCATGACTAAGCCGCTTCTGGCGAAACCAGAGCAGCGCACGGAAACGCCTTTTACCTTCCCGCCTATTTATCTACTTGCACTTTAACATGCTTTTGAACTGCTAGGTTGGCAGGAGCTGGACCCTAGGCTCAGTGGTTTAGAGTAGACCACAGCACCACCCGCGTCTAGTCTCTGCTTTAAAAACCCCAGCGATAGAGAGGCCAGCACCCTCCTCCCAGTTCACTTTCTGCTTGTTCTTCTTGACAAAGGGATAAAGAGGCAGCATTTCAGCAGGCCAGTCCCGGAGCCCTTTGGCTGTGGGGTTGCTTCAGAGCTCTTTGCAGTGGAGGCTGGTGCTCATTCAGGCTGGTAGGAAGGCGGGCAGGGAGCCCAGCACTAGGGGGCGGCAGAACCAACCCTTTGCAGTCTTGTCCCCAGCCTCCTCCATCCACAAGAGCAAAACTGAGGCTCACGAGGAGGAGGAAGCTGGCAGGCTGTGCCATTCCCTCTTCTGGGCTGGTTGTAAGGAGGCTGGCAAATGGAGGCTGATGCCAGGCTGAGCTTTGTGAGGCTGTTCCCCACTTGTCCTCATTGTACCAGCTCTCCTTTCCCAGGAAGGCTCATGCGATGGTGGCTGGAAAGAGATTCTGAGTAGAGTTCCTTGCATATTTCAAGCACCAGTTTTACAACCATCAAGCCATGCCAGTTTGTGTTGGTGCCTCGTTGAATCAGGCACTGGCGGGGGCCCCGTTTGCTGCTTTCTTTCCTCACTTGGGGGGGGGGGAGAATATGAACCTTTGGCTGTAGAGCTAATGCACTGCCCACAAAAGTATTTGGTAGAGATTGCCAACCAAGGGGGATGTGAACTGCCCTGACCCCAGAAAAAAAGCCAGAAAAAGAGCCAAATTCTCTGTGTTGTTGCTTTTTTTGTTGTTGCTTTGGACAAACTGTCCTGCTCACTATTTACTGGGGCTCTGGAGTCCTCTTGCCCACAAACTGGAGGGGCTCCAGGACAGGGCAGGGCTTATTACGATGCCTGAGGAGGCCTGGATTGGAACGAGGCCGGTATGACCATAATTTTCTGCAGTGCAATAGGGGAAGGGAGAACCATCTCCCCGTTTTCAGGCATCCTGGAACTGAAGGACACAAGCAGAGCATCTGCTGGATGAGGCCAGTGGCCCATCTAGTCCAGCATCCTGTTCTCACAGCGGCTGACCAGATGTCTGTGGGAAACCAGCAAGCAGGACTTGATCGCCTTCCCTCTTGTGGTTTCCAGGAAACTGGGGTGCAGAAGCATTGCTCCAACTGGGGAGGCAGGGCACAGCCATCCTGGCTAGGAGCCGAGAGCCCTCCCCTTGAATTTGTCTTTTAAAGTCTTCCAAGTTGGAGGCCATTACTGCCTCCTGCAGCTGAGTTCCCTAGTTCAAACATGCACTAGTTTGTTTATCTGCCTTTGGGCTTGGATCCTGCTTGCGAGTTTCCCATCATGGGCATTTGGTTGGTCACTGAGAGAAGAGGACGCTTTCTAGATGCTGTCTAGGTTTGTCATTGCAACTGAGAGCCAGTGTGGTGTAGTGGTTAAGAGCGGCAGACTCGTAATCTGGTGAACCGGGTTCGGGTTCCCGCTCCTCCACTTGCAGCTGCTGGGTGACCTTGGGCTAGTCACACTTCTCTAAAGTCTCTTAGCCTCACTCATAGAGTGTTTGTTGTGGGGGAGGAAGGGAAAGGAGAATGTTAGCCGCTTTGAGACTCCTTCGGGGAGTGATAAAGAGGGATATCAAATCCAAACTCTTCTTCTTCATCATCCACAGGTGGTGGTGGTGGAAGAGCTTCACGTTGCTTGGCTGACACACAAATTTGGGGAGTTGGATTTTTCTCCCTGCATGGAAGGGAAAACAAGGGGCCAGAAGGATATACAACACTCTTGAGGACTGATTGTAAAGAGCTGAGCCTCAGCCCTGCAAGAGGCACCCAGCACCCTAAGCTGCTTCTTCAAGGTTGTGACACACTGTGGTTGCCACAGAGTGAAGGAAGAGCCCCAGTTCTGTTATGTGAGCAAGGAATTGGGGCCAAGGACACCTTTTGATGGTTCCCTCACTGCGAGAAGCAAAGTTAAAGGGAACCAGGCAGAGGGCCTTCTCAGTAGTGGCACCCGCCCTGTGGAACGCCCTCCCATCAGATGTCAAAGAGATAAACAACTACCTGACATTTAGAAGACATCTGAAGGCATCCCTCTTTAGGGAAGTTTTTAATGTGTGACATTTTAATGTACTTTTAATCTTTGTTGGAAGCTGCCCAGAGTGCCTGGGGAAACGCAGCCAGATGGACGGGGTACAAATAAATTATTTTATTTTATTATTTAAGAGCCAGTGTGGTGTAGTGGTTAAGAGCGGTAGACTCGTAATCTGGTGAACCGCGTCTCCACTCCTCCACATGCAGCTGCTGGGTGACCTTGGGCTAGTCACACTTCTCTGAAGTCTCTCAGCCCCACTCACCTCACAGAGTGTTTGTTGTGGGGGAGGAAGGGAAAGGAGAATGCTAGCTGCTTTGAGACTCCTTTGGGTAGTGATAAAGCGGGATATCAAATCCAAACTCTTCCTCCTCCTCTTCTTATTAAGACCTTAATGCAAGATCTAACGTACAGATGCTTCCAGCTACACTTTGGGAAAATGTTCTAAAACAAGACAAAACATAGCATAAACATTTATTTATAATTCTCTTTGGAATTGAAAATCCTGACAGTAAGAGCTGTTCAGCAATGGAATTTGCTACCAAGGAGTGTGGTGGAGTCTCCTTCTTTGGAGGTCTTTAAGCAGAGGCTTGACAGGCATATGTCAAGAATGTTTTGATGGTGTTTCCTGCTTGGCAGGGGGTTGGACTGGATGGCCCTTGTGGTCTCTTCCAACTCTAGGATTCTATGAAAAGAGTTAGGGTCAATCCTTTGTGCACCAGTTGCAAGTGGGGACCTGGCTGGGGCCAGAGTGTCGCTTTAGATGGGACTGTGGGTTGATTCTGCAAGGCATTCTTAAGTACCCGGAGCCAGACCATCTATGCTAAGATTACCAGACATCCCCGTTTTCCAGGGACAGTCACCGGATTTACAAATCAGTTCCCTGACAAAATCCTATCATTCCTACTGAAGTTGAAGTGTCCCCGGATTCATTGAAAAAAAATCTGGTAACCTTAATCTATGCAAGTTGCTCACCTACTGAACTCTGGCAGAAACATTACATCCCCTGTCCTGCCATTTAATAACCTTCTAAATGGGAGAGGACAGGACTTAACCAAGGACTAGTATTTAAGAAAAAAAGCTCCTTCAAGTTACAGCACCTTTGCAAACCAGCAGCCAGCCAGCGTCCTTTGCTCATGCCCAAACTCTCCCAATCAATCTGGGTAACATTCACAGGTTTCCAGGAACCAATAATCAACATTTAAAGTTCCATAGAGAAAATAACTGCGAGGGTTTGATGGCTGAACTTAGGCACTTACCTGTGCTCTCTGAAAATGGAGTACACCTGCCAGCATCACAGTCAGCTGGCAACAAAACGCACCAAATTCAGAAGAAGTCGATTCAGGCCGTTGAGCTTTATGGACCCCAAACATACATCAGAAGCTGCTTCCCGAGTGGAAACGTGATAAAAGGCACTCCTGCTTCCAACCTAAATACACTTGACTAAGCATCCATATTTGGGAATTCCAAGATTTTCCAGAGGGGCAGCCAGATGAGTCTGAGGCAGCAAGAACAGCAGTGTGTCATCCTTGCCTCTGATGAAGTGGGCTCTATCCAAAGAAAGCCAATAAATGTTACTTTTCAGGTGCCCAAAGATGCCGTTGTCCAAGCACAGGACTTTGAAACACACACGGTAGAGCCCAGCAATAAAAGAGGCACTCGCACCTGTTGAACGACACCCTCTTTATTCAAAAATATATTTATGAGACATTTCAGAATATACTGCTGCAAAAATGGCAGCCTATACCTCTAAATTTATTTCTAGATCGATTCATATACAGATTTAAGAAAATGTTTGGGGGAAAAGAATGTGGATTTGATCTCAAGGGAAGATCTCGCATGGAGCACCGGCTGCCCTGCCAGACTCCTGCCCCTCCTTGACCCTTTAAAGCAAATCAAATTCACAGGATTTCAACGACATTTAAAAAAAATTAAAAAGTGGAACATGTGGATTGCCTAATCTGTGCTCCTGTGTCCAAACCCTCTCCCCTCCCCCACAATCCCCCAGGGATTTCCCCATAACCCCCTGATCTATTTAGAGGGAAATAATATTGCATGGAGGACTCTCCTGCCTCTGATAACGTCAAGCGGCATGATGCATGCTGATGTTTGTGGCTCGATATGGCACATGCAAACACACACTTGCAGGCCCAATGGAGGGCAGAGGGCTCTGGGGATACAGCAGGGTCCCAGGGGAGGCAAGGGGGAAGATCAGAGTGTGAGGGATGGAGGGATGGCCCTTGTGGGCAGTGGAATGAATTGGAGCTGGGAGGTTTGTTTTCCTTGGGGAGGGGGAACTCCCAAAGAATGGGGGACCCCAAAACAAAAGGAGAACAGCTGCTATTACTGCAACATAAGTCTGCCTACTTCAGATGTACAAATATTCTTGCACTGCTTGTGTAGTGAAGGGAGAAGGGAAAACACGAATGGGATTTCGACTAGGTCCTCCAGATGTTGTTGGACTCCCCAACTGAAAGGCCCAATGATGAGCTGGAGATCAACAGCATCTGCAGGGCTACAGATGCTCCCCATCCCTGAGACAGACCAGCAATGGGCACATGACCACAGCTATGCAATTCCCGGCTCCTTTAATGGACTTTACATGCCAACTGACTTTCCTTGGACTAAGTGGACACTTGCAACCTACTTCTAAGCTCAGCCCATCTGCTTACAGCAAAGAAGAATTTTTACTGAGGTCTCAGAGCCTTCTTAAGAGTGTCACACATCCCAAGTGGGTGCACTTTGAGAATTCCCACTGCGGGATGAAGATAAGGGAGCCTGAGTAAAACTGACATGTGCTGAATGAAAGACAAAGGGCAGAGCTGGTTGGAGGAGAGGGGAAAGAGAAGCAGAAGTTTTGCCTGGGCCAGGCAACCTCCTTTTGGTCACCTGTGTGCTGCATGTCTCCACGCAGCCACGCCATGAGAGAGCAGGAGCCACGCACTGAGATGCATCCGCAGAACGGAGGCCGTATGCGCCCATGCCAGAATTGTGAGGCCCAGAAAAACCAAGCTTGACACACACCAAACCAATTCGGAAACAATCCAGTTCTTTTTTTTATATGTGGGGAAGGAGAGAGAGAGAGCAAAAGTGTAAATCAACTTTTTCCCCTTTTGCTTAAAAAGCTCTCAGAAGACGACACACATGATTTGCACAGGTGGTGGTGGAAACTGGAGGTGCTAACGGGGGCAGCCAAAGGTAAACTGAATTTTCTGCCCAACACGGGGGCGCTTGCCTCCTTCCTTTCGAGAGCGAGCCATGCCCGTCCCATTGCAACAACGTGTCCCGCAGAGGGTCCAGGGAGAGTCTTCCTATGTCCAGTCCTTCCTGTGTGGGAATTTCCGGTGTCCTGCGGGTAGTAACTGGAACTGTGGGTGGAGGGAGGGGAAGGGGGAGCACAGACACCCACGTGCCCTAGTCAGTTGAGAAAAGATCCCCAGCAGATGGCAAAGGTGCCAAGCCGCCCGTCACGTTGGGCAGCAGCGACAAATCGGGGAGGCTCTGGATGTGGGATTTGAGCTCTTTGCGGACCTGAGTTACCCGAGCAAGCTTCTGTTTGTACTCCTGGGGGGTGGGGTGGGACAAAGGAAGAAACAGAAAACACAAAGGAAAAAATGAATTAGACAATGCTCCTGTTTCCCCATCATCATCCTCATCTTAGCTGCAGTCGAGAGATGATTTGATGATGTGATTGCCATTTATAGCCACGGGCAGAAATTCTACAGCTTCATCTCTACGTTGGACCAAGTGGAGCCACAGCAAGTATCAGTCTAAGGAGCAGAAGAAACAGGAGTCGTGGCAGGAGGAAGAGGAAATCAGGAGGTGAAACACGAAATGGGCACTCCTTCTCCACACAGCGGCAGGGACAAGGCAGGCAATCCGAGACATATATTGTTTGCACAACACTCTATGCTTTCAGAAATCAGACGGGGTTGGACTGACCAAGACTGGGGGAATGGGTGGGCGGGGTCTGCAGGGCCCTGAGCAAAGTGATGGGTGAGGGGGCAGGGGAAGAGGCCCAAGGAGCTCATCTCATCATGACCTTGGAAATCCTGCTCAACCCACATGCAGCTCCCAGGGTACAATCCAGGCTTATTTTAACAGCATTTGTACATGGCTTAAATGCTTCTGAACAGTTTATGGCCTGCCAAAAACACAAGCGCACGTGGGCTTTGTCACAGATGCACTAAAATGTAATGTGCATGTCCGGAATACAAATTGTGGTGTGAGAAGTGGTCTTTGGATAGTGTCAGCAGTTTTGCAGTGGGGAAAGTCTTAATGCTCACCGTCGAGTTTTCTATGTGTAAAAAAATCTTGTGCCTCCAACCACAGGCCACACACAGGTTTAGCATTCAATCAAGAGCATTCTGGGGGTGGGGTACAGCTAAGAATTTCCATAACGCTGCCCCCCAATGCTTTCCCTGTGCCCTTGTTCCCCCCCACTTTGTTCCTATCCAAACGCTTTTTGACCCAGCTGCTTCTGCCAGAAGAGGGTGCAGTGCTGTGGGAACACAAGGGAGAAACGTGCTAGGAGGAAGGCACGCTTGGCAAATCCACTCCGTGATCAACTCCTGCCCGGAAACCAATGTCCCCACTGTGGAAGGACGTGTGGATCCAGAATTGGCCTCCACAGTCACTTACGGACCCATTGTTAAAATCGTGCTTATGGAAGACAATCTTACTCTGCTACGAGGGATCGCCAAAGAAGCAGCAGCAGCTGTGGGAAACCCAACCCAACCTCCTGAGCCACAACCGTAGCTCTGGTTGGCTTTCTTGGCTGAAGGTCCAGGAGACCCTTGTCCCGCAGGAAGAATGAGGCTACTGACACACTGACCACTTTACTCTTTTCCAAAAAGGCCTCCTTGGAACTGGGCGAGGAGAGTGTGGCTCCTCCTCACCACATTGTCTGCCAAACAACGGTGTAAGAGCTCTCCATCTCCAAGCCATCTCCCATCTTTCCCTCCTGCATTCAAGGGGGTTGGGCTAGATCATAGGTCGGCAACGTCCGGCCCATGAGCCGGATGTGGCCCATGAAGGCCATTTATCCGGCCCACGGACTGCCCCTGAACCAAGCCACCCGCTCGGTGAGTCCCACGCATGCTGCGCTAAACCGGCGCAGCGCGGTTTGGGGACTTGCGCAGCCTGTGTAGCTGCTGACATGCACAGAAGCGATTTCCGGCGCCGCGCTGCCCATGTCCGGGGCACCGGAAATGGCTTCTGTGCATGTCCCGCCCATGTGCGGCCCACGGACGATAGTCCGTTTGAATCCTCTGGCCCGTGGCCGGAAAACATTGCCGACGCCTGGGCTAGATGGCCTTTTGGGATCATACAATTCTAGGATCCTGGCTTTACAGCAGGAATAATGCAAAAGCCCCCGCTTCGACTGGGGGCCTCTAGTGTGCTCTTCTCCCCGTTTGCTGTGGGAGCACTAAATACATTCAGCAACAGCGGCTGATGCACAGATATGGATTTCCTTTAACATGCTATCGCTAATCCCTGCAGGATTCCAAGGCTGAGGAGAGTGGCAGGCCACTCTTTCATGGAGATCTATGTGAAGATGCACAGCAGTAGACGGGATGATTGCAGAAGAGGCACTGCAGGTTTCATCAAGCATAAAATAAATAGCTGGAGGTTCTCCAGCAAAAGGAGGGAGGGAGACACTGCCACAGCACCAGCTCAGGATGTGGCCCGGAAATGGGACTCCAGCAGCGAAGCACCAGGCAGCTCCTGGGCAACGAAGGCATTTGTTGTGGCAAGAGACCCCTTCATCACCTGCACCCACAAGCTGCCCTGGGTTCAGGAAGCTGCAGTTATGGGTGTCAGAGCTCTAATTGGGATGACGGGTGTGTTGCTGTTCAAACCCCTCAGCATTGCCCTCCAGCTTTAGCCCTGCAAAAACCAGGAAGCTTCGCAGTGGGAGGCAGGGAGAAGGAGAAGAGTCTGGCCTAATGCACAGCCAAGAAGGATACACGAAAAATGAAGAACAGCATTTCCTTTCCAATACACAAAGGTCCAGGAGGAGACAAGCAGAGCTAGTGCTGGAAACAGACCCCACCCATCTTCTGCACATGCAACGTGAGATATGACCAGTGGTGGGGTTCAGCACCTGTTGGGGGGGGGTGCATGGGGCCATTCTACTCTCATGGGTGGCTGGGAGCACCCTGGGTCAGCCCCCGACCCAACTTGATATGAGAGCCACATTCAAACACCTCAAGGGCCATCACATGGAAGAGGGAACAAACTTGCTTTTCTCCTGCTCCAGAGGGGAGGGTCAGAACCAATGGATTCAAGTTACAAGAAAGGAGATTCCGACTAAACACCAATAACTTTCTTACAATAAGAACTGTTGGACTGTGGAACAAAGTCCCTCGGAAGCTTGTGCGCCCTCCTTTACTGGAAGGTTTTAAAAGAGATCGGATGGCCACTTGTCAGGGATCCTTAAGGTGTGATTTTTGCACTGCAGGGGGTTGGACTAGATGATCCCTGCGGTCCCTTTGAACTCTACAATTCTATGATTCTTTGCCCCTTTGGTATATACTCTGCCAAAGTCATTCCTGCCATTGCCAAAAACGTACGCTGGAAGAGTGTAACAACTGAAGGACAAGCTCTCCTGGCTTGCCTAGGGGCGCAGACAGAAATGGGATTTTATCGTAGCTGAACATGCTCACAGACAGGAGGCTGACACAGCTGAGTCTACAGATAACTTCCTGCCAAGAATCCGCTGCTTGGAAATTGTAGTACATGACTCTGAACGACAGTGATGGATGCGGCACTGGGAGAGCCAGGAGGGAGAGGTGGCAAGAGCTGCAGGCCTATCCTTGCTCTCCCGCACCCAAGAATGTAGGGGGGGGGTGTCCGTCAACTCATCCGGCCAAGCCTGGGAGGGAGCCCACAACTACCAGGGAGGGCACATTCCAGGAAGGATGCTCCATTCCTCCAGTCCACTTTCTCCACCCCCCCCCCCAAAGTAGGGCAGGGCAGCAGAACAGAGGGCTCAACAGGGAGGACAAGGGAGGTCCTTCCTAGAAGTCAGCGCTTCTTCATTCTCTCACCAGAGATCTTAAGAGCTGGAAGGGACCCGAGGGTCATCTAGTCCAGCCCCCTGCAATGCAGGCCTCTCTTGAAAAAAACACTCAACTGCATACAAGTGTATATATCAGGCATGTACCTGCTCCAGGCATCCTGCAAGAGGGTGAGCATGCCCGTGAGCAACAGGGAGCATTTCAAGGTCCTGCTTCCCAACTAATCAACAGCTGCAGTCCACTCCCCATGCTCAGGGGGCTTAGCTGACCCAAATCCTTCTCCCCTTTCAATTCTCACAGAGCTTTTTCAGGATTACATTTAATCCCAAAGAGGCACCTGATGAGAAGTGACAGAGTGCTTAACCTTGAGAAAAATCTGTAAATTATCTTCCAAGCAACTGTGGTAAAAGAGAACCATCACTAGAGCAGCAGAGTAAAAATTCTTTGTGCCCTAACACAACTTTCTGGAGAGGCACAAGGAAATTACCCCAAACTGCATTTTCAAATGGTGTAGCCTTAATTTCACCTAGAGCAGGGGCTTCTAAGACGTGGTCCACGGACCACTGGGCTTCATCCAAGCGATCTGTGGCATGCCTCAGGATTGTGCATGAAGATGGGAGATTGGACATCCATCGCATTACATACTCATATTGTTTTTTAATTGTATTTCTTTGGTATTTTTATTGCTTCTTTGATTGTATCATGATGTGAAAACATTACAGTTTGATTATCGTTTTATGGCATTGCAATTATTCCACATCATTCCATGGAATAAAATACAATACATAATAAATAAAAGCAGCAATTACAATGCAATTAGAAACCATGCCAGTACAATGCATTACAATTGCTACGACTGGCAGAAAAATCATTACGTGGTCTGCCAAGACCCACAGCAATTGTGGGGCAAAGGGGATTAAATCCCCTGATCTAGACTGGACAGAAAGCTGGTGATGGACTTTCCTTCACTGGGAGGCTTTTCAACAGAGGTTGGATGGCTGCCTGTCAGCGATCCTGAAGCGGATTCCTGGATTGCAGGGGGTTGGACTAGATGACCCTCTGGACCCACTTCCAGCTCTACAATTCTATGATTCTGTGGCACTCATGCACAAGCTGTGGCAGCGCCGAGACTTCCAGCCATGCTCTCTCACCCGCCTTACTAACCAGAGTACAGATGACGAACAACAAGCCATCATAAATCTCTGGTGTTCAGCCCATTAACCAGTCACTGACCCCTTAAACCCAGTGCTAAAAATGGTTGGTCTGCATCCACAAGGGAGGCACATTACCCATAAAAGGAAACAGCCAAACCAAAGTAGGAAAGACTTGGCTGATTTTTTTTTAATAAAAAAATTAAAAGGCCTAATTGAGCCCGGCTGTTCCTGACTTGCAGGGATCAGACAAAGTAAACACTCCGTGAGTTATGCTCAATTCCCATCCCAGCTGAGATTAGGTTATGGGAAATTCCTTCAGAAGATCCAGACGAGACACACTAAATCAGATTCACCATTCAACATGGGCCTTTTAAAAAGATGCCGTGGAGTCTGAGCTAATAAAGGAAAAGGCAGCCTTCAGGGCTGCTAACCTGCCACTGAACGTGTATGGCAGAACTGAGATGCAAAGCAAGCAAGGCAGGGGGTGGGCAGGTGTTGGAGATGCTTTCTGGGAAAAGGGGCTCCACTCCCTGTCCACATTTTAATGACTACTTGGGCTTCTCCCTCCTTTCTGCTAATTTCAAAGGCTGAAGCTGCAACAAAGAACTGCACACTTGTGGCTTTAGATGGAGGCCAGCAACATTACACACACTTTCCATAGTTTGCTACATCCATTATAGTTATCTTCTTTTCTCTTATCTTCTTGGACTTCCCCACACATCCTTTCATGGGTTCTTGTTTAGTCTTTGCTGAGCTGCATTTCCTTAATTACACTCCTCTTCTGCTTGTTTTTAACTGTTGCTCATATGTCTATGGGGACGCAGATGGCGCTGTGGGCTAAATCAGTGGTCCTCAACCTTGGGCCTCCAGATGTTTTGAGACTACAATTCCCATCATCCCTGACCACTGGTCCTACTAGCTAGGGATCATGGGAGTTGTAGGCCAAAAACATCTGGAGGCCCAAGGTTGAGGACCACTGGTCTAAACCACTGAGCCTAGGGCTTGCTGATCGGAAGGTCCGCCAACCTGTAATGGGGTGAGCTCCCGTTGCTCAGTCCCAGCTCCTGCCAACCTAGCAGTCCGAAAGCACGTCAAAGTGCAAGTAGATAAATAGGTATCACTCTGGCGGGAAGGTAAACGGTGTTTCCATGCACTGCTCTGGTTTCGCCAGAAGCGGCTTAGACATGCTGACCACATGACCTGGAAAAACTGTCTGCAGACAAATGTCAGCTCCCTCGGCCAGTAAAGTGAGATGAGTGCCATAACCCCAGAGTTGTCTGCGACTGGACTTAACTGTCAGGGGTCCTTTACCTTTTACCATATGCTTGGAATTTCATCTAATTATTGTATTTCTTTAAATATTCTCCAAGCTGTTCCCACTCCTCTCTTATATCTGCCTCATCCTGATTCCTTATCTTTGCAGTCAACACTGCTAATTCCGCATATTCTATTAACTTACTAGTCTCATTCAGCCCGTTAAGAAAACGGGCGCTAGAGGTGCGACGGGACCGCGGCCTTCCCTCCCTTTCTGCGTTCGGCCGCGGGGCGCGCCGGGAACGCAATTAAACAAAGCGCTCTCCTGTCGTGTCCCGCGGCCTAGCGCAGAGAGGGAGGGAAGGCCGCGGCGGCCCCGGAGCCCGATGCCACCATCTTGGTCCGCCGCCGCAGGGGGACGGGAGGCAGAGGGTTGAGGGGGGGGAGAGAGCACATGTGTGTGCATTAGCGCGGACACAGGGACTGGACGCAGAGACACAGGGACTTTATTATATAGGATTCTGCCACTCTTGTTTTGTAGGACTATTTTTGTCCTTCCTCTTTTGAACATAAATTATTCTGGCCGCTGCTGTTGCGTTTAGGAAGAGGCCAAGTACTTTCTTAGGTATTTCACTCTCTATAATATTCAATAGCAACATCTTTGGTTTTTTTGAGGAATAACAACTTTAACATCTTTTTTAGTTCTGAATTCATCATCTCCCAATACTCTTTGGCTTTCTTACAACCCCGCCACATATGTATAAAAGGGGAGGGACCAACTTTCAATCACACTTTGTTCCAGATACCGGTTTACTTTTGATGTCAATGCCACCCCACCCACAGCCCAAAGTTTGGAGGAGAATTTCATTCATTTTAAGTACTTCCCAGGTGTCACTGGGATCTCTTTGCTTAAAGCAGGGATGGGGAGCCTGTGATCCTCCAGGAAGCAGGGCCAGGGGTCAAGGAGGACGGGAGCCGCAATCCAGGTGAGGCTCAGAGTTTCCCCATCCCAGCCTTAAAGGGAGATAGGATGTGAGTGGCGCCATCCACTATAGAGCCAGCTTCAAGGTCCTTGTATTAATTTACAGAGCCCCCAACAGCCTAGGTCTATGGTAGTAAGTCAGGGACCGCCTGAACCCTTCAACCCCACCTTGAGCACTGAGATCACCTGCTGAAATGCTGCTGGTCATTCCCTGAGTTGGTGAGGCTCACTTGATAACAACAACGTATAGAGCCTGTATTTTTATACAGTCGTGCCTTGGTTGTTGAACGGAATCCGTTCCGGAAGTCCGTTCGACAACCAAGGCGCGGCTTCCGATTGGCTGCGGAGCTTCTTGCACTCATTTGCAAGCCGCGTAGGACGTTCGGCTTCCAAAGAATGTTCGCAAACCAGAATGCTGACTTCCGGGTTTGCGGCGTTTGGGATCCAAAACATTCTGACTAACAAGGCGTTTGGGATCCAAGGTGTTGTGAGCTGCCCAGAAATCTATGGATAAATGGTGGTATAAAAGTTTAATTAATTTATTATTATTAATAATAAAATTAGTGTGTACCAGAAATTCAGCAGGCGCCTCCTGTGCCAACTTTTGAACACCTGCTGTAAACTATGCAGGCAATTAATACTACACCCTTCTACAATGGTTAACTGATGTCTGCTTTTACTTTTTTATGTTTTTATTGTATGTTTTTACTGCTGTAAACCCCTTTGATATATTTTTTACCACACAACAGTAGACAAATATTTTTTATAAATGAATAAACAAACCTTTCCTGGCCTCCCTGAAAGCTGTTTACAAGGGCTGAAATGCAGTGTCTGTGCATTATCACATTTTTAATTTTGAAAAAGAAAGAACGAAATGGAATAATGTAATAAGGAATGAAGAGTAGTAAGCAATAAAAGAGGGGATACCATAGATAGTTAAGTTAGTGTAAATCAATTACCGGTATAAGGACGCAAACTGCCTGCTACTTTGCCATTCCAAAACTGAATGAGCAGGGCTCATCTTTCAAAATCTTTGTCATAATTGTTGATATGTTGCCTTCCTGCTGCACATTAGCTTTATCCGCAAAAACAGTCTTCCAAGGTTAATTCAACCACTCTGGGAGTTTACTTTTTCCGAAACTGAACAATGCAGAATTTCACTGTTCTCAGTAAGGTCTGAGATTGTGTTCTACATGTCAACTGTGAATTGCATCCTCCATATGCACACTGTGTCAAGGACAGACGCCATACCCTTTTTTATTTTGCATCTTTTCAACCCAAACCCACTGCTTCTAAAGGTGAAACTTGTCTCTTTTTTCCCTAATGAAGATTAAAACCCAATACTTTCCCCTCTGCTCCAGAGTTAGCTTCCAGCTAGTCTCAGTTGGCAATATGTCCTGGTTTGATTAATGCTTTGGTATGACAGAGCCCAGAAAGGGTGCTCAAGAGCCCCCAGGCCCTGCTATTTCAGGTCCTTGGCCAACAGCCTGCAATGAGAAATCACTGGCACTCCACGTAAATAATATTTAGTTGCAGGATCTGCCTTGACCGATGAGTGATTATGTTAGCAGCTTCTAAATTTGAACCCCAATGTTTAGATAGCCAGCTGTGGTGCCAGAGAACGGGATTAACTGTTTAATTACTTGGGTGAAAAAAATCACTTTGAGAACCTGGAGCACCCTGAAGATGCCTTATTTGATCAGAGCACTGCAGACTTTTCCTGACTTAGCAAAATAAATCCCAATTTAGATTTGCCAGAGGGGAGCCAATTTTCTCCTCCCAACTCATTCCAGAAAGTTTTTGGCCTTTCAACGCAGTTTTTCTGAGAACAAGGGGTTGGCTTTCCTACGGTAGAGACCTTGTGCCATAAGGGGCAAAACAAAACAAACAGGGCATTATCCTGGAGAAACCTATACTGAGGATGTTTTGCCAGAGCGCTTGAAACACACCAAGTTGTACATTTACACCACCCTTTGCAATCCTCCTAAGCCAGGTCCCAGAAAAGCAGCAAGAGAAGAAGCTGGAGGATTCCTTCATACTGAAGGCAGTAGGCTAATGATCTTACATGCATCAGTCAACGTTGTATTTTGGCAGCAGTGGTAGTACCAGTGACCTCAGCCACCACAGCCCCATTCTTAAGGAACAATCCTGCTCCTTAACACCGGCAGAATAGGGTTATACCAGACTTGGGAGGCTCCCAAGGACCCAAAAGACTTGGGACTTCAAGGAGAACTGTTTCCCTTACGAAGTGGCTCACGGGGTGCAAACGTGAATGGCAGCCTTGCGCAGTTCACTAGAGCTTATGACTTTAGCACAAGTGCATCAGTTGCACTGCTGTGCCAGCCACGACTCCTTGAACCCTGGGGGTGTTTTGCTCACGTCAGGGACAAAGCGGCGCGTTTTCAAACCATGCGCTGCTCCCCCTCTTATAGCAGATTTCATCCGCCAACAGCCTCAAGAAGAGCTGCAGTGCAAGCACACTTGTGACATCTGCAACAACATGTACAAGTTCAAGACAAGAGCCAAGAGAAAGTAGCGCTCTGAAAAGCAAGGGCGACATGTAGCTTTCCAGACGACAACACTGGCCCTGGGGCAGGACAAGAGGCTGTCATTGGGACAACCTGCTTAGCACTTGCTGTCTCCTTCTGGACAGCTCTGCACTCTGCAGCAACTCACGTTCCGCCCAAGAACAGCTGCTCCTAACAGTCACCACTGACAGCCACAGGAAGCCCTTAATGTGCTAGCCAGGGGCAACGCAACAGATGGCAGAGTGACATACAAGCAGAATCATTAATTATGTTCCCGTAATAATCCCGGGGTGCAGAGCAGAACATGCTGCCCTGCTGAAAATGGTACATCTCAGATAAATGACTCTCCACCCCGCTCATGCGCTCTCTTCCAGTGGCTTTTGGACGCTGCTGAGCTCCAGCCTGCTGCCAATGCCGTATTTGTCAGCTGTTTCCTGTGCTCCCAAGTCAAGCGGCTTTTTACGAAACCGCTTTTATCACCTGCCCACATGCGTGGTCACACGTCAGGTCAATAGCAATTCAAAAGGGCTTCAGCTGAACTCGCAAGATGGCAGCAGGCGGTGAGGTTGGAAAAGCCGAGCACAGCAGATCAAGTGAACCAAGAAGAGGAAAGTTACCGGCAAAGTGCAAGTTGGGGGACTCTGATAATACTGGGGAGCTGGCCTGGACTTAACGCCAAAGCAACCCAGAACCCAAATTTCCTTCGAGGAATATCATGTTTCAGGAGCTCCTTCTTCCAAGAGAAGTATCTTGGTATTTTTAACATTAACTATTAAAACATGATGCCTTCTGTTGTATACAAATAGCAATCCAAACACACACGCTTCCTATGCTCAAGCTTTACACACAAGTCTGCTGCTATCTCTCTCTCCCCCAGAGGAGCACAGAATGCCTTCCATCAACAGCCCAATCTGGACAGGGAAAGCCTAACTTCTGCTGCACATGCTCATGTGACCTCAAAAGTTACATTGGTGCAATAAACTATCTATGGGACTGCCCTTGAATCATAGAATCATAAGAGTTGGAAGGGACCCCAAGAGTCATGCAGTTCAATACTGTTGCAGCTGGAGCAGGTTGCTTACTAGGGCACGATGGTCTGAGCATACAGCTTCACACGTCGGTATTTATCAGCTACGATTTCTTTCTGGGGCCAATTCAAAGTGCTGGTAAGCCATATATGGCTCAGGAGGACTGCCTCTCCCCACACGAACCAACCCAGGCACTGCATTTGTCGTCTGAGGCCCTCCTTCTCCATGCACCTCACCCAAGGGGGGAGGGGACAGAGGGTGGCCACATAAGATGGACCTTTTCGGTGGTGACCCCGTCTGTGGAATGCCCTTCTCCAGGGAGTCTCACCTGGTGCCATCATCGTCTATTTCAAGGCAAAAACCATTTTCATTTACCCAGCAGGCCTTTTGTAAGGCTTAGAGGGAACAGCCACCCCTCATCAAATCCAGCTCTTCGAATGGCTCGGACAACAGCAGAGGGACAGGAGACAGGAAGGAGGAAGTGAGCGGAGCGGGCCAGGGCTCAGACAGCATACAAGAGCCCTTCCTGCAGCCTGGGATATCAGCGAGGAAGGAGGGGCCAGCAGAGAGTTCCAGCGGGGAAACAGCAGAGAGGCGTCCTTTCAAATTCACCCCGGAACTGAGGCGATCAGCGGCTCGCAAACACAGGGGGAGGAAATTTGGGGTCCCTAAACTACTCTGCTGGGGAGGAGCCGAAAAGCGCCATTGGGAGAATCTGATAGTACTGAGTAGACATGTTTTCATGAAGATCTTGCCTTGAAAATAACTTTCACAATAAAAGTACTAAAGACAAGATGGTTTGGAGTGTCGTTGCTCGAGGGTAGCCAGCAACCGCCCTGACACCTTTGGATCTTAACTGGGAGGGCAACTAGTCCTATCTGTGGCCTGTTTTAAGGCAAGGTAGGAAGGAGGTATTCCTTTAATATATATATATTTCTGGATAAGCATGTTAGGTATTCTTTTATCGCTGCTTTTATATTTGGTTGCAGTGTTCCTGTTATTTTTATTATGTTAGACATACGAAGACACTTTTATGTAAAAAGCAAATAAACAAAAGGCAGCGAAGAAGTGTGTTCATGCATGTGCCTGAACATGCAAATGGTCCAAGTATGGGTGGGGCCTGCAAGTGCCAAGTACAACAGCCTCATGTGTTGTCGTCTTGGACTCTCCCAGCAATCCTTCTTTCCGGCCATAATGCACAGGGAAGGTCTACATGCAACTACCACCCACACAAACACAAATATCATGCAATGACTATTAATAAATCAGGGCCCCTATTCAGGGCTGCTGCTGCTGCTGGTGGTGGTGGTGGTTCTACGTATCTTCAAGCAAATGCAGGTTGGAAGCCCCATGCCGATCTTCCCCACACCACACGGGGAAGCACATGACCCTTGCCCACACTTTGAGACCATTCCTGTGCTCAGGCCAGTGCTTGAACGCTCCTAGAGTCACATCACAAGCAGCATCACATTCTCCTGCCCTCAGTGCACACACCTTGAGAGGCCACAGTCCCCAGCTTCATGCCCACGGGGTGGAGGAGGAGGCACAGGTGTGACTGCTTCAGCTGTGACCGTGCAAACCACATGGCCGTTACTGGGCCTGTGGGTTAAGGCAACCCCAGAAGCCAAGGCTGACTCGAGAAACTGACACGTCTAAGGAAGGACACTGCTCGGCATCTACTCACTTCTAGCTTTTTCTCCTTCTCCGTCAGCACGTCCTTCTGGTTCTGGGTGTACTCAATCAGCATGCGTGCCAGCTGGCGCCGGTCTTCCAGCTCTGCCGCCAGTCGCCCATTGTACTCTGCTAGTAGCAAACATGCCTCGTCCACAGTCTTCGAAAGGCGCTCGGCAGCCTCTTTGTCTAGGCACAAAGGTGGCAAATAATCGACACTGACTGTGTGCAAAAGCCTTTGTGTGGGTGACAAAAAGCAGCTCATCTGGGGTGAATTCCAATCAAGCGTGGATTTCACAAGGACCAGCAAGCAACACACTTCTTTAAGCACTGGCAGAGGAAGACAAGTGCAGCTAGCCCAAAGTGTCCTTTCTTTTTCTGGAAGGCCAAGAAGTCAGGGTTAGGGCTGGCTGGCTGCAGGTGATCCAGGAAGCAGACCGGCACATCTGCAGGGAGGGGTGGTCCCAGAGCCAAGGTTAGCAAGCTGCTAAGGCCTGAGCAGGCCGCTTTAGAGGACCTGGGGAAGAACATCTGTTGAACTGAGAGCTGCAGTGCTGAACTGAAACTGTGTGTTGGCTCTCTTCTGATGAGCAGAGACAGCAAACTCTACTGCTTAAATGCCTGATTCAGCTCCGCCCGGGCCCTACTGTGAAGAGAGCTATGCTACCACAGTTGCCTTGGGAGTGAGGCTCCTATGCATTAGCATAGGACACACTGCAAATTGTGGCATCCTTTTCTCCACTGGGAGACACTGTAAGCAGTGATGGAGGAGGTCATTGAAGGCAGTAGTTCAGGGCCAGAGACAAACAGAAATGAACAAATGTGTCCTGGGCCTCTCACATATTCAGTTAAAGCAGGGCCTCTGCGCACAATCTGCAGGTCTCCCCTTACAAGGCAACGATCCCCTTCAGCGAGGAATGTGTCAAATGCTCTTGCCACACAAACAGCAGCAGGCAGGGCTTGGCATGTGGCCCAACAGAGTCCATTGTCACATTGGAACAGAACAGAAAGGGGAAAGGCAGGTTCATATTTGTCTTTTGGCATCTGAGGGTGAAGGAAACCCTTAAAAATCAAAGCAAGCTAGTCTTATTGGGCAGTTTCCAGGTGCAGGAAAAGAGTCATGTCCTGCCTTTTGCCTCCAAGTGTTGGCACTTGGGAGCCTCACCTGTAATCTTCTCCAAGAGTGACACGTCCTGAACCTCCTGGGGAAGAGAAGCAATTTTCTGCCGCACTGTGGCATCTCCCGATGCTGCGTTTTCCAGATCTTGCAGGGCTTTGATCAAGTCCTCAGTCTGCACAGTTGAGACATTAAGAGACTGCCATGATCACTTTCCCAGGTCATGTAGCCAGCACCACTTTGCTTCTAACTTATTCTTCTAACACACGTGCCACTTTTCAAAAGCTCTCACCCCACTCCCCACCCCTTAGCCAACAAGCCACCCTTCAAAACCAAATTACAATCACAGAATATTTGAACCCCCATTTATGGCCCACAGAACAGACAGCAGAGCAGGAAATCTGAGTTTAATGAACTTCCTGGAATCATCTACGGCCATATATAAATTAGAACACACCATGCTGGGTGTAATATACTGTCTCGCTTTGGGCAATTTGTTTTATTTTGCTTTGACTGCAGCCATTTTATGGAATAATATTTGTTTTATGTTCCGTTTTAGTATGTTCCATGCTCTTCCTTGAGTCGTGAGGGCCTGTTTCTGAGCAAATACACAGAACAACACTGGTCCTCCTATTGCATTTGCTAATAGCGCCACCATGTGGCTCTCTCTTTAGAATCCAGGGCCTTTTTCTCTCTCAATCCTTGGCCTTCCAGACATACCAAAAGAGGCCCAGCGTTGGGGTCCTGCGGGGAGTAGCTCCCGGGATAATCGTCATCTTCTTCTTCTTGTATCTGCTGAAACGTCCGCTTCAAGGACTTCTTCTCCTCTGTAACTGAGGAAAGACAGAGAGAGACAGTCACATCCTGTAAGGAGACATTGTTCCAGTGGTACCCTTTGAAAAGTGTGTGTGCATGTGTGATGAAACCTAAACTGATTTGAAGGTCAAAGTCTGATCAGGTTCATCTTTTAAAAAGAAAAGAAAAAGCTTAAAACAGAAAAGCTTAAAACAGAAGCCAACCTCACATGCCATAGTGTCCTATAGATCAGGCTGAGGAACGAGTCTCCTGCCTTCAGGGTTGTGAGAAAAAGAAACGGGAAACCACAGAGGCCCCCATTTCCCCTCATTTCAATTCTGCACTGCTTGGGGCAGCTTTGGGGGTGGCATTCTTTGCCACTGGTTTAAAGGTTCTGGAAGAATCAAGAAGGTGTGAACAACTTCAGACTGACATATCATTAGGCCAAACTCCAGAATTTTCTATATTTTGTATGCATCATCTTCTCATGAATCTGACTTCCTTTTTTTAAAAAAGGAAAACTCATCCCACAAATTGCCGAAGATAAATAGAACACTGCAGATACAGTATAGGAGGAACCAGAAGAAAGCTGGGGAGGCAGGCACCAAAAGTAGAAAGTCAAAAGGCTTCCCCATTCCCCTCAGCAGATCCTTCTCAGGCTGAATTGCTGGGCGATCTCAAGGTGGCGCTGTTGGATTCCTGTGTCTTCTTCCTCTGCAGACCAGACAATTAAAGAGCCCCGGGATGCCAGAAACCCCTCCTATCTAAGGTAGAGGAGGACAGCACGCAGAGGCTTTTCAGAAAACATTTTGGGAGGCTGGATGTCCCGATTCTTTTTTTCTTTGGACAGAACCCCAGGTTTGCCCAATACCAGCCCTCCTCCTCCTTGTATACAGAACTACTGGCATGTTTTTGCAGGTGGGAACCTGGGCACAGATGGTGAAGAGCTGGAGGGCAAGGGATGGATGTTTGGCATGTCCTCAGCAATCATGCCTGGAAGGGGAGCAGCATCTGGCAGCACCAGGAGAAAGACGAAGCCCAAGCTGGTCAGAAAGCATTTGCTGCCACCATCGACAAAGGAAGGGGTCAGGTGCTTCTGGCTGGCTTCCAGGGTGCAAATTAAACCCTCCTGAAGCTGGCGGGCTCCTCTTCTTTGCCAAGCCAGATCTTCCGACTAAGAACTTGAGGAAGGCCAGCTGTTCTGAGAGCACTCTGTCCCAAGCACCCCTTTCAAGTGCCATTACGTTGAAAAACAGAGCATTAAAGCTCATAAGGAAAGGGTAAACCACCTGAGAGCAGATGAAGCTGCCTCATATGCGACTTCATGGGGAGGGGGAATGCTTTGGGCAACTGCATGCTGACACTCTCCGTTCCTATCACAGGAGTAAACATGTCAGATTGCAAATCAAATGGGACAACGTAACCTCCTGCTCCAGTCCCAGGATGACAGTTGAATGGTGCCAATTTAGTGAAGGATGAATGAACGATGGGGGGAAGTACCCAATGGCCAAACTAGTCATGATTGGCTCAAAAGCTGCTCTCAGTTTATAGACATCTGCCAGGACTTTGGGCTTAACCCAGCCTTCTCTGTAACCCAGATTGGGGGAAGTCACTACAAGGAACCATGGAGACCTACGGCATTGCCAAATAATCATTAACAGACAAGAGTTCTTTAGAACACGGTGACTGCCACCACGGCTACTGCCATAGCAGACATGTTAAAAACAACTACAGTCCCTTCATTCCCATAACAAGGCAAGCTTCAGAGCATAGAATGGTCTTCAGGAACCTTGTGATTTGGGGAGCAGCCAGAACTCAGCAGCAAAGCATAAGCTCTGCATGTAGAAGGTTGGCCTCCAGTTAGAAAAGGAGTGGAGAATCTTTGGCCCTCCAGATACTGTTAAGAGTTCATCTCCCATCCGCCTCAGGGAGCAGGTCTTGGATGTTGATGGGAGTTGTAGTCCAGCAACTTCTGCAGCACCACAGCTTCCCTGCCCAAGTTAAAAGGATCGGATGGCAGCTGATGGGAAAGACCTCTGTCTGAGGCCCTGAAGAGATGCTGATAGTCAGGAGACAAATACAGTGGTACCCAAACGTCACAAACCCGGAAGTGAGCGTTCCGGTTCTCTCTCTCTCTCTCTCTCTCTCTCTCTTTTGGAAGTCAAAGGTGTCTTGAGTCCTGAGCTTCCATTTTTAGTGTTGCGCTTCCATTTTTAGAGAGATCACACTGATTGGGCTGGTGAGGAGAAGCATCCCGGCAGGGCTCTGCAGCCCAGCTGTTTTGACAAGAGATTGAGAGAGATCGAAAGATCGCGCTGATTGGGGTGGTGGGGAGAAGCATCCCGGCAGCGCTCTGCAGCCCAGCCGCTTTGACGAGGGAGAGATCAAGAGAGAGAGATCGAAAGACTGTGCTGATTGGGGCAGTGGGGAGAAGCATTTTAGGGGTAGTTTTTCAACAGCCTGGAACGTATTAATCCATTTTGCATTACTTACTATGGGAAAGCATGCCTTGGTTTTGGAATGTTTTGGTTTTGGAACAGACTTCCAGAACGGATTAAGTTTGAGAACCAAGGTACCACTGTAATATGATCTGGTACAAGGCAACTTCCTATGTCTCACTCTGGCTGTTGCCTGTCAGGGCCTAGAAACCCCCCTGGGATGAGGGACCCTGCTCCACAAACATAACTTACAGAGAAGCTGGAGGGACACTGTGTCTACACAGTGCAGATGTGAAGACTGTCACCAGTTCAGTTACAACCAAGCAGGAGCCCCTGAGCGCAAATAACTTGAATTCAAATGGCCATGAACCACAGCTGGGGATCCTGTGGCCCTCCAGATGTTTTTCAACTCCCATTTATTCCAATCAGCATGACCACATGACCTGGGATAATGAGGGTTCTCATCCAACAACATCTAAAGGCTCCCAGGTCCCCCACCACTGCCGTAAACGCACCATTCTTTGCTCCTTAGCAAGCTACCTTTTCATAATGGCTCAACTGGAGTCAAGGATGTTTTGAAAAAGCAAACACTTTTTTTACCTTTGGGTTGGGGGCTATTGGAGTCCTCCAAAGACAGTTTCAGCTGCTGTATGAACTCACTGCCATACACACTCCTCTCTTGCCAGATGTTCAGCAATCGTTCCAAGGGCTTTTTGCAGCCCTCATCTGCCTCTCTGGAAGGTCAGAAATTCCAAACGTCAGAAAGGGGTGGAGAGAGAACACACACGTGGGGGAAAAGTGGTAGAGAGGGTCCACTCCATTTCTTCCCTCCCACGTAAAATGTTTAAGGAGAGACACAATCAGAGACAAAACAGGGATGAAACTGAGCTAAACCCGTTAGGCTTCCCAAGTAAGGTGTTCACCAGCATGCCATCCATTTATATCAATAGGCAAACAAATTTGAAATATGCAATTTCAAAGTAAAAGGATTACTTAAGTCATCAGCAACACATCCAGTTAAATATAGAGTTATCCAGAACACACTTGCTCACTTATTCCTCTGGGTGTTCTAGATATAATCAGTTTGCAGACTAAGGTCTTCTCTAAATAGCTCCACAGCCTTTAAGTAGCTGATAACATATTGTGTGCCAGGAAATGACACGTAGCTGCTCATTTGTAGCTTGCCCCACAGTGAGAGAACAGTCGCTCAATGACAGATGGAGCGAGCCAAGCAGAAAGGCAATCTGGAGAAAAAAAAATCTGATAAATCCATAGCATTTGAGAAGCTGACCTCACTTAAAATGGTGTTCAGACAGAGCAAAGGCACGTGGAATAACTAGCAATTGCACAAGGCTGCCAACTGGGGGTCTGAAGGAAACAAGCTGAAATTTCTGCAGGGAATACTCCAAGTGGTAATGCGTTTGCCACAGTTATAACTCTTCAAATAACAGATCAAAGGAAAGTTAGATTTGCTGAAATCTGAAAAGAACACTTGTGCAGCGCAGGATGATCAAATATAGTGTCCAGCTCAATCCCAAAGGAGCAAAGCAAGCGTGCATTAAGGAAGCCCCTTCGTGTTTTTGTAGTACAGTAGGTGTAGAGCCTGCAGGCCTACTGCTCATGTTTCAGCTGCAGAGACCAAACCCTCCTCCCCAATCCTATTGCAGGTCTTCACCTGCTGAAGGACAACATGGAGGGAGACAGTCTACCTTTTCCAAGGAGGGTGTTCCAGAGTCTGGGAGCAGCTGCTGAGAAGGCCCTTTTCCATATCCCCACCAGGCGTGCCTACAAGGGTGGTGGGACTGAAAAAAGGACCTCCCTTAAAGATCTGTTTTTGTTAACAGCCTGGCTGCTGCATTCTGCATTGAACGAAGTTTCTGAACTTCACAGATAGCCCCATATGTAGCGCATTGCAGTAATCCAGCCCAGAGGTTGCCAGAGGCATTAGAAGAGGTTGTTATACATACCTGGCAACGTGTGAAAAAGCATCCACCAGAACCGATTCAAATTCCCTTGTAAACTCAGGCCCCTTCCTTTTACTGTTCTGGATGACATCATTGGCCAAGTATAGGAAAGTCAGTTTCCTATTTGACTTTGCTAGAAAAATAGAAGAGGAAAAAAAATATCTGTATAGCATGTTTAGCTCTCAAGTCACCCATCAGTCATTTTCATTCAGTCTCACAGCCACCCTTGAGGTCGACATCACAAACAAAAGCCAAGTTCTCATTTCATGCCCCCTTCTTTAAAGCCAGCAGCAGATCTACACTTAACCAGAGCAGGACTGCAGAAGCACAACAAGGAAAGACGTCTTGTGGCAACTGAAAGGCCCAACTGATGGTTTATTGTGGCGTCAGTTTCCACAGGCTAGTATATATTTCATTTCATGCAAGGTGACCTCCCAAGCTGGCTTGCTTTGTTCTTGAAGATTCCTGTGGTTAGCCTCAGCAACGCCATGCTTTCAAGACAAAATAGCTCTCAATTAGCCTATTTCAAGTCAGATGGGTGGCTTACAAAATGAAACAAATCTTGTTTTATTGCATTTCATCTTGTATTTTTATTTATATTATTTTAAATGCAGCATTAAATAATCAGGCATGACCAAAAACAAATCAAAGGAAACAAGCAAATATAAAACCATTAAAAGCTTAAGAAAATCATAATGTCCTTTGCAAAAAGGAACTTGACCAGGGGTCGACAACCTAAGGCCCATGGGCCACAACAAGCGGCCCATGAGGGTCGCTTAACCAGCCCATGGACCCCCACCGCCTGCCCGGTCGGTTCCCATGCGCCGTGCTAAACTGGCGTGGAGCAGAGCGGGAACCGCCTTCCGCAATGCTGGCCGGCTTCCCATTGGCTGCAGGAAGCTCCTGCAGCCAATGGAAAGCTGCACGTGTCTCCTCTGCGCCGGAAATAGCTTTTGTGCATGCGCGAATGCGCACTCTGGCTCACCGCGGCGTCTACAGGACCATGAACCGGACCAAGCCACAAAAACTTTGCCGACCCCTGAGCTAGACCAAGCACTCGTGGACTTTTCAGGAAAAGGCATTCCACAACAGAGGGGCCACTGCTGAAGAGGCTCTTTCAATGACTCATAGTCCCTTGCTGAGCCTCACTTGCTGGGAGCATTCAAAGAAAGGCATTCGATTTAGAGCTCAGGGTCTGGGTAGGCAAACACCAGGTAAACTAGGCCCATGCATGGACTGTTGAAGATTCATTCCCTGTGTCTGCAGTCAAGGGATTGTTGTCTATCACATGACGGTATATGTTTTCATTCCACAGAGTGGGAAGTGACGGAGACAGGATGCTTGTGTTGCTGTGTTCCATGAAGTGGGACTATTGTCCTTTGTTCTTTCTCTTTGCTGTCTGATGCTAGAGGGAGCCATGTTGCAGTGCTCCAAGTGTATTATATGTAAATAAACGTAGATTAGCCAAAATGCTGAGTTGCTGAGGTCTGTTACGCAAATTGTGAAGACTCTGCAGATCCCTAAGTGTGCTGATGTCTCCAAGGCATCAGTCGCTGTGATGTTCGGGCTGGAGAAAGCTTTTGAAGCTCCCGAACGATCGACCAGGAGGGAGAGAACATGCCAGTCGGGCATGTGTCTTTACCAAGGTCCTACTCATGTATAGGATGCTCCTGTAACATGGACTTGCCCTTCCCATATGCCCTGCTCATCCCTGCCCAAATACAAAAGGAGTCACTCTCTATTGAGAAACCATGCCAACCCCTACTTGAGCTTTTAAAACCATGGCATGGCGTGGTGTCTAAATTAACAAATTTAATAGAATTCTGCTGCCCTTGGAAAAGATTTAGGTTCCCAGACTTGAAGAGAAAGGAAGTATGGAGAGTTGAAGGGAAGAAAAAAGAAAACAGCTACCAAAACAGCATTTCTTGGCACCATCAGCACTTGTAGCTGCTGCTCATTATAATTACAATATTCCAAGAAGAGTTGTGTGAACTGCTTGGCTGTACTGAGCTGTTTCAGTGGTAATTATTTCAATATCAAAGCCAATAAATATGACTTATTTGTAGAAACCCTTAAAAACAAGCAAGCAAGTGGCATTGACAAGAATGAACTCATTGGTAATCACGGTGAAGGCTTGGGGAAAGGCAGCCCCAGAAAACAGCGTTGATGCTGACAGGCTGTGCGATTCTACGATATCTTTCATCCAAGCATGCCCTATATTGCTCAAACCTGACAGGCCACAATAACAAAGCTAAGCTTTTAAAAAACAACAACAGCCTGGTAGCCTCGTACCAAATTTAGAGAACACAGATGAGGGGTAGTGGCGGGGTGGGCTTATGCCCACCCCAGAGATGTTTGCAGGGGTCAGGAACATAACCCCGCCCCCC
The DNA here is from genome assembly GCF_963506605.1 of Zootoca vivipara. NCBI lineage: Eukaryota > Metazoa > Chordata > Lepidosauria > Squamata > Lacertidae > Zootoca > Zootoca vivipara. The sequence goes on from NC_083282.1 coordinate 94,427,670, forward strand.
GTCGCAAATCTGCTGTTCCCTGTACTTCCTTTTTATCTGTTCTGAAGATAAAAGTTAAACTTCATTGCAGTGAGCCACACACATGTCTTCTTTGCACCATGCGTCCAACAGGTTCCACTCAATGCAAACTGGCTCCTTTGAGTCAAAATGCAGAAACTGCTTGGCATCCTAACCAAGGAAGGGTGGTTAACAAATTGATTATCAAAAATGCATGCCACAGAGCATCAAATTGACTCAAAAAAATGCATGCCACAGTGCATCAGAGCAGTAGTAGCACAGTCTTTATCCAAGTGCAGCTGCAAGTCTTCTGCCCTCCCTAATTCAAAGCATGACAATTTCATTAGAGTTCTGAATAGTTCATTAAGTTCAGAGTGACTATAGCGGTAAGTGGCTAGCATCAACCAGCACATTTTAAACTCCAAAAAAACAAAAGTCCACCTTAGACTCCAAACAGAGCTTTCTAACTGTAGAAGCAAGGCATCACCCCAAGGTGATGTGACCTGGTACCGCCGGGTGATGGATGGGGAGATGGAGTGAGTGCCACACTCCTGGAAGGGCACCAGCTACTGAGACCCAATTTAGGTGTGAAACCAGGTACCTGTATCTTTCTCTTACTTTACCAACTGAGGGATCACTACTTGCTAACAGTCAGCTCAAATGTTATTTGCAAATTGTATATTTTTAGAACCAGCAGGACAGGATCAAGAACAAACACTTGGCCCTTGAAGCTGAATACTGAACAATAGACTATACTGTGCACCAGAGAACAGACAATACATGCTATTCAGAGCAATTCAAGAACTGCACAGTTTAGTTTTCTGAAGATGTTCTGGGCCAATGTGTAGCTTGCCAGTTGCCCCTGTTGACTATTGACCCTAACAGGCCTGCAATTTTAAAACCCTCCCTTTCCCATACCAGGTTTACCCAGCACTAAGCAAAGAATCCCATATGGGACGCGGGTGGCGCTGTGGGTTAAACCAGAGCCTAGGGCTTGCTGATCAGAAGGTCGGCAGTTCGAATCCCCGTGACGGGGTGAGCTCCCGTGGTTCAGTCCCAGCTTTTGCCAACCTAGCAGTTCGAAAGCACGTCAAAGTGCAAGTAGATAAATAGGGACTGCTACAGTGGGAAGGTAAACAGCGTTTCCGTGTGCTGCTCTGGTTCGCCAGAAGCGGCTTTGTCATGCTGGCCACGACCCGGAAGCTATACGCCAGCTCCCTCGGCCAATAAAGCGATGAGCGCCGCAACCCCAGAGCCATCTGTACAATTAAAAGAAGGTCCTTCTCCCACATCAAAAGAGGCCATGAATACTTTAAAAACCTTAATCTGTCCCCCCCCCCTAATATGCGCTAGACTGTAACTGTTAGGAAGCTTTGTTTATCTTATTTTTTTGTATTGTTTTGTGGTGTTGTGTAAGTTTTATGATCTGTGTCGCTGTTTAAATGTGCAATTGTAATAAATGATGGGGTTTTTTTAAAAAAAGAGAATAAGGTTTTTTAAAGTATTCATGGCCTCTTTTGATATGGGAGAAGGACCTGTCTTTTAATTGTACAGTTGTGTTTATTGTAATAGTTTTTAATATTTCTATTTATTAGTAAAGTACCTGGGTCAAAAGCCATGTAGGGCTTTCAGTATCAAAATCCAGTGAAGCCCTTTCACAACTGGCAAGATATGATACCAGTGGACTGCTCCTAGTTAAAATCCCATCAGCCGCATGTTACAGCTCCCCAAGTGTCTTCAAGGGCAGATCCACCTACAGCACATATTAACAGCATGGGGGTAATGGTTCCCAGAGCTCCCTTCTGATACCAGCCCTGCAAGTAGGAGTGGAACCTCCACACTTCCAGCTCACAACTCACACAGTTGTTCCAGAAGGATGTTGTGAACAACGGGATCTGGAGAGACTCCATAGGCCTCCCCACTACCCAGCCCTGCTCTGGAAGGCTCTCCTACAACTCACCCTTCCAGGACGCTCTGGTTACGTGACTGTTCAGCCATGCTGGCATCTCACACATCCTTCCTAAAGAGGGGGCGTGGTGCTCTGGGCAAGCCACGCTTGCACACCCACCCGCCCTCGCACCACACTTGTGTGCTCTTTCCCAGGAGGGTGCATGCTGCTCTGATTACATGACTGTTCAGCCATGCTGGTGGCCAGAAGAACCAACTCCTAGGTGTGAAGTCCCGTAAAATATTTCAGGGGGGCGAAGTTGGTAGGAATTGCAATTCGAATGGTGTTTGTGCTCTGTGTTATGTGATCCATTATTCAACTTGGTACCCCTACGGGCAGCACGCTCGCTCACCCGCCCCCTCTGGTTACACAACGGCTCAGCCATACTGGCACCCTCTGCTTCCACTCTCTCCCAGGAGGGGGCGTGGCCTTCCGTTTTACGCGACTGTTGGGCCATGCTGGTCCCCCCGCACCTAGCCGTGAAAGGATGCAGAAGAGCGGGGACCCGGGGGAGAGAGAGCGAGAGACCCGCAGGCCTCCTCTCCTCCCCCCGGCGTCCTCCCCCCTCCCTCCTCCTCACCCTTACGGAGCTCTCGGTGCCAGACGGTGACGATGGGCCCGGCGTGCTTCCGGTGGTGGATGAGCCACAGGCTCAGCGTCTGGACGCTCTGCTGGGAGTTGCTCAGCTCCGACAGCTTCCGCTCCAGGGCCGACTCCGAGAACGAGGACATGGCGCGGCTGGCGGCGGAGGAGGAGAGGAGCTCCGCGCGTGGGCTCCGCCCGGCCTGGCGCGGCCTCGCTGGAGCGGCCCGGCCCCGCCGCCCTCCCGCCCGGCCTCCCACTTCGCCTCAGAAACGACCAACCGCCGCCACAAAATGGCCGCGCGCCCTTTCACCCCGGCGCCGCGCGAGGGTCAGAGGGCGGCATGCTACGGGTGCCCGCGGGGGACAAACCACCGAGGAGGCGCAAGAGAGAGCGGCGGCCGCTGCTGCTGCTGCTTCGGCCGGACAAGCGGCGCCAACTCGAGCCGCCGCCGCCCTAAAGCGCACGCGCAGACTCCGAGCGACGCGTGCGCAGTAGGGTCCGGTCGCCGCGCATGGGTGGTGCTGCTCCGGTGAGACTTTTGTCGCTCCTTTGCGCTCGCCCCTCTCCCCCGCGGGAGATATTTCGCTCCGCCAGAGGTGCGGGCTGACTTCCGGCATGTGGACAACTCTCGCTTTCTCCCGAGCAGAGAGTGAGGAAAGGAGAAGCGGGGTGAAGGCGGGAGTCCTTTGGGGTGTTTGGGGAGGGGGAATAGGGGGCAAGGGACCTGCGACCCTGGGCCACTTCCAGAGCCTTGCCGGTGGCCTGACCCCGCCAACTCGCTGGACTCCGGCCCCAGGTGAGGAAGTGTGGCCCAGTGGGTAGAGCACGTGCCCTCCGGGCATAGAGGCCAGGCCCCCTCCTGCAAAGTTCGACCCCAGAGAGACTGCCAGTCTGGGCCAGGGACACTGCCAGGCTAGACCAGAGGGCTTGACCCCTTGCAAGGCATTGCAGGGGGTCAGTCTGGATGACCCTTGGGGAACCTCTTCCAACTCCACAGTGCTGTGATTCCTGCACTGCAGGGGGTCGGGGCTGGGTCAGCTTTCGGGGTCCTTTCCAGTTCTACAGTTCCAGGATTCCCAGGCTGCTTCCTTTGTAATCCAGAGGGCTTCTCTTTCCCTCTTCAGCTCCAGGCATCGGCCGAAGCCCTCCTGCTCTGCACACACGGGTGTGTGAAACTCATGCAGTGAAACTCTTTAAGGGACCTTGAGACTGCCTGCTGTTTTTCAGAGAGCCTTCCTCTAGTTTTTTGAGAACTTGTTACTTCCCCTCTTAAGGCCGACAGAAGTTATGTCAAGGGGCACATTGGGCTTGTTACCTTTTTATTTATTTGTTGTGTTTATGCACCACCTTTTTCCTCTTCTCCTGCTCCTCATGTAACCTGAAAGCTGCTCTCACATAACTTATTCCCCCTTCCCTATGCAGGATGATGACAGGCGAAGGAGAGGCCTGAGGCGAGGGCGGCAGGGCCAGGCCATGGCTGTTTTCGACACCCCACAGGAGGCGTTTGGGGCCTTGCGCCCGGCCTGCGTGCAGCTGACCAAAGCCCAGACGGCGGAGAACGTGGAGCTGCTCCGCTCCCAGCTGCGGACGGTCAGCGACTCTGCCCTGCAGGAACTCCAGGAATATGTCCTCTTCCCCCTGCGCTTCACCCTCAAGGTCCCAGGGCCGAAGCGGGAGCGCGTGGTCCAGACCGTGGCACAGTGCGTGGCCTCTGTGCTCTCCGCCACGTGTGTGAAGAAGCCCGAGCTGCTCCTGGAGCTGTTCTCTGAGCTCTGCGTCTGCCTGGCCTCCCCCTCCAGCCCGCAGCAGCTGGCCCCTCTGTCGGAGGAGCTGAAGGAGGCTGTATTGCAGGCGCTGCTGGCTCTGCTGCATTCGGCTTCCGGCGACGTCCTGGCAACTCTGTACCAGCCCTCCAACCTCCCGCACCTGGGCTTTGCCGTCTCCTTGCTGCTCTCCCTGGCAGAGCAGGAGAAAGCCAAGCAGCTCAAGATCACAGCCTTGAAATGCCTGCAAGCGCTGCTTCTGCAGTGTGACTGCGAGGGGGGCCACCGGCCCCTGGGCGGCGAGGAGGCAAAGCGTTGCGGGGATCTCTTCGCTTCCTTCCTGCCCGGGATCTCCCTCACGCTCTCCCGGATCATTACGGGGGACATGAAGCAAGGCCATGCCGTCGTCGTCTCGGCCATCAAAGTCTTCTCCCGGGCGGTAGCTTCGGTCATGGCAGATGAGCAGCTGGCACAGATCCCGCCAAAGACGGAGGCATCTGTGCCGGGGCAAGGCAGACTCTCAGGGCTTATGGTCCACCGAGGCCCAGACTGGGCAAAGAGCACAGCAGCCAAGCTCTCCATCCTGATTGTGAAGGTGGTTGGGTCTGTGTCCGTTCACCCTCACTGGAAGGCGAGGATGGAGCTGGTGGAAATGGTCCAGCTCTTGATGGCGACCTGCGGCCGGTCTTTGGTCGACTCCGTCGGCCAGCTCCTGAAGGCCTTGGTTGGCTTTGTCAATGACGAGAGGCCCGAGATCCGAACTCGGAGCAGCGAGGTCCTGCGGAGCGCCGCAGAGCAGGGAAGGGTGGCAGAGAATCGCCTTCTTGCTGACATCCTTTCGGAGAACCTCCACTCACTGGCCACCGCCCTTCCCCGCCTGATGAGCTCCCAGGATGACCAGGGCAAGACGGTCACCTTGAACTTGCTCCTCGGGTACTTGAAGCTGCTGGGCCCCCGGGTCAACCTGGTTCTGAACTCCGCCTCCCACCTCCACCGCCTCTCCAGGGCCCTTGTGCAAGTCCTGGAGCTGGACGTGAGGGACGTGAAGGTTGTGGAGGAGCGGCGTCTTGGGGACGTGCCGGGACCTTTGCAGTGCAGCAGCAGTGCCCAGAGAAAGTGCTTCCGGTTCTTTGCCGACGAGCGCATATTCTCCTTGCTCCAGCAGATCTGCCGGGTCCTCGGATACTATGGGAACCTCTATTTGCTGGCAGACCATTTCCTGGGGCTGTATGGAGAGTCCGCTGTGTACCGGAAGCAGGCGGCGATGGTCCTCAACGAACTGGTTGCTGGAGCAGCAGGGCTGGAGGTGGACGTCCTTCATGAGCGGGAAGAGGTGGCCAGTGCTGAGGATCTCGGAGGTGTCGTGGCTTCTGTGCTGGAGGAATACGTGGACCAAGCCAACTGGCACCTGGTCACTAGCATTGAGGCTGAGGAGGTGGCCAGTGAACCAGAGGCAAAGGGCTCCGGGCTCCTTGCTGTTCCGCCTGGCCACCCCCTTCCTCTCTCAGATGCCAAGCCCACCGTCCACACCATGAACGGCAACATCTGGCAGATTTGTATCCAGCTGGAAGGGGTGGGCTGCTTTGCTTCCGCGCTCAAGCAGGACTTCCGCCCGCTGCTGATCTCAGCCTTGTACCCCGTCCTGGAAAAGGCAGGAGGCGGCACTCTCCTTATCAGCCAGGCAGCCAGCGGGGCCATGGGGGCCATCTGCTGCGCCTGCGGCTACGGCTCCATCCCGGACCTTATCAATCAGAACGCCGACTACCTGGTGAACGGCATCTCCTTGCACCTGCGTCACCAGGCTCACGTGCCCCGTTGCTCGCGGGTCCTGGAAGCCATGCTGAGACACTCGGATGCCAATGTGCTGCCCCTGGTGGACGACGTCATCCAGGACATCCTGGCCAAGCTGGACCAGCATCACGCTGACCGGGCGGCCTCGTTCCTTGGGGTCATGCACACGCTGCTGCTGAGGCTAGGTACCGATTCATTGCCATGCTTCTATCCTGCGTTTTCTTTCGAGGAGCTCAAGGCATAAGCGGCTCTGTTTCCCTTTCACAACAACAGCCCTGTGAGGTAGGCTCAGCTGAGGGATGGCGACTGGGCCAAAGTCATGCTTCGTGGCCACATGGGAATTCAAACCCTGCTCTACCAGGTCCCAGTCTGGCAATCTAACCACTTCACCACCCTGACTCAGAGTAGAAAATCCACAGCACTCCCTCCAAAAGGGGGGACCCCTGCCTTGTCTGTGCTAGCCCAGGGCTCCTGGCCTTGGTTGCCATGTGTTGCTTAATTCACCCATTTCTCCCTTTCAGAAATTCCGTAGCCGAGTTAGGAAATGAACCAGGGCCTTGGATCCGGGCTGGTAACATCTGCACCTGCAGTTCCCAAACTTTTTTAGGCCTCTTGGTTCCCCATACGCATGCCCAGTGCCCCCAACCCTGTAAAAATCACTAATCAGGATAGCGCTTTGCACAACCCACTAAGGAAGAGAACGGCACACTGAAATTCAAAATGGTAACACAATTAATGGCATGTTTATTCAAAATCCAATTTAAACTATTTAGTTTAATTAATTCAACAAAGCGGATGAACTGGAATCATTGATACCAGCTTTTCAAATTCTGTTAGTCCTTTAAACCTCTGGCACCCCCTTCCTTCCCCCCTTGCCTCTTAGTGCCTTCCTAGGTAACCCCACTCTCCCCCATGGGGTGGTGCTCCCCACTGATCTACACTGTGTGGGGATGCCAAATGACTCCGTTCATCTTCGCATGGGATTTCCTTCAGAGGATGCACACTCGGGAATGCATACGGGAGAGTGATCTTAAGCACGGAGGATTATAGCCGACTAAATCATACTTGCGAGTAGACCTATTGAAATTGAGGCACCTGTGTCATGCCCTTTTACATTGCAATGGGTTTGCTCTGGGTAGGATCCTCCCAGGAATCATCCCACAGGTATTCAGAGTCAAGATCTACCTCTTTAGGAAGGAGCAAATTGAATTCCTTGAAACTTCTTTCCAGATAAGTTTGCAGCCTGATTCTCCCAGTTCCAGAGGAAAGCCAGGAGAATTTGTAGCTGTTACCATGCACAGTACCTCTTTTTTATTTTTTAGAACTTTATTAAGGAATCAAAATATCTTATACAATGAAGCAAAACGAATGAGCTGGCAATTTGCTATCATAGTTCTATAGCAGGGGTCCCCAAACTACGGCCCCCGGGCCGGATGCGGCCCAATCGGCCTTCCAATCCGGCCCGCGACGACCCCCGCCGCCCGCTGCCGCCGCCCGCTCTCACGGCGCGCGGCGCAGCGGCGATCTGAAAAATCGGCAAAAAGTCGCCGAAAATCCTTTGTGCGCATGCGTACGGGCCTCTCCCGACCCGGAAGAGGTCATTTCTGGTGCACTTCCGGGTCGGGGGAGGCCCATACGCATGCGCACAAGCGATTTTCGCCGATTTTTTTTTCCGCCCGTGTGCGTGTGCGCATGCGCACGGGCGAGCACTCCCCCGCCCTCCGGCCCGCTGCGCGCGCACTCCCCTGCAGTCCGGCCCACCGCGCGGTCGGCGCGGCGGGCACCGGCCCGCCGCTCCGTAAGTCTGGGGACCCCTGTTCTATAGTATATGGGAGCATGAAGAGGTTGATCAAAAATCAGACCAGAAAATGGGATTATCGTTCTCTCGGGATCAAAGAGGGTGAGTGGTAGTGGGTGTTGGTATGTAGTCAGCACCTAATAAATCTGGTTCTGTGGGAATTTGCCAGCCATGATTTTGTTCCTTAATACATGTCAAAAATATCCACCCTGCGAGGGCTTAGTCTGTTGGCTTGGTGGTGTCTTGTGAAACACACATCATATGATTCCACTCTTCTGCAATTGGGATTTCTCCATTATTGGGCAATAGTCAATCTCACCGCAGCCAAGAGTTTTATAAACTAGTTCTGCACGGTCGTCTTCAAATATGGATAATAAATATAGCTTGGCATGGAGCATGGAGATTCACTGCTCTGCGTCTTCCCTGTGTGGCTTAGCCCTCTTTCCCCAAACTGGGACTTAAATGTGCAGTATATCCCAGCTGCCCAGAATAGAACCCATTTCCACCAACGTAGCCAAGTTTAGGATTACTGTGTTGGGCTTGAAGAAGTCATGCTTTCCTCCTCTTGTCAGCTTCCTGGTTTGCGGTGGAGTGCCGAACGGAGAAGGATTTGGAGCATGAAGGTGGCTGTATCTCGGGAGCAGCTGAGCAGAGTGAGGAAACGCTTCCCCCGCCACTTCTCACCGCAGAGGCCATGGAAGAGTTCTTCCTCGAGTACGTGAAGCAGAAGCGGATTGCAGAAGGCAATCTCACCGAGGAGGAGGAGGAGGAGGAAGGTCAGTGCAGCTGGAAGCCCTTCAGGTCTCCGGTCGGAGCCCAGGATGCTCGTCCCCTACACGCACGACCCTGCATGTGCATGGAACGCCATAGCTGCGTTTGGGAGTGTGGCAGCATCTACCCTTCGGAACTCCCTGCCTATTGACGTCAGGCAGGGGCCTTCACTGTACCCTCTTTTGGTGCCTGCAAAAAACATTCTTGTTTAGACAAGCCTACCCAGATGGGTGTGAGTTTTAACCTGTTTTAAATTATTGTTAATCTTTCATGGATAGAGGAATAGTAAACCACTTTGAGACTTTTTTCCTACAGTCAATAATAATAATAATAATAATAATAAATAATAAATTTTTATTTATACCCTGCCCTCCCTAGTCAAGACCGGGCTCAGGGCGGCTGACACCAATAAAATTACAATAAAACGTAAAAGAAAGAAAAACAATTAATTAAAACACGAGTTAAAATATGGTTTAAGCAGTGCAGCATAAATTTTATGGGGGGAAATGTGTTTAAGTTGCACCCTGTATCGTTCCCATAAGTGCCCACCCTCCTTTCTCCTTCCCAGAAGAGCAGCTGCCTGCTGGGGAGCCAGAGGCAAACGAGCAGAGCCTGGAGACTGAGAGCCTGTTGCCAGCCCATGCCCAGATCGCCAAGGCCGTGATGGAGAGATGCGCCCACTTGCTCTCCGACAAGAGTCTCCGTGTGCGGCTGAAGGTACGCCTTGGAGCAGCCAGGCCACCAGATGCTCTGCTGTTGGCCCAGCCCTGGAGACGGCATCTCAGAGCCAAGGGCCAGCCCTTGCTTTCAACATGTAGAACGGCAATGAAACGAGCTGCTTCGAGCATGTCCACAGTCCCTTTCTCATGCGCTTTGGGTATAATGCGAAAAATGGGTTAAATGACACAGTGCATGGCCTCATGTCTTGAGGAGCACATCCTCCGTGTCTGGATGCTCTGAGATAAGGGTGTCAGGTGCACTGGGTCACCATAGCAACACCAGCGAGGCTGAATGTATGATTTTTTGCAGTCCTTTGCCCTTCAGGGTTGTGGAGACAAGTATAATGGTCTCCAGGGCATTGTTTTTAGTATGTCCTGTTGTCCTGATCTTGACTTGATGTTGAGCCCTGCCCTGGTTGCTGTCAGGGTCTGACTCTGAATCTTGTCAGAAGAAGAGGTTGTACGTTTTACACAGCAGCATTTCGCTAGCGTGGCGGTAGTGTTGGCAGATCAGATCTCTCTGCACATAGGTAGATAGTAGTGTCTAGCTTCGTCTTGTGCCTGGAGACAAAAAGCACGTTGTTCCTTTGAACTGTGCTGGAGAGGAGTTTTCCTCTTAACCGGGGACTCTGGAAGAACTCTCTACTGGGAGCAGGAAATCTCTGGAGACTCTGCCGGGGCTCCACACCCTCTCACATCACGCAAATTGGGGGGTGGTCAGCTACCAACCGACTTCCACAAATGACCAACACATTTTAGTCTTTGAAAAAGAGATCGAAGAACAAAGCAAGAGGCTGAACACTCTTATATCGCAGAATCACTCGTCTGGCTGTCTCCAGCCCCGCCTCCGTTAATGCCATTGTGTTTCTCCTCTGAATTCTCCTGGCAGGTCCTGGATGTCTTGGAGCTCTGTGTGAAAGTGCTGAGCCCCCACGAGAGCCACCTCCTTCCGTTGGCCCATCGGACGTGGCCTGCCCTCGTCCACCGCCTGACCAAGGACGACCCTTTGGCTGTTCTCAGGGCCTTCAAGGTGAGCCTGTTCAGAATCCTCAACACACACACACACACACACACACACACCCCCAGAGCCAGCAAGGGGCTGAACTCGCCCCCCGTTGCAGTTCCACCGTGGGAGACAAGGGAGGAGCCAGCTGTCTTGACCACAATCTAGTTTCGTGGGCCTGATCTGAATTTAGGGCTTCCCCCTATTATGTTGTATTGAATTTTGCAGATTCTGAAAATGAAGGGTGCTAAAACGTAATGTGGCTTGGGAATTCAAAATATATTTTGGTTAAATTAATGTAATTTCGTTTTCTTGGTAAGGAAAATTGCATAGAATTAATTGATTGCCAAGTATTTCCAGTTACATCACCACCATCATTTAGCATTAGCTGACATTTTTCAGAAGGTAATTATAAGTTATTTGGTTTTCCAAAAGCAGTTTAATGTGATTCTTCATCAGATGTAGACTTACCAAGCTAAATGCTGTCTAGTCACAAAAATAATAGCAGATTTGAATTCCTCACACCCAAAGACACATTTTAAAGAAAGAGATTTGCAAAAATTAAGTTCCACCCCTAGAACGGCACCCCCTAGCCCTCTGCTTAATAAAACTATTTTTTTAAAGAAAGAGTATGTGATGTTTCTGAATATCAGCTGCTGGAGACCACAGAAGGCCAGTCACCACAGTGGCCAACCAGATGCCTGTGGGAAGAAACCCACAAGCAGGATTCGATCACAGGAGCCCCTCTCCCCTCCTGCAGTTTCCAGCAGCTGGCACTGAGAAGCATCGCTGCCTCCAAAAGAAGGCAAGTCTACCGATGAGAACAACGCCTATTTGCAATAAGCAAAACGGGGGATAAAACTAATAGCATGACAGTGCGGTCCACTGCTGAGCTCCGTAGTGCTAACTGAGTCAGAGTGTGCTGGGAGTCCAAAACAGTTAGGGGGCCCCAGGCTGGCTTCCGCAGTTGCAGCCTGGCTGAAAAAGCAAAGTGGAAAACAGGGTCACCGGGGAAAAGTGGCGCAGCAAAGAGGAAATCTCTCTCTCTATGTTTCATCTCCTGTTTGTTTCTCAAGGGTTGGTGCAAGATCTGCTCTTCTTCTTTTTCTGGGGGGGGGGGGGGATTGTGCTCCCCCTTTAGTGAATCTGGCCCAGCAGATACTTCCAGTTGCCAACTGACATGGCAAGGAAGAAGCATTCGTTGAAGACGATGCCCTCCGGGCTTCTAGTTCCGAGATCTGGCCTATAAGGAGAGCGTTTGAAGTGCAAATGGTTTGAGAGACTTAAAGCTAAAAGCGTAATACACAGGGGGGCCCCACCTTGCGGGGGGGGGGGAGGGGGAGGACGGACAAAAAAACCACAAAACTCAGCCAAGCCTGCAATACCCAGCCAACATCTCAAGGACCAGGCAGGATTTTTTTTACGCGGGAGAGGAGAAGACGTTATCGAGGAATGCAGTTACCTTTTCAGCATTTTGAGATACGCTGCCAAGCAGCAGGGAAGGTGATATTTTTTAATTATAGAAATCCCTTTGATCGCGGTGGCCTCCTTTCTGAAACTGCAGAGAGGGAGGGAGAGCACTTCAGTGCGGCAGGGGACCCAACCCTTCCTGTGCTGGGTGGGCCTTCTCTTGGTAGCTGAGTTTAGAATCGTGGAATTGCGGAGTCGGAAGGGATCCCAGGAGCCATCTAGTCCGACCCCCTGCAACGCCTAGAGGTTTAGCAGTTCTTGCGCTTTCTGGTCTTCAGTCCTTGGCATTATGCTGCAGGCATCCCCAACTTGCTCAGTTGCTCTCATACCAAGAGCTGCGCTGCACTGTGCAAACAGTGTGCAAGCCCAAGCTGCAGTATTTGCTCTGAGCCCTCCAGATTTGGGCTGAACGTGGCATAGAGAAACAACAATCATTTACATTTATAGCCCGCCGATCTGACTGGGTTGCCCCAGCCACTCTGGGTGGCTCCCAACAAAGTATTAAAAACACAACCAAACATCAACCATTTAAAAACGTCCCTGTACGGGGCTTCCTTCAGGTGTCTTCTGAAAGTCAGATAGCTGTTTTATCTGTTTGGCATCTGGTGGGAGGGTGTTCCACAGGGCAGGGGCCACCACCAAGAAGCCCCTTTGCCTGGGACTTGGCACAGAGTGGCTGTGCTCTGAAGCAGAATGAAAAAGAGTCTTGCTTTTCACCGCAGGGGAGAAGGGGAATAGAATGGAGTATCCCGGGAAAGGGCACAGCTGGCTGGCAAACTGCACAGGAGCCCTCGATACTGCAGCATTTTGTTGCAGATTGCACTTGTTCAAGCAAATGTGACTTGCCTCTATGAATAAGAGCCCGTGTGGTGGAATTTCCACAGGTGCTGTGCACTTTGGGAGCCCACAGTGGCGACTTCCTGCGGCGGCGATTCTCCAAAGACGTCCTGCCCAAGCTGGCAACCTCCCTCGTCACCCAGGCCCCGGTCAGCACCCGCGCAGGACCCATCTATGGCCACACCCTTGCCTTCAAGTTACAGCTCGCCGTGCTGCAAGGCCTCGGATCCCTCTGCAAAACTCTGGACCTTGGTGAGTAGTTAATCTGTGGGACTCCCTCCCACAGGAGGCAGCGATGGCCACCAACCTAGACAGCATTAAAAGAGACTTAGACAAATTACAACAGCCGAACCTTTGTAACCTTAGGATAACGGAGCTTGTTGCTTGGGAACTGCAGTACAAGGGGCTTTGCCAGCCTGGCGCTTGGGATCGAGCCAAACTCAGGGCTGACAAGAGCTGCTTTCTGCAGGGCTTGTGTGTGCCACCAAGGAACTCTCTCTTGCAGCTGATCCAGTCGCATCTCTACCTGCCCGGTGCCAGGTGATAATAATAATAATAATAATAATAATAATAATAATAATAATAATAATTTATTATTTATACCCCGCCCATCTTGCCGGGTTCCCCCAGCCACTCTGGGCGGCTTCCAACAAAACATTAAAATACAGAAATCCATCAAACATTAAAAGCTTCCCTAAACAGGGCTGCCTTGAGATGCCTTCTAAAGGCCTGGTAATTGTTGTTCCCTTTGACCTCTGGTGGGAGGGCATTCCACAGGGTGGGCGCCACTACCGAGAAGGCCATCTGCCTGGTTCCCTGTAACTTAGCTTCTCGTAGCGAGGGAACCGACAGAAGGCCCTCGGCGCTGGACCTCAGTGTCCGGGCAGAACGATGGGGGTGGAGATGCTCCTTTAGGTATACTGGACCGAGGCCATTTAGGGCTTTAAAGGTCAGCACCAACACTTTGAACTGTGCTCGGAAACGTACTGGAAGCCAATGTAGGTCTTTCAGGACCGGTGTTATGTGGTCTCGGCGGCCGCTCCCAGTCACCAGTCTAGCTGCCGCATTCTGGATTAGTTGTAGTTTCCGTAGGTGAGAGGCAGATGTGCGTGCTTTGTGGAAAAGGGCCTTGTAGAGACGGCGACTCCGTGTGCTCCTGCCTTCCCAGGAACCAAGTTTCCCTTGCCCACCCCGAGGCCTTGATGCGCTCTGCAAGCCCTAAACCTTGCCCAACCCTCCTTGTTTGCAGATGCAAGCCAACGCTTTGCCTCCCCGGCCGCCTCCCCTCGTCTTCCGCTGACGCTTCTCTCTTCCTGTTCCCACAGGTGAGGGCGACCTGAAGAAAGTGGAGGAGGCCTGCCTCCCCTACCTCAGCGCCAAGCAGCCTGCCAAATTGCAAGAGGCTGCCTGCAGGTAACGGAAACGCAAGCAACACAAAGCCTTTCATGTTGTACCTGGAACAGGATTTCATAGCAGTGTAGGGTTTCCTCGGCCATCAAGTCTAATCCCCCCTTCTGCAGAAAAGCTGCCCCCTCCTAGATCCATAAATATGCTCCAGGCCACGTGCCACAAGCACACCACAAAGCCGGCTGCTTCAGGTGACTCACGCAAGCGAGCCAAGGTGCAAGGGGCCTTGCCCTTCACTCAACAAGGACCTGCATTCATGCATTCATTTCATCATCATCATCATTTTATTTATACCCCACCAATCTAGCTGGGTTTGCCCAGCCACTCTGGACAGCTTACAGCATATATAAAACATAGTAAAATATTAAAAATTAAAAACTTCCTGATACATTTATACACTGTTTAGGGAAGGTTTAAATGTTTTATTGTGTTTTTAATATTCTGTTGGAAGCCACCCTGAGTGGCTGGGGAGGCCCGGCCAGATGGGTAAAAGGTAAAGGTAAAGGACTCCTGATAGTTAAGTCCGGTCGCAGACGACTCTGGGGTTGTGGCGCTCATCTCGCTTTACAGGCCGAGGGAGCCAGCGTTTGTCTGCTCCGCAGACAGTTTTTCCAAGTCATGTGGCCAGCATGACTAATCAGCTTCTGGTGCAACGGAACAATGGTAGGGTATAAGTAATAATTTATTATTTATTATGATTACTGCTTGATTGTAAAAAAAAGCCTTGACGCAGTTTCCAAAGGAAATAAAACAACAAAACTATCTGTAAAAATAGTAATGAAAACCCCCCCAAAAACCCAGCCCTTTGAACCATCCCATAGATAAAAGTCCTCTATGAACTAAAAAGAGATTCAAACATACATCCACTTTCTACACGTGCATACTGTCCTTGCAAGACCGAAAAGTTTGGAGTCCAGTGAAGGCGCCTGACGCCAAGTGGCAAGGGGTTCCAAGGGGTAGCTGCCGCCCCACTGAAAGATCGAGTTCTTTCCAACGTGGAAAAGTCACCCTGTGGCCTTGTAACAGTGCCAGCTCTGCTGATCAAAGCGGTTCAGTGAGCGCCTGTGGGGTCAGGGCGACCTCGTAGGTAAACTGCTCCCAAGTTCTTCAGGGCTTCCTATACTAATATTGACACCTTCAACTTGGCCCGGTAGCAAATCAGCAACCGGTGCAGATTTCTGAGCACACACAAGTGTTCTCTGCAGACAAGGCCCTCCCCGCCTCCTGTCAGCAATCGTGCTGCAGCATCCGGCACTAACCGCAGCCTCTTGGGATTCCAGTTCCAGGAATCCCACCATATAAGTCTCTTTGGGAAAAGGCAAATTTGGCTCAGTGGGACGCCTGCCTTGCCCTGCCTGCTGTTTTCACCAAACCAGGCAAAGGTGGCTCCCCCCCCCCCAAAAAAAAACACCCATTATCTTTCTGTTTTCTCTCTTCTGTCCCTTTGGCCCTGAATGTCACTTGCGCTTCCCTGAGCCCAGATCTGTTTCTCTCCGCCGCTTGGCAAATCCTGGAAAAGGACCAGACCCTCTGTTGCCGTCGTGGCTTCTTAATTGCTCATTAATACGTGTTTAGTAAAGGAAACTTGGAGGAGGAAAGAAACCCCGGTCAACTCACGTTAATGGCAGAAGTGGCTCTGTTGATGGGGCTCCGACCAAGGCCCAAATGCCCTGGGGGGGGCAGGTGCAGGTGCGACTTTTCCCACCTCGAGAGTTTCTGCAAACTTAATTCAGGCTATGTGAGCCTCTCCCTTCCCTGAGGTTAAGAGGACCTGCTTTGTGGGTGCCCAGCCTGAGTCCTTCCTACCAAACAGAAGACGGAGAGGAGAGAGGAAATGCGATAGTCATCTCCAGAGATCTGAAGGGCTGCCCCATGGAAGAGGGGGCCAGCTTGCTTTCTGCTGCTCCGGAACGGAGGACCCGAACCAATGGATTCTAGTTGCAAGGAAGGAAATCCTGACTCAGCCTTAGGAAGAACTTTCTGAGCGTGAGAGCTGCCCAACAGTGGAACAGACTCCCCTGGAAGGTGCTGGACTCTCCTTCGCTGGAGGTTTTTAGGCAGAGGTTGGGTAGCCATCTGCCACGGATGCTTGAGCTGAGATTCCAGCATTGCAGGGGGGTGGGCTAGACGGCTCTTGGGGGTCCCTTCCAATCTGCTTTTTTCACGCCATGCACTGTTTTATAAGGTTCTATAATGTCGCTTGTTTCTCTAAACCAAAAAAAAGGCCCCAGATGCTGCGACCTTTCTTCATGGACAAAGTGGGTAGAGAGTTTTTTTTCCTCCCTCTCTCATAACACACAAACATCCAAGCTGAATGTTGGAAGATTCAGGACAGGTTAAAAGAAGTCCTTCTTCCCTGTGAAACCAGAATGCTGGCCTAGGTGGGGCACTGGCCTGATCCAGCAAGCTCTTCCTATGTTCTTCACCATCAGCTGCAGGGCCCCAGATTCCTGCCCACCCCAGGCCACGCCAAAAAGGCTATTCTTGGAAAAACCAGAGCATCGACGACAGTCTTTTTGCAAAGCAGATCGGCCTCTTCCCACCGTAGAGAAGCTTCTGTGCCGAGCAGCCTGCTTCCAACTTGCCCAGATGAGCCAAACCCAGCGAGATGCTCCAGCTCCGTTCAGCGCAGACCCGGTGGGTTTGCGCAAGCCAGCTATTCCGAGCCGTTTCTCGCCACGGTTAAACAGGCGCCACTCCGTGCGCCCGGCTTGGGCCGCTTCATTCCCCGCATCCCCATCTGCATCTGCCAAGTTGCAAGCTCTGGTGCAGAGCCCTGCCAAGCGAAAGCTTAAAAACAAAGTAAAAATCAATAAGCCACACTTGAGCAAAGCAAATACAAAGGCGAGCACGCCAGCTTGGATTAACCCGGGCATCTTTTGCCATGGAAACGGAGGTTGCTTGGAAACTGCTGAAGTAAATTGACACACACACACACACACACACATAAATTGCAGGAGTCAAGTTGCTCCTTAAGCTATTCAGCCCTCTGGACCGCCAGGGGAGCATCTTCGTCCAAGAGGAGAAGGGTCTTGGCGTGGAGGGTGGGTCCACCCAAGGTCAGACTGGACCTGAGGTGGCCAGGCAGGGAGGCACCTGTCGGAAGGGGTCAAGGTGCATCTGCCATGCCAGGCAGGGGAAGGCGGCCTCCGCGCATCCCCTTGAGGCTTTGCCTGTTCAGGTGAGAGCCCTTCCTTGGAACCAGGCCAGTCTGCAACCTAGACAGAGCAGAGGCTTGACAGGCATATGTCAAGAATGCTTTGATGGTGTTTCCTGCTTGGCAGGGGGTTGGACTGGATGGCCCTTGTGGTCTCTTCCAACTCTATGATTCTATGACATTTTTCTCCCATATTAAAACTATGGGTCAAATTTATTGTATTGACTTTCTTGCCGAAGACCACTCAAACGATTTATAACCAAAAAAGAAACAAAACCCCCTCATAGATGCATTCGAAAGTTTTTTAAAAGATGTTTAAAAGACGCTGCCCACTCTAAGATGCCACAGATACCGTAGTTACAGGCCAAAGGCCTGGGAGAAGAGGAAAGTTTTTGCCTGGCACTGAAAGATGTCATAGAATCGTAGAGTTGGAAGGGGCTTCTATGGGTCATCTAGCCCAACCCCCTGCAATGCAGGATTCTCAAGAAAAGCATTTCACGACCGATGGCCAACCAACGTCTGCTTTGAAACCTCCAAGGAAGGGGAGTCCACAATCTCCGGAGGGAGTCTGTTCCACTGCCAAATAGCTCTTATTTTTCCTGATGTTTAGTTGGAATCTCCTTTCTTATAACTTGACGCCATTATTTTGAGTCCTACCCTCCAGAAAAGGAGAAAACAACTATGTGGTGAAGGCATCAGGCGAGACTCCCTGGGGAGAACATCCCACAAACAGGGAGCTGCCGCAGAAAAGGCCCCGTTCTCGTGTTGCTGCCCTCCAGACCTCTCACGGCCTCTGGCCTTCATGATGACGTTGGTCAGTTCATAGGGGGAGAGGCGGCCCTTGAGGCATTGTGGTCCAGATCCTGCTTGCTCAAGTGTGGGTGGAGAAGCTAAGCCTGTTGCTCACGTTGGCTCTTTCACCTAAAGCCATAGCTGCCAAGTTATCCCTTTTTTTAAGGGATTTTCCCTTATGCTGAATAGGCTTCCTCGCGAGAAAAAGGAAAACTTGGCAGCTATGCCTAAAGCACCTTTCCCCCAACAGTAAGAGCACCAGAAGGGCCTGCTGGGTCCAGCCAGTGGCTCCATTCAGTCCAGCATCTCTCTCTCTGGATTCATGGGAGAAATCCTTTCTCCTCTCCATTCCGCACGTGCACCTTCTCTCCCCAATAAGAGCATCAGATGAGCCTGCTGGATCAGGCTGATGACCCTCCTGGTCACAGAATCAAAGATCTGGAAGGGACCCTCCAGGGTCATCCAGTCCAACCCCCTGCAATGCAGGAATCTCAGCTCAAGCATCCATGACAGATGACCGTCCAACATCAGCTTTGAAACCTCCAGAGAAGGAAAGTCTGCCGCCTCCTGAGAGAGTCCGTTCCACTTCTGAACAGCTCTTATTGTCAGAAAGTTCTTCCCAGCATCCTCTTCTCACTGATGCTCCTAGGGGAAACTCGCAGGATCTGAGCCCAGACGACTCTCCCTTCCTGTGGCTTCCAGCAACTGGGATTCAGAAACATCACCTCCGACTGTGGAGACAGAACAAAGCCATCATTCCCCCCCCCCCCAATAGCCATCTCCTCCTCCGTGAATTTGTCCCATCCTCTTTCAAAGCCATCCAGGTTGGTCGCCATCCTGGCCTGCTGCAGGAGGGAGTTCCACAGTTTAACTCTGCGCTGTGTGAAGAAGGACTTGTCTTTTATCCGTCCCGAATCTTCCAGCCTCATTGGACGTGGCTTAGTGAGGACTTGTAGCAGCTGTGCCCGAGCTCTGCCGGCTTGGAGGTCCTGGTTCAATCCCCAACATTTCCCGTTAAAAGATCCCTGGTGAGAGGACTGGGGAAGGGACCTTTGCCAGTGGCTGTGGGCAGCGCTTGCCAGCCTGAGGGTGCCAGAGCCGGACAGGACCGCCCGGCTGTTTGGCTCGGTGCGAGGCAGCTTCGTGCGTCTGTTGACTCTGGCCGCTGCCGCCCGGCGGGATTCAAGTGGGATTAGGCTGCCAGATGGCGTCCAATGCCCGGCGGGCTCTTTGGCTGTTGCTGCCAGGATGAGGCAAGCTGTGCGTATCAGTCAGGGCTGCAGAACAAGCAAGCTGGAGTCCCTGGTAGAGTTTCTCAGGTGCAAAGGGCGGAGTGACGGCAGCCCGGCTCTCGGCATGGTTTTGTGGGCACAGGATTGGGCTGAGGGGGCAGGGATGTGATGGAGCATCTGTGAATCATAGTGCTGCAGAGTTGGAAGGGGACCTCCAGGGGTCATCTAGTCCAACCCCTGCAATGCAGGGGACCCCAGCTAAAGAATCCCCACCCAACCTCCATTTAAAAAGCTCCAACGAAGGAGCATTCACCACCTTGGAAGGTGTCAAAGGTTTAATGGGCTGCAGTGCATCACTGAGCCCCTTCCTTGTCTTCCTCTGTGATTTATTTTATTTTATATTTCATTTCATTTATTGTCTCCAGGCAGCTCGAGGTGGCTTTCATCTTTCTCCTCTTCCCCATTTTATCCTCACAACAACCACCCTGTGAGGTAGGTTAGGCTGAGAGCGAGCGCTTGGCCCGCAAGGTCACAGCCAATGAGCTTCGTGGCCCAGTGGGGGGACTCAAACCCCGGTCAACTGGGTCCTAGTCCAGCACTCTAACTGCTATGCCACGCTGCTTCTATACTCAACGAATAAACACCATTCGTTGTAGAGACCGTCTGGTCCTCCCGCGCGGCTCCTCGCCCAAGAGGATGGATTTCTCCAGGTCTGCCAGCCGTTTCCTAGGCCACGGAAGAAGTGCTGCGATTATCCCGCTAGGAAAGGGCTCTGCTGAATCCCAATCAGGCCTGAAGAGCCTCTCTTGGCTTCAAGAGAGGTGGCTTGGCTGCGGAGAGCATCTAATTCCAGCCTCTGAGGCCGTCTCAGTGGGCACAGTGGAAACACACTTGCCGCAAAGAGGCAGGGAAGCGGCTGAGCTGGGTGGTGCCTTGCCTGGTACAAACAAGAAGTTGAAAAAGCTACGCAAATCCATTAAAAAGAGAGAGGAGGAGAGACTGGTTTTCTGCCTGCAGTCAAGTCTTTGGTGTTTGGATTTTGCCCCGTTTCCGGCAGCGACCCGAGAGTAGGCCAGTGGTTGTTAAACTGCCCACCTGCAGGAGGGTAATTTTGGATTGATTTGTCTGGAGAAAAGCCACAGAAACCTGTCATGGGAAATCACACGGGTTTGGGGGATCTGTCTTGGGCTGTCTAGTTGGTGCCGTGCTTTGGAACTGAGTTGCTTGATCAATTTGATTTGATTGAGTCCACTTATATTCTGCTTTTCCACAATGAGCTGTGGCCAAACCACATTACGGCAGACGTTCAAAGCATCAAAATAGGGAGCATTGGAAATACCACTGTACAAAATGCAGAGTGTGTCAGTAAATTCAAAAGTGACAAAAATAAACAATTTGGCTCACACAGAATTACTTCAGAAACCAAAACAATCTAGGCTTTAAGTACATGAACACATTTAAATTTAAGCTGTTTAAATGTTTCCAATCCTGATTAAGGTAATTTCTAGCAAAGTAACAGTATTCACTGGTGTTTTGGCCACAGGGTATTTCAGGGGGCATTTTCTGCAACAGCAGATCCCACACCTTTGGAACTCACTGCCTGCTGAGCTCGGCATGACCAGCAGACTGCAAATCTTTTTGGAAAGTTCTTAAAACTCTCTCTCTCTCTCTCTCGAGGTGGGGTGCCTGCCTTATTTCTTTGATTTCTGTTGGCTTTGATTATATTCTAGCAATTTTGAGTGAGCTTTTAAAGAGAAAAGCATGATTATCGACGCCAGGTCACTCCATAACCACCGCCGTGTGCATTGGCTTCTGTACCCAATCTCTGCGTTGGAGGACGAAGTCCCGTGGAAGAGCACAAGCAATGGCAAGATTGATAAGTCAGTGAGAAGGTAGACGGCACAATGAAACTGTTTGCAAAATTCTGTGAGAAGGAGAGAGAGAGAGAGAGAGAGAGAGAGAGAGAGAGAGAGAGAGAGAGAAGCAAAGGAACTGCTCTCTTGGAATCGCCCGGGTTGGCCTTTCCCCCAAACTGGGGTTCCCCAGTTGCCTTTGGACTACAACTCCCATCATTCACTATGACTGCGGTGACTGGGGCTGATGGAAGCTAGAGATCAAATGAAGTGGAGAGCGCCAGGTTGGGGAATCTCAGCAGCCACGTCACACTTTGAATTTTGTTTATGTGCAATTCCTACTTTTAATAGAGCAGGTTTGGGAAGACATCATAATGTCATCTCAGGTGTTAAGCTAAGTGTGTGTGTGTGTGTGTGTGTGAGAGAGAGAGAGAGAGAGAGAGAGAGAGAGAGAGAGAGAGAGAGAGAGAGAGAGAGAGAGAGAGAAGGTACCTTATGTTTGCGTAAGATAGATAGATAGACATTCCTTCCAGAGATTTACTTCTTTCTCTCACAGCCTTTTAAAAATTTAATCTCCGAACTGGCTGCTTTTATGTAATCACATTCTGAAAATGCAGCTAACTCTGAACCTACAGTTATTCACCTCCGTGCGGGAATGTATTGATGAAGGAAGTTTAAAATAGGAAGTGGCAATGCCTTTAATCAGGACTCCCTCATTTTTTTCCCCGGGCTTCGGCTCGCAGCAAATAAGCATGAAGGTGGAGAAGAACGCTTATTTAGCACATTGCAAGTTTCCAGGGGGCTGACTGTGCCGTGAACCAGAACCGTACTTTGGGGAGGGGGAAGGTGTGGGGAAGAAACAAGAGGCTTTGTCCCGAGGCAGGGCTCCAAATGAGTTGAGACGGGGCTGGTGTTCTCCGCAGCCGTCCAGGATCAAACATATAGATTGCAAAGCAACCAGGATGAATTAACATCCTTTGCCATTGATTAGGTGGAGAGAGGCTGGCAGGGAAGCATCTCTGCGGAGCAAAAATGCTCTCCGGCCACCCAGTCCAAAAGAATGGAAGAAAACTCACGTGGTGAGAGCAAGAGAAGTTGTTTGATTTGAAGACGGGGCAGTGGTTGCAGGGACTGGACTAGGAAGGCAAGACTTCTCTTAGCTGCAATGTGAGCCTGGCCTCGATTTGCTGCGATAACGCTGTGTCAGTATGAAAAGCCACCACCCTGCACCCATTTAAAAAAGCTGCTGAGCCTTCAAAGAAGAAATTTGGGGGAAGCCTGAAAGGGGGGAAGAGCGATGTGAGGCTCAAAGGGAAGCAACCTCCGACCATCATTCTGAATGATGCGATTTGGCGATTGCCTTTTTATAAAAGGAGATGATCAAGGGAAGAGTCTGGACTCTGGGAACAAATCACAGGCCCCAATCCATCACTAATGGTCGGTGCTGACGTACAGTGAAGCTGTACGTTGGAAAATACGAGACATAAAAGGATGTCCTCCTTCACACAGCACATTGTTAAACTATGGAACTCCCTGCTGCAGGAGGCAGGGATGGGCACTGACTTGGATGGCTTTAAAAGAGGAGGAGACAAATTCATGGAGGAGGAGAGGGCTGTCAACGGCAGTTGGAGGCAGCAATGTTTCTGAAAAACAGTTGCTGGAAGCCATAGGAGGGGAGAGGGATCTCGTGGTTGGCCAGCGTTTCCCAGAAGAGGCATCTGATTGGCCACCGTGGGGACAGGACACTGGACCAGATGGGCCATTGGCCTGATCCTGCAGGCTCTTCCTACATTCTAAGCATTCTTCTGCTAAGCGATTGATGCTCAGAAATAGCCGTGTTCCTTGCAATTCCTTGGCGCTTTGGGGAGGAGTCGCCGAGTGGTTTCTCCATCATGTTCAGGAGACCTTTACTTGGACCAATTATTCTTTTCAGAGGATGCCTCAAGTCAGCATTTGAGGAGAGGAGCTCTTGTTCAGGTGGACATGATCAGCAGAATTAATGAAAGAAGAGATCCCCACCCTCAATGCTGTGCTAACCCTAACCCAATAGGGGGGCTGGGGTGAGCCTGGGTTCCCCAAATCCTGGATCCGGTATTATTAGAGCCATTCGGCTGTGGAACGGACTCCCCTGCGGGACACCAGCAGCCCAGCTCAGAGCTGAGTTGGGCTTCCCCTCGCTTGCAGCCTGAATGGATCTAGCCTGAGATACTGGCGCAGGTTAAATGCCTTCGAGGATCTTACCCTTAAGCTCAGCTGGTTAGAGCAACCAAGGACAGAGCTGGGCACAAAAGTGGCAAGAAGAGCTTGGGGTTTATAACCTTCAAATGGAGAACTACTTAGCCCTTAGGCCACGTGGCCTTAGAAACTGGATTTTTGATCAGGATGGCAACCATCATTGCGCCCATTACTCTACTTGGTACCCCCAAATTAAGACCAGTCGCTCAAGGCCCCATCACCTTGAGAGACTGACCTCCCCACAACAACACAGGGCCTTTGCAGAACTAAGATTCCAACAGATGTCCTCAGCATATTTAGAGGGGAGATAGTTGGGAATTCCCCATACGGATCGCAAATGTATACATGGATGCCATCAGGTAGAGGACATCACAGACTGTCTGCTGATTTGCCCCCTGTAGACAATGCCTGGAGGGAAATTTATATCGCCAGTTCTTAATTGGCTTCCAGGTCGATCTGCACAGGAAGTGACCTCCTTTTGAACTCCTAGCAGATAAACATCTATATATTACACACCAGGTAGCCAAATTTGCACTGGCAGCCAAGAAGCTCCGTTCCAGCTATGTGAATGCACTCCAATCTTAAGTTTTAATGTTTTAGATTTCTTTTTACGTTGTAAACTGCTACAGGTTACGTTGTATGATTTTAGAGGAAAGTTTTCCTTTTATTCTCTGTCGCCCATTGCAAAGGCCTTTGGCTATCTGTCTATAAAAAAATGTAAAAATCGTGAAACTGCGTTTTCCACTTTTCTCCATAACCGCTTGACCGATCGTCCTGAAATTTTGACACAACGATCCAGGCCACTCCCTGAGCGTTGTTGGGGACAAAAATCCCTCAAATCACACACCTGGGCAGGTATAGACCTGGTTTTCCACCAAGTCAAACAGCGCCCTCAAGTGGCGTAATACCCTCCTCCACCCCCTCCCTTCCTGTGAAATCTAAGCCACACCCACAAACCAAATGACATCATCAACCAAGCAACTGAAAACACCAAGGCGGCCATTATCAGACCCCTAGGCCCCCACCAAATAACCAACAGTGCCAAGTGGAGGTAGGGGCCTGCCTGAAGGGGATGCGGGGGGGGGGGGTTAATAGGGAGCAGGGATACGTAATGGGTCAAAACAGGGTGGGGGCAGACACAGGGATGAAACCTGCCCTCTCCACAGTATCTCGCCTCGACTCAGGGGGACTCTGAGGCTCAGGGGGATCTGAAGGGGGGCTATTACCCTCCATTTCACAGACTAACCCACAGAAACGCGTGCAGGGCCAGCTAGTTGTCAATAAAATGGATCGACAAGAGCCCTGTCTTTGACGCCCACAAGATACGGCGCACTCTTCTTCACTGGATGTCTTTAAACAGAGGTTGGGCGGCCACGTTTCAGGGATTCATTAGCTGTGATTCCTGAATTGCAGAGGGGTTGGACCAGATGACCCTTGGGGGTCCCCTTCCAACCCTGCAATTTTTCGATTCTAGGCTTCCCATTGACTCAGCTTCTCCTCCCTGCTTTTGTTTTTTGTCTCCGCAGCGTTTTCCTCCACCTGATGCAGGTGGACCCAGATGCCGTCTGGCTCTTCCTCAGCAACGTCTGGTGCCCCCACCCCTACGAGCCCCCCCACCCCAGCCTGCGCTCCGTGAAGCTGGCCGGGGCGGAAAAGAAGCGGGACGAGTTCACCGACAATGTTGGGCGCCTGCTGGGCGAGCTGCAAGGGAGGGAAGGAGCAGCAGCTGCACCCTGAGGGCCACCCTTGGAACCTGGGGAGACAGGAGCCTCTTGCTAGGAGCTGGGGGTCCAGTGGCGCTCCAGGCAGCAGCAGCAGGAAGGGGAACAGGAGGGTCGACGGGGGAAGATCCTCAGGCAGCATTGTGCAGTTGCTGAAGAGGAGAGTTGGAGCTGCACCTCCTCGGTGGAAGGTCTCAGCTGGCCAGAGAACATGACTGAACATGAGATGGGACCTCAGCTTAATGTGGAATAGGCACCTCTTTTGTATCCTTTGATTCCCCCTCGTCCATACGGCATTCACCGGGAGCAGCCTCTGCCCTAGACATTCTCCCTGCTCAATCTGGAATTTCTCTGATCCATGGAAAATCCAAAAAGGACACCTGCTCTATCCTTTTTATTAATTCAAGAAAGGTTATGCAGTATCCTGCAAAGTGCAATGTTGTGAAACAGGATCTGGTGTGGCCGTTTACATAGTGCATCTACAAATACAGACAGACATGAAATAAAGCCAAAATAAATAAACCACAGGCCTGTTTTGCTGTGATAGGTGGCAGTGGCTGAAACTATAGTGTAGACATAATGGTTAAACAAGACAAGGTTCCCCTGTTACTCCATGTTATTAAAGTATTCAGACACCCCGAGTCGCTACATTGTCCATATTTGTTTGTAGGTCGTGGTGGGGGGTCCTCAGCCATGTTCCTCCTGGCTTGCAAATGAAGTCAGATCAAGCAGGTAGGAAGTTGTCCTTCTTTGCCTTTGTCTTCTGCCAGCTTTCCTTGGACACCTTGGTCCATTTTTTCCTTCTTTTGACATGGGCTTTTTTTTTTTTTTTTAATTTTTTTAGTGGCTAAACTTAGTTTGCTGGCTGAATTTTTTTTTTATTAAAATTAAACTTTATTACAATATACAACAATTATCACAAAGTAAAAAAAAAAAACTTCACAATAAAAAAAATGATTATGACGAATATTACATTTGACTATTTTCATTTCTCTGAAATAGAAATAGCTTCCCCCCTTTCCCCCTCCCTCACCCTTTCCCCTTGCCCTTTGACTTCTCAGCCTGATCCAAACTTATCCTTTATTCTACCAGTTTAACCATTTCCTGCATACCTTATTCTAACATCAACATTGTTTCTATTTTATTGTATATATATACATCATATTTTCTATCATCTATTACTTTTCGTCGTTCCAATCCATACCTAATACATAAAACTGAACCTTACATAGTGGAGATATAATTGGAGTTTACTACCCTTGTTTTAATATACTCTATAAATTTTTTCCAACTATTTTCAATTTCCTCCTTCTTTGTACCTTTAATTTCCTCATATTTTTTTGCCAAATTATAAAAATTAAATAATTTTTCTTGCCATTCTTCTTTTGTCGGAACGTGAACATCCTTCCAATTTTTTGCTATTAGAAGTCTCGCAGCTGTAACTGCGTATCTTAGGCAACAGCTATCTCTAGGGTTAACCTCTTTCGGCACCATTCCTAATAAAAACAATTTGGGGCATTTCTTGATCGGGTATCTCAATATTTTCTTTAATTCATTATATATTGACTCCCAAAAACTCTTTATAGGTTTACAGTGCCACCACATATGTATGTGGGTACCTACTGCCTCGTTACATCTCCAGCAGATGTTGGTTGCTCCTGGGTAGATTTTTGCCAGTTTCGCTGGTGTTAAATACCACCTGTTCTGCATCTTCATAATGTTCTCCTTTATATCATAACATGGTGTAAATTCAAGGCCTTTCGTCCACAATTTTTCCCATTCACTCATTGTTATGGGTTTCCCTAGGTCTTGGGACCATTTTATCATGTAATCTTTTGTTAATTCGTCCTCCGTTTTCCACTTCAATATAATTTGGTATAAATTTTTTATAAATTTATCCTTATTATTCAATAAAATCTCTTCTAATTTAGATATTCCATTCTCAAAGCCAATTTGTTTATCAATTTGTAACCTTTGGTTCACTTGAAAATACTGTAACCAGGAGGTGAAGTATCCTTTTACTTCCGCATATTCCTTTAGGTGCCAAGTTCCTTCTTTATTTTCTATTAACTGTCTGTATGTAGGCCATTTTGTTTCCATATTTTTTCTTCTTACTGCCACTACCTCGAGGGGGGAGATCCACCAGGGCGTCTTCGGCTCAAAGTATCTTTTATATTTTTGCCATACATGATATAGCGATTTCCTGATAACATTGAGCCGAAAACTACTCCTATTTTCAATTTTCTCCCTCATCAAGTAGTGATGCCACCCAGAGGCTATTCCCAACCCCTCTAAATCCAGTAGGTCGGTGTCTTCCAATGTGATCCAATCTTTCAGCCACCATAGTGCCGCTGCATCATGGTATGCTTCCAGATCGGGCATTCCGTATCCTCCCCTATGAGTGCTGTCTATCATAATTTTATATCTGATTCTTGGTCTCTTTCCGTTCCAAATAAACTTGGTTAGATCTCTTTTCCAATCTTTAAATATATCCCCTTTGCCTAATATTGGCAAATTTTGAAACAAATGAATCATCCTGGGGATTACACACATTTTCACTAATGAGATTCTTCCCAGAAGGGATAATTTCAATTTATCCCAGGTTGCAAACTTTGTCTTGATTTTTTTCCAAATTGCCTTGTAATTTTCTTGGATTAAATCTATTCCCTTGACGGTTGTTTGAATACCCAGATATTTTATTCTTTTCACTATTTTCAATCCTGTTTTTTCCTGTAATGTTATTTTTTCAGCTTCCTCCAAATTTTTTACCAGCATATGCGTTTTATCATAATTGATTTTTAGACCGGCTAGGTTTCCATATTCTCTAATTTTTTCCAAAGCTTTGGGAATGCCTTCGATAGGGTCCTCCGTGGTGATAATAATATCATCTGCAAAAGCTTTTGTTTTAAATCTTTTCTTGCCAATAATTATTCCTTTTATCTTTTCTTCTTCTCTAATATTTTTTAAAAGAATTTCCAATGTAATTATAAACAGAGATGGCGAGAGGGGGCACCCTTGTCTTGTGCCCCTTGTTATATTTATTTTATTTGATAATTTCCCATTTATTAAGATTTTTGCTCCTTGAATTTTA
The DNA here is from genome assembly GCF_963506605.1 of Zootoca vivipara. Taxonomy (NCBI): domain Eukaryota; kingdom Metazoa; phylum Chordata; class Lepidosauria; order Squamata; family Lacertidae; genus Zootoca; species Zootoca vivipara. The sequence goes on from NC_083282.1 coordinate 94,455,840, forward strand.
TATATTGATTTGATTGCATTTTCCATCATACTTCCTAATTTTAATTTTTCTAATACTTTCAACATGAACGACCACGAGACCCTATCGAAGGCCTTCTCCGCGTCAATGGCGAGCAATGCTGCTCCCTTGTCTCTACGACTCTCTAAGCATTCCAATATATTTACTATATTCCTTATGTTATCTTTTGCATATCTCCCTTTTATGAAACCAGCCTGGACTTTGTGAATTATATCTTCCAGAATTATACTCAATCTCTTGGCCATAATTTTTGCGAAGATCTTGTAATCGCTATTCAACAGTGAAATCGGTCTATAATTATCTGGTTTATCTAAATTTGCTTGGGGTTTGGGTATTAGTATTATTTGGGCTTCCGTCCATGATTGAGGAGTGTTTCCTTTTTTCAGAATTAAATTCATTAGTTCCCTAAGGGGTTCTAATACCTCCTCTTGTAGTTCTTTATAGAATTCTATTGGGAGCCCATCTGGACCAGGGGCTTTTCCTCTTTTCATATTCTTGATTGCATCTGCAATTTCTGGTGTTGTTATTTCTTTATTTAACAAATTTATTTTTTCTGTTGGTATTTTTGGTAGGTGATATTTTGTCAAAAAATCATCAATTTGTTGGGGTGGTGTTTCTTCCCTTTGATACAAATTTTCATAGAATTTTTGAAAGATTTTTGTAATCTCTTCTGTTTTATAATAATATATTCCCTCCGATTCTATTCTATTTAGTATTTTTTCATTTATTCTTTTTTTTATTTGCCACATTATCAATTTACTGGGCTTATTGGCCCATTCGAAATTTTTATACTTCCAATATTGTATTTGTCTGTCAATCTCATAATCTATTAATTTTTCATACTCTGATTTCAATAATTTAACTTCTTGCTCAACTACTTTATTGTGATTTTTATATAATATTTTCTCCTTTTTCTTTATTTCTTGAAGGATTTTTTCTTTCTTTTGTTCCCTGTCTTTCCTTATTTTAACATTTTGTGATATGAAAAAGCCACGCATCACGGCTTTGCCCGCGTCCCAAGCCACTAAGGGGTCAACCTCACCATTATAGTTCAATTCAAAATATTCTTTTAATGCTTTTTTTGCTTCCTGTATGGTATTGGTATTATTTAGCATAAAGACATCCATCCTCCAGGTTTTGGGGGTGTTTTCTTTTTTTAATGAGAGAATTACTGGATTGTGGTCCGAAATAGTCTGTGGTCCTATCTCTATTTTATGAATTCTTAATGATAATTCTTTTGTGATCCAGATAATATCTATTCGGCTCGCCGACTGGTGCCGTGCTGAAATATGTGTGTACTCTCTTTTTATAGGATTCTTATGCCTCCATGCATCTAGTAAATTTAAATTACTTATAATATCCATAAATTTTGGGGGTAATTTTCCATTTAATTTTCCTTTTCCTTTATTCTGTCCATTTTTATCTAACTCTGGGTCTACAATACCGTTCACATCTCCCATTAGTATCAGTTTTTCCCCTGCGTAATTCATTATCTGGTCTCCCAATCTTTTTATAAATTCTTTCTTACTCCCATTGGGTGCATAAATTCCCACCCAGAACCATTGTTCCCCTTCAATTACTGTTTTTACTATAATAATTCTTCCCTCTTTATCTGTCCAAATTAATTCCGGGTTCCATTTACTTTTTATGTAGATCACAATCCCTCTTTTCTTTTTTGCATCAGCTGCAACAAATTCCACTCCCAATTTATCATTTTTTAACACTCTAACATGTTTTCTATTTATATGCGTCTCCTGGAGACAGATCACATCCAAGTTTTGTCTTTTTAATATATGTCCCACCCTATTTCTTTTTTTTTTATTGTTTAGGCCGTTCACGTTCCAAGAAATTATTCGCATATTCATATTTATTAAATGTCAATTTAAATATATATGTTGGGGAAAAAAATAAAAAAAAATTATTTTTACAATTATTTTATTATTATTATTATTCTATATCTCTAGACCAAGCAGAAACAAGGGTATACATTATCTATAAATCTGTTGAAGTGGGTTACTATACTTTCTATATTTGCCTCTTAATTATTTCCTACAACATCAAAATTAAAAATAATCATGATTAAGCTTATGTTTGTTGGTATTATCAGTCATTCTAATAGTTGTCCATCTTCTTTTTCCTCGTCTTCTTCCTCGCCTTCTACTTCTCCGGCCGCCTCCAGCTCTTCCCCGCTGAGATCCTCTATATCATCTCCCTTTCTCCGGGTTTGATCTTTAACTGTCTTTGATTTATCTCCCCCCAGTTCTTGTGCATAAGTTCTATAGAATCTGTCCGCTGCCTCTGGCGTGTCGAATCTTCTCCATCTGCCCTTAAAGGAGAATGCTATTCCCTGGGGGTATTCCCATTTAAAAGAGATGTTTTTTGCTTTTAATGGTTTAGCCAGAAATAAATATTTTTTTCTTTTGTGAACCAGTCTAGGTGGTATTTCTTTCATAATGTATATTTCTGTTTCTTCCATGATCAGCTTTTTTTGTGCTTTGGTTTTTAGAATTTTGTTTCTTAGCCACATGTTCGTAAAAGATACAAGACAATCTCCCGGCCAGTTGTTTGCTTTCGCTTTTTTAGAGTTAACTCTGTAGACCTCCTCTATTCTAGTCTCGACATCAAGCTCTTCTAGGTCTAACCATTTTGCCAGGGCGCTTACTAGACGTTTTTCTATGTTTTCGTTGGGTAGTTCTGGAATGTTCCTGAATCTCAGGGATTTCTCCTTTAATTTCATTTGCATCATCGCAAGAGCGTCTTGCGATGCTTCTAGGGCGGCGTTTTGTTCTTCCATGTCCTTCTTTATCTTCTCTAATTCCTTCTTCCCCTCTCTTTTCTCTTTTGCCATATTTTTCAACGTTGTCTCCAGTGATTGGTTTTTATCTATTATCTCTTGGGTCAATTCCATTGCCTTATTGGACTTTTCTTCTATATTGTTTACAGTGGAACCTCGGTTTATGAACACCTCGGTTTATGAATTTTCGGTTTATGAACACCGTGGACCCATCTGGAACGGATTAATTCATTTTCCATTACTTTCAATGGGAAAGTTTGCTTCAGTTTATGAACGCTTCAGTTTATGAATAGACTTCCAGAACCAATTACACCCATGCTTCAGTTTATGAACGCTTCAGTTTAAGTACTCCACGGACCCGTCTGGAACGGATTAATCCACTTTCCATTACTTTCAATGGGAAAGTTTGTTTAAGTTTATGAACGCTTACTCCGCGGACCGTCTGGAACGGATTAATTCACTTTCCATTACTTTCAATGGGAAAGTTTGCTTCAGTTTATGAACGCTTCAGTTTATGAACAGACTTCCGGAACCAATTGTGTTCATAAACCGAGGTACCACTGTATTTGTTCTTTTATTTCATGTTTTTCTTTTTCACTAGAATCCATTTTCCCTTCCATATTTTCTACTTTATCTTCCAATTTTTTTATCCTTTCATTCATCTCCTGTTTAATTTCTGAGAGGTCTTGCTTAATTTTCCCTATGTCATTTTTGAAGTCTTGCTTGATCTCTCCTATGTCGTTTTTGAGACTTAAAATCAACTCTTTGAGGTCCAATTCATGCTCTGCTGATGAGGTTCTTCTCTGGTTGGAGGCTCCTGTCGCCAGGTTCTTTTGCTTATTCATTTTATATAGATTGACCTGCCAAACCTTGTTTAACCACACGATGTCGCTCTCTGTCTTATACACCTCAGGAGCGTTATTGTAACTGTTAAGGTCAATCTGTAGTCGCTGGGAGACACTTTGTTACAGATTGCAATAAGCTTTCCTCCTCTAGATGTCCTGATGTTGTAATCCACGTCACTTCTGGTTTCTTTGTAACCTTGTCTGCTTAGTCATGTTTCAGTTTAGAAAGCCGTCGTCATTTTACTTAAGGTTTTATTCATAAAAAAAAAATGAATTGGCTTGAATAAGTCTTTAAGAAACCTCCCCACGTATATAAAAAGAATCGCGGGAGTGATAAGTACAGAGAAGAGGGATCAGTTTAAGTCCGTCGCTCCCCTCCTCCACGCAGGGCTGTTTAAAAACATTCAGATACTTTTTGGTTCAGTTCTAAATGAATGCAGCTTTATTCTTCAAAGCTCGGATCAGCTCCGTTTTACTTCTTGCGTTAAAAAAAAAAGTCCCCAGCTTTACGCTCTTTTTGGTCTCCCCCTGACAGCGCTTCTTGCTTCTCTCCCGCTTTCTCTCACACCCCACTTTATGTTATTAATTCTTCCGATTTTTTCTTTCGTCTCAGTGGGGGTGGGTGGGTATTTAAACATAAAATGTTCTCAGTGTTGTCCACAATTCTCTCTCGCCCGGGGGGGTTATTTAGAAGGGTTTATAAAAAGGAATTTTACCGTGCACGATCGCGTCGGGTTTCGGCTTTGCTGGTCTCCGTGCTCTTTCACCGTCGCAGTGCCCGGTTTCTCCCCCTCCTTCCGATGTTTCTGAAGGTCTCCGGGAGAACCCTTAGGGCACCGCCGACTCCTCAGGCAAGAATCACCTTCTTGTCCCTTCGTGGGGGGTCGCTAGCCTTGCAAACCCCCCGCTTTTGCCAGCTTTAAGTTCGGGGGCTACAGAGCTCCCGTTTTTAGCCTGATCGCGACCCGCGGTCAAAACCGGAAGGCTTTTTTGAAGTGGAGCAGGCGGCAGGGCTGCTTGAAAGAGCAAGTAGCAGGACTTCCGGTTCCGATTTTCAAGAGACTGATGAATCCCGAAGCAAAGAGTGGTCCGTTACCCAGGAGCAGCCCAGTGCAAAACTTTGCCACCTGCCTCCTCACTCCTCCGCCAATTATTTATCGCAGGCAATCTTTGCAAACTCCGTCACCCATTAATCTCGTTGCTTGGCGGAACCGTTCAAAATATAGCGAGATTTTTTAAACACGGGAGAGAGAGAAATAGGATGCCACTCTTTCTAACAACGTTGCCATTAAATGCTTGGGCTTGCTTCCGAAATAGTAGATCTGTCAGAGTCGTTATTCTGCAGCCATGAATGGCATGCAGGGTTAATGCAAAGTCGCTGTTGCAGCGGGGGCTGCCCTTCTGCCAGAGAGTTGGGGAGGGGGTTGCAGGTCTGTGCAATCTGACTACTTCGGTCAAAACTTCTATCGTGTCTCTTCCAACTTGCCTTTTCTCTAAACTAAAAAAATTCCCAAATGCTGCCCCCTTTCCTCATGGGGGAGTCTCTCCACCCCCTTGATCATTTCTGGCAGCCCTTTTCTGAACCCCTCCCAACTCTACAATATCAAAATACAATTTGTTGTGTTTGATGGTACAAGAAAGTGGGAGGGAGGGAAAGAGATGGAGCAGCAGGATGAATGTCTAGTTAGTTCCTCAAAGAAGGTGGAAAACAGGCCTGGTGGCATAAAAAAAATGGAGCAAGCTGGCTCTTTCTATCTCCCTGTATTTGATTTCTGGGTCCCCCTGGGCATCTCTCCTCCTTCCTGGGCCATTAAGGGCTTTAGCATAAAAGGTGAAGCTTGTCCACATCACATCTATTGATTACAGAGCAAGGTTTACAGCGCTACAGATGAAGCTGCTGTCAGAGGAAAGGCAGATTTTTCTGGTGTCGTTTGTTAGGGAATAAAAGAGACATTAGTGCATCAAAGCCTCTCCGTGTGTCAGGATTCCCGGGAGAAGGTCGAGGGGAGGGGGAGGGGCTCTTGTCTTTTGTTCTTGAGCAAATGGATCGGCTGCCTTTCCTGGGGAGGGCCGCTTCCGATAAATTGAATCCAGGGCTGTGATCCAGAAGAGAAGAAAAATGAGAATCTTGTCACCTGCATAAATGATGGCAGGTTCACACTGGGCGTTTGTACTCAAGGTAGCCGCGGGGACAAGCAGCCACCGCTCCGTGGTACCAGAGAAAGGGGGCAAATGAATGTTTTTCTACCTTTCTCTCTTTTTTAATATAAACTTTATTAAGATTCGAATTATAACACATAATACATCAAATTTAAATCATAACAAACATCATAATAAACAAATAATACAATACCGATAACACAAAAAATCAAATCAACTAACTTATCATTCTCTCCACTCTGTCACTTCCGCTTGTTTGCAGTTAAGTCCCTTAGTAGTTTTTGAAACTGCTTCTTTTAATTTTTTTTCTCTCTCTTTTTACTTTCCTATTTTGATTCTCTATTTGTTATTCTCAGTGCCGATCTTTAAAAATGGATCCAAGATTTAATTGTAGGGCATTGTTGTTTCATATAATCTCCGAATTTTTCCCAATTCTGTTCAATTTTTTGTTTATTACCTCCTCTTATTGTTTTTCTACCTTTCTCATGGAGCCGGCCCAGCATTAGGCAGGGTGAGGCTACTGCTTCAGGCACCCGAAGCACCCTCAGGGGGCATGCCCATGGGTGCCCCGCCACAATAGGCACCAATTTTTGGCAAGGGGGGGGGGTCCGTTTTGTGCAAGATCTCTCACCAAATCTGCACAACCTTGCCCCAAATGAGTGCCTATGGCAGGGCCACTTCTCCCCCAGCGGGAGCAGAGGCGGGCAGGTGGGTGGGTGGGGGTGGCAGCAAGGTAAAATGGGACACCCTGCCCCGCATTCTCATAACACTAAAGCTCACCTGCGTCCAATGATGCTGAATGTTGGAAGATTCAGGCAGATAAAAGTCCTTCTTGTGGGATGTAATCCATTGAGAGCAGTCAAAGACAACATTCCTTGTTTTCCTAGAGAAGACATGTGGGGGAATGTTTGGTCCAGCCAGTCGAAAACTTCGTTTCCTCCTGGCTGCAGCATCCTTCCTTTGCGTGTGACTAAAGGTGGGTGTGACCTTACCTGTCCAGGTAACAAAAGGACAAGGCATGCTGCCACTCTTTCTCTTTTTGACTTCCTCCGTCGTCGGAGCAGCTTCTTAGCTAGGAATGGTCCTGCTAGCTTCTCAGCTAGCAGAAGCACTGGGATTATTCCCCCATATGGGGTAGATCCACATGTACATATTTGTAACTAAGTCTGCCTTCAGGGATCAAACTGTGAACTGATGTGAGTAAACTTCTTTTATTGACTTTGAATAAGATTGTCGTGTCTTTACTCTTTTAAAAGGGATTAAAGGGAATTTACCAGGAACGTACAATTCAACCTGAGACAGACTGAATTGTATAATAGTGAGAGGCCACAAACCCCGCCCACCTGGTGGGAGGGGGAGGGTGGAAATTGCATCCTATAAACCATCCCAAAGTGGTACTCAGAAGCACAGCTGCCTCCAGCTGTGGAGGCAGGGCAGAGCCCTCCTGGCTAGGAACCCTCCATAGCCCTCTCCTCCACCATGAATTTGCCCAATCCTCGTTTAAAGACATCCAAGTTGGCCACCTCTTCCAGGAACGAGTTCCATCTCAGCTTTGCTCATCGCAAAACAAGACACAAGGTGTTTGTGTGAATGAGACCACATTTAAATGTGCTTAAGGGGGCAGGAAAAGTCACATTGAGCTCCCCTTGGCCGGGGAGGTGGCTGGACCCAGAATGGGGAGAGAAGGTCCCCCACATGCTGCTTTTTCCCTGAGGGATTCATCCTGTTCCCTGGAACTAGGCTACAGGTGGCAGAGCAGGTGGGAGAGGAAACTCAGGACCCCCAAAAAAATATTGCAACCCCCCCCCAAAAACAAACAAACTGCAGAGCCACCCAACCTTCAGGTTCTGTTTTGAAGCAAGAAGAGAAGCCCGCAAAGCTGGCAGCTGAGGGATGCCTTTAAAAATCCAGTGCAAAGCTTTGATTCTTTTTTGGTTTGCAAATGGAGCAAACTTAATATGCAAAGCACTAGCTGAGAATAAATAGGCAGCGTGAAAATGTCATTTCCACACAGTCACTTTTCTGACCATTATGCCGCTTCAAACAAAAGCAATTTACTCTGCCTATAATAAAGCCAAGGTGATAACGAAGCTCTTGAGTCACTTCTATCCATCCCCCCCCCCCGCGCCACCGCTGCCCTCGTCCTCCCAGCCAGACACCACCATAAAAATGGAAGCATGAACTATCCTGCCTGGAGCCTTCAAGCTTCCCAGAGAATTTCTAATGGCGCCATAAACTTAGAGAAACATCTTGTTTCCTGTGCAAAGAGGGCCATAACCTGGGCAGGGGAGCCAGAGGTGGGAAAATCAATGCCTTGATGGGAGGGTTAAGCTGGGTCACAAGTCTATAAGGGAGGCATCAAGGGGAGCAGAAAGGGGGAACTTGGAGGGGTCACTGTGGATAGGGGTCATTTCAGGGCGTACCAGGATATGCAGGGCCACTGTTTAAATTCTTTTGTATCCTTAACTGGATGTCCATTTACAGTGGAACCTCGGTTTATGAACACCTCGGTTTATGAATTTTCAGTTTACGAACGCCGCGGACCTATCTGGAACGGATTAATCCACTTTCCATTACTTTCAATGGGAAAGTTCGCTTCAGTTTATGAACGCTTCAGTTTATGAACAGACTTCCGGAACCAATTGTGTTCATAAACCGAGGTACCACTGTACAATTCTATCCATCTATAGGATAGATACAGTGGTACCTCGGGTTAAGAACTTAATTCGTTCTGAAGGTCCGTGCTTAACCTGAAACTGCTCTTAACCTGCTCTTAACCTGCTCTTAACCTGAGGTCCCAAAGATGCAGTACTGTATGTGGGTGAGAGAGGTCAGCCAAGAGCGCTGTGCATTGTCCTTGCCACGTGCCAGCGGTGTGCAATGCTTCTGCATGTGCAGGCTCTTCTCCGTCCGGTTGCCCCTCCTTGGTCCAGGCAGGGCTGGTGCACCTTGACAGCTACAAGGGCAGGCAGAAATCAAGCGCTCCCCCAACAAAGAGATGTGGTGAAGTGGGAGGGGGCTTTGCAAAGTTCCTTGCTAGCCTGAGGCTCCGCTTTTATTTGCATCTCCTCACTGGCCAGGCTCCTGTGTCTGGAATGCATCATGGGATTGCTTATTTATTCCTCTTCATTTGGAGGGGGGTGGGTGGGCTCCCATCAGCCTTGGGCAAACCTCAGCCAGCCCCCCCCCCTCCTCTCTTCCACCTCTTGCCGGGTGAGACGTAAGTTTGCTTGACAGGAGGCATAAGAAGGGCAGACAAAGCGAGAAATCACCATCCAAGGGAGATAGACAAGCGAGGCCTGGGGATGCTTGCAGAGAGGCTGTGTGTATTTCTTTTCTGACAAGACCGTCAGTGCTACTTATGGAGCCATGCACAAGTTCACCTTCCTTCTCTCTGTGTGTAACTGGGTGATTGTGGGGCAGAGGAGAAGGAAGAGAGATGGTCCTGGTCTACGAGGTTTGAGCCTCTGCCTCTCTTGGGGACACCTGGGGAGATGAAGAAGGGTCTGGAGACAAAGCCTCCTCCTCCTATTATTATTATTATTATTATTATTATTATTATTATTATTATTATTGAATTAATTTAAATTGGGGTGTATGAAGTGTGGGGCACGTCATGCTCCTTCTGGGGACCTTTGCCCACCTTTGGTCCCCACCCTGCACTCACCTGTGGCTCCTAGAAGCTGCCAGCCTGCGACAGCAAACACACCCCAGGAACGGCTTTGACCAGGTGAGGGGATCCGCTGGGTCTCAATCTACCGGGGAGTATGGGCTTCCCCTGCATGCAAAGACAGCCTCTGGTGGATGGGCGAGGCCAATAGTGGGTCCAACCGTCAGGAAGGGGGGTTCTGCCTGTGCTATAGAGCATGGGTAGGCAAAGGCAAATTAAGGCCTGGCCGGGGGTGGGGGTGGATCCGGCCCAATCACCTTCTAAATCTAGCCCGCAGACGGTCCGTGAATCAGCTTGTTTTTACATGAGTAGAATATGTGCTTTTATTTAAAATGGGTTATTTGTGGGGCGTAGGAATTAGATATAGATAGATAGATAGATAGATAGATAGATAGATAGATAGATAGATGATAGATAGATAGATAGATAGATAGATAGATAGATAGATAGATGATAGATAGATAGTCTGCCCCCCCCACAAGGTCTGAGGGACAGTGGACCAGCCCCCTGCTGAGAAACAGGTAGGTAGCCATTTCTGACGTAGTCAAAACAAACAAACAAAAATTCCTTCCAGCAGCACCTTAAAGACCAACTAAGTTAGTTGGTCCTTAAGGTGCTGCTGGAAGGATTTTTTTTTATTTTGTTTCACCTGCTGAGAAAGTTTGCTGACCCCTGCTATAGAGGGAAGTGAGGGGCACCTGGGAAGGTAGCTCATCCAGGAGAAGGAATACTCTGATCCTAAACTTCCCCTGCCTTTGTGACTATACTTACTTGTGGGAAAGACTTTGGGAGTAAACCCTGAGGAAAAGTCTGTATTCTCAGCCTTGTGGGACATCTTTGGGAGAAGGAAAAGCTAAGGAGTAAGCCCTACACAAATCCAGAGTGGATTCCCTGAGATGTTTGGGTGGCGCCTTCTATGCCTCCTCCTGGCAGCTCCTGCAGCCAAAAGTAATTCAGAAGCATTGCTATGTCCAACTGTGGAGGGAGAGCATATTCATCATGGCCATTCGCCACTGATAGCCCTCTCCTCCATGAATTGCTCTTTTAAAGTTATCCTTAGTGCAGACCCACCAACTGTCTAGGACATCCTAGATCACAGCAGCCAATCCCGGCTTCTGTTTTTGGTTTGGCACCAGACCAAAAGATGCTCACGCTGGCGATCGTCATCATCATCATCATGCCAAAACGCCTTCCGGTTCAGTTCTCTGGCATGACTCTGTTGATCAAAAGAGGCTTGCCTTTCTCTGTGCTTAACCCAAAGCTGTAATGGAGAAGCAAGATCTTTGGGGGTGTTAATTCTGCAAGTCCCTCCATTCTGTGCTCAGGTTGTATATATATGTATGCAGATAAAACTATAGATCCTAAAGACGCCGCAGTCTCCACTGAGCTGCATTCCCACGCCCCTGGAGTCTCCCGGCCCTCAGCATTTGCTGTGTACGCAACACTGGTGTCAGAAGTAGGCTTGTGTTTCCTGGAGAAGGAAATGCGAACCCTTCCATCCCCAACTCAGGTTGTATATACCTATGCATAAAGAAAACCACAAATCCTAAATGCACCAGTCTCCGCTGACCTCCATTCCAAGGAAACTGAACCCTGGGTAAAAGCTGTAGCTGCTGGAAACTCTCACCACTTGGAGATTAGCGAGCACATGGCAATATAGTTGCCTCCTTCCCCAAACCACACACTCACAGACCCATCCCAGTCATGTCTGATGGGCTCCCGGTCACTGCCTTCACTTCTTTTCCATGACACTTCAGAGTGTGCCCCACGTGCATTGTGACATGAATGAAGACTCAGAGATGACAAGCCCATTTAAAGAACTTTATTCGCTTCAGCTGGTTACAGACTGGTTTGTGTGGTGCAGGTAAGGGCAGGTCATTGTGGGAAAGCTGCTTGCCTCCCCTCTTAGTGCAGCATATGGGGCTCCTACCCTGGGCCTGGAGTCACAGAGCTGTAAGGAAGGGGTTATCTCTCGTAGCCAGCTAGGCTGACCCTCTGCCCATAGGTAGAGCAGAAAACTGTATTCTCGATGACCTTCCTTGGCTGGCTACCTTTCCCTGCACCAGTCTTGCCTGCTTCTGCAAACAACCTCCCCCGAGACATAGCAAATAGAAATATATACAAGAGGAATAGGACTGGGGAAGGGGGCGAACGGGGCTTGTGGAACCAGGTGGTTTGGGCGTCTGGTTTTGAAACCCAGAAAATTGGTATTTCTTGTGCAATCTGCATTTTATGCTCTAGTTTTTGGGGACCAGAATTGTTTCAATCAGGAGCCTTGCCATCCCCAGATCCAGCTCTAAGGACTGATGTTGTAGGGCATTGGACTAGATGCTCCTTTGGGTCCCTGCCAATTCTACAATTCTATGTGCCCATGAGTTTTTGCCAAGGCTAGGGTGGCAGCCATCTGCGGGCTTCCACTTCCACAGGGGTGGGGTCTCATTTCCCCTCCCCCCAAGAAAGTATCCACCCAGGTGGGTCTATATTCCCAGGTTGACTCTACTGGTTCTCCAGCATGGCCTCCCCATCCAACTAAGGTCTGCTTCTTAAGAGATTTCTTGTTCTCACTTCCAGCGACTGAGATACAGAGGCCTCGCTACAAATGGTGTCCATGCTAGCTACTTCTCCTGGGAGTACATAAAAAAGAGCATCCTAACCTGATCCCAAACTTTTCTCAAATTAAAAAAATAAAAATCACAAGAAGCAGTGCTGAGAATATAATCCGCCCCCACCCCAACCATTTGTGTGCTCAATAGCCGGTGATTGACAGCTCTTGGACCTGAGCTCCACACCAACTTTTCCAGCTGGCAAATTGTCACCATATTATTGTGCTCTACTACCAGATTGCAGCATCGCTCTAGCATAGTATCGGGGACATAGATTGCAGTGGAGCATTGAAAAAAGAACACAGCAATGCATGAAATCACTGTGCAAATTTGGCTGTCGTAGGAGACAACCAGTTTTATCATGGTGGCCTTCCATGTTTTTTGAGATGGGACTTCCAGTAGCCAGCACCCCCAAGAATGCATCCTGCTGGTTCTCCGCACAACTACAAAGAGGTGCCACTTGGAAAACTCATGGGGCTGGGTCAGCGTTCTGGGAATGCAGGAGGGGGAAACAGTCAATTATATTTACAATATACAGTCATCAACTTCATAGTTACACAGTTTGATACTAGTGAATTAAAACGGATGGTCTAAACGGCATCCCTCGGGCGTCTCATTTTACAAAGCAAGGTGGAGCATCTCCGGGGGGTGGGGTTCACAAATGGCATAAGAAGCTAGCAATACAAAGGTGAGGAGGGTCAACCCCAGGTGTGGCTTAAAGTGTCCCCAGAGCTGGGGGAAGGTCCAGCTTTGAATTAAACCTCCTCACAGCAAGGCAGGTGACCTCAGGCCCATGTTCGGACACCCTAAATACGTCCCAAAAGACAATCAGAGAAGACAGTCCTGCTTGGACGCCCGCAAAGGTGCCAGGTGGGCATCCACAGCTGTGTTCCTTGGGAAAGATGCCCTCTCCTACCCATGTAGACATAGGAAGTCAGCCAGGACAGTGTAACCCAGCCAACTGGGCTCCCTCCATTTAAATCCACCCTGGAGCGGCTCCATTTCGTCTCCGGAGTCCCGGAAGCAGCCCATTGTCCATTCAAGGGGAGAAATTCATAGTTAGAAAGGAATGTTAAAAATACATATCGATATGGCCGAGTGGAAGGGATGCTGACAATGAGGTTCATGCGGACGGGGTGACTCTAGTTTGTGGCATTCGTTTTACATCGGTTCCTCAGCAACCTGGCCCAAATACGGGCTGGCCACTGGGATGTCATGTTCCCACCACCCAGTGGGATGGGGCAGGTGGGTGTGCATGTGTGTGTACATGTGCGTGTGTGTGTGTGGAAGAGTGGGGGTGGAGGAGGGAAGAAACCCCATTTATGCCATTCAGTACCACAACTTGGGACGCAACCCAGTCTAGAGGGCACAGGACGCATCGTCCACGGAGCGTTTCTTGAGCTCCTTGCCTGGCTTGTGGTGCTGGTGGTGTGGGTGGGAGCCGCTCAGTTTGCTGTGGTCGGAGAGCTGCAAGCCCAGCAGCTGGGTGTCTTGCAGGTTCCCAGTGGGGGAGCTGTGGCGGTGGGGCTCGGTGGTCTCCTCTGGTTCCACCCGCAGGTAGGCCTTCACTTTGTGGTGGCGGGCTTTGCTGTCGCTGAAGTCGATGACGCGGCACTCGTAGGTGCCTTCGTCCGTCGGTTTGACCCGAGAGAGCCGCAGCTTGTGGGAGATGTTACTGCCGACCACTTTCACGACCTGGAGGGGGTTGCAGGGGTTGGGCAGGGCAAGGGAGAGAGAGAGAGCACAGGAGTGAAGCCACCGCAGATATTCAGGTCCCGACACTAAACTATTCCCAGACTCATCCCTCCCCAGCAATCATTTTTATCCACAGCAGTGACAATACCTGCAAAAGTCATGTCGGGTTGTATCCAACAAACATCTCCTCAGAGTAGAGCCAATGAAATTAATAGACCTCACTTCATTAATTCCAATGGATCTACTAATATTGCATACAAGACAGACTTTAATTGGCTCCAAAAGTCAAGAGGAGACCTTGTTGATGCTTCTATATGCAGAAAAGGCCTTTGACAATGACGAATGGCATTTCCTTTTTGGAAACTCTTAAAGCTTTTGATTTCAGATTTGCAACAGACAATGGATTTAAGCCATTTATTCAGATTCAAAAGAAATAATTCACACTAATGGGAGTTTATCAAAAAAGGTTAATCTGGCAAAAGGCAAAAGGAAAGGATATTTGTTTAATATTTCTCTTAGCTTTAGATGCCTAAGCAAGTAAAATAAGAGGAAATAGTGTATAACTGGGGTAAAAATCGACAAGTAAATAAATATGTGTGGCCAGTGTCACTGTGACGCTCACTAAACCAGGGCAATCCTTTACTGAAATGGAATTAGTAATAACTGAATAGGGTCCCTTAGCTGGAAGGGAAAAACTGAAAAATGTGAAATCAATGTAACTGCTAATTGAGGAGCCGAAATAAAAGAAAAGATAGGATATAGTTGGTGGGTGAGAGCCAATAAGATATGCGGGAATAAAAACAACAAGACAGAAAATATTTGGAATTATTTATGTGTTTCTAGACAATGTACTGCCCCACAACAGGGAAAAGTTACATTTTTCTTTCCTAGGCAGGATTTCTATAATAAAAATTGTATTGTTGCCGACTAAATTTTCTTTTTCAGCCTTTGCCAATAACAAAATTGCAATGATTATTCTTAGAATTTATTTGGAAGAATGGAAGGAGAGAAAGAAAGATTTAATGGCAATGTTTTATATGCAGATGGGAAGAGCAGGGGAGCTGCAGCATAAAAGCAAGTTGTGCAAATACAGCCAATTGCACCAGGTCTAAAATATGGCAGGAGATGAGAGGGTGAAGCAGCCCCCATCGTGGATGGAGGGGCCCCTTCCGCTCAAGAATGTAGTTTCCGTAGCTGATTTGGATTGAAATAAAACCAGGACACTGAAGATCATGGGCACATATGAACACAGGCGGCAGCTGCCTCACACCAATGAGTCAGATCACTGCTCCTTCCATCTCAGTATGGTCTACTCTGACTGGCAGGGTCTCTCTAGGATTGCAGACATTCCCAGCCTTACCTGGAGATTCCAGCAGGGACGGAACCCGGGACCTTCTGCGTGCAGAGCAGAGGCCCAGCTTCTTTCCTTTAAAGAAAACAGCGCACCGTGGCAAGATAGTGCAGTCGCAACTTGCGCCATTTTAACCATGTGCGCTTGAAGGTCGGCTGGTTGAAACGGCTCAACTTAAACCCAAGCGAGGTGTAGAGCTTCAAAGCTCATTTTGCGCTTGTGGTGACTCAACAAGGAAAGAGCGTTTAAGCTCTCTGCCTTGCTGGTGGGTGGGTGTGCGTGGGGCAGGAGACAACCAAAATGGTCAAAGGCCTGGAAACGATGCCTTATGAGGAACGGCTTAGGGAGCTGGGTATGTTTAGCCTGGAGAAGAGAAGGTTAAGGGGTGATACGATAGCCATGTTCAAATATATAAAAGGATGTCATATGGAGGAGGGAGAAAGATTGTTTTCTGCTGCTCCAGAGAAGCAGACACAGAGCAATGGATTCAAACTTCAAGAAAGAAGATTCCACCTAAGATTCCACCTAAACATTAGGAAGAACTTCCTGACAGTAAGAGCTGTTCGGCAGTGGAATTTGCTACCAAGGAGTGTGGCGGAGTCTCCTTCTTTGGAGGTCTTTAAGCAGAGGCTTGACATCCATCTGTCAGGAATGCTTTGATGGTGTTTCCTGTTTGGCAGGGGGTTGGACTGGATGGCCCTTGTGGTCTCTTCCAAATCCATGATTCTAAGTTCTACTCAGTGCGCTGGCTCTGGGACTCTTGCGCAAAATCTGGCAGGGCAACCGAATTGCCGCAAGATCTCGTGTGAGCATCCATAGCCAGCCAGAGCCTGCGCCCTGAGCAGGCCTTGCCCAGCAAACAAGGCGCAGAGCTTAAAATCTCTTTTCACAGCAGGCCGGTCAGTGCCAAAGAAGAGCTCTCTGCCTTGCTTGCTGGGAAAGACACACTCTGCGCACGGGAGCTTCTCTTTCTTCCCTCCACTCACCCAATAGCCATGGAGTGGCGCCAAGGGTTTGGGCCAGGGTGGATAAAAATCAATGATTTTTTTAAAAAAATAATTTTAAAAAATCAGTTTTTAAAAAATTTAAATCAGATTTTTTAAATAAATATTTAAATTGGATTTTTAATATAAAAAGCTTTTGGAGGAAAAATCTTTCTAATGATAGTTTTCTATTAAAGTTACATTATAGTCCGAAGACTATTCATCAGGAAATAAGGATTTGTTTTAAGTTTTTCATGTGTGCTAAAACTCAGTCTAAGCTTCTTCTTTTTAAAAAAGGTTATCCACATCAGTTAACAAACACGGATCCATATGCTATGATGTTATTGATTTAGTTAAATAAATTGTTTTAATTGTTATTAGGGAAATGATTATTTTTCTCCTTCCAATAAAGGACAGCAGAAAAGTTGTCCAAATATAAACAGTTAACTTATTAAACCTCACAATAATTTCATAATTTTCTGTCTATGTATATCTAATAGTATAACTAAATCAGTAATTTTTGATATAACTGTAAAAACTACTCTGAAAATTGATTAATCCAAAAATGAAACCGTCATCTGGTTGTAAATATTAAGATACCAACAATAATGAGTCTTTCTGTAAGAAATATATGAGTTAAATCAAGTCTTACTGACTTGTGATTTAAATCGATTTGATTTAAATCAAATCCACCCTGGTTTGGGCATATGCAATTTTCATATATGCGTGGAATCCTTGGAACCAAACCTTCACAAGTCTTCCCACACACTAAGGCCTCACGTCACGTAACCAATAGCCAATACCCTCCTCTGACACCCTCTTGCACATTTGCCTCAACCTGATGTGACCAGCATGATGGCCAGCCCATCCTAAGGTCTAAGTTTGCCATTACGGAACACACCTCAAATTAAACAATACTTATAAACAGGACATCCTGTTTAGAAGGCTCTGGAGGCTATGGTTTTCTTTACTAAAGAAAAATATCCCCCCCCCTGTGTTTTTCTATTTCTCTCCATCTTGACACACTTCATAATTTCAGTCAGTCCCTCCTTGGTGCAATTTGTGATTTTTCAGGTTCCTTCCATTTGTTTGTTTGTTTAGAGCCATGCTGGTTTAATTGATTTTAAGCCACCTCGAGAGGTCCGAGGCACAGAGGTTATAAATAATAAGGCAAAAACCCTAATCCCAGACATTCGGCTAAAGCAAGCAGTGGGCAGGACTCAGCAAACTCATTCCACCAGCCCATGGATTTCTGCTTGCACAGGACTAGATGGCTCCTGGGGTTCCCTTCCCCCTCTTCCCTTCTCTGCTCTCTGCTCTCCAGCAGTCTCTTCCCAAAGGGCACTGAGCCCCCTAACCCCCACCCTGTGACTCCCCCCCAGGGCCACCCCCTCCATGGTGAGAAGATGAGATCCATCCAGGCCCCCTCCAATGCAAGGCGAGATCAATGCGGAATCGCGGGAGCTAATTAGCTTTCCTACCAAATTGATTCGCTCTCAGTATTTATCACCTAATGAAATTTAAGACTTACTCACTAGCCCGAGCTGCTGCTGCTGCTGCTGCTGCTATTGGGCTGGGTCAATAAATCAGATTTTATTACTCGCCCGGAGGCTGCTGGCTCTGCTCCCTTTAATCATGCGGGATGCTAAAGGCCGCCCAGCCCCACTCCCAACCGCCCTCGTCTCCATCACCTTTGTTAGCCGAAGATTTTATAGCATCTAGGTAATGGGATCGGGGTCACACAAAAGCCCACTGTGTTTCTGATGGGCTAGGGATGGGAAAGTAGGAAAGGTGGGCTGGACTGATCTGAGGGCTGGGGAGATTTATTTGGGAAAGGCCTTTTTTTGCAATCCGAGCTGTCAACAGGGGATGGAGAGGAGAACGGCTTTTGCTTCTAATCCTGCACCTGGCCTCAGACACCTTGGCACAACCTTCCTTGCAAGGGGTTGGACTAGATGACCCTGCGGGTCCCTTTTCAGGGTACAATTTGATGATTCAATGCCTCAAGCATCTGTGCCGCATCAGTGAAAGGGAAGGACATGCATCACAATGCAGACGATGCAGAAACTTCAGCTGGTCAAAAATTCAGTGTCCTGATTACCGGCTAGGGTTCCGTTTAGATTTCACACAACCCCTGTTTTCAAAGAGCTGCGCCGGTTGCCATTTCATTTCTGGGCCCAATTCCAGGTGCTCACGTGGCGTTTAAAGCCCTAAACGACTCAGGCCCCAAATACCTGAAGGACCACCTCCTTCCCTACAGACCCTCTGGGTGCTGAGATTGGCAGAGGGGGTAGCCCCTCCACCTTCAGAGGCTTGTATGGGGGGGTGGGTCAGGGGGAGAGGGCCTTCTCTGTGGCGGCCCCTAGGCTGGGGAACTCCCTTCCCGCACCTTTATTGCACAGCTGCTGGAGGATGCTGAAGAAGCACCTCTCTGCCCTGGCTTTTTCATGCTTGAAGCGTGAATTTTTAGGACCCACCTTGTTTTTATGGTTGTATATTGTCTTAAATTGTGGGTGGGCAATGAATGAATGAATGAATGAATGAATGAATGAGAAGCACAGGGACCAGTGTATAACACAGCAGGAGATCTCTTCCATCATTTCTGGTACCAAAGCAATCGACAGGCCCCTCACTCAAGACCACCAAGCATAGGCTGCCCCACTGTTGGATGGGGATGCTGTGGCTTAGATGGAGGACCTCACATAACTCAATGATTGTACATCAACGACTCGGTAGGGACTTTATAAAATATATACACCACTTAACTGCAAACACCCCCCCCCCCAAATCCTCAACACAGTTTACAAAAAAAGATAACATGATAAAATTACCAGTAGGGAAAAAAGCAATAATGTAAACCTTGCAAAAAGTTAAAACAGCAGTAGATTATAATGTGCGCCAACTTTCTAAATACCTGGACAGGCTTGTCCAAACAAGAATGTTTTAGCAGACACTGAAAAGAGAGCAATGAAGGCACCTGCCTGGTGTCAATAGGCAGGGAGTTCCAAAGTGTAGGGGCTACCACAGTAAAATGTCAAGTTCTTACAAATGCAGAAAGGGAGCTATGTGGCACCTCTAACAGAGCCAGTTCCATCAAACCCATTGAATGATTCATGAGTCCCGCAGTGCAGCAAGTATGGGGGTGGGAGGAGGGGGTGAATGGTCTTGGAAGGGGGATCCCCCATTGTGCCTGGACTGCAGCCACTTTGGAAGGGGGAACAAGGATACCGGCTCCTTCGCTCGACCTTCCAGTGGAGCAGCGGGCCTTGGCGGAGTCTGGAGAGGGCTATAGGCAACCGAAGGGGGTGGCAGTCACAGCCTACCGGAAGCTGGAACAGGAGGGTGAGGTCTTGCTGCCTAGACCCAGGCTCCAAAGGTGGTAGCAGACCCACCCGCCTGCCTGCTCTGATGGGCTGCATGTCTGCAATCCTGACACCCACATGAGCGAGTCTCACAAGTCAACAGCTGTCATTCAGCAGCAATTCTAGGCTGCATCCACAGATGTGAAGGAAATAACTGTACTGCTCTATTCTGCCTTGGTCAGACCCCAATGGGAGTCCTGTGTCCAATTCTAGGCACCCCAGATCAAGAAGGGTGCTGAGAAGCAGAAGGTGCCCAGAGGAGGGCGACCAAGATGATTGAGGGTTGGGGCTCTGTGGCACCTGGAAGCGCAACCCCTCAGCTGGCAGGGACCGCTGCGCCCAGCCTGCTCCCCTTCTGGGCCTGCCTTTGCTCTGCAGCCATCCTCTGCTCCGAGCACCAGGACCAGGAGGAGAGGTGAGAGGGGGCCAGGAGCAAGAGGGAGGAGAAGCCGGGTCCCAGCTGCTTCCCTGCTTAGCCTCGGGAGGAAGGGAGTGACAAGGCCCATTGCTGGCTCTATAAATCAGATATATTGCCCTTCCCTGAGGTCCCGGGAGTTGCTCTGCTATATAATCACCTCTAGAAGTTTAAGGCCATTTGTCTACTTGCCCCTGCCTTTGTGATCAGACAGCTTTATGACATTTTGGTAAGGGGATGATAACAGCACATGCAAAAGAAGGAGAGGGAAAGGAGGGGGGAGAGATGCCAAACTAGACATAGGGCTAAATGCATCACATTAAATGCCATGGCTGCAATAATGAATATCAGGCACATGGGCACATGGGGCCAACATTTTCCTCCCCTACTGCAGTCTAGACCAGTGTTTCTCAACCTTTTCTGGGCCAAGGCACACTTGTTCCATGAAAAAAATCACAAGGCACACCACCATTAAAAAAGTTAAAAAATTTAACTCTGTGCCGCCCTATATTGACTATATAATTATGACTGTAAGAAACACTTGCCAATTGCTGTGTTGGTTGCAATCTCCTGTAATAAGGCTTCACAAGCCGCTGATTTCTCTGCCAGCCAGCACAATCCTTTGCTCAGCAAGTTTCAGGTTGAGCTCATCCAGCCAGCTTCTTTAAGTTTGTCTAAAACCACCCTCCCGTGGTGGTGGCTGTTGAGAGCTGCGCTCGCCCCGCGTCGTGACCCGGCCGGCTTCCTTTCCGGCGGGTCAGCGCTGCCTATTGGCAGCCGCCAGGCACGTGACAATGCAAATCGCCCTTCTCGTCGCCGCACGTCGCGGCACACCAGCCAGCGTCTCGCGGCACACTAGTGTGCCGCGGAACAGCAGTTGAGAAACGCTGGTCTAGACGGCAATCAAATATGCTCCTGTATGGCGACTCTCAGTGGGAGCTTGCGTTCTGGGGCTAACAGCCACTGTGAGGTTGATTTTGGTTTGGGTGATGCAGAGAAGGGAAGGGTTAACCCCCCTCCCTGCATGCCACAGTCCCAATTAAAATTGCTGTATATACATAAAAATTGCTGTATATACATAAAAATCTAAGGCTGTTGTCACGCTGCACTTCACATGACTACCAGGAGGGGGCCACACTGGCTCCAGCATGAGGAATGGCAGGCAGGTGACAAAGAAAGCAGCGTGGGTGGCAGGTGGCCAAGGCAAGCTGTGCTTGGGGGGGGAGGTGCTTCACATAGCAGTTTAGCCAACTGCTGTGTGAAGCACCTCCCCTTCTTTTAAAAGGGAGGGGCTTCACATAGGGGGAGGGGCTTGGTGCAAGCTGTGAGAGAAGGGGCTTGAGGTGAGCTGTGGGGGAATGGGTAAGGGGGGGGGATGAAGTGAAAAGGGTGGGGGTTGATCAGGTGTGGGGATCAGGGGGTTGACAAATGTGCAGGCAGAGTTGCCTTGCACAGCAAGCATGGGTGGAAGCTCCCAGCAGGAACATACACACACATCACCCCAACTAGCATCACATCTAGAAGTTGGATGTGTTTGGAGGCTGGTGGCCACCCCAACAGCCTTTGCTGGCACTTGGGCAAGCAGGACTGCAGACCAGTGTAGGCAAGCGATTTGTACTGAGTCAGAACATTGCTCCATCTTGCTCAGTATTACGTACACAGACTGGCAGTGGCGGCCCAGGGTTTCAAATGGGGGACATTCCCAGCCCTACTCAGAGATTCCATCACCTGGGACCTTCTGCATGCAAAGCCCTTCCACATGTGATGGGGTTTGACCCCGGTTCAAATGCTTGCGTCTGCTGCAGTTTGGCCCTGCAAGGCAATGCCTCCTCAGGGCATGCTGTGTCCCAGTGAGCTAAGAGGCAAAGCACCCCTTACACCCCGTTTTTTTCCTTTCATTCCCATCCGTCTTCCGGCTAGCTGAAGGACCAAAAGGGGTGGGAGAGGAATCAGGCCCCCGTGTTAACTTCATCATACGAGAACAAGAAGTCACTTAGAGAAATTAACAGCCGGCAAATTCGGAACCCATAAAAGGAAACGCAACTTTGCACAACTCGCAGCTCGGAAAGGGGGTTCCTCCAAGCCGGGGGATTATAAAAGGGCTGAGTAACTTTATGGCCCTTAATAATGTTTGCAGTTATTCAGGCTGGGAGGAAAAAGCAGAATGATGTTTTATGCTCCATCACAGGGGTCAGGAAGGAATATTCTTGTTATCTTGATGGTACTGTGGGGGGGGCTGTGCTCTTTGGGGTGCATCGCCTGTCCACATGTGACGTGAAGGCTGGAAGCCTTTCCTTATAGCAGTTCAGGCACAGCAAATCTAAGGGGCCTCAAGCTGATGGGGTGTTGCCTTTTGTAGTCTGCAAGACGTCGTTGATGAATCAGACTGCGCTCATGGTGGATTTATACTGGGCCGTCCGCACCTGGTTCCACTTTGCTAGTTGCTCCCAGTGTTCCTGCATTATTGCCTTCTGGAGGGGCAGCCTTGTGCTACAGAGCAGGAGAAGCAAGAAAGCCCCCCCCCCAAGCAGAGAACATTTGAGGCATGATAAGTCTGGACCATGAAGAAGGCTGATCGCCGAAAAATTGATGCTTTTGAATTCTGGTGCTGGAGGAGACTCTTGAGAGTCCCATGGACTGCAAGAAGATCAAACCTATCCATTCTTAAGGAAATCAGCCCCGAGTGCTCACTGGAAGGACAGATCGTGAAGCTGAGGCTCCAATAATTTGGCCACCTCATGAGAAGAGAAGAATCCTTGGAAAAGACCTTGATGTTGGGAAAGATTGAGGGCACAAGGAGAAGGGGACGACAGAGGACGAGATGGTTGGACAGTGTTCTCGAAGCTACGGACATGAGTCTGACCAAACTGTGGGAGGCAGTGGAAGACAGGAGTGCCTGGCGTGCTCTGGTCCATGGGGTCACGAAGAGTCGGACACAACCAAATGACTAAACAACAACAACAAGTCACAGGATATTAGTAGGAAACTTTGGGACGTGGAGACGAAGCAGACACAACCGTGACTGAAACAGAAGACTTATTTATAGAGAAAAGCCTTTTCTCCCTCTCTCATAACACTCAAACATGGGGGTCCACTGAAGCTGAACATTAGTAGATTCAGAACACCCGGAATTGATGTCCGGGGGGAATTTCCAAAAGGTAGCTCTTAGGTAAGTCAGCCGAAAAATTGTGGGCATTCTCAACAACTTTTGGGGTGTCCTGGTTTTTACCTTTTTGAAATATGGAAACCCTATTCATGCAGCACACTGCTAAACTGTGGAACTCGCTCCTGCAGGAGGCAGGGATGGCCACCAATATGAAAAAAAAGAGGATTGGACAAATTCATGTGTCCAGGCTACGATGGCTCTGCTCTGCCTCCACAGTTAGTTAGCTCTGCTTCTGAAGACCGGTTACTGCTGTGGCTCCCAACATGGGGCACACACCTCACAGGGGGCAATTTGAGAATGAGTTATTAACAGTTAATGGCCTTTTAGGCTTTCTACATGTGAATAGGACTTCAATTTTTGAATAGTAAGATTTATATGTCACAAGGGATGGGCACCAGGATTTTAGAGGTGCTTAGGTGGGGCATGGTGGAAAAAAGGTTGGGAACCACTGTGTTACTGGAAACCACAGGAGGGGAGAAGAAGGCTCTTTTGCTTGGGTCCTGCTTGCATATTTCATGCAGGATTCTGATCAGTCACTGTGAAAACAGAATGTTGGGCTGGCTGGGCCACTGACCTGATCCAGGCGGCGTTTGTTACCTGCTTATGTTCTCAACCTGTGAAGCAATACCACTAAGAAGAGACTCCTTTCAAGCATGTGCGGCCGCCTTCCAAGGTCCACCATGCAGGCACAACCAGTTCACACACTTCTGGGATTTGGGGAAGGGCTTCTGGGCCAGAGAATGAAGTTTCTCTTCAGCAGTAGCTGAATGCCATGGTTCCCTGCCATTTCTCTGGAAGACGTGCATTTGCATGAATGCATCCGGAGTCCTGCAACGTCTCCCAAATTACTTTAATGGCTGTTTGCCTTCTGGGCCCCTTTAAGCGGGAGATGGGCCTGGCAGGCGGATCGTAAGTCTTTCCGAAATGGAGGCATCATTAAAAGACTGGTTTAAATAAATTCCCCTCGTGTCTCTCAAAGCACCTCCTTCATCTCTTTTTTACAGCTTCCGGTCCTCTTCAGACCGACAAAAATCTATGTTCCCGAGTCCCTCTTAAACAGGATGGTGCTCAGAAATGGGTCTTAGGGGATATCAGAGTCTTTTCCAGCACAATTGGCACAAAAGTTAATTTCACCCTTGGCAAGAATTTATGGGTTACTTATCTCCAGGAAGGTGCTGTGTCTCACTCCCTTGGGTCTAATAAGGCATTTCTGAATCTGAATTTAGGTCTTCTCCAAGAACGGGGAACATTGATGATTACACGCTTGGCATTTAGACATGTGGCCACACGTCCCTCCACAGCTGCTCCTTCAGACTCCTCTAACTTTTGAAAGAGTCCCGGAGTTTGGGAAAGTGTTGTGACTCCCAGAATCAAGCACACCAACTCTAGGGGGGCAAGACACCTCGGGCCCCTTCAATATGTGTTGGAAGGGGCCCGAGGGCCCAGGTCAACAACATCACAGGCTATAGCACCTTATAAATTTTACTGTTTACTTTATTTATTAAATTTATACACCACCCTTCATTCAATGAATACAGGAAGGTTTACAAAATAAAACCACAAAATGCATACCATAGTAACAAAACAAAACAAAACAACACACACACACACACACACACACACACACACACACACACACACACGTGTTTAAAAGGCCAAAGTTTATCTCATTAGCCAAAGGCCTGGGAGAAGAGGAACGTTTTTGCTTGGCACTTAAAGATATGTAGTGAAGGTGCCAGCTGGAGCATTCCACAAATGTGGAGCTACTGCAGAAAAGGCCCTGTTCTTGTGTTCCCACCCTCCATACCTCTTGTGGAGGAGACACACAGAGAAGTGCCTCGGATGATGATCTCAGGGTCTGGGTCAGTTTATATGGGGAGAGGCGGTCCTTGAGGTATTGTGGTCCTGAAATGTTTATAGGATAAAACCAGCACTTTGAACTGGGCCAGGAAGCTAACTGGCAGCCAGTGCAGTCAGGCCAGAACTGGCGTTATATGCTCAAACCGTCTTGCTCCGGTGAGCAACCTGGCTGCTGAATTCTGCACTAGCTGAAGTTTCCGAACTGTCTTCAGAGGCAGCCCTACGTATAACACACTGCAGGAATCTAACCTTGAGGTTACCAGAGCATAGACAACAGTCGTTAGGCTATCCCTGTCCAGATAGGGGCGTAGTTGGGCCACCAACTGAAGCTGGTGTGTCAGCAAGACCATCTGAGGCTCAAGCGACAGCTATGGGTTCAGGAATACCCCCAAGCTGTGTACCAGCTCCTTCAGAGGAAGGGTAACCCCATCAAGAGCAGGTGACCTCCCACCCATCTGGCCTAGGGAATCCCCCACTAACAGAGTCTCCGTCTTATCTGGATTGAGCTTCAGTTTGTTGAGTCTCATCCAGTCCACAAGGCAAGACAACAGCCCAGCACTTCCATTGCCTCATCTGCAGGTGCAAAGGAGAAGTAGAGCTGAGCGTCATCAGCACATTGCTGACAATGTACCTCAAACCTCCAGATAACCCCACTCAGTGGTTGCATGTAGATGTTAAACAGCATAAGGGATAAAACTGAACCCCGAGGAACCCCACATCGAAGCTTCCACAGGGTCAAAGAGTACTCCCCAAGGGTCACCCTCTGGAAATGACCATCCATGCAGGACCGGAAGCTCATCCATCCAATGACCACCCAAGCAGGACCAGAAGTGGACAGCTGCTCCAGAAGGATACTGTGGTTGATGGTATCAAAAAGGCACGGAGAGGTCAGGGAGAATTAACAAGGACACATTGCCCCTGTCTGTCTCCCGACAAAGGTCACCATAGAGCAGGCATCCCCAAGCTTCGGCCCTCCAGATGTTTTGGACTACAATTCCCATCATCCCTGACCACTGGTCCTGTTAGCTAGGGATCATGGGAGTTGTAGGCCAAAACATCTGGAGGACCGCAGTTTGGGGATGCCTGCCCTAAATGGCCTCGGTCCAGTATACCTGAAGGAGTGTCTCCACCTCCATCATTCTGCCCGGACACTGAGGTCCAGCACCGAGGGCCTTCTTGCGGTTCCCTCGTTGCGAGAAGCCAAGTTGCAGGGAACTAGGCAGAGGGCCTTCTCGGTGGTGGCGCCTGCCCTGTGGAACGCCCTCCCAACAGATGTCAAAGAGGAAAACAACTACCAGGCTTTTAGAAGACATCTGAAGGCAGCCCTGCTTAGGGAAGCTTTTAATGTTTAATAGATTATTGTGTTTTATTCTTCTGTTGGAAGCTGCCCAGAGTGGCTGGGGAGACCCGGCCAGAGGGGCGGGGTATAAATAATATATTGTTGTTGTTGTTGTTGTTGTTGTTGTTGTTGTTGTTGTTGTTGTTGTTGTTGTTATGACCAAAGCAGTTTCTGTGCCAAAACTGGGCATAAACCCCAATAGACATGGATCTAGAAAATCAATTTCCCCCAAGAGCACCTGGATCTGGCCCACAACCATCCTCTCAAGAACCTTGTCCAAGAAGGGGAGATTCACAACTGGCCAGTAGTTACATAGATTATCCAAATCCAGGGAGGGTTTCTTAAGGAGTGGTTTCACCATTGCCTCCTTCTAGCAGGCAGGGACCGCCTCCTCTTGCAAGGAGGTACTGATCACCTCCTTGGCCCAGCCAGCTGTCCCTTCCCTAACAGTCATTATCAGCCACGAGGGGCAAGGGACCAGAGCGCAAGTGGCACCCTGACTGATCCAAGCACCTTGTCCACATCCTCGAGCCTTACCCACTGAAACTCATCCAACACAACAGGACCAGACAGAGCTCTGAACGCGCCTCGAGATTCATGTGCAGACGCAAGAGGTTTTATCCTCAAAATACTTTGCAAACAAGTCACAGCGAGTTCTGTCACCCCACCTAAGGGATGCTTGGGGCAACATTCTTGCCCCACGTCCTGTGCTGTCCTAAAAGCATAAGAAGAGCTGGGTGCTGGATCAGGCCACTGGCCCATCGAGTCCAGCATCCTGTTCTCACAGTGGCCAACCAGATGCCCCTCCAAGCAGGAGGTGAGAGCAACAGTCTTCTCCCACTCTTGTTCCTGTTCTAAGGTAGACTGGCTCTGTCCATGGAGGCTCCATTGAGGAATAATAAGATACTAAGTAGATCCCTGTTGCAGCAGCAGGATCAGGCCAAAGGAGGCCCACCTAGTCGAACATCCTCTTCTCACAGTGGCCAAATGGATGCCTGTGGGGAAACTAGCGAGCAGGATCTGAGCAGAAGGACCCTCCCTGCTCCTGTGGTTTCCAGCAGCTGGCTTTCAGAAGCATTGCTCCCTCCAACTGAGGCTGGCTGGCTCTGAAAGCCAACAGCCACCACAATATTGACAGGGGGCACGTGTATTTCTCTCTCCCCCCCTTGGCGAGGGAACTGATATCTGCCAAGCATTACTAAAAAGAGACAGTGTCAGAGGAGCAGCAATTAGAATAAATGCTTTTTAAATATTATTCCGTTTTTAGCATGGGCAAAACCCAATGCTGTAATGAGCTGGAAGATAATTGACGAAGCGACTCCTGCAAACTTCAACACCCCCCCCACCCAAATTGGAATGGGAATGGCAAGAGACAGCGAGGCCCAAGGCATTGGGGGGGGGGACAGAGACACGAGGGGTTATGGAGATTTGTTTTATTTAACTAATTAGCATATCTCCTCATTCCGTTCACGTGAGCCTAAATGGGGTTTTGGAATTCTAATCTGCTCAGCAAATTAGATTATTACCTCCTTAGTGTAAACTTGTTCTTTAGATGCTGGCAGAAATCGAAGGAGATATTTCCAGGGATGAGAGGCAGCCGCTTTGCACTGCGGCCCTCGTGACAGGTGTGTCGTGGGAAGATGAAGTGGCTGGGGAACACGAGAAGAGTCCCAAAACAGCTGGATCAGGCCAATGAGGGCGCATTGCATCCAGCATCCTGTTCTCACAGCAGCCAACTGGATGCCTCTCAGTGGCTGGGCCAAAACTCTCAAGCAAATTGGCATCTCAGGAGAAAGATATTACCGGTATCTATTTTGCATTGGTCAGACCCCACTGGAGTCCTTTGTCCAGTTCTGGGCACCTCCGTTTAAGAAGGCCATTGGCAAGCTGGAAAGGAAGGTGACCAAGATGATCAAGGGCCTGGAAACCAAGCCTTATGAGGAACGGTTGAAGGAGTTGGGCATGTTTAGCCTGGAAAAGAGGAGACAGAGGGGTGATATGGAAGGGAAGATGGAGCAAGCTTGTTTTCTGCTCCCCCAGAGGATTTGAATGACAAGAAAGTCATTTGAACTTTCTGACAGGAAGAGCTGTTCAACAGTGGAACGGACTTCCTTGAAAGGTGGAGGACCTTCTTTGGAAGTTTTGAAACAGAGGTTGGGGGGGGGGGCAGCTGTCAGGGATTTCCCAACTGTGATTACTGCATTGGGGGGTTGGCCTAGGTGGCATTTGGGGGCATTTGCACTGTACTGATTCTATGAATATAGGGTCAGGAGGGTCTCTTTCTTTCTTTCTTTCTTTCTTTCTTTCTTTCTTTCTTTCTTTCTTTCTTTCTTTCTTTCTTTCTTTCTTTTCTTTCTCTCCCTCCGCTTGCAGTCCAATGGAATAACATCTTCTCTTCCTATCCCGCATTTGGAAAACATCAAGAATTTGGTGTAATGTGGTGTGTACTGGATAAAGCCCAGACCCATTGTGCAAAACATATCCCAATTTTATAAAAATCTGCGCACACACACCCCACTTCCAAGTGTGCAGTAGACCAGGGATGTCCAACCAGTAGATCACGATCTACCGGTAGAGCCCTGGCTGAGCCTGGTAGATCACGGGATCCTTATCGTGTACAAAAAGTTACGGGGGGAAAGCTTAAAAACTCTGTGCAATCCTCCCCCCAAAAGCTCAACAACCCTGGGCAATCCAACCATCCCACACATATTCCTTCTCCCTCCAATGACAATGGGTACATCACTGCCAGTTCTTTTACACTAGAGTAGATGCAGTCTCTTGGGAGTTGGACGTGCCTGCAGGAGACTGACAGGGCACAGGAGACGAGCTGAGCTGGCTTCTGTTCATGCACAAAGAGCAGCAGCAGCTTGTTCAAACCAAACCAAACTGTGATTCCTGCCTTGCAGGGGGTTCGACTGGATGACCGCTGGAGTTGCTTCCAACCCTTGTTGTTTTTTTAGTCATTTAGTCGTGTCTGACTCTTCTTGACCCCATGGACCAGAGCACGCCAGGCACTCCTGTCTTCCACTGCCTCCTGCAGTTTGGTCAAACTCATGTTCGTAGCTTCGTGAACACTGTCCAACCATCTCGTCCTCTGTCGTCCCCTTCTCCTAGTGCCCTCAATCTTTCCCAACATCAGGGTCTTTTCCAGGGAGTCTTCTCTTCTCATGAGGTGGCCAAAGTATTGGAGCCTCAGCTTCAGGATCTGTCCTTCTAGTGAGCCCTCAGGGCTGATTTCCTTCAGAATGGATAGGTTTGATCTTCTTGCAGTCCATGGGACTCTCAAGAATCTCCTCCAGCACCATAATTCAAAAGCATCCATTCTTCGGTGCTCAGCCTTCTTTGTGGTCCAGCTCTCACTTCCATACATCACGACTGGGAAAACCATAGCTTTAACTAGACGGACCTTTGTCGGCTTCCAACCCTCCCATTCCATGTGAAACAGTCATCCACTCCAGAGACACACCCCAAAGGTCCCAGGTTCAATCCTTGCCAGCATCTCTAGGCAGGACCCCCCACTTGAAATCCTTGAGATCATTGCTCAGCTAGATGCGCCAATGGCCTGCTTTGTCTCTTTTTGAGTCTCTTATGAGAATCAGCTTCCACGATGCATTGTTTGCTTAAATGAGGCAATTGCAGGGCATCCAACCATGTGCAGAGGGCGAGGAGCGCATGTCCTGAGACTCACTTCATGCACCGAAAGGGAAGCTTCTCCCTACCCCCTTTTCATCACAACAGGATATTGGGCCTCTCTAAACACCATATATTTCAAACCATACAAAATGCAAAGCAACCCTGGAACCCACGGCACATATGAAAGGTTTATGGTGGTCTCCCAGTCCTAAAAAATAACATCCAGTGGCTTCTGACTCAAAGTTTATTTCAGAAGGTGGTGGGTTCTCCTTTCTTGGATGTTTTTTTAAGCATCCCTCAGCGATTCCTTAGCTGTGATCCCAGCATTGCAGGGGGTTGGACTAGATGGCCCTGTGGGGTCTCTTCTAACTCTGCAGTTCTATGATTCTATGGCACTCGGAACAACAGGCATCTGGGCAGGAGACGGAAAAACAGGCCGGGCAGCTGAGCCAGGGAAGAGGAAGCCCCTCTCAGAGAGAGTTTTACTGTGGGCTACCTCGCCAGAGACAGCCACATCTATCAGCGTAAATGGAAGTCAAAGGAAAAGCGGAAGACCTTGGCCCGAGCAATTTATTTCTCACGCCGTCCTTCCTCTGGCAGAGGACTTGGCTATAATTTATCAGCTGGCCACAGGAGGTAAAAAATAGTTGTGGATCCAGCAGGGCCTCGGATAGTACCCGCCAGGAAATTTAAAATCCCCACGGCAGCTCCCAGAGCCTGGCTCAGGAACCATCCTTCACACCGTTACAAACGGAGGCTTCTCCAGCTGCCTTGAGACACCTCCATGTCCAGCCGCCGTCTTAGGTGGGAAATAAAATGAGTCACAGCACTGGGGGTGGGGGGGGAGCAAGTGCCAATCAATCCAAAAGGGGAGGGGCCTCCCAGGGCCCCTCTGGATCAATGCACCCAAAAAGCACAGAATCGTGGAGCTAGAGGGATCCCAAGGGTCATCTAGTCCAACCCTCTCCAATGCAGGGATCTCCACTAAAGTATCCCTGACAGATGGCCACCTGACCCTAGCTTAAAAACCTCCACGGAAGGAGAGTTCATCACCTTCCAAGAGAGGCTGTTCCAATGCTGAACAGCTCTTCATATCATAAAGTTCTTCCTGGTGTTTAATTGGAATCTCATTTTTTTGTATTTTGAACCCACTGGTTTGAGTCCTAACCTCTGAAGCAAAAGGAGACAAGCTTGCTCCCTCTTCCATGCACAACCCTTCAGATATCTGAAGATGGCTCTCATATCTCCGCTCAGTTTCCTCTTTTCTAGGCTAAACATACCCAGTTCCTTCAACCCTTCCTCATAAGGATTAGTTTCCAGATCATTGATCATCTTGGTCACCTTCCTCTACACAAAATAAAAAAATTCCTTCAGTAGCACCTTAAAGACCAACTAAGTTTTTATTTTGGTATGAGCTTTCATGTGCATGCACACTTCTTCAGAACACTTCTTCAGATGCATGCACACGAAAGCTCATACCAAAATAAAAACTTAGTTGGTCTTTAAGGTTCTACTGAAGGAATTTTTTTATTTTGCTTCAACTCAGACCAACACGGCTACCTACCTGTAACTTCCTCTACACAGTTTGTCAACATCCTTCTTAAATTGTGGTGCCCACTCAGAACTGGACACAGTATTCCAGGTGAGGTCTGGCCAGAGCAGAATAGAGTGGGACTATTACTATTATTTCTGGGCAGGTTCGGCCCAAGTTATTTTGGTGCCTGAGGTGGACCCCAAAATGATGCCCCCCTTCCCTGCTGGGGAAGGAGGAGGTCAGAGAAGGTCTAGGTATGGGACAAAGGGGCTGGGAGAGAGAGCGACATTGGGGTCTGCTGTCCTGGGGGGACCCTGCCGTTCGAGACGGCCAAACCACCTTGTCACATGGGTGGGCCGGCCGTGCTTCTGGGATACCATTCTGCAACCCCAACAAAGAATGGAAATGACCGGAGGGCGGAAAGGGTGAAAAGTCACCATAGGGAGTGCTAGTTGCTCGGAGGCAAATTGCATTGCGGGATCAAAACTGATAAAGGGACCTGGAAAAAATAAGAATGTATATTTTTCCTAGTTCCAGAAGCCGCACAGCAATAAAAATGGAGCACAGGCCCTTTTGGGCCAGGAGTGCAATGGGGCTCCCCTTTGCTACGACAGCTGCCTCCCTGCCAGCCTTCCCCCCCCCAAGTCCTAGGGCCCCTTCCTTTCCCCCAAATGCACCAGTCAGAGGAAGCAGTGCCTGGCTAGGCAGATTCAGCAGAAGACTGTTTGTCTGGTCCCAGCTCCTTAAAGCACACTTCACCAACCTGGTGCCCTGCAGACGCTTTGGACTGCAGTTCCTTCCAGCCGTGCGATGTTGGGGCTGATGGAAGTTTAGTCCCAGATTCCCAGACATCTAGAGGGCACCAGGTTGGCGATGGCTGCCTTGAGAGGATGTGCCCTGCTTTGACGGGGTGTGCCTGCTCAGTGGCAGAGCAGATGCTTTGCATGCAGAACGTCCTGGGTTCAGTCTCCTGGTGGGGCTGGGAGAGACTTCTGCCTGAAACCCTAGAGAGCTGCTGCCAGTCAGTGTGGACAATACTGAACTGGATGGAGCACTGCTCTGACTCCATACAAGGTTTCTTCTTCTTCCTATGTTCTTGATGCCACTTCCTTCCCTGGCAAACGGGCAGCCAGGGGGACGGGCAAAGGACTCTCTCAGAACTTCCCAACTCCTTAGCTCTGCACTTCATCACATTTTATTTTATTTTTGCTGAAAAACCTTGGGCGCTCCCCACATCACAAGGGAAAAAGCTGCAGCAGCTGTGGCCTTGATTTAAAGCCTTCCCGAGAAGTCATTATCTGAAAAACTCACGCTTATTTTTGTCGCCTCCTTCCCGGGTTCTTCCTGTGGAGATGCTTTTAGCTGTCGGGAATGGAAGGGAAAGAGGGAGAGAGAGAGAGAAGGGGAGAGAAGAAACCATTAGTTCAGCTTGATACAAAAAGGAAAAAAGTGGGGAAAGGAGGGGGGGCACAGAAAGCCCATCAAAATAATTCACACCTTGGCCTTTAATGCAGTCTTCAAAGGCAAAACTGGGCTGGGAGGGAGAGAGGGAATGAATGGGGGGGGGATATATTTAGAGAGAAGAAACCCAAGGCATGAAAGCAGAATCAAGGAAAAGAATTGGTCCAGAAGAGGCAGATGGCAGGACAGAGCAAGATGCGCATGGGATCGTGTGCTTTCCCAGGGGTAACTCAAATAATTTGCGCAGCCCCAGTTCACGGCCTCAGTACTTAATACTGCATGTTTAAAAGTACTTTTCTATAAAATAATAATAATAATAACCAGAGTCTTTTGTGCTGGGGATAATTCAAACCGAAATTCCCAGGTGTCAGAAAAAGCTATTTATGTATGTTACAACTGTGGTCGGTGTTTCGTTAGCCCCCAAAATTGAAAATGAGTGAAGTCCCAACCAAAGAAGAATGGCAACTCAAGTTGTTGGAAAATGCACAGCTTGCAGATTTAATATATAGAACGAGAGAACAAAAAGAAGATGTGTTTAAAGAAGATTGGAAGACACTTATTGAATAAATGGGACATAATTGTGTACACTTGAAAACAGTGGCAGCATCAAGATAAATTCAATGGTGTAAATACATAAGTTTTGATGGATGCAATAATGGAATACTGAATGGTTTCGTTTTTGTTAAAAATGCAGGGATTTATAATATTCCAAAAAAAATGGAAACAGAAGAAGGGAAGTTATTGATATTTTCAGCATGCAAAATGAGTATTTAAATTGTAAAGCAGAATATTCAGAAAAATTATATACAAAAACAACACAACAAACTTAATATTGCACAGTAAAGGTAAAGGTAAAGGGACCCCTGACCATTAGGTCCAGTCGTGACCGACTCTGGGGTTGCGGCGCTCATCTCGCATTATTGGCCGAGGGAGCCAGCATACAGCTTCCAGGTCATGTGGCCAGCATGACAAAGCCGCTTCTGGCGAACCAGAGCAGCACACGGAAACACCGTTTACCTTCCCGCTGTAGCGGTCCCTATTTATCTACTTGCACTTTGACGTGCTTTCGAACTGCTAGGTTGGCAGGAGCTGGGACCGAGCAACGGGAGCTCACCCCGTCACAGGGATTCAAACCACCAACCTTCTGATCAGCAAGCCCTAGGCTCTGTGGTTTAACCCACAGCGCCACCTGCGTCCCTTCATATTGCACAACCCAGCACATTTCATAGATATCAATTTAGTGATCCTTGCAACACGAAGAGCCTGCTGGATCAGGCCAGTGGTCCATCGAATCCAGCATCCTGTTCTCACAGGGGCCAAGCATGGGAGCACTAGAGCCGCTCTCCCCTCCTGGGGTTTCCAGCAACTGGCATTCAGAAGCGCTGCTGCCTCCAGCTGGGGAGACAAAGCAGAGCCACCCTGGCTAGTAGCCCTTGATAGCCCTCTCCTCTTCCCTGAATCTGTCTAATCCTCTTTGAAAGCCATCCAGGTTGGTGGCTGTCACTGCCTCCTGCGGGAGGGAGTTCCACAGTTTAACACCGTGCTTTTGCCTGTCGTGAATCTTCCAGTGTTCTGCTTTGTTGAGTGGTCACGAGTTCTAGTGTTATGAGAGAGGGTGGAAAACCTTTCTCTGTCCGCTTTCTCATTCCCCTCATGTTGCGGATAGCAGAGAGTGGTGTGGAGGGAGCAGAAGAGGGTGACCCAAGGAGTCCACCGCTGGAGAATTCCCATGCACATTTTTCACTCCGCTAACCTGGGCCCTGGGCTTTCTCGCAAAGAAAGGAAGCTCAGCTAAAGCATCCATGACAGACGACCATCCTGTGGGATGTAAATCCACTGGGAGCAGTCAAGTACAACATTCCTTGTTTTGCTAGAGCGGACATGCAAGGGAATGTTTGGTCCAGCCGGTCGAAACTTCCTGTTCCTCCTGGCCTGGAGCATCCTTCCTTGCATGTGACTAGTGGGTGGGCGTGACCTTTCCAGACCTGGTAAAAGGCCAAGGGATGGCGCTACTCTCTCTCTTTTCCATCTTCCTTTCGTCCTGTGAACTGCTGGACTGCTAGCCTGCAGTCACTAGGTAAATCTCCCTTAGGGGGTAAACCTGTTTGTACATGTTTGAAGCTTTAAGCCGAAAGCCTGCCTTCAGGGATCACACTGTGCTCTGCCTGATCGTGAGTAAACTTTCTTTTTGTTACTTTATTCTTTTAGGAGGGATTTGAAAGGGGGTCTTACCAGGAAAATTTTAGAACACATTTCAATCTGGATAAGCCAGATGGAATTGCGCATTGTCTTAAGAAACCCACATGAGTTTGCAACTAGTTTTCTGCTGTGTAAAGGCATATGTAAATTCTGCTAAGTAAAGGAACTTGCTAGCGCAAGTTAGGAAGGATAATAATAAACAATAGATCCTCTCCTGCCACCCTCAACATTCCCACACATCCATTCTCTGGTAAGAGCAAGCCTGTGAGATGGGCAAGGATGGGTGAAATACCCCCATTTCAGTTGCTCTCCGTTTTCACATTTTCCCTCTTCCTCCGCTTTCTAAAGACCTCGTGAAGATTAACCTGCATTTTTTGTGGCAATTTCTCCTAATGCATAAAATTTTGGGCCAGGCACTGTTTCTCAGCCTAGCCTGCCTCACAGGGTTGTTGTTGTGAGAATGAAACGGAGAGATGGAGAACCAGGAAAAGGTAGAATATAGATGCACAAAATAAAATAAACCAACAAATAGGCCATCGGCCTATTGGTTCTTCTGATGTGGGATATCGATTATGCCGCTAGGCCTACGCATTTTGGATATTACACCTATATCATTTCAGCATTGCAGGGGGTTGGACTAGATGGCCCTTGGGGTACCTTCCATGCCATATTTGGACCCACCTGTGTGTGTGCTTGTGCGGTATCTCAGACCTTGGGCAGTCATGTCCAGTGGGTAGGATGGCAAGGTCTGGTGGGCTGACTCTGCAGCCACATATTGGGTCAAGAATTGGAGGGGGGGCATTCATTTTAATTATTTAACAGCTCAATGGTTTGTGTGTGTGTGTGTGTGTGTGTGTGTGTGTGTGTGTGTTTAAAAAATAAAACTCTAAGCAGCATACACTATCTAGATTCTAGAGTGTAAAAACATCCATTAGAACAAATATGCAGCCTAAAATCAATAGGCCAGAAGTATAAAAAGCACATAAAATCAAATAAAACAAAAATTCATGGTATTCAAACATATGAAACAGGGTCAAATTATAGAATTGTAGAGTTGGGAGGGATCCCCAGGGGTCATCTAGTCCAACCCCCTGCAACAGGTCTTCTGGGTCAGGAAAAGCCTGGGGGGAAAGACGTCTGAAGCCACTGACGGATGACATATCCGTCAGAGGGAAGGGCATTATTCTGCGTTGATTTGCATCGTGTGATTTAGGGTCATTCAAATCTCTGTTTTTCAAATAAAGGAATTTAAAAGCAAGAAGAGCTGCGAGACGCCCGACAGCAAATATTTAGAACTCACTAAAATGAAATGACATGTGTGGACATTTCTTGCCCTTATATTCTTAAAGAACTGTGTTTGTTCCCTTGTTTAACATTTACTTTAAAAATCAATAAAGGTATTGAGCAAACCAACATGAAGACGTGGTCTTGGGATGAGATTGCTTTTGGGGGGAATGTATTTGCAAGACATGTGTTTTGATGCACTGGTATGACCCCCCCTCCACTGCCCCCCCCCCACCTGACACCTCGTCCCTGGGACTGAAAGGAGGCAGGGTAGCCCAGCTGCCCTCCTCCTTCCCTCCAGCCAGTTTGCAAAAGGAGTTATAGCATGTTCTGTTGAGGGCTGTACGAGCCCTCCATGCTCAGAGAAATCAGATTCATAGCCCAGAAAAAAATGGAATAAAATTTGCACATTAAGATTCATATATCTTTGCTTATTTTGCATGCATTTGCTCTGCTTCTAGACACAAAGTGCCCTGGAGCTCACCTTTCATCAATACAGGGCATACGGAGGCAGCTAATCTTAGCAGTGAGCAGAGCTCTCCGCATTTGGTACAGACACCAATCTATTCCGCCTCGGTCAGACTCCACTTAGAGTCCCGTGCCCAGTTCTAGGGGCCTCAATTTAAGGAGGATATTGACAAGCTGGGAGGTGTGCAGAGGAGGGCGACCAGGATGATCAAGGATCTGGAAACCAAGCCTTGTGAGGAATGGTTGAGGCAGTTGGGAATTGCTCCAGAGTTTGTTCCCTGACCAGCTGGCCAGGCAGCCTTTTATGGGGTGAGCTGGGTACATTTCAAAAATTGGGCACGTTTATCTTGGAGAAGAGAAGACTGAGAGGTGACATGATGGCCATCTTCCAGTATTCGAAGGGCTGCCGCATGGAAGCCCACCCTCCCTTTAGTTCTTTCCTTTGTGTGCGTGCTTTGACCTTGCTATGGACTTCGGTTGGTTGCCTTGGTTGCCCAAGGGGCCTGATAGGAGTTTTTTATCCATTTGGCTAATTGGCACCGGACTCTTGGTTTTTCCGCCTACCTCGTAGCAACTCGTCACAACTTCTTTCGGTATTTGGAGGTTAGGCATTGGAATATGGAGTCAGGGCAGTCTCGAGCAGGTCGGCCGCCCTGGCGCTGAGGCGCGGAGATCGCTCCGGCGCACCCGCCCTCGCAGGGTGCAGCATGGTTGCCGCCCGGCGCCCTGGCGCACTGCGCCACTGGGGGTCTACCTAGAGCCGGCACTGTGTGGAGTTGTCTGGTGTGTTTGAGGACTGGTTGTGGCCATCATCCAACCCTCCTCTTATAGGGGTATCCCCTTAAGGCAGGGGTGCCCAGACTTACCGGCGTTTGGGCTGGTTCCCACCGCGCCGATCGCGCGGCGGGCAGGAGGACGGGGAGTGTGCGCCTGTGCGGGCCGGCAGGCAGGGGAGTGCGCGCCAGTGCGCATGCGCACGGGCGCTTACTGGCGCAGCGGCGCGCTTCCAGGGTGGAAAAAGCGTCGAAAATCCGTTGTGCACATGCGTATGGGCCTCCCCCGACCCGGAAGTGCACCAGAAATGACCTCTTCCGGGTTGGGAGAGGCCCATACGCATGCGCACAAAGGATTTTCGGCGCTTTTTTCCCGACCCGGAAGAGCGCTGCCGCGCTGCGCGCCGTAAGAGCGGGCGGCGGGCGGCGGGGGTCGTCGCGGGCCGGATTGGCAGGCCAATTGGGCCGCATCCGGCCCCCGGGCCGTAGTCTGGGGACCCCTGCCTTAAGGGATCCGGCGGTCGTGGATCCCGTCCGACGCCCTGCTGGTGGCTAGGGCCATGGCACGACCCCCCGGTGACACCAGGGGGAGCTTTCAGTTGTATTTGCATCAACAGGTGTTAACCTGATATGACCCCCCCGCTGAGCGGGGTGGAGTCATGCTTGCTAGGGAGTCCAATGCCTAAGCCAATGCCTCTCACTTGCTCTAACCAATAAAGTTGTGGCCTTATTTTACCCATTAACTCAAATACCATGTGTCACTGTGTCTTCATTTCTCGCGGGGGGGGGGGGGGTCCTCTAACCGCAAAAACACTCTGGCAGTAAGAGCTGTTTGACAGTGGGATAGTTTTCCTCCGGAGGTGGTGGACTCTCCTTCCTTGGAGGTTTTTAAGCAGAGGTTGGATGGCCATCTGTCCTGGTCATGCTTTAGTTGAGATTTCCTTCCAACTCTACAATTCTGTGACTCTTCTCTGCATTTAAAATAGGTTGCCTTTAAAAAAAACCACCCCGATTTCATTGCAGTAACTTCTCTCAAAGAATCTGGAGACTGTCATTTGGTGAGGGCAGTGAGAATCGTCTGCAGGAGAAGCCCACCCCCACCGCCCACATTCCAGCCCTGCGGGCCTGTAGGTCCTTGGGAGAAAGAACAGTGAAATTAAACCTTCAGCCAATTAGTTCTTGGCTCTGGCAGGGGCTTTCTGGGTACCTGCGTGAAGGAGATGGTTCTATTATGCATGCTCCGTAGATTAAAACTGCATTTTAAAAAAGGTGAGAATTAAAACTAACGGAACATATTCTGATAACTGAAGCATGAAACAGTGCGCATGCGCCTTATGCGGTCAAATGGGAGATAATAAAAGCTTTCTGCACCCACAGCCAGGCCTGCAGGAGAATAACCCGACTGATCAATGCATTGCACTCTGTAAGTCAGCAGGCAGAGCAGGGCTTCCTCGGGTGGCCCTAGCATACGAGGGTGGGGTGTGGAAATGAAATAAACGTACGACAGAAACAGAGACAGAGATCAGCATTCAGAAAATCATTTCTCCATTGCAGTGATCACTGCTAGAGAATTCCTGACAGATGGCCACCCAGCCTCTGTTTAAACATTTCCAACGAAGGTGAGTCCACTACCTCCCAAGGGAGTCCCTTCCACTGTCAAATAGCTCCCCCTGGTTTAAAGTTCTTCATATATTTGAAGATGGCTATATCCACATCACCTTTCCGTCTTCTCTTTTTCCAGGCTAAACATACCCAACACCCTCAACTGTTCCTCATCAGGCTTGGTTTCCAGACCCACCATAATCTTGGTCGCCCAACTCTTTGCTACACTTTCTAGCTCATCCATAGCCTTCTTAAACTTTCAAATCCATCCACGTTGGTGGCCATCGCTGCTTTTTGTGGGAGCAAGTTCCATATTTAACTATGCACTGCATGAAAAATCCACACCGTGATCAACTCCCACCTGGAAACCAGTGTCCCCACTGTGGAAGGACGTGTGGATCCAAAATTGGCCTCCACAGTCACTTACGGACCCATTGTTAAAATCGTGTTTATGGAAGACAATCTTACTCGGCTATGAGTGATCGCCAAAGAAAGAAGAACAGGGCTGTTGTGGGGATTAAAAGCGGAATGGCAGAACCTTATATCCCACTGTGAGCTCCTCGGAGAAAAAAAAGTGGGATATAAATGTAATAAATGAATGAATGAATGCATAAATAAATAAATATTAGACCCTACTTTGGCTCCCAGTACATTTCCGAGCACAATTCAAAGTGTTGGTGCTGACCTTTAAAGCCCTAAACGGCCTCAGCCCAGTATACCTGAAGGAGCGTCTCCACTGAGGTCCAGCGTTCTGGCGGTTCCCTCGTTGCAAGAAGCCAAGTTACAGGGAACCAGGCAGAGGGCCTTCTCGGTAGTGGCGCCCGCCCTGTGGAACACCCTCCCATCAGATGTCAAAGAGATAAACAGCTACCAGATTTTTTAGAAAACATCTGAAGCCAGCCCTTTTTAGGGAAGTCTTTAATGTGTGACATTTTAATGTATTTTAATCTTTGTTGGGAGCCGCCCAGAGTGGCTGGGGAAACCCAGCCAGATGGACGGGGTATAAATAATAAATTATTATTATTATTATTATTATTATTATTATTATTATTATTCTCTCAAGGCCAGCTCTTCAAAGCACCAAAAGGATCCCCAGAGGAGGCATCCCGGGGGGTTGTTCCTGATCAGGAATCTTTTCTCCGAGTGGAGTCCTGCAAAGAGGGTGTCTGCAATGGGGATGTAGCTGCATTGAGCTCTTTGCAAAAAATGGAAAGGTGGAGGTGGAGGCAGGGTGGGGAGGGGAGGGGAGGGGAGGGGGGAGGAGTGGGTCTGTCATACCTGGTTGGAGGCCCAGTTCTGCTTCTCCGTCCAGTCTTTGTGAGTGCGCACGTACCACCACTGGATCTCGAGCGAGTACGAAGGGGAGCCGCTACCACGGAAGGAGCAGGCCATCTCCACGTCCTCACCAGCCCGGGCGGTCATGTCATGGGGGGTCTCTGTGAAAAACGCTGCAGGGGAGACAAAGAGCCACAAGCAAGGCCGGTCATCGTCAGGAGTCTTCAGCTCTGCCTTTTGCAGCAGGTCGATGCACAGATGCAAGCGGGGTGGGGGTGGGCAGGATGCAACACTTTCCTCCATGCCAACCTCTGCACTCCTCAAACCATACGAGAGCAGCATACTTTTTTGGGTCACTTGGTATCCCCTTGAAAGCCAGGCTGGCTGGCTGCTGGTTCTCACCCAAACCAGAAACAAAGCCTTGGGTTTATCACAATACTTTTACACATGGGGGTGGTGGTTTAGATTTCAGGGGGGAGGGTAGTTCTTTCCTCTCCCTCTCCTTTTTTAAACATTTCTCCAACAATTAAAAATCAGAGCTGTCAGCCCATTAACGGCCCTTTAGCTAATTAGCTATCTCCTTTCAAATGATTAATCAATTAGCCAATTAAAATAAATACTACAGTAACTCAATACAGGTGTTATCTTGAGAATATGCAATTAAGATGGCAATTGCTCTTGACTAAATAACAGAGACAAGCCATTTATTGTTGGGGAAATCATCTTCGGTGCATTGCTGCGATGGAGAGATGCAGAAAGATTGGCCGCAGCAATCCTGCACGCAGCAGGGAGCTCTGGCTTCCACGCCTGGCTCTGACAGCCAAGCACAAGCTCTGGATAGCACAAGCAGACACACAGGGCGTGGGGGGTTTGGGGAGGGGGGTCAGGGCTGGATGATGCCCTGAGTCCCTTCTAGTTCCTGGGGTCCTGGACCCAGCGAGGGTTAGGATCTACCGCAATAGAAGATTCTAATAGAAGATTATATTGCTGAACTAGTCAGACAAGCGTGTCAAGACCATAGCTGCCAAGTACCCCGTTTTTCCCAGGAAACCCCCGTATTTTCTTACCGTTTCCCGCTGGTCTCCCAAATGGATTTATCTCCCGTAAATCCCCCGGAAAGCAGCTCCTGCCGCCGGCCATGTTTCTGGTGCCGCTCTGCCCATTTCCAAAATGTCCGCAGCGCCAGAAGTCGCTTGTACACATGTCCGGAAGTGCGTAGAAGCGACTTCTGGTGCTGCGGACATTTTGGAAATGGGCAGAGCGGCGCCGGAAGTCGCTTCTATGCACTTCCGGACATGCGTAGAAATGACTTCTGGCACCGTGGCCATTTTGGAAATGGGCAGAGCGACACCAGAAGTTGCTTCTACGCAGATCCGGAAATTGCGTAGAAGCGACTTCTGGTGCCGCGCCGCTGCTGGTCCCGGATTTTTCAATCCGGAACTTGGCAGCTATGGTCAAGACAATAGCCGTAGCTGGCCATTCTTCTGTTCTTCAGGATGGCTGCAGTCCTATGAGACTGTCTAAAGGCAGCCGAACTGTCCCCGGGTGTAGAAATCCCTGCTCCGCAATACTGCACAAAGGATGCACATCAAACCCAGGCTCCACCTGTGCGCACGGGGCTTGCAAAGTCAGCCCCTGTAGCTGTTTGGAGATGTGTGGAGTTCCCTGAAGCGACCCTACCCAACCGCCACCTCGCGCACTAGGATTCCCCCTCCGCCTCCTCCCACACATCTGTCTGAGGGATAACGTGACAGGCCAGAAGCGGAATACTAAAAAGGGGAGATCTGGATTA
Organism: Zootoca vivipara; assembly: GCF_963506605.1. Taxonomy (NCBI): domain Eukaryota; kingdom Metazoa; phylum Chordata; class Lepidosauria; order Squamata; family Lacertidae; genus Zootoca; species Zootoca vivipara. The sequence continues at coordinate 94,498,122 of NC_083282.1, forward strand.
ATCATAGATAATCTGCCATCTCTGTTCCTGGAGCAACGTTGGTTCCACTTCAGTTCCTTCTGCATCGCTGGAGCCTTTCCGGAAGGGCGGGGGTGGGGGGGGAAAGGAAACCTAATTGAGATTAGTCACAGGAGCCCCTGGCAAGGGATTCCTCACCATCACACTTAGAAGAATTGTGTAACTGTTGGAGACTGGAGAAAGGGGGGTGGGGTGCAATCCTGGTGGCACGGCCGTCTTCCATCTTCTGCCGCAGAGAGACAGGACATGGAACCTCCTTCCTCCCAAGTCAAGCGTTTGGATATCAGTGAAAACTGACAGCTGCCCCCCCCCAATTCACTCCCCACTCAAATATGAAATAGGATTGCCAGACCCCCTCCGGGTGGCAGGCAGAGGAATTGTAATTCCAGGTAGGCAAGAGCGCTTTTAGTTAGATATATTTAGGTATCTCTAAATAATAATAATAATAATAATAATAATAATAATAATAATAATAATAATAATAATATATTATTTATACCCTGCCCATCTGGCCGGGTCTCCCCAGCCACTCTGGGCGGCTTCCAACAGAAGAATAAAACACAATAATCTACTAAACATTAAAAGCCTCCCTGAACAGGGCTGCCTTCAGATGTCTTCTAAAAGTCTGGTAGTTGTTTTCCTCTTTGACATCTGTTAGGAGGGCGTTCCACAGGGCAGGCGCCACCACCGAGAAGGCCCTCTGCCTAGTTCCCTGCAACTTGGCTTCTCGCAACGAGGGAACCGCCAGAAGGCCCTCGGTGCTGGACCTCAGTGTCCGGGCAGAATGATGGAGGTGGAGACGCTCCTTCAGGTATACTGGACCGAGGCCATTTAGGGCTTTAAAGGTCAGCACCAACACTTTGAATTGTGCTCGGAAACGTACTGGGAGCCAATGTAGATCTTTCAAGACCGGTAGATCTTTCAAGATATATTAAGAAGACTGTGCATGCAGCTCGAAAGCCCACCAGGAGTTGTCTGTATAGATGCTTGGGTGGGGGTGGGGTCTGCACTCATCTGCTCCCCTCTGACCCCCCCCCCCTGCTGCCACCACCATGCCTGCCAAATTGGGAAATAGGAAGTCACAAACAGGGATATCTTAATGCCCTTCCAAGGCTGATTGTTATGTTATGCACAAGTATCCAGCGCACGGCATCCGTACCACATAAAGCAAACGCCCAATAAAACTGGTTGTGCGGATCAAATGCCAGACGCAACGGAGGCTGTTGCCTTCCACAGGCTGCACAACACTTTTCCCGGGAACAACTTGGATGCCCCAGAAATCTCTGAACGTCAGCGCAGCTGCCTAAAGATATTCATGAAAGGAGCCTGTGGGGTCCAAGACCTGATGTTAACAGAAGCCGGGGTTGTCAAAGTGACTCCCCCCGCAGATTAATCCATCACAGGCCTCCCACCCCCCTTTCCTCATTTATGGGACCTGGCCGGGGCTGCTCAGGAGACCGGCAAGTGAATTTGCGGCCTCCCCTGAGTTTCTGATCCGGTCTGAAAAGTGAATTATTATCAGGCTAGGCAGAAAAAGTTAATACCTCTAATGTCTCTCTGTCCCCCTGGATGCCTGGAAATCCCATAGACTTATTGCTTTCCTTTAATCCATTTTAGCAGGGGAACCCTGGAAAATACAGAGTGGGGAGGGAGGCTTAATGAGAGCCCCGTCTCCCTGCTGCTTTTGCAAGAGCCTCTTGCCGTCCGTTCAGCCAGAGGACAAATGGAAGGCAAGAGAGTCTGGAGGGAGACGCAAACAGGCAGAGATTTCTGGAGAGGTTCAAGACAACTTTTCCAGAGCCTCTTATTATACACTGTTGCCACCCAGGGCTGCCTTCAGAGCCATGACCAGAGGTTCCAAAAGAGGGTGGTCTTGCCCCTTGGCAGGGGTGGGATTAGCAGTAGGGGGCACTATGGGGCAAGGGGGTGGCAGGGGGGCGCTGGAGATGTAAATGACTTTGAAAAGCTGGTATCACTGGCTCAAGTTTATAATAATAATAATAATAATAATAGTAATAGTAATAGTAATAATAATAATTTTATTATTTATACCCCACGCATCTGGCTGGGTTTCCCCAGCCACTCCGGGCAGCTTACAGAAAATATAAAAACATAATAAAGCAACAAACATAAAAAAACTTCCTGATCCAGGGCTGCCTTCAGATGTCTTCTAAAAGTCAGATAGTTGTTTATTTCCTTGACACCTGATGGGAGGGCATTCCACAGGGCGGGCGCCACCACTGAGAAGGCCCTCTGTTTGGTTCCCTGTAACCTCACTTCTCGCGCCAGAAGGCCTTCAGAGGAGGACCTCTGTGTGCGGGCTGAGCGATGGGGGCGAAGATGCTCCTTCAGGTATACTGGGTTAATCAATTTTGCTGAATAAATTAAACGAATATTTTTCACTGGGTATTGAATGAATGTGCAATGAATTGTTGCCGTTTTGAATTTTACGGTGTGACCCTTAGTGGGTTGTGTAAACTGCTATTCTGAATAATGCTTTTTATAGGGTAGGTGACACTGGGGGGGGGGTAGTTTGGGGACCGCTGCATTGAACAAAAATTGTGTGCAGACCCAACAATCAATGGCCAAAGATGCTGACGTGCAGATTAGCTTCTGAAAAAATGGAGAGCCAAACTAGTTTTCTGAAAAGATGGGGACAGGCAGATAGAGAGAGACAGACCAACTGCTTCCTATAACTGGGGCATTTTATTACATGAGATGATGCATAGAGTTGTTCCTGTTCATAGCAATTGCTGGAACTTCAGCCTGAGAACTCTCCTGGACTTTCCTTCAATTGAGGTTTTTGAGCAGAGGTTGGATGGCTCCCTGTCATAGATGCTTCAGCTGAGATTCCTGCATGGTAGGGGGCTGGACTACATGACCCTTGGGGTCCCTTCCAACTCTAGAATTCTACTGTTCAGTAGCCCCTGGCTTGGAAGGAAGCCATCATCATATCATTTTTAATTTGTATACCGTCTTTCTATCTTACAATACTCAAGGCGGTTTACAAGCTGAAGAAACAAAAAATGTACAAATTATAACAATCTAATGCAATACAAAAATGTGATAATAAAACATAACTTTAAAAGCCATGTCCTCTAAGCCCCAATATATGTGGACCAGCCCAGAGTCAGCATGGCGAGTGGTTAGAGCAGGCATCCCCAAACTTCGGCCCTCCAGATGTTTTGGACTACAATTCCCATCTTCCCCGACCACTGGTCCTGTTAGCTAGGGATCATGGGAGTTGTAGGCCAAAACATCTGGAGGGCCGAAGTTTGGGGATGCCTGGGTTAGAGGGTCAGACTGGGAGACCAGGGTTCGAATCCACACTTGGCCATGAAGCTCATGGAGGGACCTTGGGACGCAAGTCACTGCCTCTCAGCCTAACCTACCTCCCAGGGTTGGTGTGGGGATTGAATGAGAAGGGGGAGAAGCATATTCTCCACCTTGAGTTCCTTGGAGAAAATAAGACTGGGTTGAGTGGAAAGCATCTTGTACGAGATCTGAGGCACTCTGTAAATTACTTCGCATTCAGAGCTGGGATCTGGAGTTGACAAGCCCCAGCTCCAGTAAATGCGGTGTCAGGGAGAGGGTGGTGCCCCCCCCCGAGATCTCCCTCTGAGGAGGGCTCCTCTGCAACCCCCTCCGCCCAATGCCCACCCCCCATCTCCGCCACCCTCTGCATTTCTCAGGCAACATCCCCAGAAAAAGTAGCCCCTCCAGGGAGACGGCTTTAATTATCGAGTTTAAGGAGAACACACCGCATACCGCCGTGGCCCCGAAGTCCCGAGACCGGGTCTAAATTGCTCAGAACACAATTAAAATCCGCTCCTAAAGATTAGAAATTCAGCGGAGGAGCAGAGAAAGAGGCTTGATTGAATCAAACATCTTTTTTTCTGTCAGGCTTTAATTGGGAAGCCACGATATTAATTAACCCCAGGGCCCGGCCTTCTGAATGCAGAGCCAGAGCAAGGCGGAGGGATGTTGTGTATATACTGTATGTACGCCTGCACACAAGTGTGAGTGTGAGTGCATGGTGGCGCCGTGGCGCCGATTGCTCTTGGAAATGTTGCCTCGCCCATCTCATGGCACAACTCTCCCCTCCTTTAATTTCCAGCTACTGGGATTCAGAAGCACTGCTCCCTCCTCCTCCACAAATTTGTCAAACCCTCTTTTAAAGCCATCCAGGTTGGTAGCCATCGCTGCCTCCTGTGGGAGGGAGTTCCACCATTTAACGCCAGCGCAGTTGCCTTGCCAGGGAGGAAAGGGTGTGGGAATGTTAAGGAAAGTAGGGGAGGAAGTTTTGTTTTGATATGATGACCCTTCTTCATTCACGCTAGTGAGCAAAAACAGCAGAGCACATTCCCTTTGCAACTTATTGGAAGCAAGTCCTGCCCCCCTCTAGCAAAAATCCTGGCTGTGCCCATGCCTAAGACCTTGGATGTTACTGTATATCCTTCCTTTCCTCCAAGGATTACAAGGCAGTGCACATTGCCCTCCCACCCCTTTTTATCCTTACAACAGCCTTGTGAGGTAGGCCAGGCTTACCAAGGACAGGTCCAAGGTCCCTGGCTGAGCAGGGAAGTGAACCTGCCTCTCCCCCCCCAAATACTTTTAACCACCAGGTGGCCAAATGTAATAATATACCTGGGACCTTCAGGACATTTCAGTCTCCGAAAGAGACTTGTGTGCAGGATTATTATTTTTTTCCAGAAGAAGAAAGTTGTGCCTGCTCGATTTTTGCATTGACCTCTATTTAAAATCCTCCCTCTTTTGCATTTGGTCATCTTCTCCCCCCCCCTTCCCTTCCCTGCTGCCCCCTGCTTGGCAGCAACAGCTGTGATCAGAGAGAGAGAGAAAGAGACTGGAGGCCAAGGAGGGCGAGGACAGGCAGGAAATAAATCCGGCTCTCATAGCTGCTGCATCTGTTACAATATCTGGGTTCTTGGGAGGCTTAAGGTCTTAAATCAGCTTATTAAAATGAGACTGAGCCCCTGAATGGCCCAGCAGCTGGTGGCGCTTTGAGCCTGCAAGGGGCATCGGAAGCCAACCTTCCGCCTGGCTAATCCCCCCAGGCCCCTGGGGGACAGCAAAGACCCCCAGTCAGGCAGAGGGAGATGAAGCATTGCTCCCTCTTTTGCATATGAGGCTGGGGTGCTCTGGAGATGGGCGGGTGGAGGAGAAGGCTACGCACCCTCAATTAACCTCCACTTAAGAGGGGCACTCGAGAGGGAGACTCTGGGTTCCACCTGGCTAGGTCTAAGTCAGCCTGACCGGATTTATTTCATGTGATGCAACAAGCAATTTCAAAAGTTGCATGTATTTAAATAAATCAGAGCCTGCCCCTGCCTTCCTTCTGCCAAAGGGCACCTGCAGGGATTGGTTTCCTCTGACGGAGGTAGCCTTGGAGGGAAGCTGTGGCTGTGAGCTGCCTCCTGGTTCAGCAAAAAAAAGAGGACATCTCCGCCTTCTCTTCTGGCCAGAATGAGCGGCAGGGATTTGAGTGGAGGCTGCCCTGCCTTTTGAGCCCAATTGCTCCCAGTCAAGAGATAGGATTTCTCCCCTTTCCCTTTAGGTTTGCAAATGCCGCAGGCACAATCTTAAATAATGCAGCTCTTTAAGTCCCATTGAACTCTGGGAGGCTTGTTGTTGTTGTTGTTTAGTCGTTTAGTCCAAGTAAACATGGGCGAGATTAGGCTGGGTAAGCAAATATATTGCGAGGTTCTACGATGTCGGCCACTTATTGCTCCCCTGAGACTGGGGAAGATGATGATGCTTTACAGTATATCCTGCCTTTCTCCCAAACTGGGATTCAAAGTGACTTGCAACATTTAGAAACACTGTTACAGAACGCAAAGTAATTAAAGTAATAAAAACAAATTAGTTCAAAACAATAGTTAAAATATGTCAAAACACGCACTTAGAGCCAGCCATTGAAATGTAGTTTGTTTTGGATTTGATGAGGTATTCCCTATATTCCCTATATTCTATCCTTCCACAGACCCTCGTCTGTGTGCTAGCAGACAAAAGGATCAGCTTATCGCTTGTTGAGCAGAGATTGAATCTCATCTTAAGCAGTTTAACTGGAAGTATAGGAATTAGCTGTTGGGCTGCTTTCTCCCTTTGCTTACCCTGCTTTTCAAAGACTACAGACTAAAAAGTAAGTATAAAATATATAGTTTACTCACAGTCAGCCATTTGTCCTTAGCAGCAACAACAGCAAAAGTAACTGCAGGTAAAATTCTTGTATTTACACCAAAAACTACAGTTAGAACTGGATATGGAACAACTGACTGGTTCAAAATTGGGAAAGGAGTACGACAAGGTTGTATATTGTCTCCCTGCTTATCTAACTTATATGCAGAATTCATCATGCGAAAGGCTGGACTAGCTGAATCCCAAACCGGAATTAAGATTGCCGGAAGAAATATCAACAACCTCAGATATGCAGATGACACAACCTTGATGGCAGAAAGCGAGGAGGAATTAAAGAACCTTTTAATGAGGGTGAAAGAGGAGAGCGCAAAATATGGTCTGAAGCTCAACATCAAAAAAACCAAGATCATGGCCACTGGTCCCATCACCTCCTGGCAAATAGAAAGGGAAGAAATGGAGGCAGTGAGAGATTTTACTTTCCTGGGCTCCTTGATCACTGCAGATGGTGACAGCAGTCACGAAATGAAAAGACGTCTGCTTCTTGGGAGAAAAGCAATGACAAACCTAGACAGCATCTTAAAAAGCAGAGACATCACCTTGCCGACAAAGGTCCATATAGTTAAAGCTATGGTTTTCCCAGTAGTGATGTATGGAAGTGAGAGCTGGACCATAAAGAAGGCTGATCGCCGAAGAATTGATGCTTTTGAATTATGGTGCTGGAGGAAACTCTTGAGAGTCCCATGGACTGCAAGAAGATCAAACCTATCCATTCTGAAGGAAATCAGCCCTGAGTGCTCACTGGAAGGACAGATCCTGAAGCTGAAGCTCCAATACTTTGGCCACCTCATGAGAAGAGAAGACTCCCTGGAAAAGACCCTGATGTTGGGAAAGATGGAGGGCACAAGGAGAAGGGGATGACAGAGGACGAGATGGTTGGACAGTGTTCTCGAAGCTACAAACATGAGTTTGACCAAACTGCGGGAGACAGTGGAAGACAGGAGTGCCTGGCGTGCTCTGGTCTATGGGGTCACGAAGAGTCGGACATGACTAAACAACTAAACAACAAACAACAACAACACCAAAAACAGCCTTAGGCATGTGCATGATGCTGGTGAGAGCAGACAGATGTCTGCTCCCATGGCTGGTCAAAGACCAGAGAGCAAGAAGGAACAGGAAATACTTATTTGCTTCTTCCATCCCAGGAGAGGGGAAATGACACCACACAGAGCCTTTCCTACCATTACACGTCTATGGTTCGAGTCTGCGGCCTGCCTATCAGCAACACAACTCTATGACCTTAACCCCTTCACATGCTAACTAGCAAGAACATTCACTGTTAGATTGGACTGCATATCTTGCACAGTTTGCCCTGACAACAGCCCAGCGGTCAGCATTGTCTGTTTGAACCGGAAGGTCTGAGCTAGATGGCGGAAGAATAACGAAGAGGGAGCCAGTCTGACCTCTCTTGGGAAGGAATGCCGCAATATGGGAGCAGCCACAGAAAAGCCTCCGTCTTGCACCATCACCAAGCGTGCCTCTGGTGTGGATGGGACCAAGAGGAGGTTCTCACCTGAGGATCTTAGCACCTGAGCAGGTTGGTAAAGGGAGATACAGTCTTTAAGGTAACCTGAGCCTAAGCCTAACAGGGCGGGTGAGTGGATAGGTAGCAGCTGGTACCGGTAGCAGAGTTTGCAGTTTATCCTGCGATCAACAACTTGCCCTTTTCAGGCTTGCCTTCCTGTGGCTGTGAAAGGTCATGTGGGAACTGCGCCTTATGCCTCTGAGAAAAAAAAAGCTCATTAACGCCTCCAAGGCCTTTAATGGATAGCAGCCTAGACACAAGAGACAGTTTCATCCCAGGGGAAAGTCATTTATCTCTGGGGTAGCCGGCAGAGTGGCTTCTTCCTCACTGGAAGCCCTAAACATGGTGGGATTTTTTTCCCCATCTTAATGTCAGCCGCTCCACTGTGACACACTGGAGGCTAACACATTTGCTGCAGCAGAAGCTTCTTGCTGAAGTACGCCCTTTCCCAAGAATGCATGGAAGGGGGAAGCTGGATCACAACTGCCGGCCCTGACCCCCACCCCAGCTGTATTTTTCAAGCATTCGCGTACAGATCTGAGCAGACTTCATGTGAGCACAAGAAAGCCATCTTCAGACAGTTGAGGGAGCTGGATATGTTTATTCTGCAGAAGAAAGACTGAGAGGTGATATGAAAGCTATCTTCAAATATCTAAAGGGCTGTTACGTGGAAGAGGGAGCAAGCTTGTTTTCTCCTGCTACGGAGGGTAGAACACAAAACCATTCAAGCTGCAAAAAAAGAGAGAGGAGATTCTGACTAAACATTTGGAAGAACTTTCTGATGGGAAGAGCCCTTTGAAAGGACTCCCACGAGAGGTGGTGGACTCTCCTTCCTTGGAGGTTTTTAACCAGAGGTTGGATGGCCATCTGTCCTGGTCATGCTTTAGTTGAGATTTCCTTCCAACTCTACAATTCTGTGACTCTTCTCTGCATTTAAAATAGGTTGCCTTTAAACCCCATCCTACCCCCCCAACCCCCAGGGATGTTTTAGTTGAGATCCCTGCATCAGGGCCGGCGTGTCCATTTAGGCAAGCTAGGCAGCTGCCTAGGGTGCCAAAATGGAGGGGCCACCTCCACTGCGCCTGTCACTGTTGAGCGGCTTCAGGCCGCTATCCCGAGGCATGCGCGCGCCTCCAGAGAGTGGCCTGAAGCCGCTCAACAACAGCTGACAGGCGCAGTGGAGGCGGCCCCAGGCTCGTGCTCCCCGTGCGAAGCTCCGGAGGCGCGCGGAGAGCACGAGCCTGGGGCCACCTCGTCGCGCCTCTCAGCTGTATTTATTTTATTTTTATTTTATTTTTTCTATTTATTTTATTTTTTATTGGGGGGGGGGCGCCAGAAGGTGATCTCGCCTAGGGCGCAAAAAACCCTAGCACTGGCCCTGCCCTGCATTGAAGGGAGTTGGGCTAGTTGACCCTGGGGAGTCCCTTCCATCTACAATTTTATGATTCTGTGACAACTGGATGGACACGTGAAGGTCTGTGGTGAGTTCAGAAGTGGCCACAATCTACATATTCGCAGGGAGATTGGAAGCTGCCTTGTTCTGGGTCAGACTCTTCTGCCATCCAGCTTAGAATTATCCATGCTGACTGGCAGCCGATCTTCAGGATTTCGGGCAGAAGACATTCCCAGTCCTGCCTGGAGATCCCACTGGGGAGGGAACATGGGATCTTCTGGACACAAGGCAGATGTTCTACCGCTATAAGCTACAGCCCTTTCTTTTTCTTTTTAAAATTTACTTACTTACTTACTTACTTACTTACTTACTTACTTACTTACTTTACTAGGTTTACATAACAAAAGCATAAGTTCATTCCACGTATCTTTACAATTTGCCTTTTTTCCGCTTTCCCCCAGTCCTCCTCCCTCCCTTCCCACCCTCCCCCCTGATCGGGACTTCCTTCTTCATATCTTTAACCACGTACACAGTCTGTTCATTTGTTCATTCGTTCTTGTATATTGTAGAAGACATCAGAAGGCAGCCCTTTTCAGGGAGGCTTTTAATGTTTAATACATTATAGTGTTTTATTTTTCTGTTGGAAGCCGCCCAGAGTGGCTGGGGAGACCCGGCCAGATGGGCGGCGTATAAATAATAAATTATTATTATTCTACCCAATTCCTATAAAATGCCCACTTGTTTGTGATTTTTCTGGCATTTATTTGCCCATCTATCCTCTGCCGCTATCTGTGCAAATATTTCTGATTGTACATATTCAAAAACATAATCGTTCCATTTTTCCATATTCCATTTAGCTTTTTCTTTCCATCCTAGAGCAATAACTGCCATTCCAGCTAAAATCATGATCTTATACAACTCTTGATTATTACTAGCTACAGCCCTTTCTTTATTGAAAAATAAAAAGAATGTTTGTACCCAGTATAAAGCTATAAGTGCACAAGGTAAAATAAGACATGGAGAAAGCACACATGATTGTTAAGATACACCTGTGTAAAAAAAGACAAAAGGAAAAAAAGAAAAAGAAATCTACCTGGCTGCTGGAGATGTAATAGGGACAATGCTGCATTAAAACATATGTTTTTACAATGTTCTACATTGGTAAATTTCTGGCAGAGGGTAACAGAAATGGTCAATGCAACCGTACAGAATGATCTTAAATTTGCAGTGGCAAATATCCTTTTCAATTATATACCCAATACATGGAACCTGACAAGGGGAAAATATGAATGGACTCTCTGTGCCCTTACTAGGGCAAAAAGACTGGCATTGATGAACTGGAAAAATAAAAATGAGGATCCCTTCAACAAATGGATAAAATATATGTATTAACTTGCAACACATGAACAAGTTGCATACAAATGTAGACGTAAATTTGTCATGCATAAATTTATTGCTATTTGGAAATCATTTTTATAAACACTGTTTAGGATAAGTACAACAAGAATCTTGTAATGTTTATAAGGTGTCCCCCCCCCCCAGCACATTTGGGATCAAGAGGGCATAAATTGGGTGGTTTCTCTGTCCGTCCCCCCCCCCCGATGTTGCTGAACTCCAACTCCCATCAGCCTCAACTAGCATGCAAGGCCCAAGGTCAGCTACGCCTGGTCTAGATCCCGTGCTGCATGGAACCATAAAAGGACCTAGATTCTCCTGATCTGCAAGGTCACCAGAGATCCAGTGCACTCCTGCAGGGAAATCAGTTCACACATGCACACACAGACCATGAGATCCCAGACCACTGTCTCCCTCCTCAAATCCTAGCAAAAGGACCTGATTTGTAAAGGTTTCTTACTGCAGTGAAAGCAATGAAAGCACACAGAGAAATTACAGTATCTTCAGATGCTGCCGTTTTAAAGCTGCGCTCTCAGGCCTTTCTGAAGTGCACACCTGAATATGTAATGTGTGAATGAGCCAAATTCTGTGTCCAGGGCAGCTGTCTATCAGCTCCATCTGGTATGCAGGCTGAGACCCTACCTGCCTGCAGACTGTCTCGCCAGAGTGGTGCATGCTCTAGTTATCTCTCACTTGGACTACTGCAATGTGCTCTACATGGGGCTACCTTTGAAGGTGACTCGGAAACTACAACTAATCCAGAATGCGGCAGCTAGACTGGTGACTGGGAGCGGCCGCCGAGACCACATAACACTGGTCTTGAAAGATCTACATTGGCTCCCAGTACATTCCCGAGCACAATTCAAAGTGTTGGTGCTGACCTTTAAAGCCCTAAATGGCCTCGGTCCAGTATACCTGAAGGAGCGTCTCCACCTCCATCATTCTGCCCGGACACTGAGGTCCAGCACCGAGGGTCTTCTGGCGGTTCCCTCGTTGCGAGAAGCCAAGTTGCAGGGAACTAGGCAGAGGGCCTTCTCGGTGGTGGCGCCTGCCCTGTGGAACGCCCTCCCATCAGATGTCAAAAAGGAAAACAACTACCAGACTTTGAGAAGACATCTGAAGGCAGCCCTGTTCAGGGAGGCTTTTAATGTTTAATAGATTATTGTGTTTTATTCTTCTGTTGGAAGCCGCCCAGAGTGGCTGGGGAGACCCGGCCAGATGGGCGGGGTATAAATAATAATATATTATTATTATTATTATTATTATTATTATTATTATTATTATTATTATTAAACAGGTGCAGGAGTCTTCTACAGCAAATTTCCCAATATGCCCATTGCAGTTCTTTGGAAGGATATGAACTCAGACCTGGGTTTGTTGCTGCATAATGTGTGGGATGGCCAGAGAAAAGCAGCATTGCTAGGGGTTTGGGTCCCTTCCAATTCTACCGTTCCACGATTCTAGCTGAAACCGGATCTAAGCTTGTGTTCAAATCACCCGGAAGAATCTCAGGAGCAGTAACTACCTGTGGCATCCTGTGGCTTTTGTCAGCAGCAGCAGCAGCAGCCACAGAGGAATCGATTTTGCTTTCTCTTTGTGGCCATCGATGTGGCAGGTGGGTGAGCTCTGCCAGTTCGAGGAGGAGATCCCAGGTGACGTTTCCGTGGGGAAAGGAAGCGGCAGAGGAGGAGAGCACCTTGTCCGGGCACATCTCCTTCCGTTTTGTTTCACCCATCGCAACAGCTCAGTTGCCGCTGCTCCAAGAAGCACCACTGAGACAACCCCCAAGCCGAGAGGCTGAGGCTCCTCCAGCCATCACATCACAGGGAGAAAGAGAGAAGGTTTCTGCAAACGGTGAAACTCTAAGGCACAGATGCCAAGCAGTATTCTTCAGCTCCATGTTGAGCAAGAGGCTGGGGGGAGGAGGGGAGGGGGCATCCCTGTGAAGTCACATGAAATGTTCAGAGGTTATTTGTTTTTTCCATGCAGGTGTTAAGGGCGACACCTAAAGGTAAAGGGACCCCTGACCATTAGGTCCAGTTGTGACCGACTCTGGGGTTGCGCGCTCATCTCACATTATTGGCCGAGGGAGCCGGCGTATAGCTTCCAGGTCATGTGGCCAGCAAACCAGAGCAGCACATGGAAACGCCGTTTACCTTCCCGCTATAGCGGTTCCTATTTATCTACTTGCATTTTGACGTGCTTTCGAACTGCTAGGTTGACAGGAGCTGGGACCGAGCAACGGGAGCTCACCCCGTCACAGGGATTCGAACCGCCAACCTTCTGATCAGCAAGCCTTAGGCTCAGTGGTTTAACCACAGCGCCACCTCTGAAATGTTCAGAGGTCATTTGTTTTTTCCATGCAGGTGTTAAGGGCGACACCTACATCCCGCAATTCCCCAACTGATTGAGTTGCAGCAAGCAGCATTTAAAAAAAACTAAGGAGCTTGCTACAGGATATTAAATAATACCCAGTAAGAGAACAGTGAAAATCTTGCTACTGTGGCTTGGGAAAATGTCTCATGCGTATAGCTTTCCAAAAGTTGTTTTTGAGATGTAATATGTATTTTGTATTTATGAATATGTGCGCTTTTGTAAGTCGCCTTGAGCCTAAAGCAAAAGCGGCGTCCCAATCCAATAAATAACAAGAAAAGAAAGACAGAAAGGTCGTCAGCAAGTCCAGAGTCGTTATTTATACAACAGCAAAATATTCTCTCCAGGGTAACTGAAATGGATATAATGGTTTGCTACAAATAACAGTTGCTGTATCATTACTAGTGATCAATAAACACAAAACTGTTGGGTTTAAGAAAACTTTACCCCTGCCCTTCTTTACGATGCCTCCTTCTCCCCCCTTCCCCATGCCAAAATGACATAAATTTAGCAGCCTTTGCCCCCCCCCCCCCGTCCCGCCATGATGTATCTGTGTCCCCTAGAGCATCATTGATGGAGTCCAGAGGTGGCAGAATCTGAGCAAGATGGAGATTCTGAGCAACAGTGAATGGCAGGCAAGGAAGGTCTGAGAGACAGTTGATAAAACCATCCATTCAGAGGAGAACAACCTGGAAACAGCTCTTGATGGGGGTGGGGGGAGGAGGGTCCTTGTCCTCAGCTCCCTCTCTCTGGTCCTCCCCACACCCTGTGCCCCCTCTAGCCCACTTCCAAGGAGATGTCGACCCATTTGGAGGCGGCAATGAACAAGGCAAATCCCATCCCCAGGGGTCATTAGGAAAGGAAAGGAAAAATAAAACTGCCCATATCATCATGCCATCATACAAATCTATGGCGTGGCAACACTTTGAGCACGGTGTGCAGTTCTGGTTGCCTCGACTCCAAAAGGACATTGTAGAGTTGGAGAAGGTTCAGAAAAGGGCAACCGAAATGATGGAGAGGATGGAGGGACTCCCTTATGAGGAAAGGTGGCAGCGCTTGAGGACTTTTTACTTTAGAGAAAAGAAAATCAAGACACAATAGAAGTTTATAAAATATGTGTGGCATGGAGAAAGGGGAAAGATAGGAGGAACTCTAGAACTTGTGGGCATTCGGTGAAGCTGAGTGTTGGACAGATAAAAGAAAGCCCTTCTTCAGGCAATGCATAGTTAAATCTATGGAACTCCCTCCTGCAGGAAGGAAGCCGTGATGGCCACCAAACTAGATGGCTTTAAAAGAGGATCAGACCAATTTCAGGGAGGAGGAGAGGGCTGTCGGTGGCTCCTAGGCAGGATGGCTCTGCTATGCTCTGCCCTCCACAGATGGAGGCAGCGATGCTTCTGAATCCCAGCTGATGGAAACTGCAGGAGGGAAGAGAGTTGCTCTTGTGCTCGGATCCTGCTTGCAGGCTTCCCACAGGCACTGTGAGAGCAGGATGCTTGACTAGATGGGCCATTGGTGTGATCCAGCAGACTAGTATTATGTTCTCATGTTCCCTTCCAGCAGCCCATCATTTTCTCTCTTACTTGTTTCCTGTTTTCTACCTTCTTTAGCCTTTTTTCCTTTTCCTTTCCTTGCTTTTTTTGCTTTTGTGGAGAGTAGCTGCAGGCTTGCAAATTTCTGTATTTGAAAGAAGGTGGAAATGGATTTGCTGCTTGCAGGAGGGAGACCCCAGCTGTGCTCCTTTTAAAAATGTTCTGTGTTTGCACAATGCCTCCCCTACTGATCCGCAGGAAGCTTTCTCAAAGTTCACAGACCAAGGTTCTCCCTTTTGGCTGGAGACTATTAACAGCCTTTTCCAGGAGAGAGTAGAAGGAAACTCCCTTGGGAGAGACTCAGCTTGCCCTGCTGGCAGAAGTGGCATATTTTGTCCCACCCTCATCTCTGGGCAAATGGGTTTCTGAAGTAGCAAGAGACTTGCAAAAGTCATTTAGCAGGGGCAGAAAAAGGGAGGCATGCCAAGGCCTGTTTTTCAAGCCACTGTCATCACAATGAGAGAAATGTCACATTTTCAGAGCATCAGGGCCAGTTTGGAAGTGCCGGGGCTACATTCAGTAGGGACATACTTTTTAACTTCATGAGTTCTGACAAAATTGTTCCATGAGCTTCAAGCATGGTCAGTGTGAACCAGGGAAAAGTTGGTTTATGGAGGGTGTGTATTGGCCAGCACCTGTACCATCAACAACACCACACACACACACCAGAGCAATTTGTCATATATATACATACATGCAAATAAAAAGATGACAGTCCACCTGATGAATAAGGGGAGAGGCAAGAACATTGGATGACCCATCATCCAACATGCTTGAATATATGTTTCACTTGGCACGGAAACTAACTTTAGTACGCTGCGAATCTGGGATAGACCAACTTGGAAGTGTGGCTGCACCATTGGGCTTAATTTCCCTCACCTGCTTTTGGGGTTGTGCATATACACTAACCAGCTCTTTAATTTTCCCTTAGCAGGCAACGGGTGAATTTGCTAACCTTAAAATGAATGAAAGCATGCCAGCAGGACGGAGGGCGGGAGCTATCGGTTTGCTCCTGGGTAAACAAGTTGGCAGGGTCCTTTAATTGCAACTTTATTGCTCCTGCATCTGGTGGCAATGATGGATCTCGGTAGCCAGAGGCACCCAGCCTGGTCAGAGGCCTTGACTAATTGTCTGCTTTCACATTTCATTGGAAACTCGGCTCAAGCCCGCATTACTGAAAATGAGTTTGCCATGGTTTGCTTAATCATGGGCCAAAAGTGGGGACTGCTAGGAGGGAGGAAAGCTCTGGTTTGCCATAGAAGTTGCCACCATATTCTGTGTTAATTAAAGTCCTACCCAAAGCACTCAAACCTTCAGCCTGATTTATGGAGAGGAAGCCTCATGCCCTCTGTAATGGCTGCATTGATTTCCTTAGAGATTCCATGATGGTCTGAAGGATCTACCAAGCATCGAAGGAGCTGTGGGGTTGTGACCTCTATCGTCTGTTTTCTCTTATTCATTAGAAGTGGGGGACACACAGACGGAGGTTAGAATGAAACATTGCTCTGCGTTCTGATTCCCAAACGTTGGGACATTAGCCCCGCATGATTCTGGAGCTGTGGCTGTGCCAGCTGGTAAGGAGGAGAGAGAGATGAAAGAGGGCAAGAAAATGTACCTGCCCATCACTACCTGGCAGTCCTGCTGACCCTGAGCCCCAAACTCCAATTACTGTAATTGGGAATAATAATATTTGATGTTGCAATTTTGCTTGTTTGCCTTACGATAGAATTGCTGCTTCTTGGTCCTGCTTATATGGTTTTGTAATTTTTGTATGTTTCTTGCCCTCCGTTTATTTTTATTACTTCACTCCCCATTCTAGGATTGAAAACATTAAATGAAGAATGGGCTCTAAATATTGCAGATAACGATAATAAATAAACTGAATAAATAAATAATGCCCTGTAATTAAAACTGCAAGCCATTTCAATTACCTTGTTTTAATCTAAGCAGGGATATGTGTCTCAGGATGGAAGGAAAATGCTGTAATCAATTAAAAGTGAAATTACCTTTTAAATAAAAAGCAGCAGCAGAGATGATTTTTTTTTAAAAAAAATGTATTTAAGATTTCTTAGTTTACAAAAACACGTGCACTGTCTCTTTTTTCAACAGATCAGTTACATTTGCTGTGAGACATTAGTGTTCCATGCAGTATTGGGTTGGGAAGAAAAGAGGGGGAAGGGGGGGAGGAGAGATGGGGAGTGGGTCGTGTTTCTATTCTTCTACTTCGTGCATGTGTGGGGTTTTGTGTCACTTGTGGGGGTTCTCTTACTATTCACTTGTTGTATTTCCTGGGTGGTGAGAGTGGTCTTTGGTGGGCTGTAGTGATATTTGTTTATGTGTAGTCGAAACTGTCAGAGGCCCTGGTATGGCTACTCTAGAGTAACGACTCCAGCATGGTCTTTTAAGGCTTTTATTAAGTGCTGATTATTTACAGTGTTCAGAGCAGTAAAAATGCATCCTTAAGGTGAGGTGTCAGAACTCCCGAATGGCGATTGGCGCGTTTTCTTCCAGCACCACAACTTTGGCAGACCCAACCTCTTCCCCCTACGTTTGCGTCGCAATTCGGGAGTTGGGGGGATTGGCCTCCCCCCCGTGCGTCCAACTTCCTGTCCCACCTGAGGCATGGGCTCCACAACCCTGCCTGAGCCTCGGACACCACTTCCTGACTCTCCGCTGGAGGCAGAGCTCTCCTTACTCTCTCCCGCGCTTGGGGATGGGCTGGAACTTAAGATGGGAGGGACTTCCCTGTATCCCTCGTCCCTCACATCCACCCCCCTCCCAGGCTCCTCTCTCCCCCTCCCTAGTGGCTCTCTGCTTGCTGGGGACGAGTGAAATCCCAAGAAGTCCGTGGCATCCGAGCCTGTGGGTGTGAAAATTTCCCCCCAATCCTGCGATCTCTCTCCTTCCCCCTGAGAAGACGGAAATCCCAAGAAGTCAGTGGCATCAGAGCTGGTGGGAGTAAAAATGTTCTGCCAGTCCTCTCCTGCCTCTGACGTCGTCGACCTCGGTGAAACCCACACCTCTTCTTCCGTGTCCTCAAATTCCGCTTCCCATCTCCATGGGGAGCTGCTGCCTGCTATCCCTTCCTCCTGCTCCTCCCCCTCTCCCTCCCTTTCCATGTGCCAGGGCTTGGGCCTGTGGGGGAACAGGGCGTGGAACTCTTCCACTAAAAATTCCTCAGGTACTTCCGTGGCCGGTATCCACTCATTGTGGGATGGCGGAGTATCCTCCCATGCTATTAGGTACTCCAGCCCTCTCACCCCTCTCCTTGAGTCTAAAATCTCAGTTGCCTCATTGAGCTGTCGGGCGTTTCCCGTCTCCCCCCCTCCCTCTGGAGGTTGATCGCTGTCCCTGAACCTGGTACTTTCCCTGTACGGCGACAGCAGTGATCTATGAAACACTGGGTGCACTCTCATGTCCTCCGGCAGTGCTAGCCTGAAGGCTACCGGGTTGACCTGTTGCGTGACCGTGAAGGGGCCCAGCCTCCTGGGTGCTAACTTTTTGCATCGCCCCCTGGTGGGAAGACCTTCCGAGGATAACCAAACCTTGTCCCCCACCCTGATGACCTCTCCCGACCGCCTGTGGCGATCTGCCCCCTTCTTGTACGCTTCCTTGGCCCTCTCCAAGTGTTCTCTGAGCTGCTGGTGCACCGTCTCCAGGTCCTCTGCCCAATCCTCTGCCTGTGGGCCCTCTTCCTCCTCCTCCCCCTCCCTCTCCGGGAAAGATCTGAGGTCGCGCCCGTAGTTGGCCTTAAAGGGCGACACCCCTGTGGAGACGTGCACCGCATTGTTGTAGGCAAATTCTGCTAGTGGCAGGCGATCCACCCAGTCCGTTTGCCTCTGGCTGACGTAACATCTCAGGTACTGCTGCAGAATGGCGTTGACTCGCTCCGCCTGTCCATTTGTCTGCGGGTGCCGAGCCGTCGACAAGCTGACCTCCACCTGCAGGAGGTTCATTAGCCGTCGCCAGAACCTGGAAACAAATTGGCGGCCACGATCCGAAATAACTCTTAAAGGCAATCCATGCAGTCGGAATACGTGGTCCACAAACAGTTTGGCCGTCTCTTCTGCCGAGACCGCCCTGGCACACGGTATAAAGTGGCACATTTTGGACATGAGGTCCACCACCACCAACACTGCGGTCTTGCCCCTGGACGACGGCAGGTCTGTGATGAAGTCCATGGACACTACTTCCCACGGCCTGTGCGGTGTGGCTAATGGCTCCAGCAAACCTGCTGGTGGCGCTCTGACCACCTTTGCTCGCTGGCAGGTGTCACATCCCCTGACATAATCCCGAACATCCTCCCGCACCCCTGGCCACCAGAAGTGTCTCATGACTAGGTGAGTGGTTTTGTCCCTTCCGAAATGACCCGCCGTTGGGTTGTCGTGCATCTGCTTGAGAACCTTACCTCTCAGCTGTTTGGTTGGGAGGTACAGGGCTCCCCTGTAAAAAAGCAAACCCCTCCTTTCCTCAAAGTCTTTGGCCTGCTCCCTCCCCCCTCTCAGGTCTCTGAAGATGCGGGTGGCAAATTCATCCGCTGCCGTCAGTGCTGTGAGTTCTGCCTCGCTCACCACTGCTGCACCGCATGACCATGCAGATGGGGGGAAAACGTGCCTGGGTGCTGGTGGCAACTCCTCCTCCATATACTCTGGCTTGCGGGAGAGGGCATCCGCCCTGACGTTCTGCTCCCCCGGGATGTAGTGGATGGAGAAGTTGAAGTTCGAGAAGAACTCTGCCCACCGTATCTGCCGCTGGTTGAGCACCCTGGCCGTTCTCCAGAACTCCAGGTTCTTGTGGTCTGTGCACACCTGGATGGGGTGCTTGGCGCCCACCAGGAAGTGTCGCCAGTGCTGGAACGCAGCGTGGATCGCGAGAAGTTCCCTATCAAACACTGTGTAGTTGCGTTCAGGCTGGGTCAGCTTCCTGGAGAAGAAGGCACAGGGTCTCCACTCTCTGTTGGCGTCCAGTTGCAACAGAATCGCTCCCACAGCTTTATCAGAAGCATCTGTCTCCAGGCGTAGGGGCGCATCCTGCACCACGTGGAACAGGTGCTGGTCTGAAGCGAATACCCTCTTGAGGCTTTCGAACGCTGCTTGTGCCTCTGGTGTCCACCTGAACTTCTGCTTGCCTCTCAGGCAGTCGGTGATGGGAGCCGTGACACGAGAGAAGTTCTTGATGAACTTCCTGTAGAAGTTAGCGAAGCCTAGTAGGCGTTGGGCATCTTTGCGCGTCCTGGGGCTGTGCCAGTCCAGGATGGTCTGCACCTTGTCCTTGTCCATCGCCAGCCCCTTGTCTGACAGCTTGTAGCCCAGGAAGTCCACCTCCTTGGTGTGAAACTTGCACTTCTCCAGCTTCACATACAGGTGGTTGTCCTTCAGGCGCTGCAACACCTCCCTGACATCCTTCACATGCTGCACTGGGTCATTGGAATAGATAAGGATGTCATCCAGAAAGACCAAGCAGTTCTTGAAGAGGAGGGACCCCAGGACGTGGTGCATGAAGGCCTGGAAGCAGGCTGAGCCCCCTTGCAACCCGAAGGGCATCACCAGATATTCAAAAGAGCCCAGAGGCGTGAACATCGTGGTTTTCCATTCATCGCCCTCCCGGATCCTGATCAAGTTGTACGCCCCTCTTAGGTCTAGCTTGGTGAAAATCTTGCCCCTGCGTGCCGCTGTCAGAAGATCATCCACTCTGGGCATGGGGAAAGCCACTGGCTCTGTCACTGAATTCAGCCGTCTAAAATCCACCACAAGACGGCGCTGTTGCGTGTCTTTCTTGTCCACCCAGAAGACCGGGCTGCCCCCTGCTGCCTTGCTTTCTCTGATGAACCCCCGCTTGAGGTTCTTGTCGATGAAAGCGCGCAGATCCTCCAGTTCCTGGTCTGACATGGCGTACAGCTTGGCTGGGGGTATAGTTGCCCCTGGCACCAGGTTGATCTGGCAGTCAAAAGGCCTGTGTGGAGGTAGGTGGTCGGACTCCGCTTCGCTGAAGACCTCCTGCAGGTCCCAGTACGGCTTGGGTATCGCCTCACCCCCTTTGACGTGCATGGTGGCCACCGTGGCTATCGGAGGCCCCTCCCCTGGTTGGTGCTGCATGCAATGTTCCAGACAAAAGTCCGACCCAAACGTGATGCATCTCTGGTGCCAACTTATGGAGGGGTCGTGGCGCGCCAGCCAGCTCATTCCCAAAACGATGGGGGGGTCTGAGATGGTCGTGACGTTGAAAGCCAGTGTCTCTGAGTGCCTTCCCACTGTCATTCTCATGGGGGGGGTTTGATGAGTGATGGCCCCTCCCAGCAACTCTCTGCCATCAATGGTGGCCACATGCAGGGGAAAATCCAGCTGCAGAAGCTGGATCTGGTGCTCTTCTGCAAAGTTTCTCGAGAAGAAGTTGGCGGAGGCACCACTGTCAATTAAGGCGAGGACTGTCAGGGGATAGCCATTTGGGAGCGTCAGCGTGACTTCTAGAACCACTCCTGCTCTGGGAGGGGTGGGCTGGCTCTGCTCCTCTCTGTGCGGGTGGGCGGGCTGGGGCTGTTCACTGCTGACTGTGCCTGGCTGCTGCCCCTTGTCTCCTGCAGCCAGGCTGTCTCGTTTCCCTGCTGTGGTGCTACGTCAGTGGGGGGAGGTACAACCGTTCCCGCCTTTCCTTGCCACTCTCTGCGATGAGGGCAGTCTCTGACGCGATGCCGGGGTGAGTTGCAGAGAAAGCAATTCCCGCCTCTTCCCTCCTTGCGTCTTGGCGCCGCCGGGGTTTGAAAAGCCCGCGCGCGCGCTCCCCCGATCTCCATCGGTTCTGGCTCTGGGCTTGGTCTGGGCGGGTCTGGGGGCGGTCCCTGGGGTGGGGTTTGGTGATGTGGTCTGTCCTGAGAGCGTGGGAACCAAGGCTTTGCTGCGCGCGTCGCTTGTTTGTCATACCATCTGGATTCCTGTCTCACCCCCACCGCTAGCGCCGCTTTGCTGAGCTGATCCATAGTCTGCGGTCTAGGACCTCTTGCCAGCTCATCCTTAACGTCTGCATGCAAACCCAGGTAGAAGGCTGATTTCACTGGCTCACTGTTCAGATCCCACCCCAGTTTGTGCACCAGCATGGTGAATTTCGCCCAGTAGTCCCTAACTGTCGATTTTCCTTGTGTTAAGTCATGAAGCTCCTGTTTAGTGGCCTCCATTTCACTGTCGCTAGCGTACATTAATTTTAAAGCTTCTAGAAATAAAGTTGCGTTCTTCATGCAAGGATTTTTTTGCGCGATGAGCGGTCTTACCCATTCCCGGGCGGCCCCCGTCAAATGCTCTATGATAAAGTAGACTCTGTGCGCGTCATCTGGGAATTCTGCTGCATGCAATTCCAGCGCATAATTTATTTCTGTCTCGAATCCGAGGTACTCCCTCGGGTCTCCGCTGAACTTGGTGACTAGGCTCTGTCCCCTTCTCACTTGGACTAGCTGCGGCTGGGGTGCCCCCCCACCCCTAGCGGCTTTCTCCTCTTCCAACTTTTTCTGCAGGTCTAATACCATCACCCTTAGCTGTTTCTCAGTCTCCTCTTTTGTCCTCACCTGGTCCACCAGCTTGTTCAGCTCCTCCTGCGCCCCTCGCGCTTCCTCCTGAGCGGCATGCAATTGCTGCTGTGCGTGCGCTGTGAGGTTCTGTAGCTCCTGCTTCGCTGCTTCGGCCTCCAGCCTCCAATGCTCAGCCTCTTGAGCGCTCATCGCTGCACTCCAAAGTAGCCAAAAAAAGATTCGGGAGTTGCTGTCAGAGGCCCTGGTATGGCTACTCTAGAGTAACGACTCCAGCATGGTCTTTTAAGGCTTTTATTAAGTGCTGATTATTTACAGTGTTCAGAGCAGTAAAAATGCATCCTTAAGGTGAGGTGTCAGAACTCCCGAATGGCGATTGGCGCGTTTTCTTCCAGCACCACAACTTTGGCAGACCCAACCTCTTCCCCCTACGTTTGCGTCGCAATTCGGGAGTTGGGGGAATTGGCCTCCCCCCCCCCCGTGCGTCCAACTTCCTGTCCCACCTGAGGCATGGGCTCCACAACCCTGCCTGAGCCTCGGACACCACTTCCTGACTCTCCGCTGGAGGCAGAGCTCTCCTTACTCTCTCCAGCGCTTGGGGATGGGCTGGAACTTAAGATGGGAGGGACTTCCCTGTATCCCTCGTCCCTCACAGAAACAAAATAGAAAAATTCCTTCCAGCAGCACCTTAGAGACCAACTAAGTTTGTCATAGGTGTGAGCTTTCGTGCGCATGCACACTTCTTCAGATACACTGAAACAGAAGTCACCAGACCCTGATATATAGTGAGAGGGTGGGGAGGGGTATTACTCAGAAGGGTGGTGGGAATGGGTGATGTTTATGTGTGGAGTGTTTGAGAGGGTGGATTTTTGGATCAGGTTAACCAGATTGATTCACACGCTGTTGTTGTTTTCTTGGGATGTGATAAAGGGGAACCGTACCAGGGTGAAGGCGTCTTCTTCTATTTGTCCCCGTGTCAGTTTCAGTTTATTGGTTAGTTTTTCTAGTAAGGCTGTTTCCCATACTATTTGATACTATTGGTCCATGTTTACTCCTGACAGGACTCTCCAGTGTCTGCTTCTGGCTGCTGAGAGTAGGTGTGTTAGGAGCTCTTTATGAAGCAAAGATCACCAGGGTTGAAGCAATGATTCTTCAACATCAACTTTGTTGGACTGGTCATGTTGTGCGGATGCCTGATGATCATTTTCCAAAGCAACTACTCTATTCAGAACTTAAAAATGGAAAGCGTAATGCTGGTGGTCAACAAAAGAGGTTTAAAGACTGTCTCAAGGCAAATCTTAAAAAATGTAGTATAAACACAGACAACTGGGAAACACTGGCCTGCAAGCGCTCCAATTGGAGAACAGCCTTTACCAAAGGTGTCATGGGCTTTGAAGACACTCGAACTCAGGACGCAAGGGAGAAACATGCTAAGAGGAAGGCACGCTTGGCAAATCCACACCGTGATCAACTCCCGCCCGGAAACCAATGTCCCCACTGTGGAAGGACATGTGGATCCAGAATTGGCCTCCACAGTCACTTACGGACTCATTGCTAAAACCATGTTTATGGAAGACAATCTTACTCGGCTACGAGGGATCGCCAAAGAAAGAAAGAAAGAAAGAAAGAAAGAAAGAAAGAAAGAAAGAAAGAAAGAAAGAATATTCTCTTGGAAGATGTTCATTAGGGCAGATTCTGGGGTGACTTCTAATACTTGCTTAGTTATTTTGCTTATTTCTTATATAACTGGTGTCCAGAAGAGTTGAATTTTGGGACATTCCCACCACATGTGGAGGTATGTGTCTGTGGAGGTGCATCCTCTCCAGCATTTTGGTGAGGCTCCTGGATGTATCAGCGCTAGTTGTTTCCGTGGTGTTAGGTACCACCTGTGAGTGAGTTTCAGGGTGAGTTCTTTTCTTTTCGCTGATATGGATTTTAAGGGAGATTTGGACCACATTCTAGTCCATTGGGTGGAGTTAATTTCATAGCCTACTATGTCATACTTTGTTTGCTTTTTTGAAATAATTTTTATTTTATTTTACAAGTATAGAATCATAAGGTTCTCCTGGGTGATCCCTGGCACACATTTCCTGGTTGGGCCCCAGCCTGCTCTTTTCATGCCAGTTGCCAGGGACGTCCGTTTGGGGCTGGGGCTGGGGCTGGGCTGGGCTGTGCACTTCCTTGCGGCCTCCCTGGCTCTCCCGGTCCTCTCCTACCTTCCTCCCTTGGATTGCTGCAGTGGGGGTGGTGGGGGTGGTATTGGCGGCAGGGGACTAGCCAGGCAGCACAGTTCTACGGGGGCTGTGGCGCTCGCGATCATCCAAGAGCTGGACAGCATGGAGGGTGCAAGGTCAGTCTCTTTGACCAGCCATTTTTGCACAAGGAACCAGACTGGACTGTTGACTTTGGAGAGCAGCCCACTAAAACAGCTGAGAATCCCAAACAACACACAGTGAATTGGAAATACAAAAAAAATTGGATTTTGCTTTTTCTCGTTCGTCTGCCTGTTTGGGCTTTGTGGAAGGCTTTTAGCTTGTGACTGGGAAAACAGACCTTCATCCCAATCCACGTTGCGGTGCAGTAAGTTATAGAGAAACAGCTTCCTGATTTATATGCACAAGTGCACACAGATGCCATATGCACTTGTGTCTCATAGACGCACGGCTGCAAACCTGCCTATAGCTCAGGCCAGAGGAAGAAAATGCCTTTTCTCCTCCTCTTCTTCTTCTCTGGGTTCCCTTCGCGTATCACATTAGCAAGCGATGCCGCCTCGCAGCATATCGTGGATCATTGAATCAAGGCTGATATGGAAGGGGACCCGCTCTCGAGTGATGATGAGAGACAGGCAGAGAGATGCTCTGCAGGATAGTATAGCTCCGAGAGGCAGCACGGTGCTATGTTCACGATAAACAGGGACTCGGGGGCAGGTGGTGAGAGAGGGAGGTTGGATGTAGGATCGGTGATACAGCAACACTCTCCAGCAACCCACCCATGGGATCTTGCAGCCCAAAATTGCAGACTGAGAGAGTTAAACTGAAACAAGGTAGGCCAGTCCAAAATGCAGCAGGGAGGCCACCCTATGTTCACACTAGATTGTTACGGATCATTCGTACGACAGAGTCCACAAATCTCTGCTCTGTATTAAGTCAATATTTCTAGTACAGTGGAACCTCCGTTCTCAAACGTCTCCGTTGATTAGCAGTCAGTGAAAGCCTTATCATCCATGAATTATTGAAACAAAGGAAGCTCCTGCTGGGTCAGACCCAAAGCCCATCTAATCCGCTGTTGTTACAGTCGCCAACCAGATGTGAGAAACCTGCAGGCAGGATTCGAGCAGAAGAGCACCCACTTTCTTTACGCTGTTCTGTTCTGCTCGGCTTGCACCCTTTCGTGATCCAAGGCAAAAAGAGGCCAGCAGTCTTGGACCTATCTGTGACCGACCCCTGGGGATTATGCAGAGGGCAGTCAAAGCCAAGGCAGTCAATGCATTAACAAGCAAGTCTGCTTTCAGAAAGACCAGCGTTCAGCTTTATTAGCTAGAGGGCTAACACGCTGCCGATATATTTGTGGGCTTTGTGTTCCTTCTGTTGGACTCCAGCATCTCTGGAGCAAAAGGCAGAGTCGGAAAATGTTGCATTTTCCTCGAGTGAGACGTAGCTGCTGCATCTTTAAATATTCATTTGCCGCTTAACCTTTCTTCAATATTTGCAAAAGCACTGTAGATCATTCAGTAATGGAGATGGCCCCAGCAATGGAGAGCTGGCCATTCTGCCTTTGGGGAATTTATTTCTAGCGTCTGGGGAAAGCAAATCTGAACCTGTTGCCCCCATGAAGGGGAGCAGCATTCATTTCCACCCGGCTGCCCTGGCCCCTTGGCTCTCTGCTTCTTCCCCTTATCATTCCATTCTCAGATGCTTCCCCCCCCCCCCAGTAATGGGAGATGTGTGCATTCTGACTGCATCATTTGCCAACCAAAAAACCCCCGGCACCCTCCTGAACAAGAGCAGCCGAGCCGTAAAATCCGCAGCCAGAGGAGATGGCACAGTTCCCTGCTGGCAGTCTTCCTCGAGGCAGGAACACTGCTAAGCAGGGTGGGCAGAACACCAGCTTTGTGCCAGGTGCGGTGGCACAGAAGGCAGTTGCTGGGACGGGAGACATGCCCAGGGCAGCGAGGCAGGTGCCATGGAAAGCATGGCAGGGTCCAGAGGAGGGGAGCTTGAGCTATGGATAGAGAGGTAGTACGGTATGAGGGCCATCTTCAAATATCTGAAGGCCCGTCACATGGAAGAAGGAGCAGGCTTGTTTTCTGCTGCTCTAGATCAGGCACGTCCAACAGGTAGATCGTGATCTACCGGTAGATCACTGGACGTCTGTGGTAGATCACTGGTAGATCACTGGCTCCCCCAAAGAAGCTCAACAACTTTGGCTCCCCTAAAAAAAAGCTCAATTTTTTGCCCTGCACCCCTCAAAAAAGGGCTTTCCTTCTCCCTAAAAAAGCTCAACAACAACTTTGACCTGAATGCCTAACAAACGGGGCTTTCCTCCTCCCCCAAAAAGCTCAACAACTTTGACCTGAACCCCCAAAAAGGGGGTAGATCACTGCCAGTTTTTAACTGTAAGTAGATCACAGTCTCTTGGGAGTTGGCCACCCCTGCTCTAGATGGCAAGACCCGACCCAAATTACAGGATTCGAATTACAAGAAATGAGATTCCAACTAAACATCTGGAATGATCTTTCTGATGGTCAGAGCTGTTTAACAGTGGAATGGACCCTCTTGGAAGGTGGTGGACTCTCCTTCACGGGAGCTTTTCAACAGAGGTTAGGTGGCCATCTGCCATGGATTCTCTAGCTGTCATTCCTGCCTTGCAGGGGGTTGGACTAGAAGACTCTCAGGGTCCCTTCCAAGTCTACAATTCTATGATTCAGTGCCAAACAAAGGGGGAAATGGAACAAAGGGGGAAACATGTCCCTCCTTTGTTATGAAACAAATAAAATGGAAACAAAATAAGTTCAGACGTTTCTGTTTACCCTTGCAGCAGACATAGAGCAGAAGGGTGGGGAGAGAGAGGGGAATTGGGGTGTGTTTTTAAGTGTTTTCAAAAAGAGACCCAGCCTTTAACTTGGGTGTCTTCCACCCAGCCCCGCTCCAAGGGAGAAGAAGACCTGCCAAATTTCCAGAGTCAGCCTTCAGTGAGGATGCGTCAGGCAGGATGACCAATGGCCAACCCCCCTTCCATGCACTGTTCACAAGACAGAAACAGTGGCAGCCTCCTAAAGATTCAGACACGTAAGCAAGAAGGCATTTCTTTGTCTTTTGGGTTTTAGATGTTATATATGCATTTTTCCTTTTCTAATTATGTCACTGTGCCTTCTGTAAACTGCTTAGGGGTTTTGCATTTTTAAGTGGTATATAAATGTTATGGAGGAGGTAGAAATGCACTCAGTTTACAGGGTGCTGGAAATTGTCACACAGAGAAATAGTTTCAGTTTGGGAATATTGAAAATTGGGGGGAAATCTGCCATCAAATCAAACTACAAGAAAGAAGATTCCACCTAAACATTAGGAAGAACTTCCTGACAGTAAGAGCTGTTCGGCAGTGGAATTTGCTACCAAGGAGTGTGGTGGAGTCTCCTTCTTTGGAGGTCTTTAAGCAGAGGCTTGACAGGCATATGTCAGGAATGCTTTGATGGTGTTTCCTGCTCAGCAGGGGGTTGGACTGGATGGCCCTCATGGTCTCTTCCAACTCTACAATTCTATGATTCTATGAATCAATGCTGTTCTGATGAATCAGCAACAACACAAAGGGTTTTTTTCCAAAAATGAAAAAGAATGGCAGAAGACTTTATGCAATTCATAATGGCAGCCTTCGACATTATCTTGTGTTTCAGGATGTTCAAAGCAGTTCACATAGATCTGATCTGGTTCCATTCTGAACAAGAACCCTATTATCTCTGTTGGTAAATCTGGGGCAGGAGGGGGGCTGATAGAGAGAGCGGCTTCCCTAAGTTCCCTTCATGAGTTTTAGGGTGGGGCCTGGAGATTCAAACTGTTGGCTTCCTGCTTCAGAGCTCAGTCTCCTAAAGTGATCCAAACCCAAGATCCAAATCAGCAAATCTTGGGCCACATTGGCAAACCCCCTGGTGGGAGAAGAAGGTTTACTTTCGGGAATCAGTAATGGGCCTCACGCCAGATTCCCCAAGAGTCAGGCTTTATTCAGAAGTGCATTACCGACAGAGTCTGTGAGAGCATATCCATCAGCACACACACAATATAGCCAAAATATGTATCACCTTAGCTGTTTATTATTTAGCTAACCCCCTTTGCCCCCTCCTGACACCTCAACACCCTACCATCTCTTCATCCAGGGGTGCCAACTTGAATAAAATATTAATAAAATAATAAAAGAAAGAAAGAAGAAGCCCAACCCCGCAGAATCATTCACATGATGCCGGACACCCACAAAATGACAATCAACTTGGGGGGGGGCAATCCCCTCAAATATTTTATTGGGGGGGTCAAAGGGACCTCAGCCCCTAGTTGGGTCCTTTGTCTTCATCCAATCACAATCCTTGGAACCACTGATTCAACCCAATCTTTTCTTTCTTTTTCTACTGTACATGCAGAGCCCTCCTTGCACCTTATCCGGAGTTGTTTCTCACTGTAGCATCCAGCCATTAGGTTCCTCCTACACTGATTCTTACAGGTTTAGTTGCAGTCTTGTGTAGTAACTTTGGCCTCCCTAATAATAATAATAATAATAATAATAATAATAATAATAATAATAGGTTATTTATACCCCACCCATCTGGCCGGTTTTCCCCAGCCACTCTGGGCGGCTTCTAACAAAACATTAAAATACAGAAATCCATCAAACATTAAAAGCTTCCCTAAACAGGGCTGCCTTAAGATGCCTCCTAAAGGTCTGGTAATTGTTGTTTTCTTTGACCTCTGGTGGGAGGGCATTCCACAGGGTGGGTGCCACTACCGAGAAGGCCCTCTGCCTGGTTCCCTGTAACTTAGCTTCTCGTAGCGAGGGAACTGCCAGAAGACCCTCGGCACTGGACCTCAGTGTCCGGGCAGAACGATGGTACTGGGCTTTGCAGAATTCCTACCTCTCCCTCCACAGCTCAGCCATGGCTCTCCCGGCAGAATTAAAGTTGATGTAACGTAGAGACTGACACCTATTCCAAACCCTGCTCTGTTGAGTTACGTGGCCCAGGGCCCAACCCTCAAAATCTGGGCCCCCACTCACCTGCCAGCTCAGCTCAGCTGGCAGCAGCTCCTTCCAGAGGTTCCTAGGTGGAGTTTGGAACAGGGGTAACTTCAGAACATGACTTTTGGGAAACCATGATGTCCCTGCTCTGTGCCCACAGTGGGAGGCATCAATGCCAGTTGCTGAATCCCCAGGAGTGGAAGGGGCTGTTGTGCTTGGATCCTGTTGCGGGTTTCCCACTGGAGCATCTTCTTGGGCACTGTGAGAACAGAATGCTGTAGATGGGGGACCTTTGGCCTGAGTCAGCAGGCTGCTCTTACTGTATGTTATACCAACTTGCTATAGTTAGGCTTGCTCTGCTAGCTGCTGCACCACCAGTTCATAAAAGGAGCTGGTGCAGATTCCGGACACTTTCGGAACAGAGAAGAGTTCTTGAGAACATTTCTAAGAGAAAGAGCTGTAACTGCTTTTTACAGCTCTTGTGGTGGGGAGGGTGGGGAAAAAACCAAGCAATGAATAAAATTTCATCACAGGCGAAGCACCCAAGCGTCTCATTTTGGAAACGGAGCTTCTGTAATCTGTTATGAAATTATTTTTGCTTTTTCGCTTTTGTTTTACTCTTTCCGGCAGCTTTCAATGATGCAGGCCAAGCAGTTACAGAAGCAAGAAGAAATTGCTCAGTGAGATGGTGCTCAGCTCCCCCTCCCATGCCAAGGCCCTTTCCCACCACGACCGGTGCTCAGCACCCACACCTAGGGCCACGGGTTCTGGAGGTGCAGTGCCCCCCTCCCAGAAGACAATTCATGCCGTGGCAATGCCCGTCTCCAGAAGGAGAGCGAAAAGCCTTCCCCTCACCGACACCACCTCCCAGTCCAGATTCAGGGGAGAGTCTGCTGGAACCATCAGGGGCAAAGCTCTTCCCCCTGCCTTGCCCCACCCCTCTGCCTGGGACCCTGGCAAGGAAGAGCCAATGTTTAAGGGCTTGTGTTTTTTTTTGGGGGGGGGACAATCTGTTGCCCTTTTGGCAGGGAAATGAATGTATTTTCATATTTTTGAAATGCCAAGATTTCGTGTGATTTTTCTTGTATGGTATTTGCAATGGTATGTTTGGATTTGCCTTATTTGTGAGCCACCCTGGGATGCTTTTCTGGTCAGAAGGCAGCAGAGGAGTAAAACAACACAACACAACATAAAACATAACATAACACAACAACACAACACAACACTGCAGCCAAGGCAGCCTCTCAGTTTCCACCGGGCAATCTGCAGCAGTCCAAAGTCTCCGGCTGCTTCCACAAATACAGGCAAGGGAGAGGATGCTTCTATTTTCCTTGCAAATATTTGTGCTCATGAATCAAAATGAGGTTCCCAAAAGCTCCCTCACCTGTGATTCACTTTCCATGAATGCTTCTGCCAGGAGGACATGATTGCAGACAAGTTTTGCAAAAGCCAAGCCAGGAGGAGGGAGCGTGAGCTCCAATTGCAGGTGTGCCGTTAACTCGGCTCCAGCAAACAGCAGGTCCAAATGGAGGTACGGTAAATGGAAGAAATTGCCTTGCTGGGCCAGATATGAGCCAGCGGCCTCCCTGGTGGTCACATCTTGGACTTGTGAATTCCCTAATTTAATTCTTGTGAAGCATTTGTGTGCAGAAGGAGGGCTTCACTTCTGTCTTCCTCCCCCAGGCTGCATTCTCTTGGGAGGAAGCGTACCAATTCTGCTGGTGCCAAAGCCCCTGGCAACGCGATAGATGTTTATAAAATGATGCCTGGCACAGAGAAAGTGGACAGAGAAAGGTTTTCTCCCTCTCTCGTTGCACTGGAACTCGTGGACGCCCAAAGAAGATGAACACTGGGAGATTCAGGACAGACTCCTTCACACAAGGCAGAATCAAATCTATGGAACTCACTTCCACAGGAGGCAATGATGGCTACCCAACTAGATGGCTTTAAAAGAGGATTCAACTAATTCGTGGAGGAGGAGAGGGTTATGGATGGCTGCTAGCCCCAACAGCTATGCTCTCCTCCACAGTCGGGGGCAGCAATACATCCGGGTACCAGTTGCTGGAAACCACAGTGGGGAGAGTTGCTGCTTTTGTGCCCAAGTCCTGGGCAGATTGGAGGTTTCCATCAGGGCCACCTCTTTGGCCACTGTGAAAACAGGATGCTGGACTAGGTGGGCCATTGGCCTGATCCTGCAGGCTCTTCTTGTATTCTCCTCCGGAGGGTTTTGTTTGGGGCTGTCTGGTGGCTGCTGGGAGTGGTCTCTTCTCTGATAACCTGCTTGCCTTCTCCAAGGTTAGGGTTGGTACCAGGGGCCTCCTTCCTCCCTGGATGACTCTGAGATTTCCCCAGGACTGGATGAAGCCTGTCTAACCCATTGGAAATCTCTCCAGGAAAAGACAGCCTCGCCGTTTGCTCAGAGTAACGAAGAGACCCCCTTCCTTGCTCTGACTGAGGCTTGCATTTGGGGGGCTGGAAGTGGCAGGATCTGTTTGCAGAAGTAATACCCTGGCGGGGGGGTACTTTTGACTTTTGTTTACTCTTGTTTACTCTTAGGCCTGGCAATCCATCAGGAAACGGAGGCTCTCTCTCCCCCCCGTCTCTCTGAGAGGCGCGTTTTAATGTACCCCCCTTTTAATTTCTAGAACCAACATAACGGCTATTTATTTTTCAAGATTTGAGCTGAGTCTTTTAACGATACAGCTGGCTCTTTACGGTCGCTGTGTGCTGTTAAGGTTTCAACTTTTGAGTGTTTGCATTGGCTTTAAGCTGCTGGTGCTTTAACAATCTCTTTGCTGCTTTAAGCATCTGGTTTATGTTAACAACAACAACAACAACAACAATAATAATATGCATTGATAATCCTAACTTGGTGGAATATTGAAGCCTAGGACTGTAGCTTCACTGAACCAGGCACATTTTTGCCTGAGAAGGACTTTTGAAAAGTTGAGGTCAATTGTAATAAAATAAGATGAGCCTGCTGGATGAGGTCAGTGGCCCGTTTAGTCCAGCATCCTGTTCTCACAGATGCCTGTGGGGAACCGGCAACCAGGATTCGAACACAAGGCCCTTCTCCCCTCCTGCTGTTTCCAGCAACGGGTATTCAGAAGCATTGCTGCTTCCAACAGTGGAGGCAAAACAGGGCCATCCTGGCTAGTAGCCATCGACAACCCTCTCCTCCTCCATG
This sequence comes from Zootoca vivipara, assembly GCF_963506605.1. Classification (NCBI taxonomy): domain Eukaryota; kingdom Metazoa; phylum Chordata; class Lepidosauria; order Squamata; family Lacertidae; genus Zootoca; species Zootoca vivipara. Next base: position 94,530,546 of record NC_083282.1, read on the forward strand.
AATTTGTCTAATCCTCTTTTAAAGGCATCCAGTGTGAAGAAATCTGCTCTGAATCTTCCAATGTGGATGTCCACAAGTCCTAGCATTAAGAAGTCCTCCTGGCTGCCTTTCAGGAGAGTCTGTACCCCCAGTTTGCCTTGCCATTTCCTTCCCAGTCCCCACCACCACCAGCAGCAGCAGCACCCACCGCTGCCCCGGCTGCCAGTCCTAGGGGCACTTGATGAGCGCAGCTTCTCTTAAACACAGACAAAGCCAGAGAGAGAAAGAGAGAAGGATGGTCTCAGCCTTTTTGCCAGTTTATGACACTCTCGCCGTCATAAACTGAGAAAATCAGGATGGATAAATCTTCCAGGAAACAAAACTTAGGGGAAATGAAACAAACTCCGTGGGGAAACGCAGATAAACAGAATTGAAAGCGCCTGTTGGGACAGCTTGGTGCTCTCATAAACCTGAGATATACCGGTTGCTCCTCTATCTTCCTGCCCCAGAGCCAATATCCATTGCTGCAGAGGGAGGCCCATGGCAGCCAAGGGCAAGGCGGACTTAACCCATGCAGGGCCGCTGGCCAGTTCCCCCCCCCCCATGCCTCCGCCAGAGCTTCTGCAGTCTCCAGGGGGGGACGGGACGGGACTCAATTGATACAATTGCCCTTCCTTGCCTTTGGACTTCAACTGGGCTTCTGGTTGTGTTGAAGCTGGGACTGTGCAGAGAAAGGCAATCAAGATGGTCAAAGGTCTGGAAACATATTGCCTTTGAGCCTAGAGGCAGGGCATAGCCATTGTGTCCAGCAGCCATCAACAGCCCTCTCCTCCGCAAAGTTGTCTGATCCTCTTCTAAAGGCATCCAAGTTGGTGTCCATCCTTGCTTCATGTGGCAGTGAGTTCCACAGTAGAGCTATGGAACCCTGCGTAAAGAAATGCTTTCTTTTCTCTGTCCTGAATCTTTGAACATAGCATGAGAGCTCGTGCTATGACAGAGGAAGCAAAACTTCTCCTCCTTTCTCCAAGGAGATGCTCTGCCACTGAGCTTTGGCTCCTCTCGATAACGTGTAAATTTACAAACCACTCCAGGTTATCACATTGAAAGAAACATTAAAGAGAGAGAGAAATGGCATGGTAGAGGTTTATAAAATTATGCATGAGATGTTCGTGTTTGTGTGTTTAAGAGGAAATATTGTCTAATGCAACTGATTTGTTGATTTTATTTCATAAAAATTATATACTGCTTGACTGTAGGGGGGGGGAGAAACCCCTCAAAGCGGTTTAGAGAAAATATAAAGCAATAACATCATCACTGGAAAGTCTGCAGCCACAATTTAAAACATACAGAAAGTTAAAACCACAATAGAACATAGACTAAAAGAAAGCTGGCACAAGTTTTCTAAATGGATGTTGGAGGTGTAGTGCTGGAAATCCCTCGCTGAGGTATAGGAAGAAGAGTTTGGATTTGATATCCCGCTTTATCACTACCCGAAGGAGTCTCAAAGCGGCTAACAATCTTCTTTCCCCTCCTCCCCCACAACAGACACCCTGTGAGGTGGGTGGGGCTGAGAGACTTCAAAGAAGTGTGACTAGCCCAAGGTCACCCAGCAGCTGCATGTGGAGGAGCAGAGATGCGAACCCGGTTCCCCAGATTATGAGTCTACCGCTCTTAACCACTACACCACACTGGCTCTCGGAAGGATGTGGGCATGTCCGGTCAGCGGCGCAGCAAGCCACTGTGACACCCGGTTGCACCCGGGGGAGGGGGAGCAGTGTCGCTACGTATTGGCGCATGCGTGTTACGTAACGCCGTCATTACGTGGCGGCGTATTGGCGCCCCCACTCCCACGACTCCCAAGCCGAGCCTCCTTTTTACCGGGAGGCTGGAGGCTTGGCTTGTGAGTCGTGGGGGGTGGGGGGGCCAAGTGGTGCCCCCCCCCGAGTGGAACCCGGGGCGGACTGCCTCCATCACCCCCCCCATTGCTATGCCCCTGTGCCAGTGATACTTTTCCTCTGATCTACTGGCTCTCAGCAGGGAAGGAGTTTGGTCTTTCAGATTTCAGGCTAAAATTCAGTGCCCCCCCCCACCTCTTGCCTTCCGTTCTGCTCGGTTCAGTACATCATAATTGTGATACCCTGTGGTGCCCACTAGGCTTGGCACCCAGTGTGGTGGAAGTGCCCTACATCTGCCTCTGCTCTCAGCCTCAACTAATTGCTTGCTAGAAGGAGGTTTCCTCAACCCAGCAGGAGGAAACTGGGATGGCCATCAGTTTAGCTGAGATTCTTGCACCACAGGGGCTGGATGAGATGACCCTCAGGGTCCCTCCCAACTCTACAGTTCTACGATTCTATGAAACAGCAATGCTTCCTTCCAGATGTGGTCGTGACTGTGTCTTGCAAGGCTGCAAATCCGCTAGCTGTGGCTTAGATCCCTCTAGCCCTCTGCTGCAGGGACAGGAATTGGTTTCTTTCCTCCCTTTCAGTTGCAATTGTGCTCTGGTAGAACAGCACAGCTAAGAAGCAGGGAAAATCAAGCCAGCAATTTTTTTTTTCATGGGTGTTGGTTTGTGATTGTGAAACTGACCAGATTGTGTTTCCTGATTAGATCCTGCTGTGTTGACCACAGAGCTGGCATTCCACCAGTGCAATCCAGGGGATTAACTCCCCGTTCTGTAACCATGTTTACTCAGAAGTAATTTTAGCTGCAGTCCTCTTGGCCCGTGCCTTATTAAAACATGTTTGCAGCTGGGCTGCTTTTAAAATGATAAAGGCATATAAACAAAAACAAGGTGAAACAAGGGTACCAAGAAGTATCAGCTTCAAAATGTTGTAAGAACGTACGAAGTTAAGAAGGGCACCTGCGGAATCGAACCGATGGTCCATCTTCTCAGGCATCCTGTTCTCACAGTGGCCAGCCAGTTGCCTCTTTGAGGAAACCCGTAAGCAGGATTCAAGCACAGGATCCCCCTCCACTCCTGTGGTTTCCAGCAACTACAGACCCTCCAAGTGTCCCTATTTTACAAGGACGGTTCTGGATTTACAGAATCCGCCCTGGTTTCTGATTTGATCCCGGAATGTCTCTCTTTTCCTTAGGATAGCTCTATTTTCATCGGGGAAATGTTGGAGGATATGGAATAGGATGTCTCTTCATTGGAGAAATGTTGGCGGGCATGGAGTATTGAGACTACCAAGCCAAGGAGATAGGAAACTCTACAACCTTTACAGGTAGGTAGCCGTGTTGGTCTGAGTCGAAGCAAAATAAAAAAATTCCTTCAGTAGCACCTTAGAGACCAACTAAGTTTATATTTTGGTATGAGCTTTCGTGTGCATGCACACTTCTTCAGAAGTATCTGGAGAAGTGTGCATGCACACGAAAGCTCATACCAAAATATAAACTTAGTTGGTCTCTAAGGTGCTACTGAAGGAATTTTTTTATTTTTCTACAACCTTTAGAAGACACCTGAAGGCAGCCCTGTATAGGGGAGTTTTAAAATGTTTTATTGTCTTTTTATATATGTTGGAAGCCGCCCAGAGTGGGTGGGGTATAAATAATAACTATTATTATTATTATTATTATTATTATTATTATTATGGAACAGGACATCCCTATTTTCATCAGAGAAATGTTGGAAGGTATGCAACTGGTATTCAGAAGCATTGCTGCCTCTGAGTCAGAGCAGAGTCCTTGTGGCTGGTAGCTTTCTCCTCCTGCTTCGATTCTCTCCCAAGCCAGCTTTGCTCCGTCCTGCAACTCCCTTCCATCAGGGTCAATATAAAAGAGCATTTTCTCCCCCTCTGTCTCACTCACACACCCCAAAGTAAGAGGGAAGACTAGCAAGACCCTCTGATTCTTGCCGTTAACAGCCCAGGAGACTCCCGCAAAACCTGACTCCTCGGCTCAGACAAAGCACAGCACTGGAGGACAGCGAGAGGGGGGGAGGAAGGCAATTTTCCTAACTAACCTGGCACCATCGGCTATTACCCCGGGAGGATCAGAGAGGGAAGGGATGGCGAAGGCACGGTAATTGCCTCTCCTGCAGCTAGCAAAGGGGTCTCTCCCTGGCCTCTGGTGGACCATTGGAGCCAGAGAGCTCTTTGCCAGAGAGGAATTAAGCCAAGGGCTCCTCCCGAGTTTCAGAGAGGCTTCTCTGCCTTGAGGCTCATTAGCAGCGCTTGTTAAGGCCTGGGGTTGTGGGAGGGCACCTGCTGGCACATTTGCTTTCAGGTAGAAGCATCTCTCTCTCTCTCTCTCTCTCTCTCTCTCTCAGCTTCCTGATGCTTCTTCAGTAAGGCTGACATGCCTAATTTGTAAAATGAGAGGTTCTGGGAGCTAACACATCCACCGGCCTTGACCCCCAGTCACCAGTTAGCATGCTGGCTGTAGATGTGGCTCTCTGCACATGCTCAGAGCATACCCTCCAACTGCCCCGTTTTATGAGGGACACACTTGCATTCACAGAAGCATCCCCAGCTTCGGTCTGGATCCGGGAATGTCCTGCTGAAACCCTCCAGCACCGCTGGCGCCGAGCTCAGGGCTGAGGATGAGCTGGCCACCTGAGCCTCTCCATGACAGCTTGCTCCATGGTTCAAGTGGTCTGAAAGATTTACCTTGAAACTATGGAACTCCCTGCCACAGGAGACAATGATGGCCACCAACCTAGATGGAATCAAAAGAGGATTGGACAAATTCATGGAGGAGGAGAGGGCTATAGAAGGCTACTAGTCAGGGTGGCTCTGTTTTGTCTCCACAGTTGGGGACAAAGGTGCTTCTGAATGGCAGTTGCTGGAAACCATAGGAGGGGAGAACGCTGCTCTTGAACTCAGGACCTGTTTGTAGGCTTCCCATTGGGGCAACCACTGTGGGAACAGGATGCTGGACTACATGGGCCATTGGCCTGATCCAGCAGGCTTTTCTTATGTTCTTACATTATTGTAGACACTCCAAGTCTTACTTCTTTTCACTCCCATCTTGTATCACCTCTTCTCTTCTAGAAACTTAGCACAGAGAATGCACAGAAAGACCTGTTTAGACAAAAGCCACTGGATGTGTTTTTCATGGCCGGCCTCGGTACATTTTGAGTCCTTATCTAAAAATAAAATATAATCCTTAAATAGCCTGATTCTCATCACTGCTTAGTAATATTAATGCAGCGCCACAAATTTCAACAGACATTCATGATTACAAGCAAATGGTTCAATAGGCTGTATGTACCCTCTAGAGATTATGAATAGGACATTTTTCTATGCTCCAGGGCATAATACATTACAGATGGGGGGGTGCACCTGCTCAGAGAGTGGGAGAGAATAATTCCTCATGTGAGCTTTCTCTCTCCCTGTCCCAATTAAAAATACAGGCTCACCACTGCAGCAGTTAAACCTGGTTGACAGGTGCCAAAACCCCTTGTCCCATTTTGTGGGATGTACTATTACTAGAGCAGTCAAGTACCACATTCCCCTGAGTGGAACCACAGGGGAATGTGGCTCCAGACAAAGAGGACTTCCTGTCACACCTGGTCTGGAGCTTCCTCCCCCTGTGTCTGACCAGGTAGATGGGCATGACCCTAGCGGACCAGATCAAAGGGCTGGCCATGCAGCCATCTCTCTCTTGGCCTCTCCCTCTCCCTCTTGGCCGCCTCTCCCTCTCCTGGCTCAACCTTCGCATGGGATGGAGCCCACAAGCAGAAAGTCAGAGAAGTAGCTCAGACTTCTTTTCATTGTAACCACAAGATAAAGCCTGCCTTCAGATTACTGCTGTGAACTGAATGTGAGTAAAACTTTGTTCTTACTTTTAAAGAAGACTGTGTTGTATTCTTCTTCTTATTATTATTATTTTGTTGTTTAGTCGTTTAGTCGTGTCCAACTCTTCGTGACCCCATGGACCATAGCACGCCAGGCACTCCTGTCTTGCACTGCCTCCCGCAGTTTGGTCAAACTCATGTTCGTAGCTTCGAGAACACTGTCCAACCATCTCGTCCTCTGTCGTCCCCTTCTCCTTGTGCCCTCAATCTTTCCCAACATCAGGGTCTTTTCCAGGGAGTCTTCTCTTCTCATGAGGTGGCCAAAGTATTGGAGCCTCAGCTTCACGATCTGTCCTTCCAGTGAGCACTCAGGGCTGATTTCCTTCAGAATGGATAGGTTTGATCTTCTTGCAGTCCATGGGACTCTCAAGAGTCTCCTCCAGCACCATAATTCAAAAGCATCAATTCTTCGGCGATCAGCCTTCTTTATGATCCAGCTCTCACTTCCATACATCACTACTGGGAAAACCATAGCTTTAACTATACGGACCTTTGTCGGCAAGGTGATGTCTCTGCTTTTAAAGATGCTGTCTAGGTTTGTCATTGCTTTTCTCCCAAGAAGCAGGCGTCTTTTAATTATTATTTTAAGGGGGAAATAAAGGGGAAACTTACCAGGAACAATCCAGATTGGACAAGCCAGACAGGATTGCTTAATTAAAGGATTCTAACGAATCATCAACTTGTTTCCCATAAGTTGTAGAGGGAATGTGCTCTGCTGTCTACTCTCTAGCGTGAGTGAAGAATGATTATATCAAAACAACATATCCTCTCCTGCCTTCCTTAACATTCCCACACATTTCAGGGGACAACAGTGCACAGACAGAGGCAAATAGCTTTTGCCCACATTTCACTAGATGGGGGAGGCTTTAGTCTAACATGCCCTGGGAGCTCGCAGCAGTAGGGCTCGTAGCTTGACCTTCATTGAAGGGAATGGAGAAACTCGAAGAAAAGACATGAGAAGGAAAAGACATGGGTCAGGCCAATCCCCAGGGGCCCATCTGTTCCAGCATCCTGTTCTCACGTGGGACAACCAGATGCCTCAATAGGAGGCTCTCGAGAAAAGTTTGACCTTGTGCGAAGAAGTCCTTCCTTTTATGTGTACACCCTAAATCTCCCAACATTCAGCTTCGTTCGATTCCTGCGAATTCTTGAAACCTCTCAATCACTTTTTCTCTAAACTTACAGTCCCAAACCCTGCACCCTTTCTTCACTGGGGAGTTGCCAGTCCAACCCCTTGATCATTGTGGTTTCTGAACCTTTTCCTGTTCTACGGTATCCTTTTTGAGGTGAGGCAACCAGAGCTGCACACACTCCCTTCAGAGGCTCCCTCTCCATAGGTCTCCTCCCGCAGGCACTGGGCTCTCGAGTGCTTTGCTGCAGATCCTTAACCCCAAACACCTGGTTGCAAACGACCTGAGAGATCTAGGGAGCAGATCTTTAGAGAGGGGCCTGCAAACAAAATCCTCCGCACCAGGATTCTCTTCCAAAGTTGGGATCAGCCAGTCGGAAGGGTGGTCTGAATACAGAAGAAGCGGTGTTTGTGCCGCCTGAAGGCAGATTGCAAATTATGCACAGATATGTTGCTAGGAAAAAAAGCCCTCTCCGTCACTCAGTTTCGGGCAAGTGGGAATGGCAATCTGTCTGCAGAAAGGCGAGCGTGTGGAAGGCGTCTGTCGCCCCCAGAGAGAAAAAAAGAGCAGCCTGGTAGCTGTGCTGGCAGTCAGAGCCCCTCCTGGCATTTGCCATCAAGTGCTCATGAGGGGAAGAGGGTGCAGTGCAGAGGTCCCAAAATCTAAGGACAGCAGGCAACGGGCAAGACAGTTAAGCCAGAAGCAGAGATTATGTTCGTGCCATCGCAAGGTGGACTGACCTTTTCAGCGATAGTGGGTCACCCTTGGTTACCATTTCTACCTTACCCCCCCCCAAGACACTCCCTAAATAGACACTGCAGTTTTCTTCTACATCGACTGGGTTTCTAAGAGGTCTTTGCTTTGCAAAATGTTGGCATGAGGTGGTCTTTATTTCACAAGTGATGCTGCTTTGGGGTTCAAGGAATGGCTGGGTATTTCTGACAGATCCCCAGACAGCTTCTGGGGTCTTGGAATGGGAAAGTGAGCCACTTGTTGTTTGAGGGGATAGAAATAAGTTCTTTGGCCCACTGGCCCCAGTGCATGCAGAGAGCTCTCTAGCAAAATCTCTGGGTGTGGCAAAGTTGCTGTTTTATTGAGGGACAAGAGGTGGCAGTGGGAGGGGGAGAGATGAGGAAGGAGAGAAAGGAGAACAGCAGAGTTTAGAGGATTAAAATTCCCCTGGAGAGCTGCGGAAAGCAAAGGCTGCTGTGGGGAAGGGCTGAACTGAGCAGATGCAAGAATGACACCGTAGGAGGAAATGAAGGGCAGATCTCAATCAAGGCTGTATCAGATAAAGGGGACTGGAAGGTCTTGAGCAGCCGCCAGCCAAGCCTTTCAAGGATGTTGCTGTGGAGCTGCCAGACACCAACTCCGAAAGGTGACAGGCAGAAAGGCAAACTGGCATGCTGTTTGTAGAATCATGGAATTGGGAGTTGGAAGGGACCCCCAAGGATCATCTAGTCCAACCCACTGCAATGCAGGAACAACAGTTCAAGAATCCCTGGCAGATGGCCATCCGGCCTCTCCAATGAAGGAGAGTCCACCACCTTCCTATGTCGAACGGCTCCTCCCTTCCAACCCTACAATTCTGTGGTTCCGTCACCCAGCAGAAGGGAGTCAGTCAGCTGCAGAACTCTGAAGGCCCGAAGTGGGAGGCAGTGGAGAGCGCTGGGCTTTGGGGAGCTGACATGCAGCGGGTGTTGCTCCAGCTCTGCTATCAATATTGCTGCTAATGTTTTTGGCTCTTTTGATGACTGTTATTATGTGTGGGGCAGTGATGGAGTGCCGCTTATTCTCTGCCTTCCACAAAGCCCCTTGTCATCATTCATGGTTTATTATGGCTCGGTGAGCCTGGGTGCTCAGAGAGACCTAATTGCCGGCTCAGCTCCTCTCCGGTGATGAAGGGCTTCCTCCCTTCCTCCCTGCATGCCTGGCCTAACAACAAGAAAATGGCCAAGCAGCTTTTCAGCTGGAGCTCAGCCTCTTGCAAACTCCCCCCCCCAGTGGATTGGCCCATCTTGGTTTCGGAGGGAGCAGGGTGCCTGGAAGCAAGCAAGCAAGCAAGCAAGCAAGCAAGCAAGGCAGGCAAGCAGGCAGGCATCTGTTCTGTCCAGGCTGAGCCAAATTCGACTAAGAAAAGGGGAACCCCTCCCATCAGTCATAGAAACAAATGAAGCTGCCATCTCCCAGCTCAGCTTCTTTGTCCACCTGGCCCAGCCTTGAGTACTCTGACTGGCGGCATAAGAACATAAGAAGAAGCTGCTGGATCAGGCCAAGGGGGCCCCCTCTAGTCGAGCGTCCTGTTCTCACAGTGGCCAGCCAGGAGCCTTTGGGAATCTTGCAAGCAGGACCTGAGCACAAGAGCCGCCCTCTCCCCTCCTGCATTTTCCAGCAACTGGAAGCATTGGTGGCTCTGGCCGTGGAGGCAGAGCTGAGCCACCGTGGCTGGTAGGCACCAACGGCCCCCTCAGAGTGCCAAATTTATGTGTAAGTTATGCAAGCTCTTGCTTAGGGCCCCACTCTCTTGGCCCCCCCCCCAAAAAAAATAAAGAAAAAAACCTGGATGTACATTTCCAAAATATAAGATAAAAAGCAAATAAAATAAAACCTACATACAGCAACCATGCTTTGTGTTGTGCAGGCTCCTATGATGTAAGTCATGGGCCCTGCCTGCTAGCCTACTCCCTAAAATATAACTGCTTTGCTCCTTTCTATATACAGGGTGCCTACATTCTGCATGGACTGCTTGCATGGCAACATGTGCAAATGGCTTTAGGTCCATATAGCATATATTCAACACAAAAAAGTGAAAAATTGTTATTGACAAAGGACAACTGGACATATAAAGGGTCCCATTACAACAACAACAACAACAACAACAACAACAACAACAACAACAACAACAATAATATATTATTTATACCCTGCCCATCTGGCTGGGTTTCCCCAGCCACTCTGGGCGGCTTCCAACAGAAGAATAAAACACAGTAATCTATTAAACATTACAAGCCTCCCTGAACAGGGCTGCCTTCAGATGTCTTCTAAAAGTCTGGTAGTTGTTTTCCTTTTTGACATCTGTTGGGAGGGCGTTCCACAGGGCAGGCGCCACCACCGATAAGGCCCTCTGCCTAGTTCCCTGCAACTTGGCTTCTCGCAACGAGGGAACCGCCAGAAGGCCCTTGGTGCTGGACCTCAGTGTCTGGGCAGAATGATGGAGGTGGAGATGCTCCTTCAGGTATACTGGACCGAGGCCATTTAGGGCTTTAAAGGTCAGCACCAACACTTTGAATTGGCTCGGAAACGTACTGGGAGCCAATGTACTTCAGTAGCTTAGGGCCTCATCGAACCTAAATCCTGCCCTGCCCCCTTGATAGATTGGACCTGGGACCTTCTGCAGGCCAAACAGCTACTTTGCCACTGAGCTCTTGTCCCCCTCCCTGTGCTTTCTGGGTCCTTCCGGCTCCCTGTGACCTACATCCCCCCTCCTGAATTCCCCCTCGACTAGGAGAATTGCTAAAATTAATTCTGCAGCTGGAATATAGCGGAATTGTGTGTTGGGTGAATTGCATGAATGAAGCCTGGAGAAGATTCCGTATATAAGAACAATGGTTGTGGGAATGAGAAGGGAGCGCAGAATTGCACACTCCACTTCCTGGGGCCCTTTCCAAGAGACGACTCCAATGCAGTCATATAAACACCAGCAGTCAGGGCTCAAGCATGTCGGGCGCCCGGGCGCCGTGGTGCGGAGATCGCTCCGGCCCCCCTTCCAGCCTGGCGCCCTGGTGCCACCCAGCCTACCCCTAGAGCCAGCCCTGCTAGCAGTCACCAAAGCTTAGAGGAGGGAGGCTCCTTCTTAATTGTGGAGCCGCAGAACCCACTTTCCAATCCTGGCTGGAAAATTCTTTTGCTGAGATTGCTACATTGCATGGGACTGGATGAGTGACCCTCTGAGGGCTATCACTGGCTACTAGTTATGAAAGCCATGCTTGTTCTACCTCCACAGCTGGGGGAAGCAGTGCTTCTGAAGCCTTGGGTGGATATCTAGTTTCTACAGTGGGCAGGGGCAAACACTAACCATTTTCAGCACTGCCTTTGGGAAGTAACCCCTTCCAAACCAAAGAGCCTAGAGGCACAAATCGGCCAGCAATCACAGGCCAAAGTGACTGAGAAGACAGGCCAGCCTCTCCCTTGCCTGCGCGGCTGCTGCTTCTCTCTCTTCCATCCGGCCCCTTTTCTCCTAGAGTGCTGCTTGCCCTCGGCTGGTATCTGGCAGGCAGAAGGGCAGGAGAGGCTGCTGCAAGCCATCTGGCCTCTATTGTTCTCGCTTTGTAAAACTGGAGAGGGCCCTATCAACTGATGAGCCGATTCCTTCCAGTAATTATGCAATTGCCCTTTTCCCACAGATGAAAGTGCCGGCCTTGGCAGGGAAGCGCCGGAGAACGTGCCGCCAGGCACCAGGGGAGGGCGATTGTTTTCCGAGCGGGCGGAGAAGAATAGTTTCCCTGACCCTATTTATTGTCATATTAGTGGCAGAATTATCTCAAATTTGCACTGTAAATTAGAGGCGAAAAAGAAAAAAGAGAGAAAGCCCAGCCAGCCCGGAGATTGCCATCAGGACTGGAGTGCTCCTCGCCAAGGCGCTTGAATTAACCTTGAAACCTGCAGCCATTTCTAATTCTCCTCCAGCACCAGACCGGCAGAGGGGAGGGGGACAGGTGGTGGTGGGTGCGTGGAAGGGAGAGGCGCTCTCTGGTTTAGAGCTGTCAGGTGGAGGCGATGCTGGGCATGAAGGAACCTCTCCTTCAGCTGGGTTCTGCCAAGAGTCTATGAAGCCAGGCAGAAGGGCAGTTTGGAGGACGGCTCTCCATGGAGAGGAAGGTTCTCCAATGCCCTCTGTTATGCGATCTGGACCAGCGGCCATCTGGGTGATTGGATTTCACTCTGGCTAGCAGGACTTCAGAACCGCCAAGCGTAAGAACAGAAAAGAAGCCTGTGGGAAACCAGCAAACAGGAGTCAAGGAGAAGAGCAGCCCTCTCCCCTCCTGCGCTTTCCAGCACCTGGTATTGCTGCCTGCAACCCTGGAGGCAGAAAAAAGCCATCATGGCTAGTAGCCATTGAACAGAGGTGGATTGATTGATTGATTGATTGATTTTCCCCACATACTTGCTGACAACAGCAAGAGGGGGATTTAGCAGAGGGCAACCAGTTCACCTGCACTGGGGACTCTGCAACAAGGTGCAGAATGGCAGGCGAGAGGCCAGGGGGCCCAAATTTTGCCATTGCACACAGTGCTGCTAAAATCTGAAAGCCCCAAGTCCACCACAGCCATCGATAGCCCTCTCCTCCATTAGAAGCAGACCCCACCATCTGGTAGCAAAGCCAGATTTATTGATCCCCTGGCGGCAGGGCTGGTCCAAGACACCTTGGCACCTGAGACGAACCACAAAATGACACCCTCGCCTGCCAGGGACGAAGGGGTGAGTGAAGATCTACGTCAGGAACGAAGGAGAGAATCAATGCAACTTTACCCGATGGCTGAAGTGGGGATGAAAGGAAATTGAGGAAGGGAGAGAAGGAGTCGGTTCTGACAGATCTGACCTCCACGGAGCGTCCTGCAGCTGCTGCTGCCCCTGAGGATCCTGCCACCTGAGGCGGCCTCCTCACCTTGCCTCATGGGTAGGCCAGCCCTGCTTGGTGGTCCGCCTTAGATTCCTGGGTGATGCATTGTGCTGGATGGGTTCCAAGCTCTTCAGATCTGATTTAGCCAGCTGTTGGTGGGCAGGAGGGAGGGAGAAGGAAACCTGAAGCAGGTTAGGCTCTCACAGAACCATAGAGCTGTGACGTTGGGAGGGACTCCCAGGGCCGTCTCATGTAGCCCACTTCATAGCCCAAGGAGTTCAAAGACAGGGCACGTCCTTGTCAGATATAACTAGGGGGTGCAGGAGTGCCAATTTGGACCCAAGACAGTGGGTGCCATGCAATGGGCATGGGCATGGCAACAAAATTCGAGGGTGCTCGGCCCCTTCATGGGGAATTTTGTGGGTGCTGGGGAGTTGGTACCTGTGATGGGATGAGTACCAACCTTGGCAAGGATTAGAGAACAAGGATGGGAAACACTTATCTGAATATCCACCCCTTGCCTTTTCTGAGACAAACGCTGAAATAAACTCCTCTTATCTAGAGTTGAAATGGATTTTTTTCAGGGGGGGGGGGAGGGCGAGGTTAAAATTGGCAAAATATCCAATTCAGATTTTTGCTGGAGGGGCTGGAGCATCTGTTTGGAGGCAAAATGTTCCTCCCCTGTTTGATTCCCTGGCAGAATTTCTAAGAAGGACTGGGAAAGATTCCTAGTAGTTACTGCTAGTCAGTTTCTTAGACGGTGCTGAGCTAGCTGGACCAGTGACGACTTGGCTCCATAGAAGGCAGCATCCTGTTTTCCTGTTTCATCTGTGGGACCAGGTTTTATTATTTTATTTTAAAATTCATAGGCCATATTTTCCTCCATGGAGCTCAGGATGGCATTCACGGTTGCCCACGCCTTGTTTTATCCCCACAACAACCCTGTGAGGTAGGTTAGGCTGAAGAACAGTGACTGACCCTCAAGGTCACCCAACAAGCTTCATGGCTGAGTAGGGATTTGAACCCAGATCTCTCCCAGGACTTAGTCCAAAACTCTAACCACTACACTACACTAGCATATAGAAATATAGGCATATAGAAAACCACTCTTGTGGGCATATAGAAAACCACTCTTGGCTCCCTCACAGCTGTGAATTGCCTTATTTCTGGATACTTGCCTGCTATTGGCCTCTATTTCTTCCAAACTGCTATTAAACATTGTGGCTGAAGCCAGGAGAGCTGCAGATATTTTCCATCTTTGGGGATCTGGAATAATTTTTATGCCCAGGGCAGAAACGGTGCTGGGGATGGGGATAAAATGAAAGCTCAGCCACGAAGCTTGCTGGAGTAACCTTTGCCCAGATAACATAAGATGTATTTCCTTCAGATTAAAATGGGAGGGAAACCCCATTCCCTGCTCCAAGCTCCCTAGTGAAATGGTGCAGTGAAAAACTATGAATGGAATTGAAGTGTTTTGTTCTGTCTTTAATTATTGTGCTCTATCCTGGGCATTTGGGATGGATTGGGTTGGAAATCCATGCAAATTAGCTTCCTAAGGACTCTGAATGTGTTATTTCAGAGGTCCGATCTGAGCTGAATTCTGAATGTCTAGTTTTAATTCTCAAGTTACTGCTTCCTTGTCTTGGGCTGCCTCCAATGCAGAGCTAAATCTCTTAGTAGTATATGTTCTGCTGGTGAAAGGTTTGGCGCCGGTGGAACTTTGTTGCCCAAGAGAATCAAGAAGCAATCTGTCGTGCAATGAGGTTCTGCTAGTGCAAGTGACAGGACAGCCATATTCAAACTTCTGAAGAGCTGTCCCATGGAAGATGGGGCAAGTTTGTTCTCGTGTGCTCCAGAGGGTAGGACCCAAACAAGTGGATTCAGATGAAAAGAAAGGAGATTCCACTAAACTTTAGGAATGGCTTTCTGACAGCATGGGCCGTTCGTCCATGGAATGGACTCTCTCAGAAGATGGTGGACTCTACTTCATTGGAGATTTTAAAACAAAAGTTGGATGGCTACCCGGCAGGGTTTTTTTTTTAGCTGTGATTCCTGCATTGTAGGGTTTGGACTAGATGACATCCAACCCTAGAATCCTGTGATTCTATGATTCTGTAAGCTGAACTTCTTGTGTGGCAAAGATGCTCCCAAGGCTCCTCCAGCAATTCTGATGCCAAGCTCAGAACTCCCAGACTTATTACTCAATTTCCCGCAATGCAAGTCCCTGGCCCATCTCTCGGGAGCATTTGCCTGTTTGCAAAGGGATAGCAAATCTCATTTGCAAAGGCCGCCTTCTGTTTGTTGCTACTTTGTTGGTTTCTAGCGGGCTCTGAGCAAAACACTTTGCATTTTTAATCTAGTGTTACCCACATTGAAATTCCTTTGAGCTGCCGAACGAACCGAAGGTGGGCACTGACCAAAGCTGGGTGCAAAATGCAACCCCACATGCAAGCATGCCTTTCAGCAATTGTTCACATCCCTTCGGAAAAGGGTGCAAAACCATCCATTCAAATGGGGCTGAATGTTGGCAGGAGAGGGGAAAGTGAACAGATCCCCCTTGCCAAGCTGAGAACCCCCCCCCCCCGGTCGTGTATAAACCAGCTGACTAAGTGGGCAGAACAAGGATGCACACTCCAATTTTATTCCAATGACCAATGATGAGAGCTGGATGAAGGCAAGGAATCCCTCTGTGGAGCACATCCTCCCAGTTGCCTAGAGCAATGTGGAGCTCTCCCTCCCATTTGGAAAGTAAGGCCAACAGTTTGGTGTAGAAGGAGGGGAGAGACTTCTTTTGCCCTGTGACAGTATTATATAGCCAGATCTGATGGGCTTCATAGTGGTATATCATGTTCACTACATAGAATCATAGAGTTGGAAGAGACCACAAGGGCCATCCAGTCTAAAACCCTGCCAAGCAGGAAAGACCATCAAAGCATTCTTGACATATGGCTCTTAAGCCTCTGCTTAAAGACCTCCAAAGAAGGAGACTCCACCACACTCCTTGGCAGCAAATTCCACTGCCGAACAGCTCTTACTGTCAGGAAGTTCTTCCTAATGTTTAGGTGGAATCTTCTTTCTTGCAGTTTGAATCCATTGCTCCGTGTCCGCTTCTCTGGAGCAGCAGAAAACAACCTTTCTCCCTCCTCTATATGACATCCTTTTATCTATTTGAACATGGCTATCATATCACCCCTTAACCTTCTCTTCTCCAGGCTAAACATACCCAGCTCCCTAAGCCGTTCCTCATAAGGCATCGTTTCCAGGCCTTTGACCATTTTGGTTGCCCTCCTCTGGACACATTCCAGCTTGTCAGTATCCTTCTTGAACTGTGGTGCCCAGAACTGGACACAGTATTCCAGGTGAGGTCTGACCAGAGCAGAATACAGTGGTACTATTACTTCCCTAGATCTCTAGATGCTATACTCCTATTGATGCAGCCCAGAATTGCATTGGCTTTTTTAGCTGCTGCATCACACTGCTGACTCATTTCAAGTCTGTGGTCTACATGAACCACATTTGACTGGGATTCTATAGAAAATAATCCCTTAAGAACATCCGAAGAGCATATTATACTCTGCCCATATGGCTGGGTTTCACCAGCCACTCTGGACTGGAGCAACTTGCAGCACATTAAAAATAGTAAAACATCAGACATTAAAATTTTCCAGATACTGTACAGGGCTGCCTTCTGATGTCTTCTAAAAGTCAGATAGTTGTTTATTTCCTTGACATCTGATGGGAGGGTGTTCCACAGGGTGGGCGCCACTACCGAGAAGGCCCTCTGCCTGGTTCCCTGTAACCTCACTTCTCACAGTGAGGGAACCAGCAAAAGACCCTGGGAGCTGAGCTTGAGTGTCTGGGCTGAACAATGGGGGTGGAGACACTTCTAGGTATATAGGACTGAGGCCGTTTAGGGCTTTAAAGGTCAGCACCAACACTTTGAATTGTGCTCGGAAACTTACCGGGAGCCAATGTAGGTCTTTCAGGACGGGTGTTATGTGGTCTCAGCGGCCACTCCCAGTCACCAGTCTAGCTGCCGTATTCTGGATTAATTGTAGTTTCCAGGTCACCTTCAAAGGTAGCCCCACGTAGAGCGCATTGCAGTAGTCCAAGCGGGAGATACCCAGGGCATGCATTACTCTGCTGGATCAGGCCAGAGGCTCACCTGCCCAGCATCCAGTTCTCACAGTGGCCAACCAGGTGCTTGTAGGAAGCCCACAAGCAGAATTTGAGCACAACAGCACCCAACAGGCATAAATAAATGTGGGGAAGAATGGAATCAATTGAATGTGGGTGAGGGTGGCTTCACTGCAGTTGAATCTTAAAAGCTTCCATTGTTTGCTTTCTATCAAAAATAGGACCAGAGCTCCTAAGAACTAGCTGAAAGGGAGGGGGTTCAGCCTCCTTTTGAAGCAGTAAAGAGTGACTGGGCAGATGTGGCTTCTGTCACAGTAAGCAGAGAAGTTGCATCATCTAAACTTCTCCCTTTATCTCTCTCCGCACAACCTAAGAGATGCCTACAAAGGTAAGTGTTGGCAATCCAGATGTTTCTTTGAAAAACTGGATTTTAGAATCCCCTCTCTCTTTCACACACACACAGCATGTTCTGCACAGATGCCAAGAGACCTAGTATCTAGCAAGAAGATGACTAAAAAGTGCTGCAGAAAAGAAGTCTGTTGCCCCCATTCCTTCCAAGCACAAATTGAATGTACACCTCGGTTTTCAAGCCTGGAAACCAAGCAGACACATTTCGTTTGAGAAGCGTTGTGAGCAAGACAAAGAGATCTGCCTGTGAAAACATCCAGAAGCAGGAAGGGTCCCTCGTTCAATGACGCACAGAGCACCATTTATAAAGTGGCTTGTGTGCCACACACCCATGAACTCGGAGCTACACATAGAAGTGGCTTTAAAAATCGTAAGACAGCAGCCCTTCTGAACATCCATAAAACCACAGCCTGCAGAGAGGGGAATAGTCCTGGAATGAATCTTAAAAAGGAGAACACTGGAAAGAGCTAGTTCAAAGGAGCCAGAGGGGTAACAAGAACCATATACGAACACTGGACTGCTTTGATCAGCGGCCCTGTTAGAGGCATCACATAATAGCCATTCCACATTTGCAAGGACTCAATCTCTTAGTGGGCCACCTGCACTTTGGAACTCCCTGCCCATCGACACCAGCCTTTGCTGAACCCTCCTGGGTTCTTGCTAAAAACACATTTATTTAGATGAGCCTACCCAGATGTTTTGAAAGCTGATGCAAGTTTTAATCTGTCCGTAGTCTGTTGTTATTTCAACTATTAGAAAGTTTAAAATTATTGATATTAATTTTTCTTACGGATGATTTGATTGTTTTGCCATTTTTGTAAAACTGCTTTGAGGGTTGTTGTTGGGTGTTTTTTTTTACCCTCAAGTGGTTCCTTAATTGTGTGAAATAAACAAAGCAAGCATATTGTTACAGGAGCAAGATTTTAATCAGGTTTTGTTGACGGAGGTAATGAGTAGGGTAGCAGGTGTGCTGAGTATCCTGCCCACCTTCTGGATGTCACTCCTGAGCCCAGCGCCAGTCAGAAGGCCAAGACCTTGCTAGCCTCCACCAGATTGCCTGCCTGCTTGTTGCTGCTTCAGCACATCCCAGGCAGAGACCGAGGACCACAGCACAAGAGGATTTCAAGGCAGCCAACTCAACACGCTAAGCTACTTCGCACACTGGCCTGTTCATAGAATCATAGAGTTGGAAGAGACCACAAGGGCCATCCAGTCCAACCCCCTGCTAAGCAGGAAACACCATCAAAGCATTCTTGACATATGGCTGTCAAGCCTCTGCTTAAAGACCTCCAAAGAAGGAGACTCCACCACACTCCTTGGCAGCAAATTCCACTGCCGAACAGCTCTTACTGTCAGGAAGTTCTTCCTAATGTTTAGGTGGAATCTTCTTTCTTGAAGTTTGAATCCATTGCTCCGTGTCCGCTTCTCTGGAGCAGCAGAAAACAACCTTTCTCCCTCCTCCATATGACATCCTTTCGTATATTTGAACATGGCTATCATATCACCCCTTAACCTTCTCTTCTCCAGGCTAAACATACCCAGCTCCCTAAGCCGTTCCTCATAAGGCATCGTTTCCAGGCCTTTGACCATTTTGGTTGCCCTCTTTTGGACACGTTCCAGCTTGTCAATATCCTTCTTGAACTGTGGTGCCCAGAACTGGACACAGTACTCCAGGTGAGGTCTGACCAGAGCAGAATACAGTGGTACTATTACTTCCCTAGATCATTCACAAAACCACCACATCTTTAATCCAGGTGGCTTAAGCATGAGTAGTCAGTCACCATTGACTTACACAAGAACATGAGAAGACCCTACTGGATCAGGCCAGTGGCCCCTCTAGTCCAGCATCCTGTTCTCACAGTGGCCAACCAAGTGCCTTTTGGAAACCCGCAAACAGGATTCGATCACAAGACCCCTCTCCCCTCCTGCGGCTTCCAGCAACAGGCATTTCCTTTCTCTGTCCTGATTTCTATTCATTAGGACACCCACTGCAGTGCACAGACTGTGTGAGAGGCCTCAAAAGAAGACATCTGTTTTATCAGACTAAGTATTGGGGCAGGTGAGGGGCTAAAAGATGCGTAAAGCATGGTAGGTCTTGAAAACACCCCACTCCTTGCCACCAAGGGTTAAACAAGAGGCGATGGTGGATGGAGACCCAGCGTCTCAAGGGCAGCTGCTGATTTGCTTGCACGGGACACAAACACACTTCCTGCCAGATATGGTGAAAAGATCCCAGGGACGTCATCATCCGTTGCTCTACTGATGTTGCAGCAGGTAAGTGTAGACCTAGGAAAGGCTGAAAAGGGTGCCATGCAAAAGACCCAGAAAACAGGCTCTTTACAAGCCCAGGATCCTTCCAACTGCCTTGTTGTGGGTGTCTGATTGTTACCTTGGGTATGCCTGAAACTGGTGGCTGGCCACTAGCCTCCTCAGTGGGCCACTTGAGAGGGACGGTCATAGGCAAGAAGCCATCACGCAACCCACCCGCCTGCCTTGCCTGACTCCAAGCATCCCGAGCTAAAATCCACATTGCAAGTTCTGGTTGGGGCAGTTTTCCTTTCTGGGGTTTAGCCAAGAGAAGGGCACTGAGGGGTTGTCTGTCAGCCAGTACAACATGGGGTCGATTTGATCCACAAGCTACCAGCTGCAGACCAATGACCTAAATCTTAAACAGCTGGAAGATGGAGAGCTGGTTGCAAAATGCTGACTGCTACCCCCTTTCAGCTGCTGCTCTCCTCCTCCACCCCCCCCCCAGTCTTTCTGTGTCTTCTTCAAGTGTCTCAGTGGCAGAAACCTTATTTGCATGGGAAAGAGTCCAGGATCATTCCCTGTCTGGTATCTGCAACCTTAGGGTACCACTTCCAGTCAGAGTAGACAACGCTGGACATATAACCTAACTCAGTATCATAGGAACTGAGGAAGCCACATTCTATGGTGTCACACAGAGCTCATCTCTGCTGAGCAAGGAAAAGGGTTGGCTTTAGCTCTTGGCTTTGCTGTCGCACATGTTTTGAGAATTCACAACTAGGAATTAAATCCCACTCCCCACCATCTCGGCCATTGCAAACAAGCCTCTCAGAGCCTGGGAGATGGGGTCCAGGGACATTTTATGGGGTGGGGGTGGGGAGTGGTGTCAGAAGCAATTTCACTAGATGAAGGCCTGCCTCACAGCAGCAGGAAAAACACAGGTGGGCGGAGAATTCGCCACTGGAAGCTTGAGGAAATCCAGCTGAATGCAAAGGGTTTGCATGGAGATAATGGAGAGTGTAATCATCAGAGGCTGAGACAAAGGGGAGAGCAGCCAAGTGAGGACAGGGGTCCAGCGAGGGGCTCTTAATTGGCTGGCCACTACGCTAAGTGGTTCATTGATGGAGATTGCAAATGCAGTGGGAGAGGACGGTCACACACCTGGTGCTACTCTCCTTCTGTAGCTGCCTAGCAAAGCATGCCCATCCACTGTCAGGCTCGGGCAGCATAAAGTCTCTTGCTGGCAGGGAAGGAGGGCAAACAGGCGTGGCACCGCCTGGCATTCGCAGACTGCCTGCAATGGAGGCATGAATAATTGAAGGGGAAAGCTGAGAGGCAGGGAGGTAGAGGAGGAGGAGGAGGAGGAAGAGGAAGGGAGCAGGGATGTGCACTGCAGTAAAAGCTGCCTCCTGGGGTGCCCTGGAGCCTGGCAAGCTGCTGGACACAGAGAAAGAGACGCCAAGCTGGAGGCTTTGTTTTGCTGCCTGCCTGGTTGGCAGAGCACACAGCCTACATTTACAGGAAGCTCAAGGAGGGAAAGGGAGGGAGGGAGGAGGGGACTCCATCCACCCCTGTTGACCAATTAAAGAAAGAAGGGATTCTAACTGGCTACATGCTCACTGCAAAATTGGGAAATTATGGTGGGCAGAAAGGAGGCCCCGAGACCCCGGCGCAAGGAGGGTCTGTTGGGTAGTTTGCAGAGATCGTGGGTCAGCGGGAAGAGAGAAGAACCAGTGAAGGATGGAAGGTCAAAGGCTGGAGTTTCAGCACAAGGTGTCCTTTACCTGCACAGGAAAAACCCTGGCAGGGAAATGGGCTGGAACTGAAGCCTCAGGCTGGCATCAGAGGAGCTGGGGTGGTGTCTTCTGCGAGAGATATTTGGGTGGCTTAATCCTACTCCCAAGAAGGACAAGGTCAGTGCTATGCCAATCTCCACCTGGCCCCAATAACTTTGTCAAGTTAAATCACCATGTTTTATTCCCTTCTAATGACACCTTGGTGTGTAGACTGAGCAAGTCAAGAATTCCGATGAAAGCAGAGAAGTGATCTTTGCAATACAGTCCCTTGCATGGTGTTGGGCGACCAGCTTCTGTGATCCACAAAGCTACTGAGACCTGCAGCCCAACTAACCCAGAGCAAAGCCCCTTCCTCAATCTCCTGGGCAAAAAAGAGGTGCCTGCCCTAACGCTTTCCCACAGGACCTAACCCAAGCTGGACCTGCACCCAACAGCATTTTGGAAACGAGTTCCTGGGGAGTTTTCAGAAAGCAGATGCGCCGCTTTCAGAGTGGGCCTCCCAAGCTGTTTGGGGCAGCTCAGCTCAGCTTGAACCCTGCAACAATTTCCTCAAAGCATTTGCATAAATCCACAGGGAACTTGAGCCTGAGAGATGCAATACACCCTCTGGCCATTTGCAGCAGTGGAGCTGCAAAGCAGTGAAATATCAAGCAGCTAGTCCTGGAGGTGTAGGGAGGAGGGTGCCTGGTCCCCACTGGCAAGGGAAGTCCCTCCTGCAAGAGGTTGTGGGCTTCAGGCAGGGGTGAGGAACAGCTTGACTACAGCTCCCATCACCCCCAATGATCAGCCACACCGACTGGGGCTGATGCGAGTTGGAGTCCTATGATATTAGGAGAGCCACAGACTCTGCCATCCCGGGCTTAAAGAGTTTCAGCTTTATGGTTTTCCTTCTGGGAGCACCCTGGCCTCTCTTTTGCAGCCTTATAGTGCTATTGTTGTGTTTGGGGCAACCCTGTCAGATGGACCAGGTAACTACTACTACTACTACTACTACTACTACTACTACTACTACTACTACGATAGCCATCTTTAAATATCTCAATGGTTGTCACATGGAAGAGAGAACAAGCTTGTTTTTTCTCCTGCTCTCGAACCAATCACTTCAACTTATAAGAAAGGAGATTCTGACTAAATATCAAGGAAAACTTTCTGACAGCAAGAGCTGTTTGACAATGGAACAGAATCCTTTGGGAGGCTGTGGACTCTCCTTCCTTGGAGGTTTTTAAGCAGAGGTTGGATGACCACCTGTCAGGGATTCTTTAGCTGTGATTCCTGCATTGCTGGGGGTTGGACTGGATGACCCTTGGGAATCCTTCCCAACTCTACAATTCTATGGTTCTATTACTGGAATAGTAACTGAGCCACCTGCTGGTGCATGTCAGGAATCAGGCCCTCCCTGCCCACAAGACTTCATTTGGGTCTGGCTCACCCAGTTTCTTCCTGCTTTCTGTTACAGCAGCTGCCATGAGGTTGGTCAGCAGCTCCCACTGGGCTTCCGCTCTTTGCTCCCTGCTGCTCTTTGGCTCAGAACATAGGGAGCTGCTTTATACTGAGTGAGAGAACCAGTATAACATGGTCTGAGTAAGTCCATCTAGCCCAGTCCTGTCTACACTGGCTGAGAGCAGCTCTCTGGAAGCAGAGTTTTCTCCCAGCCCTTCCTAGAGAGGGCAGCAAGGATTGACCCTGGCGCCTTCTGTGTGCAAAGGAGATGCTCTGCCACTGAACTACCGGTATGGCTTCTTCTGTTTCAACCCTTCCCAGGCTATGTGCAACCAGCATTTTATTCCAGAATCAATTGAGACGGAGCACTCTCCCCCCCCCCCCCCGAACCTAAATCTATTGCATTTTTCTTGCCCTCGAAAGGTGCTTCTTGAGAAGCTGGTTTCGTTCTGAAAACAAAAGCTCACTGCAGACTGATTCTGCATTACCCTGTACTGCATCCATTTGAAAACACATGTAGGTGGTCCAAGAAATGCAGGGAAGGGGGCATATCCACACCTCCCCAATGACGCTGTGGGTGGTCATATAGGAAGATCATAATCTCCACTTCCTTCTTCATAAACCTGGAGCACGTGCAGAAAGGAAAAGGCACAGAGAGCCTAGTCAAGGGGAGGCTTTTCAAATGTGTATCAGGGAACCCCCACACACCCTTGTGGATGGCAGGATCCATGATTATGTTTGTCATTCATCACCTGTCCTTCACCCAAAGGTCCCAGGGTGGTTTGCAGCATTAAAATACAATATTAAAAGCCATTTGAAACAGCTTAAAATCGTACAATGTGGCGCTGTGGGCTAAACAGCGATGGGGTGAGCTCCCGTTGCTCGGTCCCAGCTCCTCCCAACCTAGCAGTTTGAAAGCACGTCAAAGTGCAAGTAGATAAATAGGTACCGCTCTAAGCGGGAAGGTAAACGGTGTTTCCGTGTGCTACTCTGGTTCGCCAGAAGTGGCTTTGTTATGCTGGCCACATGACCTGGAAGCTGTACGCTGGCTCCCTTGGCCAATAACGCGAGATGAGCGCCGCAACCCCAGAGTCGGTCACGACTGGACCTAATGGTCAAGGGTCCCTTTACCTTTACCTTTAAAAACATATATCTCAAGGGTCAAAAGCTAGCAGGGAAGATGTGCACGAATGATTCCGGATGGAGAAAACACATGTTTTTGTGTGTGCTACAAAAGGGTTAGCATGTTTGTAGCCCTAAACTCACACCCTTCCTGATCCCACCATGCCTGTTGGGCTTCAGTCTTCCTCCGTTTCCACACGGTGTCCTCTATCTGCTGGACTTGTGTGGTGCCTGGAATAGGTTCATGCAATCTCCACCAACATACACATTCAAGGGTTTGTTTGGTTGTGTTTTTTTTTACCTCCTCCTGTGAGACTCTCTTCACAGGTTTGCCTGTGACTGCCTGAGCAATCCCTCATGATGGGGGAGCTGCCTGAGCAAACCCACCCCCCTTTGGTTCCGCCAGGCTTTTGCTTGAGTCCAGTTCAGAGAAGGTGTCACGATTACAACCAGAAGGAGGTGTCAGTGGTGGGGAATAGCCAGTCTCCTTTCTGCCCCTGTCTTCTTTTCAATACGTCACCACCAGCTCTGTGGTTCATGCTCCTTGCTTTCCAGGGAGTTATTGTGGCCTCCGCCTCCTCCGCCTCCCCATCTCGCTGTGCCAGGAGGAAGCTGTTCCAGCAAGTAATGAAATGGCCAATCTCCAATCTGCTAAACAGCCATTGATACCAGTTCCTTGCAAGCTGCACTTTCCTCAAATTGGTATTCACCTACTGATCGCGAGTGGCTTATTATACACGACCCACTTACTCACTGCTCCTCACCCTCGTTAATAAAGGCTTTTGGTTGTGATTAAGTGAGTTGCTGCAGAACTACTCTTGGTCGCAGGCTCTGCAATACTGGGGCTCTCGCTGCTTCCCCGCTTTACAAGAAACAAAACACGGCAAGCCCTAACAAATGGGTCTCTGACTCTTCTGGACTCAGGAAAGGCAGACTGGTTCATAGAGCATGCTGGTCAAGCCGAGGAGGAATTGCTGCACCCAGGAAGCTGCCTGGGTCCTGCTCCCTAATGGGCGCAACATTGAAATCCTTCCCCTCCTTCCCCTCTGCCCAAGCCTCACACCACTGCACAGCCAGATATACAATGCAATCCGGTCCAGTCCCTGCCTTGCAACAGGGTGATATTAAACTTCCAGGACATTTCTGCACCAGAGGTCAGTGAGAGCAGCCAGCTCTGTCCCCAGAAGGGTAAGTTGACTAACTCCCCCAGCCCCATCAGTTGCTAACACAGCTTGCACCTCTTCCCCTTGCCAGAAACTGGTTCCCTGGGCAAATGGAGGGGGAGGAGTGAAGAAGCGTTATGGAAGGCAAGGGGAAAGAAGCAAGGTGATGGAAACGCTTCCCCAAACACTGCCAGCTCAAACTGCTTCCTCTCCTCCAGGGGTGTATCTGGTTGCCACCACATCCATGGGTGGGGGGTTTCCTTTCTATATAGGGTTCCCCTTGCTTGTTCAGCTTGTTCTGGTACCTGGTTTATTTATCTTAAGGCACTCAGCTCATTTGCTGTTCTCAAAGAGGACGCCAGCCTCTTCCTTCTCCCCCAGCTTCTCTCCTGCATTTGTGCCCAAGCTCATCCTAACCTTAACCCCAGCTCCAAAAAGTCCTACATGCTTTCTAGGAGGTCTTTGGACTTTAGCAAGCCTGTGAAGGAAGGGAGTTGTGCCGTTCTGAAATCTCCAGCCCCAGCCCCAGCTGGCACTGCACCAGGGTGGGTGGAAGGATCTGACCAAGGATCCCTGTAATCCAGAGCCTCCCATCCAATAGCAACCAGCTTAATAATAATAATAATAATAATAATAATAATTTATTTGTACCCCGTCCTTGTGGCTAGGTTTTCCCAGCCACTCTGGATGGCTTCCAACAAAGATTAAAAATACATTGAAATGTCACACATAAAAAAACTTTCCTAAACAGGGCCTTCAAGGAAGCTCACAAGCTGGCCACAACACAGGATATTCCTGCCTCCTCCTCCTCCTCTGCTATCTGAGAGTTTTAAGGAAGGCCATTGTGGTGTTGCCTGTTCAAGGCTATTGTCTGGAGACCCTCTATGCCTTCTCCTGCCACCACACTGCTTGCAGTCAGCTAAGACAGGCTCCTGCCCTGCTGAAGAAAGTTCAGGGTGCCCCCTTGGCAGTTTCTCTGGGACCAAAACACCCAGGAGGGCACCCAGGTTTTTTTAAAGCATCCTGAGCAGCCAGGGTACCTCAGGCTGCTTTACAAGGGGATGCTCTAACTCCACCTGAGTTCTTGGGTGTCGGAAAACAGGGCTAAGAGCAGGAAAGAGCTAATCTGGGCAGGAGCACCCTTGGAGATGGGGGACGGGGGCTCTACTGGGATTCCAGGTAAGGGTGACATCCCCAGCCCTGTGTAGATACTCCTTCAGGGACTGCTTTGGAAGCAGGTGCTTCCCACTTTCCACAGGTAAGGCCCACCATCTCCACCCTGCTGACTCCCTATGGACAGCAACTATTTATCACAACATCCTGGAATTGCAGAGTGGGAGAGGACCCAAAGGGTCGTCTAGTCCAACCCCCTGCAATGTGGACCAAGTTTGTGGCCACAACTGGGGCAGAGAGGACGGAAGGACGCCCTACAGTGAAACTCCAGAAGTTAGAAATAATCTCTGTGCCTGTGTATATGCAGTGTGCGTGCCCCCCCATATATTCGGTTTTGTGCACACATCCAGCCCAGATGTGAAGTTTCTGACTCTTCCGTATGCTTAACTGGGGGCTCTCCCCCCCCTCCAACAGCCACGCAGCCTCTCTTCCTCCCATACATCTCCTGCTCTGCTGTGCCAAACTGGAGAGCGGTTTCCCTTGGGAGGGGTCTCCTAGCCTTCCTTCCAAACAAATGGTGGGATTTCGAGGAAAGACCCCCACCCACCGCATAAAAAAAAGTTCTCTTCCAAACTTGCGCATATCATGCCTCCTGTACCGAATCGCCAGGACTGATTCTGCCTCCCTTTCGTTGACAGAAAAGAGGTTGACTCGACCTCCCCGCCGCCAGCCCAGCCCTCACAATCGCTTTGCCGCTTACAAACAACCAAGTCCGGGTCTCTCTCTCTCTCTACCCCCCCCCCCAATCAACGCCCCGCAAACTGGCAAAAATTATATCGCCTCCACTTCTCAATCCACAACCGGAGGAGTAGCAATTTCCACCCCGAGCAGTTAAAAATGGGGGGTGGGCTGGTCGTAGACAGCAATAGGAGGAGGACCACATTCTGCCTCGCGGTCCCAATTTGGGCAGAGGTACGATTCTGCCCGGACGCCAGGGGGTGCCCGTTGCCACCGCTCCCGGAGAAACCCTATTCGGACTCTGCGCCAACGCTCCGGACTTGCCCCCTCCACCGGCAGCAACTAACACGGGGTAACTAACAAGCCACCCATGAAAAAATTTGGAGGGAGGGGTACGACTTTGTGCCCTACAAAGCTGGGTGTGGGTGGGTGTTTAAAGGGGGGGTCGCAAAGCGGACTATGCGGAGCGAAAAGATACTGAGCAGTTGATCATTTGCTGCGGGGGCACCCATAGGACCCGCCCCACCCTGCGGCTCAGCACCCCCGCCCGGTCCACTCACCGTTGCCCGAGATCTGGTTCTCCCACTGCGGGGGCCGCGAGGAGGCTCCGAGCTGCAGGTAGAGTCCCACGGAGTGGCAAAGGGCCAGGGTCAGGCCGAAGGCGCCCCCCATCTTCTTCGTCGTCCTCCTCCTCCTCCCCTCCGTCCGTCCGTCCGCCGCCCGTCTCACATCAGGGAGGGCCAGAAGCAGCCGGCGGCTCCCGCCCGATCCGTCGCCCCGGCCGCTGCTCCGGGTGGTGCTGAAGCCGCGGAGAAAGATGCTGAGCCGCCGCCGCCGCTGCCTCGCCCCGTCCCGCTCGCCTCCTTCTCCTCCTCTTCCTTCTCCTCCTCAGCTCCGCTCTGCCAGCCGAAGACTGCGGGACTCTTCCCTACGGCGGAGGGCGCCACAGTGCAGCGGCTGCCGCGCGCCTCGCTCTCTCGCACGCTCACTCGCTCGCTCTGCCGTCCGGCGGAGGGATCCGGCCGAGGGCTTGATTGATCGGCAAAGTTTCTCCAAGGGGATCGGTTTTAAAACCGCGACGGCGCGTCCCTTGCCTGGGGGGTGGGGGTGGGGAGAGACAGGCACCGTCTTGCAAAATTGGATGTGGGGGCGCGGAAGAGACCCGCAGCTCCCCAGAACAGGCGGCGGTTTTCTCCGCCTTCTATTCTTCTTGGGGTGGGTGGGGGGCAGTAAAGATGCTTGACTTTTGCAAAATAAAAGGGGCACCTAAGATTAGGGTGTGCACGTCTCATGTATTTAAACCCGTGAAATTTAGTTCGGCAGCGATTCTACTATTGCCTCCCCCACCCACTTCAATACCTAAAAAGTGGGGTGGGGGGCATCACATTTTTTTTCTGGTGACAGAGCTGGGGAGGGTCTGTTCAAGCCCACCTAAGACCCCAGTCCTTATCCCCTTCGCTCCATCTCGCCCGCCTCAATCCTTTTCAGAACATGCATCGGCGTGGAGGATTGACCTGACGTTGGTGGACAGGAGGTGAAGTGCGAGAGGGGGGCAGCTGAATGCCCCCCTCGCCCTCCCCAGCTGCCTACAAGGCGCCCCACCTTCACTAAAGAATCAGACTCTGTGGTGCTGTATCTCTTCGAGACACGCCCGGGAAGTGGATTAGATCTCTCCCGCTTTATTTATCACCATATATAATTTATGGTGTTATTTTTAACAGGAACGCGCCTGCCTGCCTTGAGAACAAAGCGCATTTCTTTGCAAGCTCGTGCATTCCTGAGCTTGGAGACGGTGACTCATCCTGTCCCCCTATTCCCTAACAATTGGGAAATGCCCTGCACTGTTGTTTGCAAGGGGACCTGGCCTTGTCGCTTGTCAGCACCCAGAGATCAGGAGGTGGCCCGGAGCACAGCGAAGTGCAGCTGCAAGCCGCTTCAGCACCGGCACGCGGACAGCTCCCGCAGCGCTAGCGCCAGTGGCCAAGGAGGGGGACTTTCAGCACCATGTCTGTGGACAGCGCTCGATTGGCTTCAGCACCTGAGCGGAGGGACAGCGCCCCCCCCCAAGATTGGAATTCCTTTCCAGATTTGGGGCAACTTTAGGGTCTATTCAAGATGTCAGGCCGATGGACTAAGTAGGCCCCTGAGAAGAGGGCAGCAGAGGTCTGTCACTACGTGTCCAGTTCTTAAGCCACTCTGGGACTGTTGTTGTTGTTGTTGTTGTTGTTGTTGTTGTTGTTGTTGTTGTTGTTGTTGTTGTTGTTGTTGTTGATTTATTGTGTTTACATTGTGTTTACATACCACCCTTTTTTTCTCCAAAGGAACTCAAGGGGGCGTACATGGTTCTCTCCTCTTCCTCATTCAATCCCCACAGCGACCCTGTAAGGTAGGTTAGGCAGAGAGGCAGTGACTGGCCCAAGGTCACCCAGTGAGCTTCATGGTGGTCTGGTGGGGTATTTGTACCCTCATCTCCCAGGTCCTGGTCTGAAACCCTAACCCAGGTGTCCCCAAACTAAGGCCCAGGGGCCGGATGTGGCCCAATCGCCTTCTAAATCCGGCCCGTGGACGGTCCGGGAATCAGCATGTTTTTACATGAGTAGAATGTGTCCTTTTATTTAAAATGCATCTCTGGGTTATTTGTGGGGCCTGCCTGGTGTTGTTACATAAGTAGAATGTGTCCTTTTATTTAAAATGCATTTCTGCGTTATTTGTGGGGCATAGGAATTCATTCAGATTTTTTTTCAAAATATAGTCCGGCCCCCCACAAGGTATGAGGTATAGTGGACCGGCCCCCTGCTTAAAAAGTTTGCTGACCCCTGCCCTAACCACTACACCACACTGGCTCTAAGTCTAGCTATGGAAAGCCTCAGCCCTCACTTGGTCCTCAGGTGACAAGGTCAATGCAAAAGTTAAGTTCTCTCTGGAACTGTGTGAATAATCAGTCTTCCCTGGTGTGGTCCTTGACACAGCACTGCAGTGACTCAACCCAACTCCTTAAAGTTTTCTGGAAAGCGGTAAGATAGAAGACCTCTGCACAGTGCCAGATTTGTGGGAATGAGTCAATATTGGGACAATGCCACTGGGTTCACACTGACCAAGTAGATTAGGAATATTCTGAAGAATCTCTCTATGCATCACCACAGGAACAGGTGGAGAAAACCTTCACTGGAGGTTTTTAAAGAGGTTGGATGGCTTTCTGTCAGGGATTCTTTAGCTCTGATTCCTGTATTGCAGGGGGTTGGACTAGATGACCCTTGGCATCCCTTCCACCCCTACATTTCTATGATTCAGCAAATAAAGTGCTGGAGAAGGGCTGCAGCTCAGGAGCAGCACATGATCGCATGTGATTGTATGCAAAAGGACTCCAGAATCCTCAGGTAAAAGTCTGCAGAGAACCTCACCAAGTCCTCTTTGAGAAGGAAAATGTATCACCAGCCCCCTAGCTTTGAGACATGGGTCTGATCTATAAAATGAGGCATCTGAAATCCCTGCTACACTGGCTCACCAGTCCACAAAGGTTACCTGTTCTTCTAGAGATCCCCAGCTGAAGAGGCCATGAACACAATGTGAGGCAGCACCATGCTACACCACAGTGTGCAGCCCCAATCCAGAGCATCTTCACCTTCACATGCATGTCCTTCAGCTAGGGAAGGGAAGGGCAACGCGCCAACAGTAAGTTGGGCATCAGCTGTGCTTGGGATATATACAGACATCTGTCCTTGGTCAGAACACAGTTGCTCCAGGTAGAGCTACCCCAGGTCACCTTCCTTGTATCTCCTTTATGCATCAACCTGGCCCTCTGCTTGCCACCTCTGCTGCCCCGATTGACTATTAAAAGCTCTCCGTGATGGTGATGAACCCACAGGGACACAAGAATAGCTATGTTTGATCAGGCCAGAACTTCCTTTGCACAGTGGCCAACCAGATGCCCATAGGAAGCCTGCAAACGTTCTCTTGTCCTGAGGTTTCCAGCAACTGCTATTCAGAAGTGAAGCTCCAACAGGTTGACTGTGACCCCAAGGGCACACCTTTCCATTGTCTCCTGTGACAGATGGATGCCAACTTAGTGAAGGTAGATAGAACAGAGTGTTCATGGTTAGTAGCCACTGGCAACTCATTAATGTGTATAATTCTCTTTTAAAGCCATCCAAGTTGGTGGCCATCACTGCCTCTCGAGGGAGCAAATGCCATAGTTTAACTGTGCAATGCATGGGTTCCTTTTTTCAGTCCTAAATCTTCCGTGAGTTCTATTGTTATGAGAGAGGAGGAAAAACATTTATCTATTCACTTTCTCCATGTCTTGAACAACTTTAAAAACTTCTCTTACTGGCCTTTTCTCTAAGCTAAAAATCTCCAAATACTGCAACACTTCTTCATATGGGAATCATTCTATCCCCTTGATCATTTTGGTGTCCCTTTTCTGAAACTTTTAAAATTGTACCTTCTTGAGGTGAGGCGACCAGAACGATGCAGAGTGTTCCAAATGTGGGCACACCATAGATTTGTTTAATGTAATTATGTTATCAACAGCTTTATTTTCAATTCCTTCCCTAAGAATCCCCCCTTTTTTACAGCTGCCACACACTGGGTCATCTTCACTGACCTGTCTCCTACGGTATGACCTCCAGGTCTTGTTCCTGGTCCATGCCTGCCAGTTCAGACTCCAGGAGTGTCTATGTAAAATTAGGACCTTTCCCGCAAACAGGCATCATTTTACACTTGTTTACATTTAATTGCATTCACCATTTTACTGTCCACTCATTCAGTTTGGAGAAGTCCTTTGGGAGCAGTTCACAACCCCTTTTTGCTGTAACAATTTAGTGCCACCAGCAGACTTGGCTCCTTATCTCTGCAGTCTCCTTATCCTCCTTTAGCACACCTTTGACTCCCTTGCCATCCAAGCTAACATGGTCTCCCACTTCATCTGGTGAAGATGCGGCTCTCTGATGAAAATATGAAGATGCCAAGCTCCGTAATACTGGCCTCTCAGCTACTGGGAGAGGGGAGCATACACAGGGCATCTCTAAGACTTTAGAGTGGAGCTCCCTGTTAGGAACCAAGGCAAGCATCTTGAGGATGCAAACCATGTACTACCACTTCACTCTGGACCCTCCAATCCCACACACAATCGCACGTGAGGCAAAGATTGCACCAGACATTTGCGGCCCCAGCCTCCCTTTCCTTTTTCCTTTTTGAATACATTTTATTCCACCCTCCCTCTTCTTGTCACATCTGCCTCTCAGCATCTGGATTCCAGAGAAGATCTTGGTTATTTGCCCTTTTTTAATTTAGAAAAAGGAGACATGGGATTAATGATCAGCTGGCTTGCATTTCAATGTTGGTTTTCTCCATGCCCGAGAGGAGTGTCATTTCCCGCCATAGGGAAAAGTCCCCCCCCCCCCGGATTTCCCTCATAGCCTGTCAGTAGTAACTGCTCTAAGATTTGTTCTTTTAATCCAGAATCAATAGCAAATTTCATTTAAAAATAAATTAAAGCCGGCATTGGAAATCATTCACCATGTGTGTTGGGGCTATATGTGGAACCGTCTAAATGGCTCCCTTTGGCTCATCCATCACTGCCACGAGCGGGGGGGGGGGGAGTATGTGTGAGAGAGAATTCGGCAGCAGCACTGATTCATGGGAAGCCTATTTAAATGTATCAGCTCTTAGCAATAAGTAGAGCAAGGTGTGTGAGAGAGACCTTTTAACATGCACTAAAAGGGGCCTCTGTCTAGATGCCAGCAACAACTCCTCCTTTGAGGCGAGGCAACATTTCCCAGTCCTGCCATGCAGGGAGGAGAGGGTGACTGTTCTGCAAGTCCAGTCGAGCAGGTGGGAACCAGCTTACTGGTTAGTGATGGGTGAGCTATCACCATCTCAGCTAAACTTTGGTTCCTTTTTTCCAAGGTCCCCAGAATAATTTTGGGGGGAACTCAGGGTCTCACCCACCCACAAACACAGCTAAGAGTTGTCAGAAGCTGGATGGGTTGAATGAAGAAGCAAAGTTGAAGAGGGGTAGGGGGAATGTACTTTTCATTCATCTGTCTGTCCATCTCTCTCTCTCTCTCTCTCTCTCTCTCTCTCTCTCTCTCTCTCTCTCTCTCTCTCTCTCACACACACACACACACACACACACACACACACACACACACTCCTTGTCAATTCCTGGAACTAAATTCTGGGTCTGCCATTGATACCATAATGCTCCCAGCTCAAAGAGCGTGCAAATGTCTGTGTGCTTCTATATTTACTTCCAGTAAAACCTTCTGACTCCTTCCCTATAAAGAGTGTTGTGTTCCTGCCTCAACTCTTTGGCATGTTCTTCTCCCTGTTGCTCTCGTGTGCCTTCAATTCGACTGCAGACATTGTGTACAGTACTTCCATTCAAGGAGTGACGGGGGTCTGTTCAACCTGGCACATCTCAGCACCAAGACAAAAGTGTGGCAGGTTTTTATCCACAAGATGTTGTTTGCAGATGTCACAGCCTTGACAGCGCACTCTGAGGAAGCTCTACAGAGACTCTCAACCACTTTGCCCAAGCCTGCAGGGAAGACCAACACCCTGTGTCAGGACGTCACCAGCCCTCCACACATCAGTATTGGAGAGCACACGCTTGAGGTGGTAGACAATTTTGTCTACCTGGGCTCCACCATAACTGTTGGGATGTGATTAGATGCTAGTTTTTTGCAGATAAAGTTGCTCAGATTCGGAGGGAGGTAGACTCCACCGTGGGAGCAGGGCCGGGGCGGGAGAGTGCTGGAGCCCTGTCTAGTCACATTTCATGGGATCAATTTCAATCTGTTACCTCCGAGGATGTGGACAGGCTGCTTGGACGAGTGAAACCAACCACCTGTCTCCTTGACCCTTGCCCATCCTGGCTAATAAATGCGAGCCGGGAAGGGCTGGGCGATGGGCTCCGCGGGGTGGTAAATGCTTCCCTCTATGAGGGAGTATTCCCAGATCCGCTGAAAGAGGCGGTCATTAAACCGCTTCTTAAAAAACCATCTTTAGATGTGGCTAATATGGCCAACTATCGCCCAGTCTCAAATCTTCCATTCTTGGGCAAGGTGATTGAGCAAGTGGTTGTTGAACAACTCCAGGCACGCCTGGAAGAAGCGGACCATTTCCAGTCAGTGTTCAGGCCTCATCATGGGACTGAAACTGCCTTGGTCGCACTGGTCGATGATCTCCGGAGGGCTAGGGACAAAGGTGAGAGCTGTTTCCTAGTCCTGCTGGATCTCTCAGCGGCTTTTGACACCATCAACCATAACATCCTTCTGGACCGTCTAGAGGGGTTGGGAGCTGGGGGCAATGTTATACAGTGGTTCCGCTCCTTCCTCCTAGGCTGTGTTCAGAAAGTGGTGGTGGGGGGGATGAGTGTTCAGACCCCTGGGCTCACTTGAGTTGTGCCTCAGGGTTTTGTCCTCTCCCCCATGCTTTTTAACATCTACATGTAGCCGCTGGGAGAGATCATCAGGGGGTTTGGGCTGGGTGTTCATCAGTATGCGGATGATACCCAGCTCTACATCTCTTTCAAATCAGAACCAGTGAAGGCGGTGAAGGTCCTGTGTGAGTGCCTGGAGGCAGTTGGAGGATGGATGGCGGCTAACAGATTGTGGTTGAAGCCTGACAAGACAGAAGTACTGTTCGTGGGGGACAGGAGGCGGGCAGGTGTGGAGGATTCCCTGGTTCTGAATGGGGTAACTGTGCCCCTGAAGGACCAGGGGCGCAGCCTGGGAGTCATTTTGGACTCACAGCTGTCCATGGAGGCGCAGGTCAGTTCTGTGTCCAGGGCAGCTGTCTATCAGCTCCACCTGGTACGCAGGCTGAGACCCTACCTGCCTGCAGACTGGCTAGCCAGAGTGGTGCATGCTCTAGTTATCTCCCGCTTGGACTACTGCAATGCGCTCTACGTGGGGCTACCTTTGAAGGTGACTCGGAAACTACAACTAATCCAGAATGCGGCAGCTAGACTGGTGACTGGGAGTGGCCGCCGAGACCACATAACACCGGTCTTGAAAGATCTACATTGGCTCCCAGTACGTTTCCGAGCACAATTCAAAGTATTGGTGCTGACCTTTAAAGCCCTAAATGGCCTCGGTCCAGTATACCTGAAGGAGCGTCTCAACCTCCATCATTCTGCCCGGACACTGAGGTCCAGCACCGAGGGCCTTCTGGCGGTTCCCTCATTGCGAGAAGCCAAGTTGCAGGGAACTAGGCAGAGGGCCTTCTCGGTGGTGGGGCCTGCCCTGTGGAACGCCCTCCCAACAGATGTCAAAAAGGAAAACAACTACCAGACTTTTAGAAGACATCTGAAGGCAGCCCTGTTCAGGGAGGCTTTTAATGTTTAATAGATTACTGTGTTTTATTTTTTTGTTGGAAGCCGCCCAGAGTGGCTGGGGAAACCCAGCCCGATGGGCGGGGTATAAATAATAAATTATTATTATTATTATTATTATTATTATTATTATTAATGAAAGGATGTCATATGGAGGAGGGAGAAAGATTGTTTTCCTGTTCAGGGAGGCTTTTAATGTTTAATAGATTACTGTGTTTTATTTTTCTGTTGGAAGCCGCCCAGAGTGGCTGGGGAAACCCACCCAGATGGGCGGGGGTATAAATAAATTATTATTATTATTATTATTATTATTATTATTATTAGAGGATATATTTGCTTAAGCTCAGACTTGCAGGTGTTCTCACATTGCTGGCATGGTGAAGAAGATCAGAAAGCGAGTGTGCCCAGGCAAGGAGGGGAACACATAGCTATGCCCACTTCCTGTCAGGGCACAAGGGGAGTGTCTTCACAGGGTTCCTTCTAGCAAGTTTAGAGGGAAAACTCTGTGATCCTCAGCCCCTTCATGCGCCTATCTGGCAATAATTGTTGGTTGGACTGCATTTAATATCCCACACTAACCAGCAACCTTTCTATTGATGCTGAGCTGGACAAGCATATTGTCCAGGCAGCCGCAGCAATGGCTCAAAAGGGTATGGGAGAATTTGATGCTCACGACTGATACCAAGATGAAGGTCTTCCAGGACTGTGTGTTGAGCACGCTGTTTTATGGAAGTGAGTCATGGACAATCTCAGGAGGAATGCCTAAACGCCTTCCATATGTTCTGTGTTAGGAGGATTTTGGGCATGGCATGGCAGGACAGAGTCTCAAAGAAAAATGTGCTCTTCCAAGTCCAAATTCCCAGCATGTTTGCACCAGGCCAACTGGCAGACTAACTCTGTGTTACAAAGTTGTCTGCAAATGAGACATGAAGGCTGGTAACATCAACCTCACTGTGTAGGAATTCCTTGCATATATGACCACAATGCCTGGAAAGTGGTAGGTAGGTTGTGGAGTCATAGCAGTGGCCAGAGGATAAATGACCACTGCAAGGAGCACAGAGAGAAAAGAAACACCCAGGGGCCTGGGTGCATTCTTCTGCCCCAGCTGCAATAAAACATGTCTCTCCTTTATTGGTTTCTACAACCATAGCAGGTACTGTAACTCTCCATTGGCATGACTTTACCCCCGATGGCATTGTCTCTCAAGGCAGACAGATACCAACCAATTTATAAAATGCTCAATGTAAGAGCTCTCTGCTTGGACTCCCTTGCTGCTTTTTTTAATTATTGGAAGCTGTGGGGTGAAGGGTCTGAATCAGATCAGAATTCAGGGGAGGGGTGGTCAACTCCCCCTCCCCCTCTCCTCCCCCTCCTGGAGCCATGTTCCTGATTAAGATTGTCCCCTGACCTCAATTTATGCATATGATTGTTCTAAAAAATAAACATGTCTGCAATTAAGGCAATATGTGCTGTTAAGTAAACATTATAAATAATTTAATTTTGATTGTGTGGAACGTTGTAGCAATGTCTGTAATAAGCAATGCAATATAAGTCATGCTCTTTAAAAAAAGGTAAAGCAAAAACGTTTGGTCCAGGTGTGTTGGCAGGACCCACCTGAATGTGTCAGGAGTTCCCCCCCCCCATTTTGTTTTAAAGATTTTTGCATACATCATTAATTGCGTTCATTCATAGCAATTTCAATATTTATACTGTATAGGGGTTCTTCCCATCCCCAGGCTTCCCTCCACCCCTTCCCCGGTTTCTGTCTTTTGTCTCTTCTCTTTTCTGCGACTAAATACTTTACTCCAATCTCTTAAATCTCCTTTTTCCATACATTTTATCAATTATATTACAAGTGCTAATCTAACCCTGCTAACTTGCAATGCTCTTTCATGTAATCTATGAGATTAATCCATTCATTTTTATTTCATTTTTATCTAATCTTCCCAGTCAATTTCGCCATATCTGCATAGTCCATCAATTTCGATATCCATTCTTCTTTCGATGTGTTTTTCTTTTCCTTCCAACCCCAGGTTTATATCATTCTTACTGCTGTCTTCGCATAGATAAACAGGACCAAATTTCAGGAGTCCTTATTCCCCCACCCTCAGTCCGTGGTTGTGGAGTTCCTGTATAACCAGCAAAGCAGCACAACAAGCAGGTAAGGAGGGAAAAAAGGAAGGTGTGCAGCTTGATCGCCTTGAGGGAATCACTCTTTTAAATGCAGCCCTTTTCTTCACCTGCTGGTATTTCTTAGAAAACCCAGATGGTTAGAAAGTTTTGATTTAGTTTTAGTCTATTGTTATTGTGGGACCCACAATGGGACCCAGGTGGCGCTGTGGTTAAACCACTGAGCCTAGGACTTGCTGATCAGAAGGTCGGCGGTTCGAATCCCTGTGACGGGGTGAGCTCCCGTTGCTTGGTCCCAGCTCCTGCCAACCTAGCAGTTCGAAAGCACGTCAAAATGCAAGTAGATAAATAGGAACCGCTACAGCGGGCAGGTAAACGGCGTTTCCATGTGCTGCTCTGGTTTGCCAGAAGCGGCTTTGTCATGCTGGCCACATGACCTGGAAGCTATATGCCGGCTCCCTCGGCCAATAATGCGAGATGAGCGCACAACCCCAGAGTCGGTCACGACTGGACCTAATGGTCAGGGGTCCCTTTACCTTTACCTTTTATTCTGCTCTGGTCAGACCTCACCTGTAGTACTGTGTCCAGTTCTGGGCACCACAGTTCAAGAAGTCCCTTTACCTTTACCTATTGTTATTGTGACTTTTTGAAAGTCTTAAATTATTGCTGTTCTTTCCCCCTTTTTTATAATTCTGTCTTTTTGTAAACTGCTTTGAGGTGGGTGGGTTTTTTGTTTGTTTGTTTGTTTCCTTTACAATCAAACGGTGTTTAATTTTATGAAATATAGTAAATAAATCAAAAGTCAACAAGAGCTCCTTGGAGAGTAGGGGGTTAACAAGGCCTCCCTCCCTCCATCCCTCCTTTTATGCAAAGCAGCAGAAGAGCACCTGGCTTTGGGCAGATCATATATGCACAGAAGCTCAATAACCACTCTGAGCTGGGGGGGGGGGGACTTTGAGGGGGCGAGAGGCTTTTGATTTGTACATCAGCTGAGTGTCAGGAGAGGGCCAACTCTGTATAAGAAGGGAGAGATAATGGCAAGCTTTGGTAACACCCCCAGGTTCACAGCACAGAGCTGGATGCATTTAGGAGGGATAGCTTTGCTGCATGGAGATCCTGGCAAGTGGGCAGCTGGGAGATGGAAAGCCCAGGAGCTGGAGAGAACAGTCAAGGTGGAGGAGAGCAGGTTGGACGCTGTGCACAGGACTGGATCCTCTGAGAGAGAAGGAAAACAGCAGAGAATGAAGCGGGCCCAGGACAACAGACCCTTCCAGTCAGCGCCGTCTTTCCCATAGGGCTTAGTGGTGCGTTGCTCCAGGGCGCCGGATTCTCAGGGGCACCCCAGCAAGTGGGGGGGGAGCTGTGCAACTTTGCCGACGGCCTCCCCTTTCCCTGCATGACTGCCAGCTGCACCCCACCAACCATAAGGCTGGCGGGCATGCAGCTTCCCTCCCAAGCCTGCCAAGCCCCTGCAGAGATCGCTCTCCCGCAGTGGCATGGGGGAGAGTTGCAGCCCCCCCCCCCCGATGGCTGGCAGTGCGCAGCTAAGACCACCCCAACACTATCCATGGTAATTTGGGGGCGCTGGGTGGATATTTGCACCCTGGCGCCCCATCTGCTAAAGACAGCCCTGTTTCCAGTGTCCCTGTTTTCAAGGGACAGTCCCTGATTTAGAGAATCCGGTTTCTGATTTGATCCCTGAATGTCCTGGTTTTCCTTAGGATGTCCCTATTTTCATCAGCGAAATGTTGGAGGGTATGGAGTTATGTGACCCCTGAGCCAAGGAGACAAGTAGCTATTCAACCTTGAGAAGAAATCTGAAGGCAGCCCTGTATAGGGAAGTTTTTAAAATGTTGAATGTTTTGTTATGTTTTTGTATACCTTATTTACTCAAATGTAATGTGCACTGTTTTTCACCAGATTACGTTGCAAAAATTAGTGCGCACATTAGATTTGATGGCGTGTTTACATTAGCCAGCAAATACTTTTTTGGTTTCAAGGCTTTTAAAATTGAGATGCGCATTAGATTTGATGGTGCATTAGATTCACATAAATATGGTATGTTGGAAGCCGCCCAGAGAGGCTGGGGCAACCCAGTCAAATGGGTGGGGTATAATAATAATAATAATAATAATAATGGAATAAGATTCCCCCTATTTTCATCAGAGAAATGTTGGCGGGTATGGAACAACTGTGGATGGGATGGGCAGCCTGGTCACCAAAGGGTTAACACAAGAGGGGAAGATTGGCGAAGGTCTCCAGGCTATAAAAAGGAAGGGCTTGCAGGGAGGGGGAGCGAAAAGGACAGGTGCAAGAGGAGGAAGAGGGGTGGCCACCAAGTGAAGAAGTGGGACTCCCAGAGGAGGAAGGCAAGAGGGCACTCTCAGCGCCACCACGAGGCCCAAGCCAGGAGCCAGAGGTGGTGGGAAGGGCCATGGGAGACCCTGCTTCGCAGGTGGGAGGTAGACCAAGGAAGGAGATGGCTCCACAGCGAGGGGCATTTGGTGCCCCTTCATCTAGAGAAGTTGTGGGGAAGCTCTGGCACTCCAAATGCTGCTGAGTGACAACGCCCATCAGCCAGGCTGGGTTGGCAGAGACTCCTGCCTCAACTCCTGGAGAGTCATTGCTTCCGGTCAGTGTAGACAATACTGAGCTAGATGGACCAGTGACCTAACTCAGTATAAGGCATCTTCCTATGTGCCCCTGTGCTTTTCCTTGGTGCCCTGTGGCTGTGGCTGGAGCAGGTGGCTCTCCTAGCCCTGCGAGCAGAGGGTGGAGCCTGGCAAGGACTTGAGGCAGCTGAGTCGCGTTGCCTCATCATTCTTTTATTTCTCTGTGTAAATAATTTACTTTCCAGCGAGTGAGAGAGGAGGGAAGGCCTTCCAAGCCCTGCCCACTCCTATAAACCACCCAAATGTAGAAAACACAGCCAGGCATCGGATTTGCATAGATTATTGTTCTGCGCTGGTACAAGAGTAGGTGGCGAAGCCTTCAAATATCGTATTAGAGACTATTAAGCTTTGATTTTATTGTATCCTCTTATGAAGGGGAACTCGGCAAAGCGGTGATTTGCGATGTGCTCCTCGCACTTTGCAGGGAGGGGGGACACGAATTCTTCACCCTCAATATGTTGCGTGCATAATGTATGCAAACAGCCTTGCCTAATGCAGCATTTATGGGTCCTCACCATTTATATTTCATGGCCCACACTCTTGCATTTTACTTTCCCCTATTAACAGAGAGAGATTAGACCACTTAACCAGAAAATCAGGGAGAGCAATGAATGCATTTTTAATAACGATAAATGTGCGTCCCACTGCAAAATAGGGAAACGGGGAAGAAATAAATTTAGGGATTTAATCTGACCTTTATATATATAAAGTCAGCATCCTTCAAGCTCGGTGAGCAGTTGCGGCATCATCGAAGTCAGTAACCGACAAGTCTAGGGAGATCTTGCCGCCCAACCTCCCTCCTCACTGGCCTAGGAAATTACGGCAGGAGATTGCTGTGTCCAGCCAAACAGAATGTATAAATTGGATTCATATAAGCTGAAATAATGTGCAAGGCAAGGTTTGCTTCCTGGCGCCTTAACTTCCTGTTGCAATCCTCTGCTCTCCAATAATTTGCAAACCGCCCTTTGCTTTGGATGGTCTATGCATCCTCCTGACATCCCAGAGTAAAAGGGCCACACAAGGCCACCAGGTCTGGGTCTGGGCCTAGAGGGAATTCCCCAGGCATTCCAACTTGAGGGTGCCATGGCAGAAGTGGCAGAAGAGAGGTGGGCTATAGATTGGGCTTTCCCCCCAGCTGGAACTCCGTTCTGGCACCTCTCAGCTGGGTCCTGGCACCATGGACTTTCTAAGAGAATGAGGGAGGGGTTCAGAGTGAATTTTTTTCTATAAAAAATAATAGCACTGGCTCTAGAAATCCATGAAAATTAAGAAAATGGAGGGCAGGATAGCCAAAGCGTGTTAGCTGGGACCAGCTAAGTGGAACCTAGAAACCAAGGGGGAGGAAGTTCCCAAAGACAGCAAAAATGGGGAACAGCTATCTTATTTGGCTGAATATTGAATTGAATTTTGAATAAAAATTATTCAGGGTCTCTTCAAAGAAGAGCAATAAGCCCTCATGTAGAGCCATGTGGTGCAGTGGTTAGAGTGTCGGACCAGGACCTGGGAGAGACCTGGGTTCAAATCCCCACTCAGCCAGGAAGCTCACTGGATGACCTTTTGGGTCAGCCACTCACTCTCAGCCTAGCCAACCTCATGGGGTTGTTGTGAGGATAAATGGGAACTGCACACCACCTTGAGCTCCATGGAGGAAAGGTGGACTAGAAATACAACAAACAAACAAACAACTGCATGGGTCCCATGTTTTTTAAACTTCCATTGGGGTTTGGTGGTAGTAGAAGCGCCCAATGGTCTTTCATGGCACCAGCCAGATCTCGCCACATCCTTCAACCCCAAAAGGGACCACTCAGCTGCGTCTGCCCACTGGGGCTCCCTCTTTCATCTCTCTCTCTCTCTGCTAGACAGTAATTCATAAGTGATGCATTTTGCATCTGGCAGCAGGGAAGGGGGCAGCTGCAATTAGCCATAACTATTTCATTTTAGTCAAGCGTCCCATTATAATTTGCATTTCACCTTTTAATTGCACGGTGGAGAAGATGGGAGCCGACTGCCTACCAGTTGCAATGAGAGAAATATGCCGGAGCTATAAAAAGCCAACGCCAGGAGAGACCAGCCCAGAGAACTTTATGGGGAGATTTTATTTACTGATGTAAAAGCTAATCCGGCTTCTGTGTCTAGGCTGCCTTTGTGCGTTGCTCTCTCCCTTTCAGCTGGCTGAGCACCTCTGCCTGGGATCTGGATAAGGCCTGCGCCCCCGGGTCAGAAGGTCCCACCAAGAAGCAAAACCAACCACTTGCCAGTTCCCCCACCACACCACCCCGCTCAGATCACCCTGAGCAGGCCAGAACCCTGAGGGTGTCCCAAGCAGGGAACCAACACAATGCTCCAGCCAAGACTAGCCCAGGAAGATTTGCCCCTTTTTTGAGGCAAAACAGAAAATGCTGTCCTGCCACCATGAAAAGTGTGGTGGTGGTGGGGCAGGGGCAGAGGAGGAGACAGGGCCTGTATCTGCCTCTCCTCCCAGCTGGCCCAAGCTGGCTGCCCTAAGGCAACTGCCTCACCATGCTTCCTGGGTGGTCCCGCCCTGGCTTCATCAACGCTGATTGGAGAGATGCAGCGCCTGCTGTGCTTTGCTCAGTCCTTCCAAGGGATAGCAAAATCGATATGTGGCTGTTTGTTTTGCATGCAGCAAATATTTATTTGTTTCATTTCATTTACATTTCACTTCTCACCCTGAAGCAATTTAACAGTAAATAGCAAGTACATTCCCAAATGAAATGCACTTTCCAGAGGGATTCAGGACATTCTAGAAAAAGCCGTTTTTGGTTCATAACATTGTGACTGTCCCAGCTGCATCACCTTCCAATATAGTTATTTTGCAACCCAGAAAGGCACAGACTCAGCCGGCTGCAACAGAGACCCACCTCCAACCCACCCACCCACCCACAACTCTCCATGGCAGGTCATGGGCTAATCCGGCTGCAGGCAAGCATTCTTCACAACACCCATGTGAAGCTGAAAATGAGCAAAATCCACCCACTGAGCCTTCCCAAAGGAAACTGTTGGGTTGTATCCACTGCTACTCCTACCCAGAGTAAACCTACTAGATGAGTGCCATTAATTTCAGTGGGTTTGCTCCAGGGAGAACCTGGTTGGATATTATCCAGATGGGATTGGAGGGCAGCTCAGGGCCAATGCCCAATGAGTATCTTGGCCACAATCCAAAGCAGTCAGGCAATTGAGTCCCAATTCGTCACACACCACTCTTGTGCCGGATCATCTTGGTCCTTCTCCCTGCCAGCTGTGCCCACCCCTGAGGCCACAACAGAAAGGTGGCAAGGAGCAAGAGAAATGAATGTGTCAGAGATCCTTCCTGTTGCCGAAAGGTGAGAACAATTTGCGCATCATGTCACATCAGGACATGTAGCTCAACATCTTAGGGCAGCCTTCCCCAACATGGTGCCCTCTAGCTGGCAGGCAGCCCATCCACCTCACCCAGCCTCAGCCAACGGGGTTTGTCGCCCAACACAGCTGGAAGGCACCACAAAAGCACAACATTACTCAGTGAGCATTGCAAGGCATGGTGAGCTTTACTGAAGTAGGCTACAATTTCTGGCAAGGTGGTTGGCTTCAGCCCACAGCCCTGGTCTGTCTTCCTTGTGGCAGAATGGTCTTAGATCAGGGATAGCCCTCCAGATGTGGCTGAACTACAGCTGCAGGAGGAGAGAGGGCTCTTGCATTCGAATCCTGCTTGTGGGTAAGTAGCAAAGCTATTAGTTACTTGTAGCGTTTCACAACAAATGAAAACTCAGCTGTGTGAGCCTCCCTTGGTTCAAAATTAAAGCACCCCCCCCCATCGTGTTCCCAATAGTGATCAGTCAAAGGTTCTTTGACTGGGTGGGAAAGATGGAGGGCACAAGGAGAAGGGGACGACAGAGGACGAGATGGTTGGACAGTGTTCTCGAAGCTACCAACATGAGTTTGACCAAACTGCGGGAGGCAGTGGAAGACAGGAGTGCCTGGCGTGCTCTGGTCCATGGGGTCACGAAGAGTCGGACACGACTAAACGACTAAACAACAACACAACAACAAAGGTTCTGAGCAGATTTGGTTAGGCTGCTGTGATGCACAGACTTCTAAGGCCCTTTGGCCCAAATCCAGAAAAAGTCTGTGGTGATTAAAATCCCACTGAAATCAGTTGGCCCATTGAGCTTGAAGGACAATGAACTTTCACTAGGATGGGGCCAATAACGACTTTTCTGCAAGCTTTCCGAGCCCCTGATGTTCTCTGCTCTCTCTCACCAGTGGGCTAAAACTCAGCGTGTGCTCAGTGTTCAGGACACGCCATTAGCCTGACAATGCTGCCCGCTTGTGTGGGCACCAGACCACTGCTGAATGTGCCATCTGGATCTCAGCATGAAGGTGCATGCAACAAGAAGCAATCTGCTCCAAGGGCAATCCTCACGCTGAGCCATCTCCACCCACAACATCTGGGGTTCCACACCACCACCAAGAGCAGTCCTTACTAACTGCAGCTACAAAGGCTAAGCTAGCGAACTGCCAGAGAAGTGGACACGGAGCAAAGGATTCAAACTTCAAGAAAGAAGATTCCACCTAAACATTAGGAAGAACTTCCTGACAGTAAGAGCTGTTTGGCAGTGGAATTTGCTGCCAAGGAGTGTGGCGGAGTCTCCTTCTTTGGAGGTCTTTAAGCAGAGGCTTGACAGCCATATGTCAAGAATGCTTTGATGGTGTTTCCTGCTTGGCAGG
Source organism: Zootoca vivipara (assembly GCF_963506605.1). Lineage (NCBI taxonomy): Eukaryota > Metazoa > Chordata > Lepidosauria > Squamata > Lacertidae > Zootoca > Zootoca vivipara. Next base: position 94,575,107 of record NC_083282.1, read on the forward strand.
GGGTTGGACTGGATGGCCCTTGTGGTCTCTTCCAACTCTATGATTCTATGGCCAGCCAGGCATGTGGCAGCCCCATTGTTTATCTGCGCCTTTAAAATGACAGTCCTGGATGAGGCCTTCCATATTTTGCTGGCTTGCACCTCCCATCATCCTTAAACACCAGCTATGAACATAAGAAGAGCCTGCAGGATCAGGCCAATGGCCCATTTAAACCAGCATCCTGTTCTCACAGGGGCCAGCCAGATGCCTGTGGGAAGCCTGCAAGCAGGATTCGAACACAAGAGCCCACTCCCCTCCTGGGGTTTCCAGCAACTGGTATTCAGAAGCATTGCTGCCTCCAACAGTGAAGGCAGAGCACAGCCATCTATAGCCTAATCCTCCTCCACGAATTTGTCGAATGCTCTTTTAAAGCCACCTAGGTTGGTGGCCATCATTGTCTCCTGCGGAAGCGAGTCCCACAGTTTAACTATGAGTTGCGTGAATAAGTTGCCACATTCAAGTTGCCACTAAAAGTTGCCCCCAAACTTGGGCTGCCCCCGTTCCTGCTTGCCTTCTGCCCTCGCTGGGCTTCTGTGTCAGGCTCTGCCTGCCTAGCAGCTGTGCCACGCAGAGGTAGCAGACGTATTAATGATCTATCTCTGGGATCCCAATGCCGATGTTGCATAATTACATTTAAATGGCTGAAACCTGCTAAGAACTTTTATTGCATAATCAAATGTGCTTAAATCATGCTAGGCGGGAGGGAAGGGGGGCATAAATCGCGCACAAAGTTAGGAGCATCTCCAGGTGGGGAGCTAGGCCTGCTCTCCATCCATCTCCGTCTCCAGAAGATTTCTGCCTCCCCAGCCAGAGGGCAAATGGGCCCGTAAGTCATCCGTGGAGGGTTGACTCCGAGGCTACGGCAGCCAGGAAGGCGGCTGCAGAGCTCAGCATCCTCCACCCAGTGATGAAGACCTTCTGCCATCCCCTCCTGTTAGACGAGGGAACGGGATTCTGTAGAAGGGGGAGGATTTGGTCCTCTTGGAAGCTTGGAAGGATGCTGTGGTTTCATTCACCCCATGAAGAGGTAGTGGGCTTGCATTTGCAGTTCTGAGGGTTACCATATTTTTCTGTGTATAAGACGCCCCCTTGTATAAAGTAAAGGTAAAGGGTAAAGGGACCCCTGACCATCAGGTCCAGTCGTGACCGACTCTGGGGTTGCGCGCTCATCTCGCATTATTGGCCGAGGGAGCCGGCGTACAGCTTCCAGGTCATGTGGCCAGCATGACAAAGCCGCTTCTGGCAAACCAGAGCAGCACATGGAAACGCCGTTTACCTTCCCGCTGGAGTGGTACCTATTTATCTACTTGCATTTTGACGTGCTTTCGAACTGCTAGGTTGGCAGGAGCTGGGACCGAGCAACGGGAGCTCACCCGGTCACAGGGATTCGAACCGCCAACCTTCTGATCAGCAAGCCCTAGGCTCAGTGGTTTAACCCACAGCACCACCTGGGTCCCTTCTATAAGACGCCCCCTATTTTGGGGGACTCAAAATTTGGAAAATGGGGGGATATTGCCAAGAGATGTTGAACTTTTGGGGGGGAAGGAATGCCCACAGTTGTTGAGCTTCTTTCGGGGGTGGACGGGTGGATCACAGTTGTTGAACTTTTTTTGGGGGGGAGGGATAGCCGAAAATCATGCACCCGCCTCACCTGTGCTATCGCTCGCGTGCAATTCCAGAAGCCACCAATTGCCAACCCAATTGCTGCAGCGAGAGCAAATCGAAACCAGCCCTTCACAAAGCCACCAATAACACACCAAATAGCCGCTGACAATCTCCTGCTCACAGCAGCAACCAATCACACGTCCACCCAATGCACTACCCATGTATAAGACGCCTCCCAATTTTTAAGAAAAAAAGCTCATCTTATACACAGAAAAGTATGATGTATTCAGATTGACACTGATGCAGAAGGACAGAACACACACCCACACCCCAACACACTTCCAGAACCTTGGGCATTCATAAGAACATAAGGAGAGTCTGCTGGAAACTGCAGACTGTCACTCTCCTTCCTAGCAGCTAGGTGTGTGAGATGGGGGGTAGCTCCCCCCCCCCCAATTTCTTCTATGGCACGGAGCAACTTCTTTGGTTCGTCCAGTCACCTTGGAGCAGCAAGTGTGAGTTTCCCCTTTGCACAGCAGGTTGGTTTCCACACATGCGACCCGACACCCCTCCCTGTCCCCCAGGCAAGCAAGAAGGAGGTGTTGTCAGAGGCCAAGGTCAGATTCCAGCAGGCAGTAAAGCCCCGAAACTGGGCGTGAAGCAAAACTGGCAAGGGGCAGGGGGTGGCCTGGGGAGAGGTGGTGTGGCTGGGAAAGGGGTGAGGCCCTGGGAATGGCCAAATGGACCTGATGGAGAGGCCTGGAGTGCTGCATTTGGCCCCCAGGGCTGAAGTTTCCAAATCCTGGCCTGGCAAGACCCTCACCTGGCAAGACAGGCATATGCCAAGAATGCTTTGATGGTGTTTCCTGCTTGGCAGGGGGTTGGACTGGATGGCCCTTGTGGTCTCTTCCAACTCTACAATTCTTTTGTGGAGAGAGATTTGCCAATTGTGTTATTGAGCTAGATCTGATCCTATAGAAGCTTTGCAGTTTGTGTTTCTCTACTCTTGTCGTGAGCTGATCACCTTGAGTCTCTTATTAATAAGAAAATTAAATTCTTTCTCTGAATGAAAACCCCCGGTGTCATTATTGACTATCTCTGTCCTGCCTGGGCGCAACTTAAGGACCCTTAGTAGCTGATAAGGCTACACTATGATTCTATGATTCAACCGATGATAGTTCTGTGTTGGATGCCTTGAAGAACTGGTCTGGATGCTGAACCAGATTTGTAGGGGAAGCGATACAAATTTTGCAAAAGTTATGCAAGACATCTGCCATTTGCCTCTTTTGGGTCCCCATCTGCTTTTCTAGGACAATAAATCCAGTCTTTGCTCCTCTTGCCCCGCTGTGTTGGGGGTGGTGTTGGTGAAATGATTAGATGAAGGAGCTGGACTGGTGGGGAAGCCCAGGCATTTTTATTTATTTAATATTATTAAAAAAAACTCTTTAGAGATGTCCACGGCCTTGGCTGATCATCTAAGGAGCAAAGACTGTCTCCCCAAGCCTCCTGCTTCCTATCTTCAAGCCCAGAGTCTCCAGGGAGAGGTTTGGTGGCAGCGACAGCTTGAGGAACCTTCCGCAAAGCAGCCTAAATGCCTTCCTAATGGGTTCTGGGGAAAGCTCAGTTTGGGCAATGCAAGCGCTCCGGTTTTGATGTCCCACCAGCTGCCGGGAGCGGCTGAGAGAGAGAGGGTCCCCCGTGGGGCAGCTTCATTGAGGTGTGTATCTGCTCATCTCCTCTTCTGATCCCACCTGAGCGATGCTCTGGAGCCTCAGAGCAGGGAGGAAAACGAGCCCAAATCAGGAGTGAAGGATAATTTTTGGCAGCCTTCGGACAGGGAGAGGAACAGGGCCAAATGCAATGAGACAACCATCGCATTTGGGGGATGGAGGGGAGCGCAGGTTTTTATAAGCACAAATTCTCCTTTCTCCTGCCATTGATTTCCCTCTGCTTAAGATCTTCGTGGCAAGGAATGTTTTATCCGAGGCCGAGGCAAATAAAAGAAAGCGAGGCAAATCAGGCGGTTCCTTTCAGGTTTTTGATTCCTGCCCCCTGAAAAATCGATATGTGAAATCGTCACAGAAATAATTCTGATCTGCGGTAATGGGGCATCCTCCGCAGGGAGGCTGTCAGCGAAATACAATGCAGCGGAACCAGCTAAATAAAGGGAGGCGAGGGGGGCAAATTATTCAAAGCAAACAATCTTTCCACAGAGAAGCGGCTTCAACGAAAAGAAAAGGGGTGTTGGGGGGGGGGGGCACGGTGAGCTCAGTAGGTGCCTTTGCCACATCAGATATTATTCACACAAAGCGTGAGATAAGCTTCATCCCACAGATTTCCCTTGCCCACAAATACTCTCAGCTTCCAGATTCTAAAACTCAAAGGATTGTAGAGTTGGAGGGAACCCCAAGGCTCATCTAGTCCAACCCCCTGCGATGCAACCTTTCTCTCCATCTCTGTGCAACTCCACATTTGCCATTCTGTTGTTCCCCTCTCACAGAACTCAATTTCTGCCTTGGGCAGGCACCCCCAAACTGCGGCCCTCCAGATGTTTTGGACTACAATTCCCATCTTCCCCAGCCACTGGTCCTGTTAGCTAGGGATCATGGGAGTTGTAGGCCAAAACATCTGGAGGGCCGCAGTTTGGGGATGCCTGGCCTTGGGCATTGAGGGGCAGGGCGAGAAAAGCCTGTCCTCTTTAGCCATTCTGGTTGTCACCCCCGTTTATCTAACAAAAAGGATATACTGCACCTGGCTAGGGATATAAATTAAAATTTTTTTTTTAAAAAAATGTCCAGTAGCACCTTAGAGACCAACTAAGTTTGTTCTGTGTATAAGCTTTTGTGTGCATGCACACTTCTTCAGGTACACTGAAACAGAAGTCACCAGACCCTTTATATATAGTGGGAGGGTGGGGTGGGGTTTTTGGCTAGGGATATGTAATTGTTGGGAAGAACTGGTTCGGCCCCTCTTTTTTCTCCAGACCCTAGAAGGCATCCATGTCCCCTCCAACCCTTAACAGACTGTTTCCAGATGTTTCTCGCACTCATATTGGACCCCTCTTAAGGGTGTGTGTCTAGCCATGATGTGGGAATCAGCCCTGAGTTGTCTGAACTCTTCAGCGCTTCAGTACAAGGAGGAGTCTTCTCAGAGGTCCAACTAGCCCAGACTCCTCTCTTCCAGGTTCTTCAGCAAAGGCATTTTCTCCCAGACCTGCTGCATCTGCTTCTGGTTTTGGGTTCCTTCTGTAAACATTAGCAGTAAATTCCTTCAATGGATGCCTTGACTTATGTCTGGGGTACCCAGGAGCCCCTTCCCCGCCCAGCTGGATCTCTCTGCCTCAACCCAGACACCCCCTCCTCATCTCCGTTCCTTTACTTACAGAATGAGAAGGAAATCTGTGTTTGTCACAGGGCAGGTGTGAAAGATGACAGACAAACACGCACACACTCGTGCACACGCACAAAACTGCAAATACATTTGCAAATGAAACACTTTACATAAATGAAAGGAGCTAGCACCAGCCACTTCCTGCAATAGCACTGAGGATGGAATCAAAGAATGGAATTCTATTGCAGGGGGTTGCGTGGCAGGGAGGCTGGACTAGATGACCGTTGAGATCCCTCTCAACTGCAGTTCTAGGATTCTATGAGTATGGCAGGGGACAGAGAAGCAAGGAAGAAGCCAAGGTTTCCTGAGCCTCTGAGGAAATACATGACGTCCTATCACGGCAAACTAACCCAAGAGAAGGTGATTGCAAGTTCATTTGGCGTTGTCATTGTCAAGAGCATAGGGGCATAAGAAGTTCCTGCTGGATTAGACCAATGGCTCATCTAGCCCAGCATCCTCTTTTCACAGTTGCTGAACAGTTGCCTGTGGAAAACCAGCAAGCAGGATCCGAACACAAGAGAAACTATCTCTCCTCCTGCGGTTTCCAGCAACTGGGACTCAGAAGCATTGCTGTCTCCAGCTGTGGAATCAGAGCCTTTGACGGGTCTTTCCTTTCGCCTTTCCCCCAAGCAGCTTAAAGTGATCTACGTGGTTCTGCCCACCTTCATTCTATCCTCACAACAACCCTGCGAGGTAGGTTAGGCTGCATTATAAGTGGCGCTTTATATCAGCACAAGGAAAATCCAGGCCTCTGCCTCCAAGGAGCTTACAGCTTACATTTCAATGGTGGGGTGAGAGGGAAGGGAGGCCAAGGTAAGAAGCCTCTGCAGTTTCCGTGTCCTTGGGCTTCCACCGCCAGCGCACAATTTCCTCTCCCCCCCCCCCGCCCCTCCAGTCCACCCTTTCCCGAACTCACCCAATCCCACCGGCGTTTAAATCCATCTCCAGCCCGGCATTATTTCTCCCATTGAATAAATAGGGCAGCTCTCCCTGCTAGTGCTGCCATAAATCCTTGGCACAGCCTTCCTTTTGATTATTCCTTTTATATCTAAAATCTGCCCTTAGCTGTCTCCATGGAGCTGTTATCGTTCTTGTAACATGCTTGTGTAATAAAACGTTGCCTTTTGTTTGATCGCTGGCTGCTGGTAATGCCATCTTCCGATGCACACAGATCTCCGGGAACAAGAGGGGGGAGGGGGACATCCCCGCTTTGGGTGCAAATGCTGGAAGGGGGGGAGAGTGTCATGCAGAAAGATGAGGGCAGGTGGCATCAGGTCGGACATCTACTGTCACAACTGGCCCTTGGTGTCTCGGAGAGGCAGAAAGAGCAGCAGCTGGACATGAGGGGCAGCAAAGGGTTGGGTCCACTTGGATCTGCACAGGCCCAAGGAGCAGACCACAGCATTCCCCATCCTGGTGCCCTCCAGATGCTCAGGGCTGCTGCAGCTCCCTCCAGTATCAGCTTCCACAGTCGTGCTGTCTGGCCTGGGGCTGATGATGGGAATTCTGGTCCAAAATTTCAACAGGCAGAAATGTCAGGTTCTGCACTTAGGCAGGAAGAACCAGATGCACCAATATAAGATGGGGGACATCTGGCTTACTAGCAGTACATGTGAAAAGGATGCAGGGGACTTGGTGGACCACAAGCTTAACATGAATTAAAAGCAGGATGCAGCAGCAGCAAAAACAAAGCTAATGCTATTCTGTGCTTTGTCAACAGAAGTCCAGTGTCCAGATCAAGGGAAGTCATTCTATTCTGCCTTGGTCAGACCGCACCTGGAATACTGTGTCCAATTCTGGGCACCACAGTTTAAGAAAGATGTTGACAAGCTGGAAGGTGTGCAGAGGAGGGCAAACAAGGTGATCAAGGGTCTGGAAACCAAGCTTGATGAGGGATGGTTGAGGGAGCTGGGTATAGCCTGAAGAATGAGAGAATATATGATAGCCATCTTCAGATATCTGAAGGGCTGTCACATGGAAGAGGGAACAAGCTTGTTTTCTCCTGCTCTGGAGGGTAGGACTTGAACCCATGGCTTCAAGTTACGAAAAAGGAGATTCTGACTACATTCAGAAAAATCGTTCCGACAGTAAGTGTTGTTGCAGGGAACTAGGCAGAGGGCCTTCTCGGTGGTGGCGCCTGCCCTGTGGAACGCCCTCCCAACAGATGTCAAAGAGGAAAACAACTACCAGACTTTTAGAAGGCATCTGAAGGCTTTTAATGTTTAATAATAATAATAAATGTGTTTTATTTTTCTGTTGGAAGCTGCCCAGAGTGGCTGGGGAAACCCAGCCAGATGGGTGGGGTATAAATAATAAATTTATTATTATTATTATTATTATTATTATTATTATTATTATTATTATTATTATTATTAACAGACCCCTTTGGGAGGTTGTGGACTCGCCTTTCTAAGGTTTCTAAGCAGAGGTTGGATGGCCATCTGTCAGGGATTCTCTAGCTCTGATTCCTGCAGTGCTTGGACTAGATGACCCTTTAGGATCCCTCCCAACTCTGATTCTATGACTACCATGTCCCCAAAGGCCATGTCTGTATGTCAAAAAATAAGAATGTTACAGCCATTTTCATTTCACAATGCAAATCAATGGAATTTCTTGGTGATTTGCAAAATTTAGATCCGGATCTGGTCGGATCAGGTCCGGAATGGTCCTGAACCAGATTTACAAACTGGAGCCACAAACTGGATCAGTGTCTCGGCATATGTGTTGATAGGGGAAATTCTGGAGTTAGAGACTACTCAACAGCCCAGCTCGCTGGGGTATAAGTCCCCCGCGGGTCCATGAGGTCAGTGAAAGAAGGAAATTCCAGCCAAGTAATTTGAGCAACGTTTCCGTGCGCTGCTCTAGTTCCCCAGGAGCGACTTTGTCATGCTGGCCACATGAACCGGAAGCAGTATGCCGGCTCCCTCGGCCAGTAAAGCAAGATGAGCGCCGCAACCCCAGAGTCATCCGTGACTGGACGTAATGGTCAGGGGTGTAGCCAGGATCAAAATTAGGGGGGCAAGGGGCGGGGCCAAGGCACGGGAGGGGCCACAGTGGGGCAAGGAAAGCCATGGTCGTTCAGGGGCGAGGGGGCGCCAGGATCAGACCGAAATTGGGCTGCTCCGACCCCCTCCTCCCCCTCCGCGATTGGCAGGGGCGAGGGGGTGCCAAGATCAGACTGAAATTGGGCTGCTCCGACCCCCTCCTCCCCCTCCTCAACTGGCAGGGGCGAGGGGGCGCCAGGATCAGCCCGAAATCGGGCTGTTCCGATCCCCTCTTCCCCCTCCGCGATCTTTCCTTGGCCAGCAATCAGCTCAGCAATTGTCACCTCTGGGCACTTCCTGGTGTGTATACATGTCTTCGGTGTGTATACATGTCTTCGGGATGCAGGTGGCGCTGTGGGTTAAACCAGAGAGCCTAGGGCTTGCCTCTCAGAAGGTCGGTGGTTCGAATCCCCGCAACCAGAAGCGGCTTTGTCATGCTGGCCACATGACCTGGAAGCTGTACGCCGGCTTCCTCAGCCAATAACGCGAGATGAGCGCCGCAACCCCAAAGTCGGTCATGACTGGCCCTAATGGTCAGGGGTCCCTTTACCTTTATACATGTCTTCACGCTTGGGGAAGTGGCAGCAGGGCCGTATTAAGCCTATCTGGCGGCCTTGGGCCGTGGTGCGAAGATCCCTCTGACGCCCCCCCCCCCGCCCCATTTCCCAGCGTGGCTGTCTGGCGGGCGTACTGTGGAGCGCGGCTGCCGCAGGCTCAGCAGTGCAGTGCCCCCCTGGCAGCCCGGCGCCCTGGCGCCCTGCACCACCCAGCCTTGCCGTAGGGCTGGCCCTGGGTAGCAGGGAAAAGAGTCCTTTTTCCAAGGACAAAATAGCGTTGAAATGGAGGAAACTGGCAAAGGAGTTGATTTTATAAGATTTGTAAAGCTAGGCATCTTCCCTGAGCTGTCAAGTCAAAAGAATACATTCAGGCATAATATTTGTAACACTTAACAACTTTAAAGATGTTCCTCCCCCCCCCCCCCGTAATTTCTGTAACAGCGTGTTTGTGTGTGAGCACACAGGCCTCCTATTTGTCACTTTACGCCTATTTTTGTGGCTTACTCAAGAAAAGGGCAGGAACTCTTAGAGGTTGCCTGCTTGGGATCCAAGCCCTTCCAGAGCCGCCCACTCAGTGTTTAGTCTAGACCCGGCAGACGGGTCCTCCGTTTGAGAGTCTGGCACCGGAAAGGAGGGAGAAGAGTCGCCTGCAGCTGCCTCTGCTCCTGCAAAACAGAGCTAAGCCTTCCTTTGCTGACGGGGGGCTTCGCTAAGCCAGTTTGCCATGGAGATTGGAACGTGCTGTTCCACAAACGTTCAGAGCTGAGAAGGAGATTCGAGCGTCTGATTGGGGCCAAAGGATACAGAATGGTAGGACTGTACAGTTGGAAGGGACCCAAAGGGTCAGCCAGTCTAACTCCCTGCAACAGGACGGAAGGAGTTAATAACGTGTCCCTTGATACATTTTGGCAAGCAGAGGTTCCTTGGTGAAAGGCCCCACAAAGTGTGACCCAACACCTCCTTACAAGGGAAGGGTAAAAGCAGTGACAAGGCAAATACTCAGGTCTGTTTGGGCTTGTTTTTAATTTTCTCAAGGCTGTATGATGATCACAGAGTCAATTTTTTGTGACGTGCTCAAAGACCACCAAAGTCACACCTATAGGCAGATCCCATGGTGCAGAGGAACAAGGGAGGTGCAGGAGAGAGGGTCACCTATAGGCCAGCCTTTCCCAACCTGTTGCTCTCTGGAAAATCTTGGACTATAGCTCCTATTTGCCTTGGCCAATGTGCTAAGCACTGATGGGAGCTGTAGTTAGAATACAGCTTGCTGTAGACTTTTGCTGACCCTGGACACTGCACAAGAAAGAGGGAGGCTGGAATATGAGGGGAGCCCTGTGCCATCCATTCCATAGTAGTAACTGCATTACTAAACATTAGGAAGAACTTCCTGACAGTAAGAGCTGTTCGGCAGTCGAATTTGCTACCAAGGAGTGTGGTGGAGTCTCCTTCTTTGGAGGTCTTTAAGCAGAGGCTTGACAGCCACATGTCAAGAATGCTTTGATGGTGTTTCCTGCTTGGCAGGGGGTTGGACTGGATGGCCCTTGTGGTCTCTTCCAACTCTATGATTCTATGTGTTCACCTTGAACTAATTTTTTTAAGGGGACAGTCATGTTATAAATGTGATCATTTACAAGCAGCAAGAGCTGGGATTTTGCAGTCCTTGTGGCATTCTGCATACTGGAGCCCCTTTTCTCCTCCTCTTCTCCTCCTCTGGATGCCTGGCTAGTCCCATCGCTTCACAAAGGGAGGATCTGCATCAAGAGGGTTTCCAAATGCCACCCACTGGCCCCCAAGCAAGGGCAACAGCTGCTGTGCAAATGGGCAGGAGGAACAGCAGTGGGCCACTTCCCTCCCTTCCTCTTCCACAGGCTTCCAACCCCCTCGCCTCCAAGTGCTTCGATCAATCATGCTTCCACTAATTAACTTCTAATTTACCTCTTTAGTCAAATCTGCTTACAACTGGAGACAAGAAAATATGGCTCCAAAGAAAGAGGCAATAAATTGGCTCCTTCCCTTTCTCCAGTTCAAGCCCTGCAGGGCAATGGAGGGGGGTGGAAGGGGCTCCGTCAGAGGCTGGTTCTGCCCCTCCCTTGAATTGCTGTCATTCACAGGATTTGCTTTTCAAAGTGAGAAACCACACTGGTGTTCGAAGGAGTGCAGACAGGTGTGCACCTGAACACTTAAAAGACACCTGCATCCGTGCCCCAAATTGGCATCCCTTTAAGATGCTAAATAAGAATGAAAATACTGCAGAACCTCCAAGTATTGGGACGTGCCACCCCAATCTCTGAGCGGTGAGAGACTCGAGGGGTTCCAGGCACTTGCCCAGGTTGGAGCGAAGGCCAGTGGAGACTGTGGTGTCTTCAGGATAGATGGTTTTATTTGCATGGATGTGCAACCTGAGCATAGGATGGAAGGGTCACCCCAGGAGATCTTCCTTCTCCATTTGTCACAGCTTTGGATGCAGCCCAGAGCAAGCTGGTCTCTGGGTCTCCAGCTGCCAGCCCAGCCCTCTCTGGTATTTGTTCTCCTGCCTGGCAGCTAGGAGAGGGGGGGGGCAAAGGCCCACCCATTAGCTTGGAGGGCACCGCCACTTAAGTGTAGCTCTTGCAACCTGGCTCCTTTTGGGATGCTGATGCAGACACTTAAGGGGCCAGCTAAGGCCATTGCCTTACAAAAGGAACTTGCCTGACCATCTCAGCAACTTCCTTTATTCTGGTCTAGCCCTCCCAAGGTGCAGGGCCCCAAGCCAGATTGACCCTCAGAACCCACAACAGGGTCAATACCATCACAGATGCGGCTTCCAGTTGACCACGCCATCTTGCTCAGACGGGGGTCCGCTCAGCGGAGCGGACCTCGGCGCCTCAGAGGTGGAGGGAATCGTTCCAGCGAAGCGAAACCTCCTTAAAAGCCCCAAATCGAGCTTTTTGGGGACGGATTTTGCCTGGCGGCGCCAAAAGCGGGCTCTCTCCTCCCCGGATCGGCTTTGTTTAAGCCCCCGAGAGCGAGGAGGTGAACCGCGGCGGACAGGCTGACATTGCTGCTCTGAGAGTGCGAAGCTGCGAGTCTGGGAAGTGGAGGTGGCCAATTCTTCAAAGAACATTCAGCAAATGAATAGACTGTGAGTAATTTGGATTCTTTGGAATGTAAATTAAGGCAACAATTTGGACCTGGGAGAGAGGGGAAAAGAGGAAGCCACCCCCCCCTACGGTAACATGTTGTTGTTGTTGTTTAGTCGTTTAGTCGTGTCCGACTCTTCGTGACCCCATGGACCATAGCACGCCAGGCACTCCTGTCTTGCACTGCCTCCCGCAGTTTGGTCAAACTCATGTTCGTAGCTTCGAGAACACTGTCCAACCATCTTGTCCTCTGTCGTCCCCTTCTCCTTGTGCCCTCAATCTTTCCCAACATCAGGGTCTTTTCCAAGGATTCTTCTCTTCTCATGAGGTGGCCAAAGTATTGGAGCCTACGGTAACATAAGAGACAGTAAACAGAAACCCGAAGCCGTAAACAGAAGATTTTAACTCAAAAGGATTCCTCAAAGGCATCAAAGAGAATCTCCCCTAAATGCAGGGTAAAAGGGGAGAGAGACTGTGGATGTAAATGCCCTGCAGAAAGAGGTTAAGACTAAGAAAGACCTTTCTTTTCCTCGGGAGCCAGCAGCCCAGACAACCCAGTGAGCTGATCAGGATTTATAGTTAAATTTTATTTCTATCTTTATCTCTGGACTTTTTGGAAATTCTTTTTTGGTCTATATGCTTTTGAAATGTGAGTTCGAACTTTATTTTTAAGAATGCAGCCAGCTTGTTAAAATGGAGTCGAGAAAATAGACTGCGATCATATTCCACCCCATGTGACAAGTTTTGACCTTGACAGGACTGAACTATGTCAACAAAAAGGTACCCGCCTGAGTTTCAGCGGACTGTTTTGACCTTAATGTGGGAAGCAAGAATAGAACTATGTCAAGAGGAGACACAACGGCAAGAGTTACAGCAACAATTCCAGATGGTGATGGCAGAATATGATTTCTTAGAAGATGAAGTTTTTGAAACTGAAGAAGACGAATGTGAGAATGACAATGATGAGGACTGTGATGATTTAACACAAAATGAAGCCCACCACGAAAAAAATGATGATTTTACTCTACAAAAAGTTGGATGGAGTGCCTCCCCTTCGAGGGGGGCACGATTGGATTTACTGGAACTCCAGAATGACCACAGGGAAGAAGGAAAAATTAAGCAGAGAAGAGAAGAAGCTCAGGGGTCTGATATGGAGGCCTGGATGGCAAAAGACTGTAAACAGGGGGTGGGGTGAAGGGAAAGTGAAGTTGTGATTGTAAGGATGGGTTAATAGGATTATAACTGGACTGCTGACTATGGAACTTGCTGGATTGGTGGGGTGGAGCCGGTACTCGGGGGGTGTAAGGTTAGTTTGGGAATAGTTATAGGTTTAAAAAGTGAATTGATTCTGGAAAAAGGTGAAAATATGGAGGCCTATAGAGGGGGTAAAAATTAGGCACGGGAAGAAAAAATGGGAGTTTGATTTTTCAGTGATTGGACATTAGGCGAAAATGATAATAGTTAGTTTAAAAGTGGTATAAGATATAAAGGTGTATGTTATAAAATATGAACTATGAAACTGTTGAAGATGATAAATAAGGGAGGAAAACCGGGGAAGGGGGGAGGGTGGGGAAGCCCACAAAATATGGTTTAACAATTATGAATTTAACAATTATGATGATTTTTTTTGTCTTTTTTCCTTTTTGTCTTTTTTCTTCTTCTCTTTTTTCTCTTTTTCTCTTTTTGTATTTTCCTTTTTTTTTGGTAGGACAATAGATGGTTGGATGGATGAACTCCTGCGTACTGCCCTGGTTCACTGGAGCTCCCTGGTGGCAGGGGGGGGCTTCGGGGGCAGGGGAGGGGGAGGAGGACAGAAACCCAATCATAAAATGGACCACTTCTGACTGTTCACCTGCGTGGGATACTTCTGTGGCAGGGGAGGACCCATGGAGGGGGGTGGGAAGAAGGTGGAAAAGGTGTATATGTATGTACCATCTTTTGTAATCTGTAAAATCAATAAAAATTATGTTTTAAAAAAAAAATACCATCACAGATGCTTAGTGCTGAGACACACATTTGTGGGTGCCCTCAATGTACTCTGAAGGGTGAGAGGATGGAGTGAAAATTCTTCTGAGCCCTGCGGGTTCTAGGAAACCAAGCCAAGGTGAAAAGTGGCAGAGGTGAGCTCCTTTAAGCTAAGCTCATAATTAGCTGAGTGATTACAACTTTTGGCAAGGGTGGGGCTGGGGGGAGAATCACCTTTATGGAGGAGGGGAGTTGTTGTTTTTCCACCTCACAATGCACATTGGTGGTGTTTAGCTTTGTGCTTGTACATCTGGAACAAGAAAGAGGGGTCTTGTGATCTTGATTGGGGCTGGGGGACAACCCCATGAAATGTTTGGGGGAAATGGGGGGGAGCACTCAAAGAGGGAAGAAACTCCTAGAGACATATAATCATTATGTAGGAAGGGAGCCCCGAGTGTCATCTAGTCCACCCCCTGTTAGAAAGGGCATCCTCACATCTAGTTGGAATCTCCTTTTTGAAATTTGAATCAATTGCTTCAGCTCCCCACCTCTGGAGCAAGAGAAAACAAGCTTGCTCCATCTTCCATGTGACACCCCTTGGATAGTCATCACCTCTCAGTCTCCTCTTTGCCTGGCTAAACATGTTGTTGTTGTTGTTTAGTCGTTTAGTCGTGTCCGACTCTTCGTGACCCCATGGACCATAGCACGCCAGGCACTCCTGTCTTGCACTGCCTCCCGCAGTTTGGTCAAACTCATGTTCTTCCAGCGTCATAACTTTTATATGCCTGTTGTCTTTGTCCATAGAGTTTTCTTGGCAGGGATACTGGAGTGGCTTGCCAGTTCCTTCTCCAGGTGGATCACGTTTGGTCAAAACATAACTTCTCTAAGTTATTTAAGCCCCTTCGCCACGACAAGGCAGTGATCCATGAAGGGGCTGGCTAAACATACCCATCCCCTAAAACCACCTCTGCTGGCTGTTGGCTTCTGGGGCTTGTGCCAGGTGACATTTGACTGGAAAGGTTTCTTTCCCCAGCAAATTGTGCTGCGCCTGTTAGATAACCGAGCATTGTTTGCTGGACAGATTCACATTCCGAACCGAAACCTCATTGCAAATGCAGGCAAGAGCTCTAGTCAGAACATCAGAGCAGAAGTGAGCCCCGTTTCCCCAGCAAACCCTCCTTCCCATTGGAGGCAAGGCAGCAGATCTTCGCTTGGAATAACTTGCTCTGGGGCCTTTGCTTAATGAACTTGCTGGGGAATTAGGCAGACCAAGCCGGCATGCTTGCCCCAGCGGGGGAGAGGAAAGCTTGGCTCAGCCGCCTTCCCTTCTCCATGCTCAATTAGCAGCAGAAGCAGCCAGTGGAGGAGGAGGAGGAGGCAGCACAGCAAAGGCCTCTCCATTGGCGGGTGCTGTTGCCTGGCGGGGTGCCAAGAAAACAACCTAGCTGTGGAGAGGCAACAAATATAGACTTCAAATAATGGAACTGTAGAGCTGGAAGGGACTCCCAAGGGCCATCTGGTCTAACCCCCTGCAATACAGGAATCCCAGCCAAAGCATCCATGACAGAGGCCATCCAACCTCTGCTTGAAAACCTCCAAGGAAGGAGAACCCACAAACTCCAGAGGGAGACAGTTCCACTGTCCAACAGCTCTCACTGTCAGAAACTCTACCCTTCTGTGATTCAATGAGATTGCTTTAGAATCTACATGGCATGGCTTCAAGCTACAAGAAAGGAGATTCAGACTAAACATCAGGGGCAGTTTCTGACAGTTAGAGCTTTAAAAAGGGTGTTACACACATTTGTGGAGGAGGAGAGGGCGATCAATGGCTACTAGCCAGGATGGCTCTGCTCTGCCTCGGAGGAAACTATGCTTCCAGTCCTGAAAGACCTACATTGGCTCCTGGGACGTTTCCGAGCACAATTCAAAGTGTTGGTGCTGACCTTTAAAGCCCTAAACGGCCTCAGCCCAGCAGACCTCAAGGACTGTCTCCACCCCAATCTTCAGCCCAGGCACTGAGGTTCAGCTCTGAGGGCCTTCTGGCGGTTCCCTCCCTGCAAGAAGTGAGGTTACAGGGAACCAGGCAGAGGGCCTTCTCGGTAGTAGCACCCGCCCTGTGGAACGCCCTCCCATTAGATGTCTAGGAGATAAACAACTACGGTATCTGACTTTTCGAAGACATCTGAAGGCAGCCCTCTTTAGGGAAGTTTTAGTGCAGGGGTCAGCAAACTTTTTCAGCAGGGGGCCGGTCCACTGTCCCTCAGACCTTGTGGGGGGGCCGGACTATATTTTGAAAAATAATAATAAAAATGAACAAATTCCTATGCCCCACAAATAACCCAGAGATGCATTTTAAATAAAAGGACACATTCTACTCATGTAAAAACATGCTGATTCCCGGACCATCCGCGGGCCGAATTTAGAAGGCGATTGGGCCACATCCAGCCCCCGGGGCCTTAGTTTGGGGACCCCTGTTTTAATGTTTGGTGTTTTATTGTGTTTTTAATATTCTGTTGGGAGCCACCCAGAGTGGCTGGGGAAACCCAGCCAGAAGAGCAGGGTATGTATGTATGTATGTATGTATGTATGTATGTATGTATGTATGTATAAATGAGATGATGATGATGATGATGATGATAAATGTCAGTTCTCTCCAGGACAGGAGAGCTGTTCGGCAGTGGAATTTGCTGCCAAGGAGTGCAGTGGAGTCTCCTTCTTTGGAGGTCTTTAAGCAGAGGCTTGACAGGCATATGTCAAGAATGCTTTGATGGTGTTTCCTGCTTGGCAGGGGGTTGGACTGGATGGCCCTTGTGGTCTCTTCCAACTCTATGATTCTATGATTCTTGTGCTCGGATCCTGCTTGCTGGTTTCCCAACAGAGTAGCAGCAACAAACAGACAACACGGTAATGTTAGCAAAACAATGAAAAGGTAAACCACTGTGAAGTGCAAATATATAAATGTATATGCACCAACAACCTTCACATATACAAGGAGTTTCAAAAATATGTTCAAAATCTCATGCTCGAGGTCTTATAGGTCCAGTATAAAGTGCAATAATCAAGTCCGACAATAAAGTGCTATGATGTACCATGCATTCTTATCTCTTCCCATGCGTTCTTATCTCATCCGACGGGTGGCCAGCTTCTTCCCCATTTCACAGGAATGGTTTCCTCAGGGGGCGGACTCTTTCTTAAGTAATAAATTTGTATAAATTTATATGATGCACCATACATTATACATTTCTTTAAAACATTGTACAGAAATGTTTAAAACTTTGGTGAGTACATGAACCTTTGGTGAGTATTTTAAACATTTATATATTTGCACTTCACGGTGGTTTACCTTTTCATTGGTTTCCCAACAGAGGCATCTTCTTGGCCACTGTGAGAACAGGATGCTGGCCTGGCCTGATCCAGCAGACTCTTCTTTTATTTTTTATGGGGTGGGTCAGAGATTTTGACTAAGAGAGCCCTTGGGAAGGAGACTGTGTGCAGCTGCCTCTATCCAGAGTTTTCTTGGAGGTGGTGCATGCTCTTTGCAGAATGGCACTGCGATGCGGGTGGTTTTGTTGCCCTCGCCCACTGGCTGGGCTGTGCCTTCTTCCTTGCACTATTGCACAAGCGAACAGGCAGTGGAGGAGCCTCCCCCCCCCACCTGCCTTTCCAGGAAGCCCCCTCTCTGTCTCCACTCTGAAGGGATGGCAGGTGTTCAGCCCTTGCCGTGGGTTTTAAGGCTTTAATCCTCCCAAGTCAGACTTCTGCATTCATTCACTAATAGGTTTAAGAGGAATTACACACAAAACTTGCTCCATGCATACAGGGGATCTTCGACTCTCCTCTCTCAGCAGGAGAGGAGGCGGCTGGATTGGGACCTGCGAAGGAGGGCAGCAGAGGGGCCAGGCAGACTGGGCCACGAGCGCCCACTCTGGCATTCTCCTTCACCAGCCCTGCTGGAATAGAAGGGAACATAGAATTGTAGAGGTGGAAGGGATCCCCAAGGGTCCTCTAGTCCACCCCCCTGCAATGCAGGAATAGCGGCTGAAGAATCCCTGTTGGATGGCCGCTGCCCCCCCTTTAAAAACATCCAGTAAGAGCTGCTCAAAACTGGATCGGGCTCCCCGGGAAGGTGGCGGGATGGTTGTTAAACAGAGGTGGGGTGGCCACCGGTCAGGGATTCTCCAGCTGTGATTCCCGCATTGCAGAGGGTTGGACTAGATGGCTCCTTGGGGTCCCTTCTCCCTCCACGAGCCAGAGCCACGTTTCCCCACTGGCGGTCAAGGGGATGCCATGGCAGGTGGTGGCTCTGCTCCAAGACCCAGGCAAGGGCCCAAGGATGAGGCCCACGGAGACAGCGAGGCAGGCAGCCGGCCCCCGAAGCAGCCTGGCCGGATATTTATGGCCCTCGCGCTGTTGGAACGCTGCAGCTTCCTTTCCTAATGAATTTTTACTGCATGTGGGAAGGAGACGCCAGCCCAGCCCAGGCACTGTCCCTATTTAGTGATTACTGTTATTTATGGGCTGGCAGCTCCAGGACCGCCTTGCCAGACACACGCTAAGCCATGCTGCTCTTTCTGGAGCATCCCCCTCCCTCCCTCCTTGCCTTCTGCATGTCCTGCTCAAGACCCTCTCCAGGGAGGAAAAAGGCCTCTCCTCTCTCATACTCACAAGCTCCTGCATTACTGGCCTGCCTGCATCTTCAGTTGGCAAGGGTGGCAGGAATCGCAGCTAAAGCAACCCCCACAG
Organism: Zootoca vivipara; assembly: GCF_963506605.1. Lineage (NCBI taxonomy): Eukaryota > Metazoa > Chordata > Lepidosauria > Squamata > Lacertidae > Zootoca > Zootoca vivipara. The sequence goes on from NC_083282.1 coordinate 94,593,569, forward strand.
ACCCAATCTGTTGAGGATAAAATGGGAAGGAGGAAGACTGCACACACCACCTTGGAGGAAAGGACCTTTCCCCCCCATAACAGCACCCAACACGGGGCGAGTGCTGAAATAATGCCAAATTGGTCTAGCAGGAAAGGAGGAGCAGAGCCTCCCCTGAGTCTGATGAGCGTGACCAGTGCAGAGTGAAGCTGGAACAGGCTTAACAGTTTCGGGCGGTGCCTTCCTTGGAGGTTTTTAAAGAGAGATTGGGTCTGTGGGGGATGCTTTAGCTGCGATTCCTGCAACACAGGGGGTTGGTCTAGATGACCCTTGGGATTCCTCCCAACCCTGCAGTTCTACGATATTTAGCATCCGATTGCACTGAATATTTTGCTGGAGACCACAGGAGGGGAGAGTGTGGCTCTTGCACTCGGGTCCTGCTTGGGGGGGGTGTTTCGCTTTGGGGTATCATGCTGACCCCTGTGAGAACAGGATGCTGGACTGGATGGGTCCCCATGGGCCTGATCCAGCAGATGCTCTGCTTATATTCCTATTGCTTTTTAAACTTTTGAACTGTGATGAAGTGGTGGATGAACATAAATCATTCAGCGAACAGATGCTAAATCTATGCTGGAGCAGGGATAAATTTGCTCGTAGCCGGAACTCTGTGACCTGACGGGTCTCGCCTGTTTCCAGGGTTTGTAGTCAACCGCTTGTCCCGTTCCTCTAGGGTGGCCTAGTGGTTAGAGTGTAGGACTAGGACCTGGGGGGCAGGGTTTGAATCCCCACTCATTGGCCATAAAGCGCACTGGGTGTGACCTTGCTCTGCTCACTGCCTCCCAGCCTAACCTACCTCTCAGGGTTGTTGTGCAGATTCAATGAGGAGGTGGAACCCTGCATGCTACCTTGAGTTCCTTGGAGAGAAAAAGGTTATAAATGCAATACGTAAACAAAATAGCAATAAATAAGTTTGGATGGCGTTGGGGTTGTAGGAATTTAGCAGCATTGGTTAGTGACAGCCAGTCCTGGCCCAGATAACAGGAGTTGTGTGCTTAATGCCTGCAACATATGGAGCCTCGTTCAGCATCCATCACAAGGACGAGATACCAAGATTGCTTTGTACTCCGATAAGCTATAGCATTTCAGTTTTTTTTTATATAATCCCCTCAAACATTTCTTTCATTTGGGAGAAGAAATGCAGAGGGGGGAGAGGAGGAAGACAACAAGCAAGAAGAATTATCTTTGCAGGCTTTGGGCGGCCGGGGGGGGGGGGGAGCTCCCGCTTTTCTTTAGAGCCTTCTTCAATGCAAAGGGAAGCACTTTCATCTTTAAAGGTCTGTGCAAAGCACTCCGTGTCCAGAGATCTGGCGTGTGAACTCCAAGGGTCAGAGCAGGTTCTTGGCTCATCCTTTCCATTGCAGGGGGTTGGACTAGATGGCCCTTGGAGGCCCCTTCCAACTCTGCAGTTCCATGACTCATTGCAGTTTCTTTAAACAGGAGATGGCCACCATTCCTGAACTGTGGTTCCTGCAATGCAGGGGGTTGGACTAGATGACCCACAGGGTCCCTTCCAATTCTACAATTCCATGATCCTTAATGAAAGCAACTGTGTCAAGGAGGTCCCATTCCATAGAGCTGGGCTGTGGGGCAGCCCTTTCCTCTGAAAACCTGCCACGAATCTCCCCGTGGTCCAGAAGCTGGCATGTCTGTCTCACCAACTTCCGGAAGCAGCTGCACAATTCCTTTACCTGCAGCTTGAGCGAGCAGCAAGCAACACATGCATGTGGGTGGTTTTTTTTTCGGAGGGTGGGGGTGTCAGGCTACATGATGCCCTGAGTCTCTTCCAGTTCTCGGGCTCCTGTACCCACTGAGGGTTAGAATCCAATGCAGAGTTCTGTTGCTGAGCTGGTCAGGCAAGTCTCTCTTTGTAAGACAATGGCCTTAGCTGGCCGCTTAAGTGTCCTCATCAGCATCCCCAAAGAACAAGCTAGCCTGCAGGAGCTGAAACCCAGCTAGCAAGGTCCTACTGGCTGGCACTGATGGGAGTTGTAGTCCAAAGCATCTCGAGGGCACCAAGTTGGGGAATGCCAAATCCAAATCCAAAAGTTGGTTTGGGCTCTGGTCCTCAATGAAATTTGAATCATGGAGTCAGAAGGGACCCCAAGGAACATCCTAGTCCAAGCTGCTATAACCAAAGGAGCAACAGACCGTATAGCACAATCACATCTTATGTAGGACTCTGTTCCAAGAGTTCAGCGTATGCATGAAAAGTTTGTATGCCAAGACCCTTGGAGCTGTCCCCATGGCTAGCAAGTGTGGGGGGAGAGAAACCTCCATACTTCAGGAGTCCACGTACCAAGCAGGTCTTGTCCCTTTAAAGGAAGTCTTAACAGCTCTTTTCGCCAGGTCTGGCTGGGGTTACCCAGCACATAAAGAGCTTTAAAGCTCTTTGCTTTCCGGGGAGGGGGGTGGGCAAGGCTCGCTCCGCATGGTGGCTGGGCGATGCTTTCGCAGGACCTTGCCAGGGCCATCCAACTTCCGGGAGAGCATCCCAGGGCAGCCCTTGCCCCCACCAGGAGGGCAGAGAGCTTAAAAGCACTTTCTGTGCTCCACTGGACACTCCAGCCAGCAGAACTGGAGCTGCTACAGAGGCCACACAACACGTATTTCGCTTTTGTACAAACTCAATCGCTTAGTGTGGCAGCGCTTGCACTTTGGAACTCCCTGCCTATTGAAATAAGCGCACATTTTGGCGCCTGCTATAAACACTCTCGTTTACACAAGCCTACTCAAATGCTTAGAAAGTTTAGGTAATTTTGATATGTTTTAGTATTTCCTATTTTGTATGCTTCAAAGGGTTGTACATTTTCAATTTTACTGTTTTCTCTTTTGTAAACAGTGAATAAATTTTATGAAACGAATATTGTTTACTGATGGTTTAGCAGCTGGTTTTGCTTTGTGCAGTTTTGATTTTAGAAATGCATCATTCATTTATTTATTTCATTTATATTCCGCTTCCCCCCCCCCCCAGGGCCTCAGAGTGGCATAGCACATGGTTCTTTTCCTCCCCACTTAATCCCCACAACGGCCCTGCGAGGTAGGCTAAGCTGAGAGGCAGTGGCTGGGCCCCATGGCCACCCCCAGTGAACATCATGGCTGAGTAGAGATTTGAACGCTGGTCTCCGTCCCAGGCCCTAGTCCAATGCTCTAACCACTGCACCACACCGGCTCTGTTCACAGCTCTGAGCTGCCGTGGGAGGAAGGAGTGTATAAAAGGGAATCAGTCAGCCCAAAGGCCTCCTGGGCTCCATCCTGGGGTAAGGAAGCTGGGAATGCAGAGCAGCCACCACCACAATATCTAATGGATGCCGCAAAGGACCATCAAATAGCATCAAGCATCACCCTCAACTTTTAGCCTGCCCCAAACCACAGAATACTTCCTGGAAAGAAAGTGGGACATGATGGGTGCAGACATGGTTCACCACGGCCCAAACCAATCCATTCCACTTCAAGGAGGCGGGCCTCATCCTGTGCTCCCACAACAGAGAATCAGTCGGGAAACGTTAAGAAAAAAACCCAAACAAAATATCTTTAATATCTCAAAAAGCCGCCCGGAGGCTTCTTTCCTCCACAGCAAGTCCTTTTTGTGGTTCCAGAGTTGCAGCACAAGGTCACGGGGTCCTGAAAGGGGTGGTCTTGCAGCTGAGTGTGGGACCCTCAGAAATTCTCCAGCAGCTCCACAATCCGCTTCTGCTCGCTCTCCCGGAATTCGGGGTTCTTCCCATCCCCGATGTTCTCCGCATACTCTGCAGGAAGACAAGAGGCACTCTCAGCAAAAGAACAAGCAGCTGCAGCTCCACATCTGGGGCAACACCCCCTGCAGCTCCAACATCTGGGGCAACACCCCCTGCAGCTCCACATCTGGGGCAACACCCCCTCCCCCCACAACTGAAACCCTGGTAATACGGGAACAGAAAGGGAGCAGCTTTGTCTTCTAAGCTTCAATTAGGAGGTGAGGGGCCCTATTAAGCAATGCCTGCCACCCCCCTCTTGAAATCAGCAGATATACTTGGTGCCATGTTTGGGGGCTAGTCATGGGGGTGGGGTGGGGAAAAGAGGGCAGCTGAGGGAAAGCAGAGGAGGGAGGCAGCCGGGCCCAGAGCCAGGAGCTGAGCAGGGCATGGGAAAGCGGCCCACCCTGTGACCACATATGAACTCAAGGAGATTCTGCTGGATCAGGCCAGTGGCCCATCTAGTCCAGCATCCTGTTCTCACAGTAGCCACCCTTGGTGCCTGTGGAAAACCCGCAATTTCCCAGTAATTCCAGAGGTGCCTGAGAGGGAAAAGGAGCAGCATTCTCCGTTCCTGTGCAAGGTGCCACCCAGTCTCCAAAACGGAGCCATAGCAGCTTGCAGGGCGAAGGGCTCCTGTTAATACAAGAGAAGTGGGCCCTGCTACAGGGCAGGGGGGGGATCCATGAGCCCCCTAATGCATGGGGACGCTGCTCCCCCCTCATCTCAAGCAGCACACACAAACAGCGCTGCTCTGCTGCCGCCTCTGCCTGGGCTCCTGGGAGGAGGAGGAGGGCCTTGAATATGCATGAAGCTTAAGCCTGGCAGCAGCTGCTGCAATGGGGGCTTTGCCCTCCATGGCTCGACTTGCTCCAACAGGCAGGGCAGGCTCTGCTCCTCACTTCCAGAGATTGCGGGGAGGAGGGGAACTGGTCGGGAAAAGTCACAGTAGCAAACACCAGCTGCCCCCTTTGGGCTGATGTGAAAGAGAGGAGAGACCTGCCTGCCCAGGCAGCCCTGGACACATTTGCATGGGCGGTGGGCAAAGCGATGGCCTCAAAGCTGGGCTTAAATCCCTGGACCATTTGCACGTCTCTCTCTCTCTCTCTCCCCTCCCCCCAGTAACTGGGCCACTGGAAGCACAAAAGGGGCAAGAACCACAAGCACGCTATTAAGTGGGGGTATCAATTCTACAAACCAGCCCCCTAATCTAGGCTTACTCATCCCTGCTTCTCCAAACAGCGCCTTCTCTTCTCTGGTCATGTTCCACCACAGCCTCCCCCAGCTTGACGCCCTGCAGATGTTTTGAACGACCACTCCAGTCGGCCCCGGCCAGCAGGGCTGGAGTCCAAAAGGTCAGCAAGACACCAGGCCAGGAAAGGCTGTTCTTGGCTGGGAGTCCTGGGAGACCTGCTCCCTGCCTTGCGGGCCTTTTCCATCTGGACTGACTCCAGCTGCAGAAGCTGAAGCTACCGAACAGACTCTTGGGATGGGGTCTTGTTTGGGTTTTTTTGTTTCAGGCTGCTGCTGCTATCAGTATTAATTTGTTGTCTCTTTACTTTAGATTTTATTATGCTGTATGTGGAAATCGTTCAGTTTGGTTGCATACTTCTTGATGTTTTATTTATTGTTTCCGCTTTTGGCTATGTTTGTAATTGTGTATTTCTTTTCATGCTGATGTGGGTTGTGGGGTGCCAATGGGACGTGGGGCAGAGGCTTGGTCTGAAGAAGCCTGGGCTTAAATCTGCTCCTTTGCCATTCTTTCTCCCTCTCTGTCTGCCTTATCCTACCACACAGGGCTGTTGCATGGGTAAATAAGAACTTCAAAGCATTTTGCCCACAACAGGCACAAGAGACGTTATTATTCTGGCCTTTCTCTTTCTCTGCTTGGACCTAAGAAAAGGAGGCTCTCCTCTCACGCTCAGAAGAAATGCTACACTCACCATTTCCTAAGGTGTGAATCTCATCCCCCTTCCCATTCGGCCAGAGAAAGGCCTCCACACAGTGCTGCTCTGTGCCAAACAAAAGCGGCAGAGAGCACACCTGGCAAGACGCGTCAAACTGCAGGCCCATCACTCAACTCCCGGAGAGCCCATTCTGGCCTTACACGCCCCACGAACCATATCCACGAGTCCTGAGCACAAGGCATCACCCGGCAGCCCCATTAGAGAGAGAAATGGCTTCTCCGCATCACTTGCGAAGGCACCTCAAGGTCACTGCTCTCCCCTGCATCTTCAGCGCTGGGCTGTCGAGATGCCATTAGCCTCCTAAGGAGGCTAAACTGGGAGAAGCAGACAAGCGAGCCAACACCCTTCTCCAACACCCAGCCGCCAGGAGGTCACTGTTTTGGGGTGGCAAATTCAGCAGAAGCAGCAAGTCAAGCATTCTTCTGAAGAAGGCGGGAAGGCCTGTGGGCTTCTGATGCACAGGGAAGTTCCCAATTGCTCTGCCTGGCGGGATGTGCCCCTCCCATGTTTCCCCACACACCGAGGCACCCAAAAGGAAATCTGCTCCCACACTTTGATCTAAGGGCAGGGTCCACACACAGCCAAACTGATTAATCTGCAGTGTTCAAATGACTATGTGTCCCAGACACAGAAGAGGCAGGAAGTATCTGCAGGCAAGGAGCAATTTAATGCATTCAAGTTCAAGCAAATAAGCAGAGGTCACTTGGAGAAAAATATACAAGAACCCGAGAAAAGCCTCCTGGATCAAGCCCTGGGCCCATCTAGCCCAGCATCCTCTTCTCACAGCACTCAACCAAACTACCCAAAGAGATGGTGACGGCAATTTCACCTGGCTCTCTCTTTCTCATTACAGTCATACCTTGGTTTAAGTATGCTTCAGTTTGAGTACTTTAAGTACTCTGCGGACCTGTCTGGAACGGATTAATCCACTTTCCATTACATTCAATGGGAAAGTTCGATTCAGGTTAAGGACGGACTTCCGGAACCAATTGTGTACTTAACCCAAGGGACCACTATTATACCCCATGTAAGAACATCACCAGAGTCTGCTGGATCAGGCTGATGGTCCATCCAGTCCACCATCCTGTTCTCACAGTGGCCAACCAGGTGCCTCTTCTGGAAAGCCCATGAGCAGAATCCAAGCCCAAGAGCCCTCTCCCCTCTTGCTGCCTCCAGCAACCGGCATTGAGAAGTTCTGACTGTGGAGGCAGAGCAGAGCCATCCTGACGAGGAGTCCTTGATAACCTCCTCCTCCTCCTCCTCCTCCTCCTCCTCCTCCTCCTCCTCCTCCTCCTCCTCCATGATTCTGTTGTGTCACCAACAGGGCTCCCCCAGGCTCCCTCTGCTCGAAAGAGCTGCTCATCTTTAAGTGCAGACCCAGGTCATGGAGCCTGAGCTTCCACAGCCACCATCTGCCACAAACCACCATGGAAGAACTGCCAGCAACACCAGCAGATATGTTCTATGCTTCAGATGATGTTCTAGGCTCTTGCTAGCTATGCTGCTTTCAATGTGGGTGTTATATCTTACTTCCTTTAGCAATGTTTTCTTTTAAAATGTCTACTTTTTTGTTAACTCTGCTGCATTAAATGTGCATTTTGTAGTTGACCTCTTTTGCAATGTTTTATTTTGGAAATTTTAAGAAAGCATTTTAAGTTTCCTGTTAATTCCTGCTCTGAATGTATACTTTATTCAGTAATGTTTCGCTGTAGATTGTTTTAATGTGTAGCAGACTGCTTTGATATAAAGTGGTATAGATAATGCTAATGCTAATAATGATGTTATCTAGCTTGGTGGCCACCACTCCCATCAATATAGCTTTAACAAATCCCAAGAAACATGACCACATACATGGCGCTCAGAGAGAGGGAGAAGGAGCGAAATCCATCACCAACACTTGCTTCAACAGTTATTGGATCTGTCACACCCCACAGCCCCCTGCCTCAGTGGGGTGCCTAGAATGGTCCACCTCTCCTGGACGCTGTTGGTTCCCACAACAAGGCATCTGTACCCCCCACCTCCCAAATTTCTCCCCAAAGCCCAGCCTGGTCAGCCATCAGAGAGGAGCCTTAATGAGGCTGTTGCACCTCCCTGCTCGCCTCCACCCCCACTTAAAATAAATGGAGAGCCCAATTTCTCTCTCCCTTTGCATCCAAAGCAATTCTTGGCCCTCCCCAGGGACCCATCAGCTGTCAGGCTGCCAGAGAAACAGGGAAAATATGTAGGCCATAAAAACCAAACTAAGAAACAGGCTTCCAATTAGCATGCAAAAAAGCAGGATGGAGAAGGGGACAAGAGCCCTACATGCAAAGCGGGAAAAGGGAAGAAGGCAGAAGATGCTGAATTAGCTGAACCTCCGCTGGCGGGAGGGGGGGACGGGGGACGGGACGGGGCGGGGGCACTGGAGCGGCTTCTGCTGCTGCTTGGGTGCTCCTGCCACTCCCCACCACCACCTGGCTCCAAGCCCCAGAGAAACCCCCTCCCTCAAGAAGAACCCGCTTTCTTCCTGCAGCAAGAATGGCTTACGACTCCAGCTGTGCGAGGCTCCAGGTGAGCAGAATCCCACACCGGTGGAGAAAGGCAGGAATCCAGCTCTGCCCACCCTACACAGGGGGAGGGGGGGGCTACCTGGAGCCTGATGGAGGACTTGAGGAAGCCCCCCTAGCCCCGGACCCTTCTAGGGTGGGTCAAACCACCTGGGTGCTGTTGTAACCACACGTGGGCCAGTTCAGGTCAGAAGGTGAACTGTGAATTTCTCAGGGAGACTGGGGACCCGGCAGTGAGCGATCTAGGTCTGGGTGGCTAGAGGTGGTGGAAGAGGAGGTCAGCAGCAATTTTATTTGTTTTGTTTTTAGTTATTTATTGCATTAATGGTCCGACCCTCTAACCACTACACCACACTCATTCTCTCCCCAAGCCTGGCCTAGCAGGCCTGCCATCAAAGCATCCCGTATCTAAATTTGCAAAGGGGGTCTCCTAAATGCCGCCCCGCCTCTTCAGTGCAGAAGCCCACAGGCCAGGAGCCACAGAGCCCAGCCTAGACCTTGCTGCTGGCGAGGGCTTTGCATGGAGCACTTACTTTCAACAATCTCACAGGCAGCACAATGGGGCTGGAAGGCAGGGTTTGCCAAAAGAGGTCGCGGAGGCCAGATGAATAGGCAGAGAGGCGGTCTCTTGCCCAGCTCCACATGCCTGAGGCTGCAAGGCTGGCTCCCTGCTTTCTGCTGGGGCTGCTGGCCAAACAGGAGCCTGTGCTGGCCAAACAGAAGCCGTTCCCCCACTCCAGGGCTCAAGGACTCACCTTTAATGATGTGCCGAACTATTTTGATGGAGCTTCCCCTCATGTTTAGGATCTGATGGACTCGCTGACGAATCTGGCCAGGGAATGAAAAACAGGGAAGGGGGAGGGAGAGAAAGCTGCAGTAATTGTACAGTAATGGAAACAGAGAACAAAAAACCCACAGGAAAGAGTTGGGTTTTTTTCCATTGAGGCAGCTTGGTTGAACTGTGCCAGGATCTTGACACAGCACACTCCCACGGCCCCAAAATGGCCAGAAAGGAAAGTGCCTTTATCTGTGGAAGCAGGAATGAGCAGCCCTGCATACGCTGGGCTTGGGATCGGGGCATTGCAGGGGGTCGGACTAGAAGACCCTTTTGAGGCCTTCCAATTCCATGATTCTGCATATGGCAGGAAGTAGCCCAGGTGGGCAAAGGGAAACCTTGCCAAATCCCTCCCTCCCTCCCTCCCCCCACCCAGGTGTGTTAGCCCAAGGAGGGGAGGGGAAACAGGGCCACCCACATTCTAGGAAGGCTGGCACCTCCATCCCTAGTCAAGGTCCCACATCTGGGAAAACTCATAAAATGTGTGCACCAAGCCCCCCCGCCCCGATGCAGATGGGCTGAGTTCTGGGTCCTCCCTGATAGGGAGGCACAGTCCAGTGGGGGCCCAAAGACCAAGAGTACTGGGGGTGGGGGGTAATGCGGCAGGCGTGCTGCCCTCACCTGGGGAATGCTGGCATTGCAGATCTCTGCCATGATGTAGCAGATGAGCTGGAGGACAAAGAGGCCGGCGTCCAGGCGGCGGAGGTAGAACTCATCCTCCATGTCGTCATCAATGATCTCTCCCCGGCGGACCATGTCCTGGAATCACAGAATCACAAGAATTGGAAAGGGTCCCCTAGTCCAGCCCCCCGCAATTCAGGAGTCTCAACCAAAGCATCGCGAACAGATAAGCCACCCAACCTTCGCTTGCATGGCAAGTCCCGGAAGAGAAGCACCAGGAGGAGCTCTGATGGCAAAGTCCGCAGAAATCCCTCGCGCAGTGAAAGAGCCATTTGTTCCCAGGCAAAACATGCCCTTGCAGGCCCCCCACTCCCCGGCACAAGCCTGCCAGCCCACCCTTCGCTTCCTGCTGGCCCTACGCCAGCAGTAAGGCATGCCACACGTGACCTTTTGCTATCCTCACGCTGGAATTTTGTTATGCCAACCCGTGAGCTCCCTGCTGCTTCTGTGATTTATTATACGGCGGCCCAGCAGGTGCGTGGCAGTCCGCCGGAGCAATGTCTCCTCATTAGAGCGAGCGCCCGCTGTACCTGCAAGACTTGGCAAGGAGGGACCCCCCTCCTGTGTGTGTGTGTGTGTGTGTGTGTGTGTGGCAGGCAAAAATAGGGGAAAGGCAAGGCTGCACGGCAGTGGCAAGCTCCTCTGGTTCCCCAGCCAGCTGCCCAGCCCCAGACCTTCCTTCCTCAGAGCCCACATGAAGCAACAGAGGTCCCAGACTGAGGAAGGTCTGCAAGCAAAATGCTGAACAAAGCAGTAGCCCACAGGAGGAGACAAGGGATAAGGCTCTAAGAACAGCCTGCTGGATCTGGCCCATGACCACATCCAGAGCATCCTGCTCTCACAATGGCCAACTAGATGTCTTTGGGAAACCATGCAAAGCAACAAAACAAAACCTTCTGCCTTCCTGCGCTTTCCAGCAACGGGGATTCAGAAGCACCACCGCCTCTGACCTTGGAGGGAGAGCACAGTCAGGATGGCTAGTTATTCACTGACAGCCCTCTCCCTCCTATGTGAAACTGTCTCAACCTCTTTTAAAGCCATCCATCCCGTGGGAGTGAGTTCCAGAGTTTAACTAAGGGTATCATCATGAGAGAACGGCTTCTGTTTAGTTATTTAGTTATTAACTTTCACCCGAAGATCACAGGGTGGTTCGCAACAGAAAAATACAAAATGAGAACACAAAACACATAATAAAAACAAAAACAAACCAATAACACACACACCCCCCCAGCCAAACACACTGAAAAGGACACAGAATGTGAATCAGTCAAAGGCCTGGTGAGAGAGAAACGTTTTTGCCTGGCACCTACAGATATGTAATGAAGGCGCGAGGTGAGCCTCCCTGGGGAGAGTCTCCCACAAACAGGGAGCCACAACAGAAAAGGCCCTGTTCTCATGTTGTTGCCCTCTGGAGCGCTCCTATTCCCATACTGTCCTCCGACTTCCACCCGACGGGCTTCTTTTGCCCACCTGACCAAAACTGAAAGCCAAGCAGCACAGTGTAGGGCTGGCCCAGCTTCATCTTGTGGTGTGCCGGGGCCTTGATAACACCCCCTTTGCCGAGGCAGGTGACAAAACAGGTGTGCTCCCCTTCCCCTGAGAGTTTGAAACTCTAAAAGGGATCACCCTGTTCAGCTCCATTTTCATTTCTTCCGCTTCCCTACTCCAGCTTTTGCAGGACCACACCTTGCTTCTGCCTACCTCCGGCAACCCCTGGACCTCCCTTTGTTACCCCCAGGGCCAGATCCCTCCACCACTCCCCCCCCCCCGAAGCAATCTTTCTGGCTGCGGATTGCAGTCTGGATTTGGGATGCTCAAAACCCGCAGCCTTTTGGCAAACCACCACACCCTTTTCTGGTCTGATAGTTTTAAGGAGAGGTTGGGTCGCCATCTGTCAGGAACTCTTTAGCTGTGGCTCCTGCATGGCAGGGGGTTGGGCTAGATGATCCCTGGTGCCCCTTGCACCTCCACAGTTCTATGGTTCTATGTCCCAGACCCTTTGCTACAACCAGGATCTGCCCTCTTCTGACCTGGCTTGTGGCGGCTGCCTCTCGGGGAATGCGCTGGAGCCTCAAGAGACCCTTAAAATCCTGGCTCAGGATTAGCAGGAATGTCACTGGCAATCTACAAGCCATGGCAGGAGGCTCTCCCCCCCCTTGCCTCTCCAGCTCCTAATTTCTGCCCTTCTGCCTTGACAGCTCCTGATTTTTATTTTTTGAAAATGCGAATGGCAAGTGTTTCCGAAGCCGTCAGCTGTGGCAGCTCAAACTGACATCTGAGGCGCAAGGCACACGACACCTGCAATCCAGGATAACGAAGTGATTTGGAGGCCGGATCCGCTGATTGTGCAGGCGGAAACCGGGACGGCTCTTCTCTCGTGCAAGGTGGGAGCCTCTCACTGCGGGGCTGGCAGCAAGACAAAAAACACTGCGAGCGCCGGGAAATTTAGCCAAAGCTGCTTGCCGGTGTGCAGGGAGCCGGTGCGTTGATGGCTGCGACACAACCATGTCGTCGCTTTAAGCCCTGTTCACAACCACCATTCCTCCCCCTTCAAACTGCTGTTAATCTTTTCCCCGTGCAAACACCAACCAGCCACTCTGCCTCTCTCTCCCCCACCCCAAACCCTCTCCAGCCGTCAAGATGCTAACCTCCAAATGAGTGCTCAGGTGCCATTCCTTATCTGCCGCGAGATGCCCCGTGCTGATGGGAGAAGACAGCAATAAGATGGGCTTCTGCGAAACTGAAGCAAGCTCCTCTCACAGTAATGAGGCTGGACTGACAGTCGCGGAGTGGCAAATGACGATTCCCAGAGCCCAGCGGGGCCTGCTGCAGATTCAAGCAGGGAGACGTCCTGATCCCAGCTGAAATTCTGCCCCTGCTCCTCTCCTCTCAGCCCCCCAGGGCCTGCCACAATGGGTGGCAGGATCCTGGGAGCTGGAAAACCAAGCATCAACGCCATTTCCCTTGGGTACTTCGCGGGTGTGCCAGGGAACAGGAAGTGGATGGCTGCTTTATTGGGGCTTAGGAAGGAGCTTCCTCCTTGTCCTCTGCCAGGGGGTCCAGGAAGGCTACTCTGCTGCTTCTTCCACTGCTTAAGAACGAAAGAGGAGCCTGCTAGATCAGCCCTGTGGCCCATCTAGTCCAGCATCTTGTTCTCCCAGTGTCTGTGGGAAACCCACAAGCAGGATACAAGCACAAGAGCCTTCCCTTCACCTGCAGTTTCCAGCAACTGGTATTCAAAAGCATTGCTGTCTCCAACTGTCAATAGTCCTCTCCTCCTCCACGAATTTGTCTCGTCCCCTTTTAAAGCTCAAGTTAGTGGCTGTCACTGCCTCCTGGGGGAGCAACTTCTGCAGGATGTGGCTTGGTGGCCCATGCCCTGTGGCACACCTTTTCACGGCCAGGGGGCACAGCAGTGCAGACCGCTCAGGCTGCTCCATGCAAGGTCAGCACGAGTGTCAGGCTAGATTATCTCTTCCCACTTCCCCAATTAAAACCAGCTGTCAGGGTGACAGACAGGTTGGGACAGCCCATCAGGCTAGCTGGGGCGTGAGGAGCAGCTGCGGGGAAGCTGAGCAAAGGCTGGTGAAGGAGGCGGGCAGAAGCAAGATCTTCCTGCTTCCACCAGTTGGGGCTGCTGGCAGAGGGGAAGAGGTCAAGGGGGCCAACTCAAATCTATGCCAGGTGGGGAGGGAGAATTGATCCTTGAAGTCTAGTAAACACACACACGGCCCCATATAGGGGAGCTCAAACCAAGGGAGGAGAAAACACTGGACTGAAGGCCTGATTTCTCTCTCCAGCTTTCTGTGTTCCAGCAGGCAGAGTTGGCACTGAAGGGGCATTTATGGAACAGCTGCAGCCTCAAGAAGAAAGGCTCAAAACTTCCTTTAGACTAGAGGCTGAAGTGTGAGGGAGAGCTGCAAGTTTGGCACCAGATGTGAGACCCAACACTTGCAGGGCAAAATTATAAGCAACGCAAAACGCACACAAACTGGCTGGCTGGAAGCTGAATGTAGAACCCCTGCAGGAGGAGTCAGCGTTGGCTGATGGAGGGACAACTTTTGCTTGTTGCTAGTCACAAGCTATGGTTTCCCCAGTAGTGATGTATGGACGTGAGAGCTGGACCATCAAGAAGGCTGATCACCAAAGAATTGGTGCTTTTGAATTCTGGTGCTGGAGGAGACTCTTGAGAGTCCCATGGACTGCAAGAAGATCAAACCTATCCATTCTGAAGGAAATCAGCCCTGAGTGGAAGGACAGGTCCTGAAGCTGAGGCTCCAGTACTTTGGCCACCTCATGAGAAGAGAAGACTCCCTGGAAAAGACCCCGATGTTGGGAAAGATGGAGGGCACAAGGAGAAGGGGACGACAGATATGAAGAGATGGTTGGACAATGTCCTCGAAGCTATGAACATAGAATCATAGAATCATAGAGTTGGAAGAGACCACAAGGGCCATCCAGTCCAACCCCCTGCCAAGCAGGAAACGCCATCAAAGCATTATTGACATATGCCTGTCAAGCCTCTGCTTAAAGACCTCCAAAGGAGACTCCACCACACTCCTTGGTAGCAGATTCCACTGCCGAACAGCTCTTACTGTCAGGAAATTCTTCCTAATGTTGAGGTGGAATCTTCTTTCTTGTAGAGCTTGAATCCATTGTTCCGTGTCCGCTTCTCTGGAGCAGCAGAAAACAACCTTTCTCCCTCCTCTATATGACATCCTTTTATATATTTGAGCATGGCTATCATATCACCCCTTAACCTTCTCTTCTCCAGGCTAAACCTACCCAGCTCCCTATATAGAAACAGGTGCAGGCCTTGCAAGTTCTTTCACTCTGTTTGGGATGAGACACCCTGGGGCTTTTAGGATCAGCAGCTGTGCTCTCAGCCGGCAATGGATGTACAGTAATGGGCTTCAGCTCAGAGCCCAGGTGAGGAGAAGCCTCCTTGCCCTCTAGCAAACGCTGCTGTTCCTCACGCTCTGCATTAACCCCTTTCATTATCACCCTCTGGCAAAGCACTTCCATGCAATTCAAGCCATTTGCTGCCCCACTCAAGGGCCAGGTTAATTCAAAAACCCAATTTAGGCTATCAAAGCCCACGGAATCCAGATTCTCCCTTTCAAGGATGGAATGACATAACAGTGGCACAATTAGCATCTAATTTGTAAGTCGTTATGGCGCAAAGTATCCGGCGAGAGCGCTTTTATTGAATAAACCTGCTGAGCATAATTTCCTCGCACTAAGAAGAATTGCATTAAGTCATCACCTGCCTTTGCCTCCCTTTCTGCAGAGATCGCTGCGGAGGCTCTATAATTGCACCTCGTCTCTGAGGGAGTTAAAGAGCTGTGGTGGCTTGCCACCTTTTTCTCAAATAAAACATGAAAAGGACTGGGGAAGAGGGGAGACTTTTTCACTGCAAGCTGACACGCTTCTTTCTAGGCGGCAGCATTCCTTGGGGTTCCTGCCATGTCCTACCTGGGGGGACACCTGCTCCCTCTCCGTGACCCTCTGCTGCATTTCAGGGCTCCTATGCACAGAAACGGCTGCCCTCCCCATGGGACACTGTGAAATCTGGCTTCCCTAAGTACTCTACCAAACCAAATATAAAGTCACTCTTGGATACACTGTGCTGCTTTTTTGCTATTATTTTTGAATGGATTTGATAAGACTTCGATAAAATATTTTTAAAAAGCTTTAAAAACCAAACTCATGGTAGGTATTATTAATTATTATTATTATTAGTTGTAGTAGTAGTAGTATAGTAGACCCTCTGGATATGAATTTAATCCGTTCCAGGGGTCCGTGTGCACCCTGAAAAATTCGTACCTAGAGGCGCCACTTCTGCGCATGCAAAAGCAGCGAAACCTGGAAAAATACTTCCAGGTTTGCCGCGTTCGCAACCCGAAGTTTACATTACTTGAGAGTACATAACCAGAGGGTCTACTGTATTATTAATTGAATTTACAAACCACCCTATAACTGCAGGTTTTTTTTTTTGCAAATTATTCTCCAGTACTTAACTGAATGGAGAACAACACATGCATGCCCCCTCCCTTAAGCTGGGCAGCAGGCCTTTGTGTCTGGAGGACGCTTTCGGTGAGCTCGCAGGCAGTGTGGCAGGAAGCAAGTGAACCCTTGTGCAAACTGCAGGTGCCTCGTTAAGAACCAAAAAATTATCAATACTATTATTTATTATTAATAATATTAATTAAATGTGTTAGGCACTAAAAGCACAAAAAGGTAAAAGGAAACCTGACATATGCCTCAAATACATCCCGCCCACTTCTAAAAGGCCACTGAGAGTTAAAGGCTGAAGGTCTGGTTACAGAGCAAAGTTTAAGCTAGTGCCTAAAGTGTAATGAAGGCACCCAGCAAGCCTCCCTGGGAAAGCATTCCATGAAGGGGAAGCCAACGCAGAAGAGGTCCTGTTCTCGTGTTGGCGTCCTCTGGACGCACAAAGAAGGGCCTCGGATAATGGCCGCAGGGCCTGGGTTGGTTCATATGGGGAGCTTTTAGCCTTTCAGGGAACTGGCAGGCACCATCTCTTAATGAATTGACAGGAGGGGGTGCGGTGGGGTGGGGGGGATGATGACACCTACATGCTTTTCTCCTTCAATCTTCTTATCAGCTGCTTGCATTGCATCCAGGTACTTGAAATATAACTCCATCAGTCTGTCAACCTGCGGGGGGGGGGGGGGGAGGGGGGAGAGAGAAGAGGAGTGGAAAAGGTTTGAACTCGTCACACAGCCACCCCACCCTAGCAAGATGAAGGGGCCCATGGACAGCGAGGCGGCTCTGCATTTAACAAGTTGGGCTTCTAAGGCCAGGGTGCCACATCCGTACTGAACGGGACACTGGAAAGCAAACAGCCTGGAAGGTCCTAGAATCATCATAGAATCATAGAGTTGGAAGAGACCACAAGGGTCATCCAGTCCAACCCCCTGCCAAGCAGGAAACACCATCAAAGCATTCTTGACATATGCCTGTCCTGCTGATTCCCTGCTCACAGAATGCCCGGCACCCAACAGCCCCAGGTGCTCTGAAATCGCACCAATTCTGCTTCCCTCCCCCCTCAGCACCCAATTCCCTTCCTGCCCCCTTGATCATTGCTCCTCCAAGCTGGCCTGACCTAGGGGCTCCCTTGACACTGTTCTCCGTCTTGCCAAAGCAGCTGCATTCGCGTCTCCTGAGATGCAAGATTTCCAAAGGCAAAACGGGATAAATCTGCACTAGGCTCCCAGGCAGGTGCTGCCAGGTAACCCACAAAGAGGGCACGGGAGCAACCTCCCTGCCTCTGCCCCTCGTTGACAGCTACCTTGGCCAGCAGCCGTTGCCAGACCTGCTCTCCCACATATATTTTGTGTGTGTGTGTGTGTGTGTGTGTGTGTGTGTGTGTGTGTAGACGGCAGGTTTTATTCAAGGAAGTTCCAACGGCAGACGTTCGAAGCTCTCAGGATGCCTTAGTGGCTGCTCTTTGCAGAACAAAACCAACAGCAGCCCCTGGGGACCCACTTTGCAAGTCCCGCCAGAAGTGCAGGCTTGCACAGGACCTCCCCTCTAGCGAGACATCCCTGGTTCCCTCTCCGCTCCTCTAACTGATTTCCAGAGAAGATACAGGTCCTCAGAGCCAATATTACTTTTCAGGAGCACTGAGAGCACTAACCATTTACTTAGCTTGAAATGCTGGTGGTTGAAACTGCAGAGAAGCCGGGGGGTTAAGGATTCCGGCCCACCCTATCCACGCAGCAGGGGTAGGCTGCGCTCCAGGGGGTTGGTGGTCTCAAGAAGGGCCCCTGCAGGAAGCCTATGCCACTACTCCTGCTGGGCTCATTTCATGCCACAGGAAGACACCCACACAGCCCACACCTGGCTGTGAGGGGGAGCCATGAAGCCGGAGGAGGGGTTGGCAGGATGTCTGGGTGCCCTGTTAAGGGCAGCAGCACAAGCCCCACTGAAATAAGAAATGGGCAACAGCACGGTGGGTCTTGCGCAAGGGAACTCCTTTGGAGGATTCCCATAGAATCACAGAATTGAGGAGCTGGAAGGGTGCCTCATGGGTCATCTAGTCCAATCCCCCTGCAATGCAGAAATCCCAACTCAAGCATCGATGGCAGGTGGAACATTGGGCCAAATGTTCAATAGTAGAACTTGTGCGGGCAGGGGGAAAAAATGAACTGGTTGAACTAAAGGTGGCATGCAAGATGGTCTCCACATTTAATCCCAGCCTGAGAGGCAGTGATTGCCCGCTCGCCTGGTGAGCTTCTTATGGCTGAGTGGGGGATTTGAACCCAGGTCTCCCAGGTCCTGGTAGTCCAACACTCTAACCACTACACCACACTGGCTCTCACCACCCTGGGTACCATTTGGACAGTATCCCTGAGACAGTGCCCCATTTCTCTCGCCCCCAGCAGGCTCTGAACCCTCCTCCTGTTCCCAGCTCCCCAACACTGCCCCCCAATCTCTCACCTTCTCGCTGTCGTTCTCCGTGAACTTGTTGAGCAGCCGAGTTCTCTGCTGTCCCCTCAGATTCCTCAGGAGGGAGGCTAAGATGGAGCAGATGTGCTCTGGGGGGAGAGAAATAGATGCACACACTCAGGTCGGGTAGCTAAGGCTGCCCCCCAATCCCTTTGCCAAGGGGCAGAGGAGTTGGTTGCTTCCTGCGTAGCTGAGTGTGACGGAATCATAGAGTTGAAAGGGCCCCCCAGGAGTCATCTAGTTCAACACCCTGCAATGCAGTACAAAGAGAAGCAACTCAAGAGAGGCTTGCCCCTTCTCCTGAACAAGTTCCCATTGAGGGGATGGCAATGGGACATGACAGGAACAAACGGCTCCTGACCGCAGAGCCTGATTTAACTGCAGCAGGAGCGGATTCTGCAACTAGGCTCGAGTCTATTCACAGAAAGGCCATTGTGCCAAACACAGAGTTAGGCACAAAGGCTGCCCAAAATAATGAGCTTTCTCTTGCCTGCTTTGCAGCCTCTCAGATTTTGCTGACGGGTCAAGTTCAAGGCAGCACAAGCCTTGGAAAAAGAGGGAGAGCAGAAGTCTCAAAAGGAAACTACCGGTGCTTTTCTTCTTCTGCTGCTGCTGCCTCCTCTGGGCTCTTGCTGGCAGCATCAAGACCAACAGTTCAAATCTTCATCCTGCACCTTCACAGGCCTGATCCTGAAGGGACCAAGGTGAGGGCATCCTTCAGGGAAATGTGAATTTAGAAAAGTAAGAAGAGCCCTGATGGATCAGGCCGACATCCTGCTCTCACAGTGGCCAACCAGATGCCGCTTGTGGGAAACCAGCAAGCAGGATTTGAGCATGCGAGTCCTCTGCCCTCCTGTGGTCTCCTGCAACTGGTATTCAGAAGCATTGCTGCCTCTGAGCCTGAAAGCAGAGCAGAGTCCCCAATAGCCCCAATAGCCGCCTCTCCTCCTCCATGAATTTGCCTAATCCTCTTTTAAAGCCCCCCTTCATGGATCAATGCCTTGTCGTGGCGAAGGGGCTTGAATAACTCAGAGAAGCTATGAGCTATGCCATGCAGGGCCACCCAAGATGGACAGGTCATAGTGGAGAGTTTTGACTAAACGTGATCCACCTGGAGAAGGAACTGGCAAGCCACTCCAGTATCCCTGCCAAGAAAACTCCATGGACAAAGACAATAGGCATATAAAAGTTATGACGCTGGAAGATGAGCCCCTCAGGTCGGAAGGCGTCCAACATGCTACTGAGGAAGAGCGGAGGACAAGTACAAGTAGATTCAGAGCTGATGAAGCGGTTGGGCCAAAGCCGAAAGGTCGCTCAGTTGCGGATATGCCTGGAAGCGAAAGGAAAGTCTGATGCTGTAAAGAAAAATATTGCATAGGAACCTGGAATGTAAGAACGATGAGCCCTGGTAAGCTGGATGTGGTGAAAAATGAGATGGCAAGAATAAATATTGACATCCTGGGCATCAGTGAACTAAAATGGAAGGGAATGGGTGAATTCAGTCCGGGTGACTATCATATCTACTACTGTGGGCAAGAATCCCGTAGAAAAAATGGAGTGGCTCTCATAGTCAACAAAAGAGTGGCAAAAGCTGTAATGGGATGCAATCTCAAAAATGACAGAATGATCTCGATACGAATCCAAGGCAGACCTCTTAACATCACAGTAATCCAAGTTTATGCACCAACTACCGGTGCTGAAGAAAGTGAAATTGACCAATTCTATGAAGACCTACAACAACTTCTAGAAATGACACCAAAGAAGGATGTTCTTCTCATTACAGGGGATTGGAATGCTAAAGTAGGGAATCAAGAGATAAAAGGAACAACTGGCAAGTTTGGCCTTGGAGTTCAAAATGAAGCAGGGCAAAGGCTAATAGAGTTCTGTCAAGAGAACAAGCTGGTCATCACAAACACTCTTTTCCAACAACACAAGAGACGACTCTACACATGGATATCACCAAATGGGCAGCATCGAAATCAGATTGATTATATTCTCTGCAGCCAAAGATGGAGAAGCTCTATACAGTCAGCAAAAACAAGACCTGGAGCTGACTGTAACTCAGATCATCAGCTTCTTATAGCAAAATTCCAGCTTAAACTGAAGAAAGTAGGAAAAACCACTGGGCCAGTAAGATACAATCTGAATCAAATCCCTTATGAATACACAGTGGAAGTGAGGAACAGGTTTAAGGATTTAGATTTGGTGGACAGAGTGCCTGAAGAACTATGGATGGAGGCTCGTAACATTATACAGGAGGCAGCAACGAAAACCATCCCAAGGAAAAGGAAATGCAAGAAAGCAAAATGGCTGTCCAACGAGGCCTTACAAATAGCGGAGGAGAGGAGGCAAGCAAAATGCAAGGGAGAAAGGGAAAGATACAGGAAACTGAATGCAGATTTCCAAAAAACAGCAAGGAGAGACAAGAGGGTCTTCTTAAATGAGCAATGCAAAGAAATACAGTAGAGGAAAACAATAGAATGGGGAAAACCAGAGATCTGTTCAAGAAAATTGGAGACATGAAAGGAACATTTCATACAAAGATTACCATAATCAAGGACAAAAGTGGTAAGGACCTAACAGAAGCAGAAGACATCAAGAAGAGGTGGCAAGAATACATCTTGGAGAGTGAAGTCAAATGGGCCTTAGAAAGCACTGCTAATAACAAGGCCAGTGGAAGTGATGATATTCCAGCTGAACTATTTAAAATTTTAAAAGATGATGCTGTTAAGGTGCTACACCCAATATGCCAGCAAGTTTGGAAAACTCAGCAATGGCCAGAGGATTGGAGAAGATCAGTCTACATCCCAATTCCAAAGAAGGGCAGTGCCAAAGAATGCTCCAACTACCGCACAATTGCGCTCATTTCACACGCTAGCAAGGTTATGCTTAAAATTCTACAAGGCAGGCTTAGGCAGTATGTGGATCGAGAACTCCCAGAAGTGCAAGCTGGATTTCGAAAGGGCAGAGGAACCAGAGACCAAATAGCAAACATGCGTTGGATTATGGAGAAAGCTAGAGAGTTCCAGAAAAACGTCTACTTCTGCTTCATTGACTATGCAAAAGCCTTTGACTGTGTCGACCACAGCAAACTATGGCAAGTTCTTAAAGAAATGGGAGTGCCTGATCACCTCATCTGTCTCCTGAGAAATCTCTATGTGGGACAAGAAGCTACAGTTAGAACTGGATATGGAACAACTGAGTGGTTCAAAATTGGGAAAGGAGTACGACAAGGTTGTATATTGTCTCCCTGCTTATTTAACTTATATGCAGAATTCATCATGCGAAAGGCTGGACTAGATGAATCCCTAGCCGGAATTAAGATTGCCGGAAGAAATATCAACAACCTCAGATATGCAGATGACACAACCTTGATGGCAGAAAGCGAGGAGGAATTAAAGAACCTTTTAATGAGGGTGAAAGAGGAGAGCGCAAAATATGGTCTGAAGCTCAACATCAAAAAAACCAAGATCATGGCCACTGGTCCCATCACCTCCTGGCAAATAGAAGGGGAAGAAATGGAGGCAGTGAGAGATTTCACCTTCTTGGGCTCCTTGATCACTGCAGATGGTGACAGCAGTCACGAAATTAAAAGACGCCTGCTTCTTGGGAGAAAAGCAATGACAAACCTAGACAGCATCTTAAAAAGCAGAGACATCACCTTGCCGACAAAGGTCCGTATAGTTAAAGCTATGGTTTTCCCAGTAGTGATGTATGGAAGTGAGAGCTGGACCATAAAGAAGGCTGATCGCCGAAGAATTGATGCTTTTGAATTGTGGTGCTGGAGGAGACTCTTGAGAGTCCCATGGACTGCAAGAAGATCAAACCTATCCATTCTTAAGGAAATCAGCCCTGAGTGCTCACTGGAAGGACAGATCGTGAAGCTGAGGCTCCAATACTTTGGCCACCTCATGAGAAGAGAAGAATCCTTGGAAAAGACCCTGAGGGCACTAGGAGAAGGGGACGACAGAGGACGAGATGGTTGGACAGTGTTCTCGAAGCTACGAACATGAGTTTGTCCAAACTGCGGGAGGCAGTGCAAGACAGGAGTGCCTGGCATGCTATGGTCCATGGGGTCACGAAGAGTCGGACACGACTAAACGACTAAACAACAACAACAACTTTTAAAGCCAGGCGGGCTACTGGCCACCACTGCCTCCTGCAGGTCGGAGTTCCACATGTTACCCATGTGCTGTGGGAAGAAGTCCTTTCTTTTATCTGCCCTGAATCTTCCAACAACAATTTGCTTCCTTGGGTTCAGGTGGAAGCGGTGGGGCCAGCAGCTACTGCTAGCAGTTGCTTATATGGCACCAGCAGCAGCAGCCTCTGCCCACCTGGTGCCCTCTTGGGGTGCCTGCTCACATCCCCAGACAGCACTGCTGTTGGCAATGACAGGCAGCCGTGGTCTAGAGGCCCCAGGTTGGGTTTAGCAGGCATTGAACAGAGTCAACAGAACAAGCAACACCAGGGCGCAAAATTGTTCCAGGTTTTGCATGACAACAAGGGCCCAGTCGCCTACTGTTTCAAGCCTGCGGATTGGTTTGCTAGACCCTAAAAAGGAACATTCCCAACTGAATGCAGGGACGGGGCTTCCAGGGCGGCGCTCACTGCTCTGAACACCTTGTGTCTGTAAAAGAGAAGCAGATCAGTCCACTTTTGCACCTAGGGAGACCAAGTGCAAATCCTCGCGCTGCTGCTCCCTCCTGCGCTCAGAGCTGGCCTTGCCTTGCAGGCGTTTCAGAGCAAATGCAATTCCAACCTCTCCACGCCACCTTTGCTTTAATCCCTCCGATTAAGATTGATGAGGCAAGGGGGGCCATAAAATTTGCCTCTATTGGCTTGCCGGAGGAGAGGGGTGTCAGAATCTGTTATTTTTCAGAGAGGAAAATGCAATGTACGGAGAAGAGGGATCATCTCCTCATTGCTGTCAAGACAGATTAACATGAGTTTCCACAGCTCTGCCTTAGCCCGGGGGCCTGAGAGAAGCCGCGATCAATTGCTCATGGAACAGGAGCGACAGGCACCTCTTTGCAAGGGGCTTTCAATAAACCAGTGTCTCGGCCTTTTCGCCAGAAGGGCTCTGCAACAGGCATGCGGCATCCCAAGTGCCAGAGCCCCTCTCCCATCCCCGGGGACCCCACACTCTGCACCTGGGCAGCGCAGGGCGACAAGCAAAAGGAGAGCCTGCCGGGCGAACAGGTTTTGTTAGCCACTAATAAATGTTCCTCCATCAGCAACAGATTTCAACTTCAGGGGGTGTCAATTTTTCATGCACCAAGGAGATTGGTGGAGGGGAGACAGGAGAGAGGAGCTGACAGCAGGAACAGGAGAGGCGATAAACCTGTTATCTGGTGGGCAGCCCGGCTCAGTGGCTCCATTACTCTGGTGGAGCAAGATGGAGGTGAGCTGGGGAGACACCATGCGCAACCTGCTTGAGCAAAGCATGCAGTGGCAAGCAACCACATTGTAACACATGCGCGCGCACACACACAGCCTCTCTATCAAACCAGTACCATGGGCTCTAAAGGAGTATGGGGAGAGAAATTCAGAACCCCAGCAAGGCTATTTGCAAAGAATACCAGTCCCGGGAGTTCTTGCCTTTATCTGGAGAGATGCAAGGGTTCATTGCCAACGTGACTTTGGCTCATGCCAAAAAACTGAAGATAATCCCCTTTCCCCTTGAAAAACAACAGCAAGAGGGAATTTTGCACTTTCTTTTTAAAGCACAGAGACCGACAGCCTAGGAAAAAGAAGCTTGGGGTGAAATGCTGAGGCAGCACCAAATGCCGGGAGATGACGTGGCTCAAGAATCGGCCCACCTTCCCTAAGCAAGGCTCCCTCCTAGCCAAACCTGAGATCCTGCTGTTTTTGCAGCATCTGTGGGGAGGGAGAAAGGGGGAGACGGAGCCTCAGCTCTCTCTCCTTACTCCATGCCTGGCCAATCTGCTGCACATTTGGTTTGCTTTGTGTTAGCAGCGCCAGCCGCAGGGGAAAGGGACACAACCAGAGGGGTGCTCCTGCCGTTTTGGTACCGTCACCAAACTAAGCACACTCAAAACAAACGCACCAAGCACCAGGCTCGGCTCTCAGCTGGATCCGAGGGGCCGAAGGCGCCAGCACACACTTTGAGCTCAGTACAAAGCGAGGTGCCTGCAGCAGATCGCATTTGATCTCTCCCCCCCTCCACTGCGGGGCCAGTTTCAGCATTCTGCAGACTGCTGACAGGCCTTGGGGCGACACTCCAGGCATCGCAATTGAGAGCCTGCAGTTTTGCAAAGGAAGCTCCCAGACAGCGGCAGCAGCACAAACAATAAAGTGAACTTTCCCAGCCTCAAAAGTCCCAGGGCGGGATGGAGGAGACAAGAGTTCTGAGCCAGCTAAGTGGGCTGCCATAGGCCTCCACTTAACAGAAGGGCAGTCGATAATTCCCCGTGGAGCCCTGATCTCTGTCTTCAGCCTGGGTCCGCCTTTTTGGCAGGGTCCCCCTAGGAACACAGGGAGCTGCCTTATACTGTGCCAGACCACTGGGCTCCACCTAGCTCTGACTGGCAGCAGGTCTCGAGGGTTTCCAGGCAAGGAGTGTTTTGCAGCCCTACCTGGAGATGCTGCCTGGGATTGAACCCGAGACCTTCTGCACTCCAAAACACGTGCTCTGCCCCTTCCACCAATGAAAGAACAAAACCAAACCCCAAGCAGATCCGCAGCCCCATGAACAAAATCTGCAGCAAAATGCCGGCATTATCTCCCCAATGACCCCTGTTCTCTGCAGGTAAGAGGGATGTTCTGCAACTGTGGATCAGGTGCCAGGAAGCCGGCTGCCCTGCTTTGCCATTTGAACCAGGGCGCTGGATGTCTTGCCCTGCTCTGTTCTGTGGAGATTGTGCTCAGGCCAGTTCCCAGCCATCCACCCCTAGGCAAGTGGACAGGGAGGGGGGAGACTTTGGGATGCAGGGAGTGTCGAAAACATCCTAATGAGATTGATGGCAGCTGCAGGAGGTCCCATCAAACCGTGCCTCAACCCGTCAGCAGTGTTCTGCCTTTGTTGTTGTTGTTTTCCCTCCTTCCCACCCCCCTTTTGCACTGTGTTATAATGGACACCTGCCCAGCAGGGGAGGCGAAAGCCAGCAGGCCGAGTGGAAGTCTGTGCACTCGGGCAGAATACTGATGCCGGCTCGGAAGAAAACACACAGCCCCCTCGGAAAAACCAACACGGCAACACACAAAGCCTTGCGGATCCTCGCAAAGGGAGGGTGTTGTGGACTTCTTAGAGCAGATCCTAGATAAAACGCAGCAAGATAGAGGGTGGAGGGAGCTGGGAGGACAGTTTCCTTGCTAACAAGCTCAGGAAGGGGAGCCGCCTGAAGACCCTCTCCAGATCCTGGCTTGATTTCTGATGAGGAGCAGAAAGGGAGGAGAGGAGCTGGGCTTCGTGCCCTCCATGCCAATCGGCTTTGTCCCTTTGCCAGGATGGAACAAGGTACAAGGTGTTTGCAAGAAGCTCCGGAGAGCTGCTCCGAGGGGCGGGCTGCCTCTTTTGGACAAAGTGCTTCCCGGATCCACAGCTGAGCTGCTAAAATGGAAGGAGCCCCACACAAAGGTGCTTTGCATTCACCAGAGACTGTCCCCCTGCCCTGGCCTGTCGTCCCAAGCCACCCCCGCCCCCATCTCCACAACAGGCAGAGGCTCCCTCTGTGCCCCAGGCATGAGTTTGCCTTGAAAAGCAATGGTCAGATCACTGGCTTTGCCATGTAGACACAGAGATGAGAGCAGCTTTGGACAAGGACATGGAATGCTGCCTTAAAGGAAAAGCTCACTGCAGCCCACACTTCACCCCAAGTGTTGGAAATCAAAGCCAGGCCAGCAAGAACGTCTGCCTTCTTTATATTTACTTATAAAGAGAGCAGAGAGAGTGTCTGTCTGATATTTGAAAAGAGGGCATTCCAAAGGCAGGAGGTGCCACAGCATTGAAGACCTGGTCCCTATTTTGTGGGGAATGAACCTCCTGAAAAGGTATCTGCAGAGCACAGTGATCTGTTGGGTACGCAAGGGGTGTGATACATTCTTTCAGGTATCCTGGTCCCAAGATGTATAGGACTTTGTACACCAACGTTGCTACCTTGAACTTGGCCCAGTAGCCAACTGGACGCCAGGGCAATTCTTTCCACAGTGGGGTGGCATGTTGGGGATATCCTACCCCAGTGGGCACTCAAACCACTGCATGTTGCACCGTCTCAAACAATCCGCTACTTTTAAAATGCATTTGCACAATATCAACACTCTCAACAGATGCCTTTGTGAGGTACTGAAGGAATCACAGAATTGTGAAGTTGGGAAGGGACCCCAACGGTTATCTAGTCCAACCCCCTGCAATGCAGGGGCAAAGGAATTATGGGATGACTTACAATGCAAAACAGACAAAGTCTCCACTCATCGCCTACAGGTGAGGATGATCTCTGGGGTAAGCAAAGTCATGGTGGTCCTGAATCTGAGGCTGTCAAGTGTCCCACCCTCGGGTGTGGCTGCTCCTTGGGCTTGGCTACCAAACCCTGGCACGCTGACTCATTTGCAAGATCACCGTTCTATAAAAGTGCTGCAAGGCACACATGGTTGCAGCAATATATTGATAATGAGGCCATAGTTTTCAATAAAAGTATCATTACAGCTGCAAAGTGCACATTTCAGCAAGGTTCACTGAGAACCATACAACACAAAAATAATTATTATAGCGAAGAATGCTTCTCGCAGCTGACAACAGACAGGCTTCCAGATAAGGTCCTGTCTGGAATATCTCCCTCGGATGATAACGCCTTAAAAGCATTTCAAGGCCCTGATTGCCGTTTTCACAACTGGGGGGGACTTCAGTCAGGAGTGCTTCTCTCTCTGAAGAAGTTACCAGATTCCAAGAGGATAATGACACTGTAAGACTCAAAAATCATAGGCAGGCGTGTGTGTGTGTGTGTACGCAGATAGATGTGACTGTAAGGAAACACAGCATCCTGGCAACAGGCTAGAATGTGGAGCCGTGCTGGACTGAGAGGGAGCCGGTGTGATTGCAGCCTTGAAACATGTTGCACATTGCCTCTGTGTGCAAAAAAACAAAACAAAACAAAGCCCCCCTCTTGGTTCTCAGAGCATTATTGTCAACAGCCGTAGATGTGCTAAAGGGATCTTGTTAAGGTATTATGAAGCTGAAGAGACTGAAAATATTTGCGCTGTCAATTAACCATGGTGCAGTGTGGGAGGGGAAAGAGCTTTCATGTAAGACTCACTGAAACAAACGGGAGCTGAAGCAGAGCTCAGCTGTGCTTTCCGCCCCCAGGCTGCCACTGAGGCACAAGCAAAACTGTTTCCAAAGGACCACATGAAACTCAACTGTGGATTTAGGATCTGGCTCCCTAATAAGATCCACCCCTATCTGAAAACATGCCAGGGAGTGTTTGGGATTCAGCTGATGCACTTATTTGAAAGAGATCCTTCCATATTTCCCCAAAGGCTCAGGGCAGGCAACACCTCGGAGCATGTAATAAATGCAGCGTCTGCCCAAAAGAAGGCTCATCTCCAGCCCCAAATAAGCAATATTTTGCATCTGCTTAGGGAACCATTTCAGGCTGTGCAGGAAAGGAATGTGAAAACTAGGGAGCAGCCGCCAGGAATGCCTTGTTGTGTGACTTTGCAAATTTTGTGTATGGAAGGGCACCCCCTAGGGAAGCCCCTCAATTGTCCGAATACATCTTGGTGGGATACAGAGAAGGAGGCAGGTGCAGAGAGGGGGTCTGACTCGCTGATGGACTAGTGAGCTCTTCAGCCTAGCTTGGAAATGTGCATTTGAGAAAGCCTGTCGGCAACCCCAACATGGTGCCAACTCCCGGAGCATCAACCATTCACCCGTGGATCTGACACACACCTGCAAAGACAGGAGACACACCCAATATCCGTGGAGTGAAAGAAGCGGATATCGAGGCATTCCACCACAGCTCGCTTGCTAGGAAATGCATTTGCTACATTTATATCCTGCTATGCTTCCCCACTTCCTGGAATAAATAGAGCCTTCTGGATCAGACCAGTGGCCCACTCAGTCCAGCATCCTGTTCTCACAGTAGCCACCCAGACGCCCATTATGGGAAACCTGTAAAGCAGGATCCAAGGACAAGAGTAACTCTCCCCCTCCTATGGTTTTCAGCAACTGGGATTCAGAAGCTCTGCTGCCTCCAACTGTGGAGACAGAGCAGAGCCATCCTGGCTAGGAGCCATCAATAGTCCTCTCTTCCATGAATTTGTTTAATCCACTTTTAAAGCAATCCAGGTTGATGGACATCACAGCCTCCTGTGGGAGCGAGTTCCAGGGTTTAACCTGGCACCAGAATGGCCAACTTTGTTTATGCCCAGCTGCTGGCTTGTTATGGACACTGCTCAGACCCAGAACAATTCCCTAACCTGCAATCTTGTGCTGGCTGCTTGGAGGGGCACCCACCCAAGCCTCTTCCAAGGTGGGGGGTTTTATTATTCTGATCACACAGCCGCCTCCACTTCCCTCCTCCTGCCAGGGCTCAGTAACAGCAATGAGGTTACAGTTTGCCTCCTACTTGAGCGTTTCCAAGTCTTCCCTTTTTATATTACCCAGAGTCTGAGTATGCAGGCAATTAACAAATTCATTTTCTTCAAGCTACTTGACACTTTGATTCATTACTTTCCTGGTGCTGCAAGTGAGATGCATGTTTTGGTGGTGAGGCGATTTACACATTTGACGCTGGATGTCAGCTTAGCTTGTCACAAGGAAAGTTAAACAGGCAGCTGATTGAAGCTCAGAAGCACTGCAGCTCTGTGGCCCAAGGACATCTGGCATGGCCAGGCTCTGAGAAAGGAGGATTCAGAAGCAGGACTGGTTTATGCCACCGATTAGAATCATAGAATCCTAGAGTTGGAAGAGACCCCAAGGGCCATCCAGTCCAACCCCCTGCTGAGCAGGAAACACCACCAAAGCATTCTTGACATATGCCTGTCAAGCCTCTGCTTACAAAGAAGGAGACTCCACCACACTCCTTGGTAGCAAATTCCACTGCCGGACAGCTCTTACTGTCAGGAAGTTCTTCCTAATGTTTAGGTGGAATCTTCTTTCTTGTAGTTTGAATCCATTGCTCCGTGTCCGCTTCTCTGGAGCAGCAGAAAACAATCTTTCACCCTCCCCCATATGACATCCTTTCATATATTTGAACATGGCTATCATATCACCCCTTAACCTTCTCTTCTCCATTCTAAACATACCCAGCTCCCTAAGCTGTTCCTCATAAGGCATTGCTTCCAGGCCTTTGACCATTTTTGTTATCCTGGGACAAATCTCTCCACACGTAGAGAACCAATGAATTGTAGAGTTGGAAGGGACCACAAGGGCCATCTAGTCCGTCCACACACACACACACACACACACACACGGCAATGCAGGCATTACAACCAACAAATCCCTGACATCTAGCCACCCAACCTGTTTAAAAACCTCCAAAAGGAGAGTTCACCATCTCCTAAGGTGGTACATTCCACTTTCAAATAGCTCCTACTGTCGGTTCCGGTTTCCGCCTGCAGGAATGGCGGACCTGTTTTCCATCTCTCTGACCTTCGTAAGGAATTTGGCGGTTGCTAGGGGAGTAAATGGCAACCCCCTACCCTCTCCGGGGGTTACGGAGAGGGGCCGCTGGCCCGCGATGCCCCCAGACCCACTCCGACTGTTTTTGGAGTGGGGGGAGCTTGGGCTGAGCACTTACGAGGGCCAGGACTCCCGGACGCTAATCTGCATGGCGGGGATTTCCATGGTTAAAGAAGATAATTAGGCTTAAATCTATGGACATACTTCAGAAGGAGGGGAAGAAGCGCTGTTTACTGCTGAGAAATTTATGCTGCTGAGGGAGAGGAGTCAAAAGACTGTACTGCATCTGGAAGAAGGATTGATGGGGACGGAGCGATAAGGGAAGTGAGTTTTTATTTTTTTTTCTTCATATTGTTGCCTCGTACCTTCCCGGACGCGATGTCCTGGCTTGTTTGGAGTGAAAGAGAAGCAAAAGACTGTGTGAGTTGAACTTTATAATTGTTGTTACTGAGCATATTTTTTAAAGATGTGGAGTTGCCGATGAGAAAAGCCCCCCCCTAGTCGGACGGAAGAAGTTCTGGACGCGTTCGGAGGATTTATGAGCTGTGACGCACTTTAAATTGGAGCAGCGACCTGAAGCTAAGTTCAGCTATAGGGCAAGGAGATCCATTAATTTACCAAGAGTTTATGGTTTGATGTTTGGGTCTCCTGCCTGAAAAAGCTGTAAATTCTATAATGATCGTAAATCTTCATGGCTATGAGAGAAAACGAAAGTGATTTGAGCTTTTTAAGATGGCGCTACTTCGAGCTGCTTCGACGCAACAGGGAGCTCCATTAAGAAGATTTATGGGGAGGCTGGACTGATTAACTCACACAGGAGAAAGAACATCTGTGAAACTTTGTTTGATATTTATCTCAGCAGCTGGGAAACAATCGGATGAAAGTGGAATACATCTATGTGACTGTAAGGGGAAGATCTGGATTATTATGAACTTGGAGGACGATTTGAACTTTAGAAAAAAGACGGCAGTGGACAGTTGCGAGGAATTCCCAATTTCTTGAAGCATGGGAACCCAAATAAAAAATTCTTTAGATGATTTGGCATAACATTCGGTTTGATTGATATATATATGTGTATAATTTGAAATATTGAATGTGATATAATTGGTTTTAATTGGAAAATTAATAAAAATATTTTAAAAAAAAACAAATAGCTCCTACTGTCAGAAAGAACATCCTATAGTTTAATTGGAATCTCCTTTCTTGTCCTCTGCAGCAGCAGAAAACAAGTCTGCTCGCTCTTCCAGGGGGCAGTCCTTCAGATATTTGAAGATCACCTCTCAGTCTTCTTTTCTCTAGGTGAAACATAACCAATTCCCTCAACTGTTTCTCATCAGGCTTGGTTTCCAGACCCTTGTTCAGCTGGTTGCTGTCCTCTGCACATGGTTCCAGCTTGTCAACATCCTTCTAAAATTGGACCGCCCAGAACTGGAGGCATATCAACTTCGATTGTGTTTCCACGTCCCCCCAAACATATCCATGCATGAAGTGAGATCAAAAGCAATCCATGGCCACTAGAAAGCTCAAAAAGGATTTTTTCCCACTAGCTCCTCTTTCATCTGTTCTGCAGATACCACACAAAGAGCTCTATGAATGGCCTAGGTGGGTGCCTGAAATATCTTTTTGCATGCAGTGCAGTTGCTTGTCAACTCTTCCTTTTACCCGTGATTGCAAATTCTGAGTGAACCAGCCTTCAAACTCCACCACCTGTGAGAATGAAAGTGCTGCTTCATAGAATCATAGAATTGTAGAGTTGGAAGGGATGCCAAGGTTCATCTAGTTCTTCTAGTCCAATCCCCTGCAATGCAGGAATCTCAACTAGGTGGCCACCCAACCTCTGCTGAAATAACCTCCAAGATAAGAGAGTCTTATCCTCATCAAGAGCCAAAGGCTTCCTCTTGACAATGGAAGTCACTTGCTCCAAGAACGAGGCCTCAACTCAGGATGGGGCTGCTTCTTGCCACATCCATGACTCTGGTCATTCTTGTGTATCTGCTGCTGATCCACAGATCTCAGGTGCAACTATTTCTCAAGAGTCACAAGATGTAGGCACAGGTAGGTAGCCGTGTTGGTCTGAGTTGAAGCAAAATAAAAAAATTCCTTCAGTAGCACCTTAAAGACCAACTAAGTTTATATTTTGGTATGAGCTTTCGTGTGCATGCACACTTCTTCAGATGTAGGCAGCAGTTCACGCAGGATGCCATGCCTAAGATCAGGGCACAGGTGTACTCTTTGCAGGGGCAGATGTCTCCCATCAACAGGAAAGAGAAGGCGCAAGAGCCTCTGCTCCCAGCGTAAGAGCAGAGGCGCAAGAGCCTCTGCTCTTAGTAGCAACAAAGGGCTCTCTTTCTTGGCTGGTCCAAGCAGCTGCCCATCGAAGACACCTCCAGCCTGTATACGAAATACAGCGCACCATTTGGCTTCAGGAGAGCCTCCAGCAGCCACTGGTTTGTCAAGCATTTTTCTAGGGAAAAGTTTCAGATGCTGAAGAAGCAGGCTTTGGTTGGCCCCCTGGGCACAGTTGGCCTCTCCTGTTGCTGAGGAGGAAATGCCCACCATCGATGCCTTCCTGTCAGAGGCCAGCTGTGCCCTGTGCCAACAGAGCCAAGAGCAAGGGCTGCTGCCCTCAGCCACAAAACTTCTGCGGAGCTATCTGGATTAGCTGCCTGCCTGGGAAAGGTCACTCCCTCCAAGTGCGGCGCTGCAATGCACATTGTGCGCGGCGCTCCACCAGCTCCTGGGAGGCTTGCCTGGCTTATGCTTCTAAAGGGATCATAATCCTTAATCAAGAAGATTACAACAAGCAGCTAATCCCAAAACAAACAGCCCCAGCGCCAGGCAGAATTAAACTTTTTGGTCGACACTAATTTCAGTCATTAATGTGACATCACTGGAAGCAATTCCCTGTGCGGCCCCCTCCTCCCTCCGGGTAACATGTTGGGGGGGGGGTGGCTAACGGGTTTCATTAACGCTAAAGGCTGCTTTTAATGTATGATACAGGGCAAACCTGGATTTGCTGCTGTGCCAGTAGATCTTGGATCCCAGCTGAGCATACCTGTATCGTGTGATACAGGTTGCAGAGAGCCGCGAAAGAGGCTCTCCGATTGTGATAGGCACTTCAAAAGTATATGGAGCCAAGAGAGATCTTCACCACCAAATGATCACACTGAGCTGAGGCTATTGGTTGGGTTTCTGTTCTGGCGGTGGCGTCTGTTTCGCCCTGGTGTGATTTTCACCCTCCTCTTCCTCCCTCTTGAGAGCCAGTGTGGTGTAGTGGTTAAGAGTGGTGGATTCGTGATCTGGGGAATAGGGTTCGTGTCTCCACTCTTCCACATGCAGCTGCTGGGTGACTTTGCGGTAGTCACACTTCTTTGAAGTCTCTCAGCCTCACCCGCTTCACAGAGTGTTAGTTGTGGGAGAGGAAGGAAAGGAGCTTGTTAGCGCTTTGCGACTCCTTAGGGTAGTGATAAAGCGGGATATCAAATCCAAACTCCTCCTTCTCCTCCTCCTGGCCCAGCTTACCTTGGCTGCCCATGTGTGATTCTGTCAAGAAGTGGAGTGAAATGGCGCTAAGAAGAGCACTTGAAACAGGGCAAGGCGTGTTTCACATTGAGTGCAAGGTCAGTGGAGATCAGAAGCAGTTTGCAACAGCCTTGGCAAAGAACACAAAACTGAGGCTGGCAGTTTAGGGTCACAGCCTAGGTCTACATCTACTGGAAGGTGCATGTACAAACGCAGTGTTTTAGAGCAACCTGGTTTGGAGGAGTCCACTAGACAAAATAGTAACTTTAGCAGACACCTGCAATCTGCCCACCCCTGTGAAAACATTTGCCAGATTGTCCACCGCTTGCAGCATCTTCTCGCCTAGAAAGGACGGTATTTCCAGGGGAACGGAGATATTTCAGGCCTGCTAAAACCATGACCCAGCCTCTCTTGACCAAAGTTTGATTTGATCCCATAGCTCACCTTCACCCTGCAGGCAGATTCCCCCCGCCGCCCCCCAACTGAGCAAAGTGAGCAGAGTCAAGCACATTTTCTACCAACATGAAGGCTGTCACGACACAAGGAGACACTGGAAGGCACCACTGGTTTCTCCTGGATGTGTTTCCAGATACATGACTACCCTCAAAACTATACGGCAGTCTCTACAGGGACAGGCAAAGGAAAACAGCAGCTCTCCCTTTTTGACATTTGAAAAGGCCTGGGCAGCTGCAGCTCCAAGCCACTTAGTTATCAAGATTTTAGTGCCACCTGCGGACCTCATGAATAGCAATTAAATTCTAGATTTTGTCGGCTGCCAATCTTTGCTGCCCTCCATAACCTCGGAGGTTCTGGGTACAGAAATCCAGCTCATCGGGACTGCAAAAGGGGGCAGGATTCATGAGGCTTTGTTGCAATCTTCAAACACTCCCAAGTTCACCTCGATTAAATTTATACTCCCTATCTCTGCCGCGCAGCCAGGAGATTAGGGCGCATGCTGCGGCCTCCGGGCTGAGGCAGCAAAGGCAAGCAAATAATCTCTCCTATCAAAAGAAGTTTTGTTTGTACATACAAGATCAGAAGGGGGCATAAACAACAGGCAGGCTCTCCAAGCTGCAGCGATATCGCAGGAGCAGATAAGAGCAATAATTAAAAATTTATAGGAGGAAAAATTGGCTGCTTTGTCTGGATGGAGCAGGTGGGGGGGAGGGATCCTAGGCGAGATCCTTCCCATGCCGGTGTGCTCACTTGTAACCCAGAGGCTGGAAAAGAGGCAGTCGAGTGAGTTCTGGGTGTCAGAAGCCCTGGCTCAGACCTGCTGAATCAGAGAACAAGGGACCCCGAGGGTCATCTAGCCCAACCCTCTGCAACGCAGGAATCTCAACTAGGTCATAATAGATGCGGAGAAGGCCTTCGATAATGTATCACAATTTTTATTTTTATTTTTTAAAAATCTATAGAAGAAACCAGACTTGGTGAAAACCTTGAACACTTTCAGCCAATCCCAGATCGGCCTGAGGGGCACTAGGAGTCTCGAGGTGTCAGCCGTCCCCTTTCTCCACAAAACCTCTCCAGGAGGAATTGCATAAGAACATGTGAAGAGCATCTGCTGGATGAGGCCAATGGCTCTTCTAGGCCAGCATTCTGTTCTCAAAGTGGCCAACCAGATGCCTATATGGGAAACCCTCAAGTAGGGTCTCCGCATCACTCCCTCTGACAGTGGAGTCAGAGCATAGCCATCATAGCTTCTTGTTGTTGTTGTTTAGTCGTTTAGTCGTGTCCGACTCTTCGTGACCCCATGGACCATAGCATGCCAGGCATTCCTGTCTTCCACTGCCCCCCCCCCCCCGCAGTTTGGTCAAACTCATGTTGGTAACTTTGAGAACACTGTCCAACCATCTCGTCCTCTGTCGTCCCCTTCTCCTAGTGCCCTCAATCTTTCCCAACATCAAGGTCTTTTCCAGGGAGTTTTCTCTTCTCATGAGGTGGCCAAAGTATTGGAGCCTCAGCTTCACGATCTGTCCTTCCAGTGAGCACTCAGGGCTGATTTCCTTAAGAATGGATAGGTTTGATCTTCTTGCAGTCCATGGGACTCTCAAGAGTCTCCTCCAGCACCACAATTCAAAAGCATCAATTCTTCGGCGATCAGCCTTCTTTATGGTCCAGCTCTCACTTCCATACATCACTACTGGGAAAACCATAGCTTTAACTATACGGACCTTTGTCGGCAAGGTGATGTCTCTGCTTTTTAAGATGCTGTCTAGGTTTGTCATTGCTTTTCTCCCAAGAAGCAGGTGTCTTTTAATTTCGTGACTGCTGTCACCATCTGCAGTGAACAAGGAGCCCAAGAAAGTAAAATCTCTCACTGCCTCCATTTCTTCCCCTTCTATTTGCCAGGAGGTGATGGGACCAGTGGCCATGATCTTGGTTTTTTTGATGTTGAGCTTCAGACCATATTTTGCGCTCTCCTCTTTCACCCTCATTAAAAGGTTCTTTAATTCCTCCTCACTTTCTGCCACTTTAATTCCTCCTCACTTTCTGTCCATGGAAAAGACAACAGGCCATCATAGCTAGGTGACATTAATAGCCCTCTCCTGCTGGAATTTGTCTAATCCTCTTTAAAAGCCTTCTAGGTTGGCGGCCATCACTGCTTCCTGTGGGAGGGAGTTCCACAGTTTTATCTATTCCCTGCCAGTTACAGAAAAGTATCTCTAAAATGCTTAACACTAAAAATCTAAGTGGTATGGCGGCAAATAGGAGAATTAAAGAGTTCCTCAGAAATTGTTCCATTGTGAGGCATTGATACCGCACCATAAACTTCCCAGAGATAAATAGCTTTAAAATTTCTCCCATGTAATATACTTTAATGAGGACCCATGGAATTCCGTAACAAAAGGAAAGCTGCCCAAGCCACCTTGATGAAATAATACATGCCGGCAGTTGGGGGAAGAGCTTTGGCTAAGAGGATAAACGTTATTCTACACATAATCCGACATGAAATGCAGGAGGGCTCAGTTGCGTTCCATCTCCTCGAGTGTGGTGCCAGGGTGGGCACCCCTTGTGGGAGCTCCAGGATAGGGAGGAAAACGCCCGCCTTCCAAGTGGGGCTCCTCTCTGCCCATGGAGCCATCTGCCATAGGAGCTGCATCGCCTTCATAAAACTGGGGCGGGTGAAAAAGCCGCCCCATCCCTTAAAGGCAACACCACCTCTCTGCCCTTGAGCGATCACAGAATGGTAGGGTTGGAAGGGGCTCCAGGAGTCCTCTGTGGAGCAAGAGTGTCTTCTGCTGCTCCACAGGGTGGGATCCAGACCAATGGCTTCAAGTTACAAGAAAGGAGATTCCGATTAAACCTCAAGGAGAGCTTTCTGACAGTAAGAGCCTTTGACTGTGGAACGGAGACGTTGGTAGGCTCTTCTTCATAGGGGTTTGTTAAACAGAGGCTGGGTGGCTATCGGTCACAGAGTCTTTCGCTGTGGTTCCTGTGTTTCAGGGGGTTGGACTAGATGACCCTTGGGGTTTCTCCCAGCTCTACAATTCTGTTACCTTGGCAGGCAAACCATGTTTGGATTTGATCTGCCCGCTGGACAGGTGGGCTCCTCTGTGCGCATTGCATCTGACTCGGAGAGAGAGAAAGAACTAAGGGCTCATCACAGGAACAGCTGATTATTTGCAGCAACATCCAGGAAAGCGCCCCCTGGTGAGCTGCAGGCAGCAGACCTGCTTTTGTAGGACATCATTCTCTGCTTAGCGCTTAAGGTGCTCCCCCCCTTCTAGGAAAATTTGCCCTGGGAGCGTGTGCGTCACAAGCAGATGCAACCAACACATTTTTCACTGGCAAAGCGTTTCAGGGAGGTTGTCATCTCAGCTGGCGTAATTAGACTTCCGAGTTAATGGGCCATAAAGGCGGACAAGGAGACGTGCGCCACACGCAGGGCTTGCAAAACGTCTGGCTGGCTGCCGCTTCGGCCCAAGGACGTGTCCTCCTTCCCGCCCCAGGCAAGCCCCGCCCCGCCCAGGTATCCGCTCTGGGCACCATCTGCCAGGGAAGGGCAGGCAAAGAGTCGGGCACAGCCTGCAGGCGCCTCCCGTTCCCTACAGCAGGGCTCACACCCCATTTGACCCTGGGGGGGTGGCGCTGAAGCAGAGCTTTGCATGCAGGGGGGTCCCTGGTTCGTTCCCCGGCAGTGTCTGCTGCTAAAAGGATTGGAAAACAGGCGATGGGAAAGAGAGGCAAAGAGAGCCCCGGCAAGAGTAGACAAGACAGGAGTGGATGCAGAAATAGTCTGACCTGGCACACGGCAGCTACCAATTTTCCGGAGCAGAAACAAGAAGTGGCTGTTTCAGGATCTCAAGACCATTGACAAAAGAAGTTCCAAGTTTGCTTCTGCATTGGCCTTTCATGAGGCTGTGCCTTTAGACCTGAAGGCTGCTGCAGAGTCGGATGTTTGCAACCTCAAAGCAGCTCTGCAAAGGGAGGCTACTGTTTTTCATTTGGGGGAAAGAGACGCTCCTGAGAGATAACCATGACCTCCCTGGGCCCAGAAAACAATGGAGGTGAAGCTGAAGGAGCCACTCCAGGATCTGGACGACTCTTCCCGTCTATTCCTCTTCTGCCTTTTCTGAATGAAGCGGTTTTACATGGTCTTGTTCAGTCCTAGCTGAATTGGATCCTTTCAGCTGGAGGGGCCAGGAAATGCAACTAGCTCTCTCCACACGTACACACAAACACCCAATGGATTCTGCCCGCTGTGTTTTGTGCCCCTTCTCCCAAGGACGTGAGCTTTCGAAGTTCAAAACTCTGTACAGACCCCAAAGCAAATCCCAAAGCACTAACCCACACAGAAAGAACACCAGGAACTGCCCCAAACAGACACATTTCCACACTCAAATTATGTATTGCCTTGACACCCCACCTTTCCACCTAAGCTCAACGTGGTGCACAGTGGTTCCCCTCTTTACTTAATCCCCACAACAATCCTGCGAGGCAGGTTATGCTGAGTGGCAGTGACTGGCCCAAGGCACCCCAGTGTGTGAGTGGGGATTTGAACCTTGGTCTCCCAGATGCAAAACTCAGCTCTGGGGTAGCAGCAATTTGAACCAGACAGAGTCTGATCTCCGTGCTGCACTTACTATCTCAGAAACAAACACAAACGCCACTAATAAGAAAGTAAAGCTAGTTCCAGACTTCAGTTCCCAGTGGCGCTATTTTTATGAAGTTTGCAGCAGCAAATATTACAGTTTCCAAGAGCCTAAT
The DNA here is from genome assembly GCF_963506605.1 of Zootoca vivipara. Classification (NCBI taxonomy): domain Eukaryota; kingdom Metazoa; phylum Chordata; class Lepidosauria; order Squamata; family Lacertidae; genus Zootoca; species Zootoca vivipara. Next base: position 94,632,217 of record NC_083282.1, read on the forward strand.
GGAAATCACCATGGTTGATGATGACTTTGTGAAATCCCACCAGGGTATAGAACTGCAACTGCTTCTCTCTCTCTCTCTCGTGCACTGAAAAAGGCTGGAGCTGGTGGGCCATCTTCAACAATTGGCCGCTCTTTCCCTCCAGTGCTTGGGCCAGCCAGACACTGAACCTGAACAAGACTCAAGGTGCATCGCTATCCAAGGCAAGCTTAAGAAAATGCTCTTTGAGACACATGCACTGCTGCTGCTACTATGGTCTGGCATTTCAGGTACTTCCCAAACTCCAAATCCCAGCCCTTGAGGAAGTGAGACCCAAACCTGAGCAGAAGGTAAAAAAGGAGGGAAAGAAACAGAAGCAATCTCTGAAGCATAGCCAGATGCAGAAAGCAATACAAAGGAGATGCAGAGTTGGGAAAGGTTCAGAAAAGAGAAAACAAAATGATCAAGGGGATGGAGAAAGTTTGTGACTTTTCAGTTTAGAGGAAAGGTGACATTACTGCATAGCCTGGAGAAACTGGATAGGGAAAATATTTTCTTCCCCTCTCCTAACTCATGGGCATCCAATGAAGCTGAATGTTGGAAAATTCAAGGCAGAGAAATGAAGGTCCTTCTTCACACATTGCATAGATAAAACTATGGATGGCTTTAAAAGAAGATTAGACAAATTCATGGAGGAGGAGAAGGCTATGGAAGGCTACTAACCCTGGTGGCTCTGCTCTGCCTCCCCAGTTGGAGCCAGCAGGGCTTCCGAATCCCAGTTGATGGAAACCACAGGAGGGGAGAGGGCTGCTCTTGTGTTCTGATCCTGCTTGCTGGTTTCCCACAGACAACTATTTGGCCACTGCGAGAACAAGATGCTGGACTAGATGGGCCACTGGCTTGAGTCAGGAGGCACTTCTGATGTTCTCGCTCCACGTTGAAATGTATTTTAAGGAAGTATGCAAGAGCCAGAGGTCGGTGGCTGAAGGTCTTGCCTTATTGTCTTAAGTCCACAATCTCAAGCATCACCAGTGAGCAGGGATAGACAAGCCCACCTGAGCCTCAGATCCTGGAGAGCTGCTGATGGTGAGAACAGACACAAATAGATGGGCCAAGGGCCTGGCCTGGTCAGTATTCCCTTGCAGTGCTCAAATTATGCACCAAGAAAGCCGGCTTTCTGTAAATTGTAGAAAGCATGCGCCTTGAAGCAAACACAGGCATATTTTTTTTGTTCGTTTGAAAGAATAGTTTCTGCTTCTACTGGTCCGGGGGGGGGGGGAGATACACCCCTCCCCCTGCTCATGCCAGATCTTGCTGCTCAGCTAACCTAGCTCATTTCTTCTCTATTCCTTTCCTCACCTGCCCCCTCTTCCCCATCATGCTCTGATTTCTGCAAGGTATTCTCTGCCTGCACTTTGTCGCAGCTCCTGGGAACAGGCTTTCAAAAACATCAAGCGGCTGTTCTGAAGCAGAGTTTTCTTTCGGGTGCCGATTTCTGGGTCCGCTTTCAAATTCTGCATTTTGCAGAATCGTACCACGCAGGTCCCCAAGCGAGGAGGATGCGGGCACAGGGGCTGGATGAGTACTGGGCCCGTAGAGGGGTGGGGAGAGGTGCTCAGAGCTGGCAGGGAGGCTGGAGGAATTCCAAAGCGAAGTAGATCCAAGCTCAGTGGTGAGATTTTGTAAACACCACCAAAAACCATCAAGACACACATTTTAATCCTTGTTTAACACAAAGTGCCTGTTAGTGAACAGCTTAATGCCATTCTTTAATTTAAATGGCATTGACTGTTTAAGGCTTTATAGTCTGGCAGGGGGGAAAAAACCTCTTTGGAGATTTCCAGCTCAGAAGGGTAGGTGGCATGCACACATGCACAAACACATGCCTAACACACAGGGGATTTTGCACCTCTCGGGGTCCAGCGAGGTGTTTCATGCAGGTACTATCCCAAAGGCTCCGATTAAGCTGACTCTGAAGAGGAAGAGCTGTAAGGAGCGATGCCAGAGTCAAGATGCCCACGCTGGGGTTTAAAGCCCTAAACAGCTCAGGCTCAAATATACCTGAAAGACCAGAGCCCCCTCCCCACAGAGGTCATCATATAAATTCCCGGGGGATGCTGAGGATGCGCCTCTTTGCAATGGCTTGACACCCGAGGAGTTGTGTTTTTAGGAGCCACCCTATTCCTGTGACTGTAATTAGTTTGGAACTGTTTTTAATATGGTGGTTGTTTTTAATTGCTGCTATCTGCTCTAGGGCCTTAGAGTGAAGGACAGGTGAGAAATCCTCATAATAATGGCCTTCCCTAAACTTACAAGTGGGCGGTGTTGCTAGCCGATTTTATAGACACAAAATCCTATCAAGCTGCCATTCCTTCATCAAGGACCAGCAACGCAGACCAATTCCTTTCCAAGACTGAGGCTATAACAATAAGAGCAAGTGCTGACTCTGAGTACCCTTTACCATACGTGAACCATGTCTCTGTCTCCGTCAGCAGCCGTTTACCAACTTTTCAGACAAGGGTGGTGCCAAAAGCACAGTTTGAGCATGACTCAGGGTGACTTAAGATCTTAAATTCCGTACAAGAACAGCAGAAAGACGACACAGGAGGAAGGAGGCATTGAAGAGGGAAAAGGTGCTGCATTCTGTTCTTTAGCAATGTCCTCTGAATTTTGGGTGTTTCCTGACACCCATGAGGTCAGCAAAGAACATCTACTAGGCACAATGAGACTGAGGTTCATTATAGCATGGAACCCAGCAGGAATCCCTGGGTAATCCAGGACACCTGCCTTTGCAAGCAAATACCGTCAAGAATGCAAAAGGAAGGTCCTGGTGGATCTTCGGGAGCGGAGGAGACAGTGGCATGAGATCTCGCATGCAATAATCCTGCAGCTGGTCTTTTGAAGATGCTGCCCGGGAGGGTGAGGGAGGGAGAGTTGGTGGGCTGCCCCATACAGTAACTCTGACGAGGACAGGTGAGAGCAGACCAAAGCGGTTAAGGTGATGGACAAGCAAGGGACAAACTGAGCCCAGAGGTCTCTAATCAGCACGGAGGGCTTTCGGAGTGACACCTGTTTGAGGCAGGATAACATTGGGCTCGATGGCCAGCTGAGCTTGTAAATATGCTTGCACTGTAGCACAATTAGCCTTCCTTTTCATGCCCCCCCCCCCCCGATTTCACTAGGGCCATTCCATTCACTTTTGCAGTGTACAAGAGGGTCACATCTGAGCACTGGAGAGAAAGCAACTCCCAAACCAGGTCAACTGGGGTTAACAACTCCATAGAATTCAGAGTTTTGCCTTTCCAAAATTGGCATTGTTCTGAGAGATCGCTCTTTCTCAACCATTAAGCCGGGGTGGCCCCTAACACCCAGCGTAAGTTCTGTAACTCTGAAAGACTAAAAGATGCCCTTCATTTTGCGGACACGACACGATTGCATACAAAGCAAGGGACAAGCTTTGCATCCATTGCTTACATCAACTGAGTTGAAGATGGTCTAGTCAACCCAAAGCTGTAAATATAAGGCCAGGTGAAAATGATGGCCCAGCAGTGGCTTGTGTGTGGCACAGGGGATTCAGAAATGGCTGGACCTAGAGACACCCTCAAGCCATCCATGCCTATAGCCCTGCTGGGTTGTCTGAGCACAACGAGAAATCTAGCATGGCTTGGGAAGGGTGTGAAACTGCTACACCACACACAAACACACACACATGTACACAGACACACACTCCTTCATCAGTATAATGGCCAGCCAAGCTCTAGGGAGACCAGTTAAACATCTCTATTAACTGGAATTGCTACAATCTCAACAACTCACCTGCCCAGTGATGCAAAACAAAGAAAATTGAACTCACTAAAAAAAAAATCCACTATTTTAAGTCTATCAAGTCCACTCCTTGATTCTGTGAATCCTGCCCTGCTTATTTCCTGGGAATCTTAAGAGACAGGCAGGGCCTGGAAAACAAAATAACCCATTCTCCCCTGTAACAACCTTCACCCATTAGACGCCCTCTTTCACCAACCGCATCTCAGAAGAAAGTGAAAACTCCACTTTGCCCTACAGAACTGGCTGCCTCTGTGTGGAAAGCAGGCCTCCCCTTCCCACCCCAAAAGCTACCATCCATCCACGATGGCAGCTTTTCAAAGCCTCCTGGGGCTCTGTCTGGAGTCCTCTCTGCACCAGTTCCCAGCACAGAATCCAAGGCGCAGAAGCTCGACTGGGCAGCTATTATAGCCCTGTAAAAACGTGTCTTGCCAATCCATTGCCTTCATTAATATAATGTTATCGTGTTCCTAATGCTGGTGCTCTAAAGCAAATGTTCTGTTACCAGCTCACCCACTGGCACATTTTTCAGCAGGGAAACAGCTGCTCGCTGAACCAGTCACACACACACACCGCCTCTCGCCCCCAAGTGCAATCTTGTCAACAGCACAGCACAGGCTTCTGCCCTCTCCTTTTCCAGCAGGCAGAAGAAAAACACGTCTCTCAGCTTATGTTTTGTTCTGGAGAAGTAAGGAGGGTGGCGGGAAGACACCCCATCTCTCCATTTGGAATGTGCATCCCGCTGCGGTTTTCATGGCACTCGTTTTTTCAGTGCAACAAATAATACTGTCCACCTGGTTTGTGTGGTTGTGTGTTTAATAGACAATCCTCACTAGTCAGTGGTGAGTCATTTTCGTTCACCATTGCCTGCCACGGGAGGGTCGGCCTTTCCTGCCAGCATCTCCACCCCTTGGCAGTAGCGGCAGCGACCACGCCGAGACCAGCAGCAGATCAGGCTGGTGGGGATTCTGGATCTCCTCCAGGGAGCGGGCGGCTGGGTGGTGGAAGGAAACCGAGATAGGCATGGAGGGGGAAACACAGGAGAGTCGCAAGCAGTTTGTGCCTGCGACGCCTGATGTTCACGTCACACTTCAGTGCGCGGAGCCAGGAAAAAACACGGCTTTGGAGGTGACATTTGCAGTTGGCTCATTACTCTTTTCAAAAGAGCCTGGCATCAAAGAGACAGCTTCAAACGGCAGGCTCACATGCACATATGCAGGAGCTAATTAACCACCATGCTGGTAGCAGCCAGAGAGGAGGAGACGCTGGCAACCGACTCAGCCTTACAAGCGCTTCCTGGCTGCGCAAGTCTATTGAGGCTGCACTTCGAACTATGAGGCTGGCGAAGGGTTCGTGGTCAGCAAGGCAGCCTGTGTGGGATTAAGCCCTACCTTCGTGCTCCTTCTCGGAGGTCCCAACCTTCTTTATTTTCTTGGGGGACTTCATGAAGAGCGGAAAGATGGTCCGAAGGCCGAGGATGTCAACAAACTTGTGGCAGTTGTCTGCTCCCTCGGGCCCAATCATAGCATGGTCCAAAACCTTCAGGGCACTGCTCCTGGAGATTTTCTTCTCTCTGTAGAAGCAGAATGGGTTTTGTCAGTGAACTGGGCAATGCACTTTGCCACAAGATACAGAAGATTTTCCTCCGCCAGTAGGATGAGGCTGCACACGCTGATGAACAAGCAGCAAATTTCAGTCTAAGTCCGCAGAAGAGAGAGGATCGGAGCACTGAGACACACTGAGCTTCTCTGTCTCCTTTCCTCTGGCACCAACTGCTAAAAGGGCACACTTGCACATTTAGGTCCACCGCCTAAGTAAGCACCAATGAATGAGAAACTTGCTTGCACATCAGTAGGCAAGAAACCAATCCAGTCAAAAGCCTTTCACACAGTTAGAAACAGAAATCTGTAAGTTGGAAGAGACCCCCAAGAGCAATCAAGTTTTTGGTTTGTTTGTTTTTTGGTAAATAATTTTTATTGGTTTTTCCCCAGTTACCGGTAATTTCCACAATTAACTACAACCCCGTCCCCCGTCCCCATCCCCATCCACAAAAACGTTTCAAAACCTTATCTTTGAGGTTCTTTAGACTTCATGACATCCCTCCATTCCCTCTTCTGGTTCCTTATATTAACAAAATTCTGCATTTTCATACACATACTTCCATCAGTTATTCTTCTTCTGATTCTAACAAAATTCTTCTGCATTTCCTTACGCATACTTCACCAATTCTTTTTCTTCTAATTTTATCCAAATTTTGCTGATTGCAAGTGTGTAATCTGAGCCTGCCAATGTATCAATTTATTTACATTACTTTGCACATATACAATAAGTATTTCCCATTCTTATTCCTAACTTTGGCATATTGAAATTTCACTGGAAGGCGACTATCAGTTAAGTCCGATTTAAAATCCTGCTCACCTTCCTCACAGTCTCCTCTTAGTCTCAAAGGCTGTAATTTCTGCCTCATTTCAGCCATATTTTCTGCCAACCACCTATGCCATTCATATCTGCCCTGAGTGTCTCCTGGTATTTCCTCATATCAATCACAATTTCCATTTTTCTAAAAAAAATTCCTCCAGCCCTTGCATCAAGACCTTCACCGCTTCTGTTTTCCTTGTCACTGGTTCTATCTTAATAATCAGTTCTGTCACCATTTCAGTATTTTTGTCCAAGAGCAACCAAGTTCAACCCCCAGCTAAAGAATCCCTGACAGATGGCCATCCAACCTCTGCTTAAAAACACTACCGATCATCATTTGGCACTTCCAATATGCTACTTAGTGCTTTACAGTCTTCATTGTGCTTGCGACCATAGGGTGGATCAAGGCTCTTCCCATTTCACAGATGTGGAAACAGAAGCTGGGAGAGTGACTAGACCAAGCCTGCACACAACAACCACATGATGGAGATGAGGCCCACGTCTCCCAGTTCCAAGTCTAACTGTCTCTATGGGGAACCAGAACAGCCCACAACCATCTCAGTGCCTGAGTTGAAACCCCTTTCAATTTCAAAGCTCAGTTTTGTACACTACTCCAGCTTTCCTCAACCTGCTACCCGATCCAGAAGGCTTGGGCTACAACTCCCATCTGCCCTAGCACAAGGTCGGGGGGGGGGGAAGGCTAGGCTAACCTTTCGAGAGAACCTGGATTACCAACTGCACACGGCCTCCCTTTCTGAAGCCAAGAGAGATTCCTGGAAGCTGTATCCCCAGTACAGGGGAGGGTGGAAGTCAGCCACGATTACAGAGTCTAATTCTCAAACTTGAAACAGAGTGCAAATTTATTTCGCACAAGGTGTTCTTCTTGTTTTATTGACCTTTCGTACACAGGGACTGGGTCTCCCCTCTTACAGCTGTAACTAGCAAGAGGGATGAGGCGCAATGGATATGTCAAGCGGGGAGGAAGCGCTCCCTACTCATAGCCATATTGATCCGCTAATAATGTTTCATATTTCTTGTATGGCAGCTACATGTGTGTGCAAGGAAGCAGAAACGGGGAATAGAGGAAAGGAAGAAGAAGCTGCATTCAGGCTCTTACACCTGCTCAATTCCGTTTCAAATTTTCATTTCGAACATACACTTAAAGCATGCAATATGTGAAATGGGCCTTTCTAGTATGCCAGCGTCTCAAACCCCCAGAACCCAGCAATCCACAAGGGTTTACCAGCAACCAACTTAATTGTTTTAGGTGAATGTGTGTTTTTCTTCCCTGTGTTCAAGCAAAGCTGGAACTCAACCCCCACTTTGGCCTGTGAATGCAGAACACCAGTAAGCAGATCAGCCAGGATTTTCTGCTTTTTTCCATGGCTGTTGCCAGCAGCAGGGAATGAAACAGGCACTTCGCAAAATGCTGCTGCAAAATGCCACTGCGGACGTATGTTTGAAATTCATGCCAACAAAGAGAATGCAAGAAAGCGGGTGTTTGATTGCCGACACAGCTCCATTCAGCAAAGCGTAACTCCCAATTTGTTCGGGGGCGGCCGTCCGATTTGGAGAAACAAAAATCCTAAAGCAAAACCAAAAGAGAAGAACAGCCACCAAGATGCTTAAATTGGAACATGAGCAGATGAGAGGAAGGGAAGAAAGAGGATGAACAAATCTTGGCAGCTTCTTCTAAGTCAAAGCCAACTCCTTCCAACACGATGCTAAAAAGGCCAGCACAGCCTCACCGAGCCCAGCCAAGGAGGGTCCATTCCTTCACCTGCCTCCTTGATTCCAGAACTCAGGGCTGCGTTGCCAAAGGCAGAGGCAGACATCTGGTTTGCCCTATGCTGTGCAGGGAAGCCTCCAGGGAAGCCAAGAAGGAATAAGGAGGAAGAGGAGCAGGATCAAGATTGCACACTGTCAAACAACACATGGCAGTGGCAAAGAGCAGTGGCGTCAGGATTAATTCCACCACCACTGCCCTTCCATAATGCGCTGTCCAACTTGACCATGCCGCGTGTTTCACAGCCAATGATGCAAAAGAGGGGCTGGGAAATGCAAAATACGATGGCACATGGGGTATGCGTTAGACTGCAGGTCTGTGGAATCATATGATCGTAGAGTTGGAAGGCACCGAAAGGCCATCTAGTCCAACCCCCTGCAACGCAGGAATCACAGCTAAAGAATCCCTGGCAGACGGCCATCCATCCAAACAACTAATCACAATTGGACCCCAGAGAAGGAGCTCAAGGCAGCACATGCATGTCACACTCTGTGACTCCATTTTATCCCAACAAAAATTCTTCGATGTAGGTGAAGCCACTTCTGAGATCTTAACACTGAGAGGTAAATTATTGCAACTCCAACTTAAATGTGCAACCATATTGCCAGCTGCTTTAATAGAAGCCTGCTCTTATTCATCTGTTTAAAATATTTCTCACAAGATGCCTCGAAGGGGTGCACAATGTAAAGCAATACAGAAAGCTACCCAAGAAATCCGAACCTTGTATGGTGGAGCAGGCCAAGTGAGTTGATGCTTGGATAGAACATCATTGTAAGACGAACCCATTTCACAGGCTACCCTTTTGGGTACTCAGCAGGGCAGCACAGAGCGTTTACAGGAAGGAGCCTGCTGGGGAAAGTAATCCACTCACCTCCTCCTCCCTCTCCCTCCTGCCCTTGCCACTTCCAGCTCTCCTTCTTCACCTTGCAAGCAATAATAAAAGGCTAAAAAAAAAGTTCGGGTTTTGGCTGGAGAACTTCAGGACTCCTTTTTCGGGGGAAGTAATTGCATATTGATCAGCATTTAGGCAGGTTGCAGGGAGTTGATCTCTGGAATATTCATTGGGTTTAAGTTCAGGCTTGTAGAGATCAATAGCTGTTTGACTGGACTGTCTCAGGTTGATTTTATTTGAAATATTTATTCTACTAGAGGGCAAGCAGTTTATCTTAGTCTCATCTTGGGCTTATTGAAATCTCTCTTGGGTGAGAACTAATTCAGACACCACAGCCTGGGAGCCTCACCAAACGAGCGACTGGCCTGGACCTTAAAAAGACCAGGAACAAACTCATTGCACCGACAACTCCCTGGCACTGGAAACCCACCAGGCCAAGCACAACTCATGCGGAGGCTCAAAAAACCTCCTGGCTTTCCTACATGTCCAAAACTGAAAGAAATGGGCATGGTGATTTATTAAGCACTCAGCAGGTCCCCATGCACAGCTAGTGCGCTGCCTTTGGCTTTGTGAGTCACAAGTTGAGCAAGCAGACAGTGGAGTGAAGGTGGATCAGCCTCCAAGATAGACAAGAGGACAGCCACAGGGATGGCGATGGTGGCGGAGGGTTCCAGGAACGAGGCCGTCCGAAGAGTGCTTCAAAAAGCACCCAGAAACCACTCTTGGCAGACTGTTTGCTACATGCTCTGCAGCTGTTAGGAGTCAAGGGCAGCCCCTGTGTGGCAGTCTAACCTCCAGAATTAGAGAGGTGGGAACTGCAGCGGCTGGGTCCAGCCTCTCCTTCCCTCCCCAGGTACCTTGAAATCCTGGCAATCTATGCAAGAATGCCTTCAGAAGCACCCACAGGGCATTGGTGCCAAATGACCAAGAACATACGAAGAGCTTGCTAAGTCAAGCCAGTGGCCTCTCTCATGCAGCCTCCTGTTCTCCCAGGGGCCGACCAGGTGCCCATTATGGGAAACCCGCAAGCAGGATTCGAGCACAAGAGCAGCCCTCTCCCCTCCTGTGGCCTCCCAGCAACTAGTCTTCAGAAGCACTGCTGTCAAACCCTGCCCATCAGGCAACTCCTTTCCTTGTCCCTGTCATGAAGGAGGACAAAAGGCCCCAAGGAAACTCCCCCAAAGGGCTGTTATCGCAGGATGTTTGCAGAAGGGTGCGCATTAGGAAACAGTGGCACGAGGCTCTGATTCCGCTAGATAAACACAGCGTGAGGCTGTGCTGAAAGGAAATTTCAGTAGATACACATTAATTTTCAGGTTTCCAAGGAGCTGATGTGACATGAAAACAAGAGACGTAATGAAATATTTTTGCAGGGGCTGCTGCAGTGCGTTCTGCATGCAAACGCACTCCTGACTTTCCTGCATTCTTCCTGACTGGGCCCACAACCCTCTTCGCATGTACGCTGCAGCCAGCAAAGGTGGTCAAAGGAAGCCACCACAAATGGCTTTGCAAAAGGACCCCCCCCCCCGGCCAAGAAAAGCTTTATGAGCCTTCTTCCCCCCCACACTCAATAAGTTTCTCCATTTCCCCTATGTGCTTCCTGGCACTTTAAAGTCAAGACAAGCTCATTCCCTGCTTGCTATAAATACAGGGTGAGGCCTTCCCAGGCAGCTGCTTGAGAGAAGGAAGGTTTCTCTTCCACACAAGGGGTGGAAAAAGTCGTGCCAATGCTCCCAAGGCGCTTGACAATGTGATTCTCTCTCTCTCTCTCTGCAAGCCTCAGAAGGACACCTCACTTTCTCTCCTGGAAGCCTCAGGCAGCTCCCAATCTGGAGAAAGAAATTGAATTGTGCTTGGGGAGAGACCTTAATTGGATGTGACATTTCTAAACCTCCAGTTGGAGGCCACCAACTTGCAAACTGCATTTGCTCATTTGCAGCCAAGGCAAATACGCTCCCCACTGATGGAATGGAGTGCGCACAGGCAGGCAAGCAATCTCGCCTCCTCCCTGGCCTGGCCTTCTCTCCTCCTCACGTGGGACGCCATCCAATTTACAGGAAGGTGGTCCGAGGGCAAAGGCCCTCCCCGCGTCCTGTCTTGAATAAGCAAACAGGAATCCCACCGATGCAGACTCTTCACATTTGGACCAAAAGTGATGCAGCTCCTTCCAGCAGCCTCCCCTTGCCCTTCACAGAGAGAACATGCCCCATCTCCATACGGATGAGGCGCTCCTAACTGCCCCGCCCGCCTTCATGATCCACATTCACTCCAGAAATTCACATTCACTTTCTTGCTACTGAAACAAGCAACCTCAGTGCACTCTAGATGTAAGTAAAACCAGCGGAAGAACTGATATTCCAGCAATACCAGCTGCTGGAAGCCACTTGGGGGAGGGGAGTGTCCTTGTGCTTGGATCCTGCCTGTGGGAACTTCCCACAAGCCTCTGGTTAGCCACTGTGAGAACAGGATGCCACAGCCTGATCCAGCAGGGCTCTCATGTTCTTGTGCAGAGTCAGACTCATCAAGCTGTCTTCTCCAAGCGAGAGGAGCTCTCCTAGGCCATCTAGAAATGGTTCCAGCCCATGACCAGCTGCCGAAGATGCTTTCTGCTGGAGACGCCAGCAATTTATCCTGAGCCCTTCTGGGTGCAAAGCATGCATTTCACCACTAACCTATGAACCATTCCTCTGGCATGAAGGGAAGGATATATGCTGGAGTTTAATTCCTTCCCCTCTAGAACATGGAAGATTTAGAGTGCAGATTCTCACAACTTGCTGCACCAGGTTCGCCTCTAGCCAGTGGCAAAGCCTCTCATTGAAGCTAGTGGAATCTGAGGAGGAGGCAATGATGATGGTGATGATCTGCCCTTCACCACCAGGTCCAGGACAGGTCACAACTATTTAAAATTCAGATTTAAAATGAAAAAGATGACAGGGAAAGGGTAGGTTCCTGAAAACACGCATCTCAGGTGTCCAAGGCAGGGGTAGAGGTGCCTCTTCAGCAGTCACCCAAAGCTGCAGAGTGAAGAATCCAGATGCACCTCTGTGGGAAGGGAACGCCGCAACTTAGGGACTGCTGCAGAGAATGCCTCTCCAAGACTAAACCCTCCCCAAAATTCGGAGGGAGCTGGAACTAGCAATGGGGCTCTCTCTGCTGATCTCAACACCCGAGAAGGTTTGTAGGGAAGGAGGCAGTCTCTAGGGTACCTGGGGCCTAGCCGTTTAGGGGCTTCGAACGCTAGCGTGAGTGCCTTGAATTGAATGGGGCAAGGAAGTGGCAGCCAATGCTGCTGTCTTAGAACTGGAGCTGTAGGGGTTCTGAAGGCAACCCAGCCAGTAATCGGACCACTGCATCTCGGACCAGCTGGAAGTTCCAAGAGTCGTCTTCAAGGGCAACCCCAAGTATGTCACACTGTAATAATTTGGTCCAGATTCTGTGGGCTACAACTGCAGTCAGTCCCAACCAACGGCCAAGTATGATGCAGCTGCAATCCATAGCATATGGAGGCACTATGCCCTGGCCTGTAATATTTGGAGGCCGCGATGCTGTGCCATCTGAAGACTCACGAATACAGCAATGGGAAATGGCTGTGCATTTTGGGCTGTGCACAACTCCCCCCCCCCAATGCCTAGCCATCCCTATCAGGGAAAGAGACGTCCCACCCCATTCTATGGTGGAGGTAGAGGTGCTACAGCAGCAGCAGCAACAGATGGAGCTGCTGGTTTATTTACGCTTTGCCCTTCAGAGCTCCTTTTAAATGCAGCTGTGTCCAGGGAGAGATTTTCTCCTTGTTGTTATTTGCCAGCTAGTGGCAGGGAAGAGACGGGTGGTGAACAGCACAGCCCCCCCTCCCCACTCCACCCAAAAAGGAAGGGAAGCCATTAAAAAAAATTAAAAATTAAAATGCAAGGTCCCACCCATAGGGCTCAAGGACTCCAGGTGATTAGTTCTGCAAGGCTAGCCGTGCAAGCTTAGCGTTCAGAGGAGAAAAGGACAGGAAATCCAGGAGGCGGGGGGGGGGGGGGAGAGAGAGAGAGAGAGAGAAGAGAAGCTTCCCTCTTGTTCAGGGTTTCAGAGCTTTGCAGCTTTGCTTTAATTAGCCTTAAGAAAACTCAGCACTCCGGTCTGAATAATAATCCACGTTCCTGGTTATTTATTCAGTTCCCTGCTGCTGCTGCCGTTGCACATTACCAGCCTTAGTCTGCAGGAATAGATCATTTCTTGCCAGCCAGCACTTGCCAGCCACCTCTCTGCGCCGCTCAGCCCACCCAGGGAAAGCGAGTGAGCGAGTGAGTGGGCAGGCAGGCAGGCAGGCAGGAAGCCCTGGGCAGGGGCAAGGAGACCTGGATTCCAGAGGGGGCAAGGAAGGCATCGAGGGTGGGACTCGGGCACGCCAAGGGGGAACAAAAAAATGGGAGGGTACGGAAGCTGCTTCATTAAAAAAAGCTCACTCTTCGCAGGGTTAACAGAAGGGGGGAGGGGAGAGGAAAAGGGAGGCAGAGCTTTTTATCTACCTCCACAGAATGTCTGTCCATAGCCACTCGTGGGACTCGCAAGAAACAATGATTGAGCGGCCAGCAAAAGCCTCCAGCACAAAGCCTGGTTGGCAGCACTTTGATTCCAGCTGTGAATTTTGGGCATGCAAAAGACAAAGAAGTCTAACGTGACAAGTGTGTGCCTCGTGTACGCTGAGAGGAAGTGGGTAGGAGGGCTGCTGCCATTCAGACCCACCACCCTCACAGACACCGTAAGGCTCCAAATATGGGCACAGGCTGGGTGCCTTCAGCCCAGTACACCACCACCACCCCCGCCGCCCCAAAGCGTGAGCAGTTTGCACAGATGCCTTTGCCGCTGTAGATGCCAACATCTCTGGGAGGGCAGGAGCTGGCGGTAGAGGGAGGCATCTCCAAACGGGCCTGCAGCCTTTAATGACCATCATCAACATCTCAGGGTGCCATACAGGCCTTCAGTCTAGCACTTTGTGATAAGAACATAAGAAGAACATCTGCTGGATGAGGCCAATGGCCCACCTAGTCCAGCATCCTGTCCTCACAGTGGACAACCAGATGCCCCAATGCGAAATGCACAAGTAGGATCAGAGCTCAAAAGCAACTCTGCCTTCCTGTGGTTTCTGGCAGCTGGTATTCAGAAGCATTGCAGCCTCCCCCCCTGGCTAGTCGGCCTCTCCATCGCCCTCTCCTCCATGCATCGGCCTAATCCTCTTTTCAAGACATCCTCCTGGGGCAGGAAGCAATCCCCTTGTCACAACAGCGCCACCGGCTATCGGTCAGTTTCCAGGCACAATTCAAAGTGCTGGTTCTGACCTATAAAGCCCTATATGGCTTAGGTCCAGGCTATCTGAAGAACCGTATTATTCCATATGAATCTGCTCAGGTTTTGAGATCTTTGGCAGAGGCCCTTCTCTCAGTCCTTGGTGGGGATGCGGAAGGGGGCCTTCTGGGTGGTGGCTGCTCCCAGGCAACTTTGGAACTCCCTCTTGCTGGGAGCTGAAGGCTTTCTTGTTCCAACAGACTTTGGGGAACTGACTGTTTTTAGCAAAAGGCCTGGTCCTATGTTGTTTTTATTGTAACGGTCTGTATATTCTAATAGGGCATACCTACACGTGCACATACTGTTAATAATTGCTTTTAAATGATTGTTTTCTGGCCGCTATGTTTTTATCTGTTTCAATTTTAGCTGTGAGCAGCCTTGAGTCCCTGGTCAGGGAAAAAGGTGGGATCGAAATGAATATAATACTAGTACTAATGTTGTTGTTGTTGTTGTTGTTTAGTCGTTTAGTCGTGTCTGACTCTTCGTGACCCCATGGACCAGAGCACGCCAGGCACTGTCTTGCACTGCCTCCCGCAGTTTGGTCAAACTCATGTTCGTAGCTTCGAGAACACTGTTCAGCCATCTCGTCCTCTGTCGTCCCCTTCTATTACTAATACTAATACTAGTATTAGTAATAGTACTAATACCCAACCCCTAGATCAGGCATGCCCAAACTGCGGCCCTCCAGATGTTTTGGCCTACAACTCCCATGATCCCTAGCTAACAGGGCCAGTGGTCAGGGATGATGGGAATTGTAGTCCAAAACATCTGGAGGGCCGAGGTTTGGGGGTGCCTGCCCTAGATATATTGGTGGTGGTGGGAGTTGTGGGGAGGAAGGTCTCGCTGCCACAAGGCGCCAGGCACGGTGTCTCACGTCCGCCGGTTTTCACCTGAGCATGAGGTTCATCAGCTGCAGCCCCTCCCCCTTCAGGAAACGGTCCCGGTTGGAGCTCAGCATCAGCGAGGAGCAAAGGGAGTCAAAGAGGTTCTCCATCATCTCCTGCTCTTCTGCTGCACCGGGGTTGTGGCGCTTGAACACCTGCGTGGGGAGGAAGCCGGAAGGCATTATTGACTGTCTCGTCCCTCCCCGAGAAAGCAACAATCCCCCCCCCCCAGAATCTCATAAATATCAGTTGTACGTGTGCGCCCCCTAATTACTGACATCCAAGTGCAGTGAGGAAAATAAATTAGAGCAGCACAGGAAGACATTGGCAGGGGACCCACAAGGCCATATCCGGCTCGCACTGGGAGGTGGGGCTGGTCTGCTCTTTGCCAGCAATGCAAGGAGGTCCCTTAACAACCTGCATGCAGGAAAAAGCCATTCTGTGCTGACACGGTGGCTGAAACAAGGGATTATGGAGGCTTCCGGGAGCAGCCGGGGGGGGCGGGGTAGTGAAGGTGGTGTAATAGTGTCAGACTAGGAGCTGGGAGACCAGGGTTCAAATCCCCACCCTTGGCCATAAAGCTTCCTAGCTGTGACCTTGGGGGCTACTCACTGCCTCTCTCAGCCTAGCCTACCTCCCAGGGTCGTTGTGGGGATTAAATGAAGAGGGGGAGGACCATGTGTGCACCACCTTGAACTCCTTGGAGAAAAGGGGGGGGGCTATAAATGCAATGAAATAAATAAAGCAAGTAATGACAACCAAATTCTCCATGAATGCCCCAAGAAGCTGGCCTAGATTCCTTCCAACTCTACAATTCTATGATTCTTTTAAAGTCATCCAAGCTGGCAGCAAGAAAATGGGCAGTGCCGCCTCTCAGGATGGCAGGCACACGCCTCGAAGCGCATTGATGCTGCGAAGCACCTGCCTCTGCTGGGACCGGCTCTCTGCTCCTGCCCTTCCTCCCCAGTTCTAAAAGCCTGGCTCTGGGGCTCCCAATGGCAGAGAAGATGGCAGCGAATTACTCACAGATAACTGCTGAAGCAGCACATCGATTCCATCCAGTTCCCCGAGCAATTCCCTGTTGTCTACAGGAAGAGAGGGAGGGGGGGGAATGAAGCCAACTGTCAGATTTTACAGCCATCTAACACCGATATATCAGCAAACAAAATCAATATGGCTTGACAGAGTACAGAAGCTGCAGAGAGCAAGAGGAGGGAAGGAGACAGAGAGTGAGCAGAAGGAAGGGGAAGCCAAAGGCAGGAGGGGTGAGGCGCCAATGGGGAGGGGAAGAGAGAGAGAGAGAGAGAGAGAGAGAGAGAGAGAGAGAGAGAGAGAGAGAGAGAGAGAGAGAGAGAGAGAGAGAGAGAGAGAGGAAGCTGTCATAATCTGAAACAAGCCAGAGGCACAGCCCAGCAGAATATCAATCCACAGAGGTCAGCTCTCTCACCGTCCTTATTCTGGAGGAGGATGGCCAGGACCTCGCTGCAGTAGAGCTTGTTGGCGTCAAACGGCATCTTGGCCTGTTGGAAGAGTCAGAGCAGAGAAGCCCGTCAGGTAAGAGCATCAGGAGAGCATCTGCTAAATCAGGCCAGTGGCCCAGCAGGTCCAGCATCCTGCTCTCTCACGGAGGCCAACTAGGTGCCTGCGGGAAACCAGCAAGCAGGATCCGAGCATGAGGGCACTCAGCCTCCCTGTGGCTTCCAAGAATTTCCTCTGTGAATTTGTCTAATCCTCTTTTAAACCCTTCCAGGTTGGTGGCCATCGCTGCCTCCTGTGGGAGGGAGTTCTGCAGCTGAACTATGGGCTGTGTGAAGGAGGACTTTTTTTGTCTGTCCTGAACCTTCCAAAATTTAGCTTCACTGGATGTCCAGGAGTTCTTGTGCCATGGGAGAGGGAGGAAAACCTTTCCCGAGCCACTTTCTCCATGCCATGTGTGATTTTATCAAATTCTATCACGGCGCCTCTTACTCTCCCTTTCTCCAAACAGGGAGGAGAACCCTGGGAAGGTCACCAGATCTCTGCCCCATGAACAATGATCCTCCTCTAAACTGGGATGTCTCTGCCACCTGGTCACATTTCATCAAACCCAGCGGAACCCCTCCAGTGTGGGAAGTAAGAGGGGAAAGGAATGGATCCTGCACCGAGGACTGGGAATTTTAAAGGTGGCAAGGCGATGGTGCCTCAAAATGGAGGAGCTGCATTGCTATTTCCAGATGCCCCAGTTTCTGAGACATTTAGCTAGCAGGATAATTACAAAGCAGAGACCAGTTTTATGCTCAAGACAGACTTGCGTAGAATAAAATTAGAATAGTGGGTTGAAAAAAAGAAGAGCAGAAAAAACATAGCTCTGTTATCACCTGCAACCAGACAATTACAAATGGCTTCTGCTAACAGGTGCATAGGGTCACAGAGGAACATTTCTGGGTTTCTGCAGCAGGCGGCATACTCCTTATAGGAGTGTGCAAGGGGACTTGTGGCAGCCAGAGAGCAGGAGAAGATGGAAGGACAATGGCTCTGTTCAAATGTAAAACTGAGCCCTTGAGCATTCCTGGTTCAGCCAGCTTCTCTGAAAGAAAAGGGGTGAAGGACAAGGATAGCGCAGACTGGGGGCACACTGTCTTCATTTGCCTCCTCATCCTAAAAGAAAGCACTTCTTCACACAGCACAGAGTTAAACTATGGAACTCCCTCCCACAGGAGGCAAGGATGAGCACCAACTTGGATGGCTTTCAAAGAGGACTGGACAAGTTCAGGGAATCAGAGAGGGCTGCCGATGGCTTCTAGCCATGCTGGCTCGGCTCTGCCCTCCACAGTTGGAGGCAGCATTGCTTCGGAATACACCTAACTTCTAGGACCTCTCCTGGTATTGATGTGAAGTTGACTGGTCAGTTGGTAGAACCTAAGTCTTCCCCCCTTTTTAAAGATGGGGACAACATTTGCCTGCCTCCAGTCTGCAGGGACTCCGCCTGTTCTCCAAGAATTCTCAAAGATGATTGACTCTGAGAATAAATCTGCAAGCTCCTTTAGTACCCTTGGGTGCAGATCATCAGGCCCTGGAGATCTGAGGTCATTTAAAGGAGGTGAGAGAAGAGCTGGTAAGGAAACTCCTATCTTGGGCTGCAGCTCCCTCCTTGCACCACAGACTGAGAGCTAACCAGGGGGAGCAATAAAAAGGGAGGGCAAGAGGTGCTAAAATCAGTGTCTGACTTGCCTTCAGCCTCTTGAGGAGCCACTGCATGAGGCCTTGCTGGGCAGCGTCTGAGCACATCTCTGGCCGGAACTCTGCCATGTTCTCAATGATAGCTTGGGAAGGAAGAGTGGGGAAGGAACAGGTAAGAAAGAGAAAGATATGGCACGGTTTTATTTCCTTTACAGATATTAAGGCACATGGTGACTCAGTGCTATCACAGTACATGCAAATTTCTGGCTCATTTAATACTATATAGAAACTTTATTCTCGATTAGGATGGAACTCACAGATGAAGAATACTTTCATATTTTATAAATCTTTATTATTTGCAAAGGGAATCTTTGTATGAATTAATATTTTACTATCCCTCTTTGGAGTTGCTCTTTCTATTTGAACTATTGCCTCCGGAGCTGGGACACTTTATGGTTTAAACTTTTGATTCTTGGTGTGAGGAGGGGTTTCATCTTGTTAAGATTGCACTTTGGGGGTAGTTAATAAGTCAATAAAAAATTAAAAAGAAAATAAATATCCAGGTTTAAACCAGGATTCATAATTATGAACACACACACCCTACCCCCCCCAAAAAAAACCCACCAGCTGCTCTTCTTGAATTGGTAAAAAGCCTTACATAGCAGAGGGTCTTTTGTTTTTGTGGCATTTTTTTCTCTGTTGACAAACCAACCAACTCTGACACAAATGCCATTGCTTGGGGATCAGTCTTTGCAAAAATCACCCAGGAAGCGCGATTCTGTGTCTGGAAAAGGCATTTCTTGGTTGCTGCTTGCTCTGTTTATGGGGAGAAGCAACCTCCTTTTCCAGCATCCAAATAAAGTGAAGAACTCTCCATACATGGAGAGAGAGAGAGAACCTCAAGTTCCTGCATCCCCCGCCACTCCCCCAGCTGCAAAATTCCATTTTCGTCTATCCACATCTACACCTCAATATAGCTATTGCACCCAGAAGGAATTGCAGATTCCCAGACTCCAGCACCAAGTCTTCAGGCATTTTCCTTCCCTCTTATCTCCTTCACAGGTATATCTAGTCAGCAAAATATCAACCTTTTTTTAAAAAAAAAAGAGCAGAAGATGACAGATTCAGAGGGGCTGCTGGCCATTATATTGTGCTGGAGCCAATTTAACCGATTGCTCCAAGGAAACAGGGCGCTTAGGTGGATTGTCATCTGATTCCAGCACCCGGCTGCAAGGGAAACATCAGTATGAATGAAAGCAGGGTAGTTGCAGGTCTACCTCCGCTCATTATTTCCACTCAATAATGGATGACTGAAGGTATGTCCCTACATTCCTAATGTTACGTGAAAGTCCTCGCTATGGAACAAGGTGAGCGGTGGAGTTCTTAGTCAGCTGGTTGCCTTCAAATATACTGCTAAGAGATAGCACAGGTGACATTTTAAAGGCCTGGCTGCACTCTAAGACCTGCTCCCAGACCCCTAGACCAGCAGGCACATCTGCTCTCAAATGGGATTCACCACATGGAGCTCTATAAACATTATAAAACAGTGACACACATCCGTGTCCTTGCCGACTGGGTCCATGATGATGTCCCTCAAGCCCTCCTTACCCAGAGTGTTATGGACACCATCTGCCTCCTCCTTGACACTTTCATCCAAGCGCTCCAGATTCTGGACCAGCAAGGCAACCACCTGCCCGTCAACCTGAGCCACAAAAGAGAGAGATTTAAAGGTTAGGAGAGGGGGTCCTAAGGGAGGGGGAGTGGCAGAAATCAGTGCAAAGCAGAGGAGTTGGTGGGAAGTCAGAAGTCAAAACATAATAATAATTATAACAACAACAACCAACACTGCAGTGAGATGTGCTCTGATAAGGGAACAAGCTGGCTCTCAAAGCTTCACACCCACCCCAGCAAACTCCATTGCAGTGCTTCCCCCTTAATTAATTGGACAACTTTCCTATGTCAGACACAACAGAAAAACACCTGAAGAATGTGAACCTTGTCACAAGTCTGCTATTCCCTAAATCATGCCTTGATTGACTTATAATCTCCCTGAATTCCAAAGTGCCAAGTGGAAGAACCCAACTGGGCATCAGCTGCCTGTCAGCCTTGAAAGCAATTGCCAGTTGCGGAGGGAGCAGAATCCAAGGGCCAGCAATTACGCATAATGAAAGCCTTAGGGAAGAAATGTCGCCTTTTCAAAAGGGGGAGGGGGGGATACACACACACCAAGCGATCATTCCCTGCCTTTTATGATGTAGCCTACACAACGAATGCAGCTGAAGGCAACTTTATCTGATTAAAATTATCTTTGGACACGAACAACATTCACTCTGAGCACAATTTAGCAAGCCAAGACATCTGCTATTATGCTGCAGCCGATTTCACTGAGCTGGTTCTCGTTTTTTTATTTTTTTTATTTACTGAATTTAAGAATGTAAGAAGAGCTGGCTGGGGCGGACCAAAAGGGGCCCATCTACCCAGCAGCCTGTTCTCACAGGGGCCGACCAGATGTCCCAGTGGGAAACCCACAGGCAGGATTCAAACGCAAGTGCCCTCTCCCCTCCTGCAGTTCCAACAACTGGTACAGAGATGCACAGCAGAGCCATTGTGGCCAGGAGACATCGACAGCACTGTGGGTGAACCTTAGGGTGGGAAAACCTAACAGCAATGTGTTTAGGCTATGCAAGGATGATCCACAGGACCCTGAGTTCTTGGGTGGGTAGGAGTCCACAGGATGAACCTGAAGCAAGGAGAGCCAGTGATGGTGTGGGGGGGTTCGTGTCGGACCAAGACCTGGGAGACCAGGGTTCAAATCCCCACTCAGCCATGAAGCTCCCCGGGTGTGACCTTCGCCCAGTCGCTGCCTCTCAGTCTAACCTACCTCACAGGGTTGTTGTGGGGATTAAATGAAGGGCGGGTGAACATGGTTCCCTCCCTTGAGCTCCTTGGAGGAAAAGGTGGGGTATAAATGGAATAAATAAGTGCAGTAAGTTATAAGTTTCCTTGATGCTCCATCCTAAAGATTTGCTGGCACAAGAATCGTTCAAGAAAGCATCCCCTGGAAACTACCCATGTGGACAGAGCTGAACATGACCCACTCCTGCCCTTCCAGCAGATCTGACTAGATAGAATCATAGAGTTGGAAGAGACCACAAGGGCCATCCAGTCCAACCCCCTGCCAAGCAGGAAACACCATCAAAGCATTCTTGACATATGTCTGTCAAGCCTCCACTTAAAGACCTCCAAAGGAGACTCCACCACACTCCTTGGCAGCAAATTCCACTGTCAAACAGCTCTTACTGTCAGGAAGTTCTTCCTAATGTTTAGGTGGAATCTTCTTTCTTGTAGCTTGAATCCATTGCTCCGTGTCCGCTTCTCTGTAGCAGCAGAAAACAACTTTTCTCCCTCCTCTATGACATCCTTTTATATATTTGAACATGGCTATCATATCACCCCTTAACCTTCTCTTCTCCAGGCTAAACATACCCAGCTCCCTAAGCCGTTCCTCATAAGGCATCGTTTCCAGGCCTTTGACCATTTTGGTTGTCCTCTTCTGAACACGTTCCAGCTTGTCAGTATCCTTCCTGAACTGTGGTGCCCAGAACTGGACACAGTACTCCAGGTGAGGTCTGACCAGAGCAGAATACAGTGGTACTATTACTTCCCTTGATCTAGATGCTATACTCCTATTGATGCAGCCCAGAATTGCATTGGCTTTTTTAGCTGCTGCATCACACTGTTGACTCATGTCAAGTTTGTGGTCTACCAAGACTCCTAGATCCTTTTCACATGTACTGCTCTCAAGCCAGGTGTCACCCATCCTGTATTTGTGCCTTTCTTTTTTCTTTTTTGCCCAAGTGTAGTACTTTACATTTCTCGCTGTTAAAATTCATCTTGTTTGCTTTGGCCCAGTTCTCTAATCTGTTAAGGTCATGTTGAAGTGTGATCCTGTCCTCTGGGGTATTAGCCACCCCTCCCAATTTGGTGTCATCTGCAAACTTGATCCGTTAAGACACCCTACCCAGTTCCACAGACCAGAGAGTCCTCACCATTTGATGTCAGAACACCACAACCCTCGTGGGGTGTGAAATCATGTTAGCAGGCACTCCAGTGACCTTGGCTCGAATGTCCAGAAGGTAATTATTCCCGTAAAATAAAGGGGAGCCGTTCAGAAGTCAAGCGTGACCCATTTCGCTCAAGGTAGACAATAAAGCACTCTCGAAACCCGGCTATTGTCAGCAAGCTTGGAAGAAAGGAGCAGGCACAAAAGGAGCTTTTGTCCAGGTTTATTGCTTCTCTACGCAACAGATTCAGAACACAGCCTCGACACCCACTTCTAGTTTTTCCCCCACCCACTCAGCCTCGCCATCTCATTCATTCGGCCCACTCTTGTAACGAAGAGCCGGTAATTAAAAAAGCTCAGAGGCCAGCCAGGAGAACTCGTTTGGGGCAACGGTAATTAACCTCTGGAAGGTAACATCACAAACGGAGAGACAAGAGATATTGTCAGGGAGAAGGTTGCAGCCGCTGCTCTTCTCCTCCAGACTGACAGCTCCCTGCCCTCTCCACCCCCGCAGAGCAGCCAAAAGGCCGCAGAGCAGCCCAGGTGTTTCACCAGCGCAGCAACCCCTTCCCCTCGAAACGGAGGGTGGAAATGCTCACATTGAGATGTTCGCACTAGCACTGACAGCCGGCCTGGCGTCCCTTCCTCACAGCCCCATAGAGCCCACTCAGCTCAGCAGTTCTGGACAGCTAGAACTCAAGAATCCCCCCCAGGAAAAGCACCCGGGAAAGGCGAGCTTCTGGTTAGAGCATGGATGCATTCCCCACAGTCAAGGAGGAGCGCCCTTCAACTATGTCAGCCGCTTTGCCTACCGAGGGGCTGCAAGAGAGAGATGGAAGGGGAGCTCAGCAGGTTGCTTGGTTTCATGAGTGAGGAGAGGGGTGTTGCACTCAGGGCCCATGAGATTCAGCTGTGAGAACAGGATGCTGGACTAGGCGGGTTCTTGGCCTCACCCTGCGAGGCCTTTTGCATGCTCTCACGAGAACAGCAAATGACAATACACACTGGCCCTGGCCCTCTTCTTTCAAGCTGAGTGCTTGCCTTTGAAAGCACTGCTCATCTCTCAATAGTCACAACCTCCGCCAAACAGATGATTGTGCATGGCCAGGGTAAGAAAATCCTGGCTTGGTGTTACAAGGAAATGCAAGCCAAGAGCCGACCACAGGTGGTCTGGCCAGAAGGGGCTACTCACCAGCGCGTCTATGAGGACCTCAGCTCCTTCCTCACTTTCATGGAGGGTGTCGATGTCTGTAAGCTCCTGCAGAAGATCCACCACAGCTATAGACACATGTACAGAACGTTAAGGTTTTTCAAGTAGGCAAGGCTGCTTGCAGCAGCAATGGAGGCACCCCTTTCCCGCTGTGCACACACAGCCACTGCAACCGCAACAACAACAGGATCCCTTGCAAAACGGGATTCTGGTAATTAAGTTAATCAGTAGCCTACGTGGCAACTGCTTTATTTGGTGGTGTATGTTTTGACATGCTTTTTATTCATTGCCTGCGATTGCTTTTGTTATATTTTTGTAATTAGGCAAATCTTTTCATGTCGTAAGCTGCCTCAAACAGGGTTTTAACGATGGAAAGGCGGCATACAAATCAAAGGTGCTGGCGATGATTAAAGGAGTGCTGTCAAGGGCGACACCTGGCTAGGAAGTGGAGCTGGGGAGCCTGGGATTGCATCTGAAAGTGGTCATCAGCCAATTTAGATTTATCTTTTTAGCTGTGGCTTGGAAGCAATGGCTGAACATTTTGGTTGTGGCTAGAGTTTATCTGCAACCCCACCTGGCCCTCTCATTTCTTTGACTCCCCCTTTTCTCAGGAGGCAGCCCAGATTCTCTGCAAGGCCCATGACACCTATGGCTCTACGCAACACCACTCGGCTGCTCCTGGGGCTACGACCTCACCTGCCCTAGACTTGATAGCCCCATTTATCTTCAACACCAGCCCATGGAGCAGCAGGGGACCGAGGCACCAGGACCCATGCTTGAATTAGCTGACAGCAAGCTAGACCATTTGGGTATCCCTGCAGCCCCCCAGGGCATGTCACACATGCAGAGTAGAATCACAGAATTTAGTATGGACAGCAGCCCTATTTTTATTGACAAGGAAGCGAGGTGATCTGACAGCCAAGGCATCCTACAAAATTCACAGCTTCTGGGGCCAACCCATTCCTGTTTCCCTGTTGTTTGCTATCTTACATGGGAATACTTTCAAAAACTTTGTGGGAAGGTCCACAGAAAACAGCACACTTCAAAAATCCAATCTGTGGATGTCATGCTGCCATTGCGAACTTGAAAGCCAGCAGACTCCTAATGCGGCTGCCATGCTCAACTGGGCCAGGATGCTGTTGCCCACAAAAACTTCTGGTTTCTTGTTCCCAAACCTGTAACTCAGGGATTATGTAACAGATAGATCCTTTAAGCCAAAGTGCAGCTCCGTCAGAAACATTCCCACTCATTAGGCCTACTTGGCTATTCTCTGGCACGCGGCAATCAATCCTGACCTATTCTCTGCACGTCACAAAAGGCAACCCACATTTCGAGGTGTCCTACATAGAGGCCTCCTGAAGTAACTTCCTAGGGCAGCAGAGAAAGCGCACTGCCTTCATCTCATGCTCCTCCTTTCCCTCCTTCTGGAATGCATAGTTGGAACTCCAAGGCCAGGCTCCCCAACATAACGCAGCATCAGAATTGTTGCTTCTTCGTAGAACAGGCACCCCCAAACTTCGGCCCTCCAGATGTTTTGGACTACAATTCCCATCATCCCTGACCACTGGTCCTCTTAGCTAGGGATCATGGGAGTTGTAGGCCAAAACATCTGGAGGGCCACCATTTGGGGATGCCTGCCATAGAAGACTGAAGCTGCTTGCAGCAGAAAGAAAATGCCCGCTGAATGCCAAGCCCACAAAGCCTATTTCATGAATGTTGAAAACTTTCTCTGGCCCACCAGGAAAGAGGAGATGTGGCTGTTATTCATTAGATTAGTTGTTACTGCTCTTGTTGTTGTTGTTGATGTTGTCCCTCTACAATGGGGTCCAAGAGAGGGCTTTGTTGTTGTTTAATCGTTTAGTCGTGTCCGACTCTTCGTGACCCCATGGACCATAGCACGCCAGGCACTCCTGTCTTGCACTGCCTCCCGCAGTTTGGTCAAACTCATGTTCGTAGCTTTGAGAACACTGTCCAACCATCTCGTCCTCTGTCGTCCCCTTCTCCTAGTACCCTCCATCTTTCCCAACATCAGGGTCTTTTCCAGCGAGCCTTCTCTTCTCATGAGGTGGCCAAAGTCTTGGAGCCTCAGCTTCAGGATCTGTCCTTCCAGTGAGCATCTGTCCCTCCAGTGAGGAATCTAATGTTATTCATTAGATTCATTGTTTCTGTTGTTGTTGGCCCTCTACAATGGGGTCCCACAGAAGGCTTCAACTATGTAAAAGTACAATGTAAATCAGTTAAATCAATTAGGTGTCAGAAGCAAATTTGTGAGGAGTTTAGAGGCTGCCACAGAGAACACCCTGGATGTGCTTTCTGGGGCAGAGGGAGGCAGAAATTCCAAGACAAAAGGTGTGATAGAAATGCAATAAACAAATAAAATATATTATATGCATAAATAAGCTGGAGTGATGGCTCTGCCAACAGCCTCCCAGCCCACTCAAAGGTCCCACTGGGATCACCAGGAGGGTTCTACGATCAAATCAACAGCATACCAAACATGCAAGTCATGGGTTTATGTGTGTATCCTGAAACTTGTTCCATAATGTAACAAACTCTCTTCCACTCTTGCACACCTCCCTCACTTTTGTTAAGACAAGCATCTGAAAGCTGGCTTTCTAGTGAATGGGGGCAAGTACGAGGGGAGAAGGGATATTTAGCTTGCAGTCCTTATCTGGGTGGATCAGAGAGTGCGGCTTAGTGTCAAGATTTATCAAGGTGCGGGCTTAACTTATCATTGTAAACTGCGGCCCTTGAGGGATGCAGCAGGATAAATATCTCTGTGCACAGCTCTGCAGGTAGAGAATCAAGAAGAAGCTGAAGTCCCTGTGCCGTTAATTCATCTTGGAAAGGCCAAAGGGGGAGAAAAGGAGGGGATAAGGAAAGCAGGATTTGTCTCTGTCAGCCATGCCTCAGCTTGGCTACACACACACACACACACACAGAGAGAGAGAGAGCTCTCTTCTGCATTCCAGTTGCCATCGCTGCAAAATAAAATTTCCAGCTCACACAAGGCCTGTTTCAAGTCTGCAATCCCTCTCCACTAAGAGGCAGCTTTTTCAGAATCAACTTGCTGCAGATGTTGCCAGCTGGGCTGAAGAGGTCTGGAGAAGGAAGCAGCTTCTCTTCCCAGGAGGCTCTCAGCCTTTGCTAATTTAAGCCACCACCTGAGCATTACCGCTTCCTCGCATCCCTGGCTCTGGTTCAGCAGAGGAGCTGCCTTGTCCACAAATTAATTTTATCGCTGGGGATTTTATCCACCTCGCCTCTCCGTCCTCCTCCTGCCAAAGCACCAACCTTAAATCAAGTGTGAAGAGCCAGCTCAGTTTAGCACTCCTTTAGTGGCGGGGGGGGGGGAGAGGCCTTCAAAACATCTCTCTGGTCTCGCTTTACACAAAGGCGCATTTGCCCAGGTACGTCTCTTCAAATGATCCTTGCATTCTCCTTTCTGCTAAAAAGCAGCATTTCAAATCTAAGGATTCGGTTTGCCCTCTACTGCTTTGCATTCCAACATTTCAGAGAAGCTCCAGCAGCTCTTGGCAACTGCGCCTTCCCCAGGGGGGCTGCAGGTCACCAGCCGAGCCTCTGCCCCCAATCTAAATGACAGATACAGGATGACCCCACTTTGTTCAATGCAGGGATGAGCGATGGATATTCTGACAAGTCGTCAGCAGTGGCCGTCACTCCCAGGCGTTAGCTTCTCAGGGCTGGAGAGACACAACACTCTGCATTCCTTCCTCTTAAAGGTCACTGCAAGCAAGACCACCAAGTCCCAGCCAAACCCCCCACTCTTGGTGTTTCCCCCCGAGAATGACAAATCCATGCTGACCTTTGGGTACAAAATGCCACTCTCAAGCTGCCCATCTCTGGCCAAAGCTTTGCACTGCCACGAACTAAGGTGACAGGTAGGTAGCCGTGTTGGTCTGAGTCGAAGCAAAATAAAAAAATTCCTTCAGTAGCACCTTAAAGACCAACTAAGTTTTTATTTTGGTATGAGCTTTCGTGTGCATGCACACTTCTTCAGATACACTTGAAACAGAAGTCAGACCCTTATGTATATACAGAGGGTGGGTGGTGGGTGGGAATGGGTGATGGGCTGGTGGGAGTGGTAAACCTGTAGATGGCTGTTAACGACTGATGATGACTGCAATTGGTCCTGCGGGGGAAAAGCAAGGGCTGAGGTGCTAAAGAAAGCTTGATCATGCATAATGAGATAAGAATCCAATGTCTTTGTTCATCCCAGGTGGCCTGAAATTTTTCTGTAATAAAACAGCTGCTTTGAGATCTTGTATAGAATATCCTGGGAGATTGAAGTGTTCTCCTACTGGTTTCTCTGTCTTGTGGTTCCTGATGTCAGATTTATGTCCATTTATCCACTAAGGTGACAGAGATGGCTAGGCACAGCAGGCCTTTCCTGCTTTCCTGCACTCATTGGGCTTTAAGACTCATCGTTGTTTTGGTAACCTGCTCTTCCTGCAACTGGAGCACAGGGTGGCTAACGTAAACTGAATCAAGTGAAGCAGCACAACAGTAAGACACAATTAAAACCACAAACCCACAAGTCTGAACAGAGTGCAACTGACACAAACATCTCTAGCGCCACCGAAAAAGCATTTTCCTCCAAAATCCGTAAGTCTGGACAAATAAAGATGTATTTAGCCTTTACCTACACGTTTATCCTGTGGGGTGATTTGATGTTATTGTTAAGCAACGGGGAAAGGGGAGTTCTTTGAGCACAGGCACCACCACCAAGAATGCCCCGTCTCCTGTGACTGGCCTACTCGCCACTCTAGCCAGCGGGACCAAAGACAATTGACTTCGCAATTTTTCCACTCCAGACCAGGGAGAAGATGAGCAGCGGGGTTTGATCTACAGAACTTTGTTCTCTGTAGAGGTAAGCAAGCAGCAAAAAGCCTAATACAGAATCCCATTAAACCCAGGAGCAAAAAGTTTGTATTGCTCTGAATGCCAGGTGAGAAACAGTCACAGGCTGGAAAGCTGCAGTTCATGGGAAATGCTTTCCACAAAAGCACATACATTTTCACGGAGGAATCTGGTCTGTACCTTTTGGACACACACTGCCCAACTTGCGATTAAAACATTCCCACTGCAACAGGGTCATCCTTAAATGATTCAGGACTTTGGAAAATCCTTATAAACAAGGTGTGTGTGTGTGTGTGTGTGTGTGTGTGTGTGTTTAGCCTGCCTGCTCATTTGCAGTCATTTTGCCACGGTACTTCTGTGTCTAGCAGACCAAGCTCTAAAACAGGTATGCTTTCATTTGGTGTGGGATGGGGGGGTAAGTACTTCTGGTGAGGGACACACCGTTCTCCTTCTGGGGTCCTTTGTCCACCTTTGGTCCCCGCCTTGCACTCAACTCTCTCCCGTGGCTCCTAGTAGCTGCCAGCATGTGTCTGCACCTTCTGGGAAACACTGTGCTCTCTCCAGCCTTGAACTACTATTCCCAGTCTCACCTGCACGTGCGTACAGGTCTCCGTAGACGTGGTCTGCTTTTACTTCTGTTGCTTTTCCCAAACTGGGTTCCTCCCCTGCCAAGACTGACCTCTGCAACATCAATCCCATCAGCGCAGCTCACGCCCCCTCTAGCCCAAGGCCCTCCTGCTGGCTTTGAAGCCGAGTGACAATGCCACAGTGTGCTGCTCTAAGCATGCATGCCTGGCTTCAGACTCTCACAAAAATCCCAACTGTGCTGTGAGTGGTAATATACAGAGAGGGGCAGCGGCAAGAAACCAGAACTGCGGGGGGGGGGTACTGATGGCGGAGTCTGGCTCATCCACCACAGAAAGGATATCGGTGTTGTCGTGGCCAAGCAGTCCAAGGAGGGAGTGCACGGCGTTGAGCTCCACCAGCAGGTGGTACAGGTCCGGCATGGTCGCGATGACGTGCATCTCCTGGATGATGTCGTTGAGATCCAGCTCAGACTCCATGAACCTGCAGGAGGAAGCAGGGCAACGTTCAGCAGGGCCACCAAAGGTCCACGCTCCATCTCACTGGCCATAGGAAGCCCCAAAGCAAAGAAGGAAGCAGGAAGGGGCTGAGGGGAGGCCGACCCATTGTGCATCTAGTCCAGTTTCATCTTCGTCCCAAACACCTTCTGCCAGGCCCATTGCCCCATCTCTCACCCAACCACAATCCTTAGAAACACTTACTCAACCCTTTTTTTTCTCTTACTGTACATATCAGAACCCTCCTTGTACCTTATCTGGAATTGTTTTTTTCACTCTAGCATTTAGCTGTTATGTTACTCCTTAACTGGCTCTTACTAGTTTTGTGGCCGGACCCTACTCTTGCACATTAGAACTTGGCAGATATCTGGTGCTTTTCTCCTCCCTGTTCCACCTTTCCCCTTCTGCAGCTTCCTTGCTTTCCTTGTCTCCCTCTCAACCTTCACCCATTTTCCTGACCCTTGCCTTCCTTCATTTCTCCAGACCTTACCCTGCTCAGACTTACATTCTAGACTGTAAGCAGCTGAATGGTGCTCTCACCGAGGCAGTGACAAGTGGAGCCAGACGTATGCCGGGCGCCCCCACTGCCACCATCTCGCCTGCAGGAGTTCCCTTCCTATCAAGGCCAAAGACACCCCCCCCCAAATCCCAAACCCAGTAGATCCTGTTTATGCAGACCCTGGCATTCTCCCCCCCCCCCCACTCCACCCCCACAGCCACCAGAATGCCTCGTGGGCTCTTCTGTGTTCCAGCAATCCCCAAAATTTAATTTATAACTCTGTCATTTAGAAGAGAAAGCATGCAAGAAGGATCCAGGCATTTTGTGAAATTGAAAGCTACAGGACTGTGGCGAAGACCTGATCAGCCAAAACTGCGCACATCAGCATAACTGCCCATATCAGGGCGCCAGGTGCCAGGGCGCTGAACAGAGAACACTGGTGCTACTGCTGCTGACGACAGCGGCGGCGGCGACGACTGATCAGTAAGCTACATGCAGTGCATGTTCTATTAACTTCAATTGGAAAGTAAAGGAGACAGGGCACAGAACTTCTCAAAGGCCATTTCAATATTGCAAAAAGCAGAGTTTGGAGGAAGATTTTGCTGGGTTTTCATTTTGCTGGGACCTAGAAAAAATGTTATGTTGTTCTTTCACAAGACTGCATACTTAGAGCTGTAAAAACACCCACCAAAAATGATGGTACATATTCAGCTCATCCTGAGCATTCCTAAGAGAGTGGCTTCAGATACCATGGGGTTGGGAACTGGCAATCCGAATGGCTCAGCCCAGCTCTTTTGTGTGGATGCTGGCAGGTCCAACCCTTTGGGCTATTATGATATTGATCCGCAGGAGATGTTTGTGCACAAACAAGAGAAAGGGCCCTCCTCTCACTGCATGTCTTCAGAACTGCCTTCTACCACAGACAGGACAGCGAAGTCCAAGCCTGCTATTTTGGGGACACTGACACCCTTGCATAAAAGGTAAAGGGACCCCTGACCATTAGGTCCAGTCGTGACTGACTCTGGGGTTGCGGCGCTCATCTAGCTCTACTGGCTGAGGGAGCAGGCGTACAGCTTCTGGGTCATGTGGCCAGCATGACTAAGCCGTTTCTGGCGAACCAGAGCAGCGCACAGAAATGCCGTTTACCTTCCTGCAGGAGCGGTACCTATTTATCTACTTGCATTTTGACGTGCTTTCGAACTGCTAGGTTGGCAGGAGCTGGGACCAAGCAACGGGAGCTCACCCTGTCACGGGGATTCGAACCGCCGACCTTCTGATCAGCAAGCCCTAGGCTCAGTGGTTTAACCCACAGCATCACCTGCGTCCTTTGCATAGTGTCCGCCTTGCATAGTGTCCAGTTAAAATGTGATTATTTTTCCATGTAGTATTTCAACAACATTTTAAAAAAACAAAAACAGAAAAAACCCCATCAATCTTCCCTGTGTGCTTTGGTGCCATTATACTCGCCAAACAAAAAGTGCTGTTTGAAATTCAGCAAGTAAGGCTTGCAAGCACACCGCTGGCAGAGACTAAATTTGAACCAGATACATTATTGTGATTCTGCCCACGAAGCAAAGGGGGGTTTCGTTTTGTTTTTCCACACTGCCTTTAACTCGCCCACTGGGACCCTATCAATTCAGTCCAAGGCGTTCTGCTAAGCAGCTTTTTCTCCACACTTGAAGGAAACTCTGCCCTCCAGAAAGGCTCAGGGTGCCCTGGGGGATCCGGCATGGATCGACTGCTTGCAATTCACCAGCTGGGAGGAACAGCCGAAGCAGGGAGCGGCAGCTCAGCCTCAGCGCCCCCTGCCGCCGCCTGAGTGCTCTCGGGGGACACAAACACGGCCTGATGGGCCGCGAGAGATTTTCACTGGGCTCTGGAACTAAGAAAGAGCAAGTGGCAGCAGAGGCTAAGCAGGGTAGCAGACGGCCAAGATAACCGGCAGGGCTGATGAACGGTGACAGCAGCTGTGGGAACGGAGAGCTAGCGATGCAAGAGCCCCGAAGAAGGGAAAACAGCTCTTGGTCCAAAAGAAACTGCCACTCAAAAAGGTCTCCAGCAGAGCATCAAAACCTATTCCTGCCACATGCACCCCGCCCAACATGGAGAGCTCCTCCTTCCTTCACCCCAAAGCTCCCTGGGTGCAGCGTCCAATGGCTTTCATGAGCTAATAGTCAGTTGCAGCTGGAAGTGCCGTTCAGGCAACCTGGAAAGTCCTGAGTACATTCTTTAAAAATGACAGGAACCTGGTGCAGGTGAACACCTGGCAGGCAGCAAAAGTCACCCTCAGCTGAGCTTACGAGGAGTGTAGCAGGCTTGGCAGAGGCTGGAGTGGAGATGCGGGATGCAAAAAGACATGGACCCTGGAGCACAGGAGATGCTGGGGCATCTAAGGGGTAGGTAAGAGACCAAGCTGCATATCAGGAAATCCCGGATTCAAATCTCACCTCTGCTAGGTCACTAGGTAGGTGGGCTTGGGGAAACAGCTCTTGCAGCCTCAGTTTCCCCCTCTCCCATCCTTAATATGGGGGTGATAATAATTGACTTGCCATTTAAGGTTGTTTTAGGATTACAAGAAGATATTGAAGTAGGCAAAGATATTTGAACGCTCAGAAACACTACATAAATTCTTTAAAGGGGAAATAAAAGAATAATTGACTGAGAGGAGATGGACAGAGAGAAAACTGAGCTGTAAGCAAGCATGAGCTCAAAAGCATTCCAGGAGGAATAAGGAGCAAGCTTGTTTTCGGTACCCAATCCACTGGATTCAAATGGCATACAGGAAAGGGGATTCCAACTAAACCTTAGGAAGAAATTCCTGATGGCAAGAGCTGTTCCAACAGTGGAACGGACTCCCTCGGAAGGTGGTGGGCTCTCCTTCCTTGGAGGTTGTACAGCCATCTGCCTAACTACCAATACTTCAAAATAAAGCCATAATGTTTTGCCCTGATGCTCAGCCGGTTTCTGTACTAGCTCATGCCACCTTCTGCCTTATATGGCTTTCTTAAATGCTACTTGAGCTTCAGTGAAGCCCCTCCTGCTACTTTCAAACGCTGTTTCTGAGCTATATCTGGCATGATGAGAATGTAAAGCAAAGCGCATCCCTCTGGTCAGGTCTGTTTTCTTGACACCAAGCGACAGCAGGGCAGAGCCTCGCTGTACAGATTTGCACAGAATAACAGCTTGCCAGATCATGTGCAAGAACAGAAGCTGACCTATCGAATTCACAAGCCACTGGATCCGCGTGAAATTGCTGAGAGCATTGTTTCTGAACCAAGGAGCTGCCTGACTTTGAAGGCTTATTTCCAAAGTATAAAGAGGTCTCAGTTTAAAGCCTGTGACTGCCCAGCTCTCATTCTGCAAAATAGGTTTCTCTGCATTAAAAAGCAACGAAGATTTATCCACCAGCTGAAGTCTCTCTCGGCCGGACCTTTTGTTAACAGGGAACTCGAGTTAGTAACCTGAGCATGTTGGATGAAGCAAAAAAAGAAAAAAAGCCAAATCATTACAAGACTTACTTCTCTGGGTTATCAGGGAACTTGATCCGGAGTTCCTGGTTCTTGTAAGACCTCTTCTCAAAAGTCAGGATCATCTTCTTCACGGAGCTTTCGTCCAGAGGTTCCTCCTGGCCAAACACACAAATTAACGCATTGTACGAGTCTGTGTGATTTCCTTGGCTCTCACAACCCAACTGCTGTGAACTGGTTCTAAGTTGTGCAGTCTCCCCACCCCCACCCTTACACAGAAGCAAGCTTGCTAAATGTCTTTCCATAGCTGCCAAGTTATCCCTTTTTTTAAGGGATTTTCCCTTATGCTGAATAGGCTTCCTCGCGAGAAAAGGGAAAACTTGGCAGCTATGTGTCTTTCCTCAACCCCCAAGCCTTGTTCTGTCCACATATGCACAAAGCACTGTTCAACCAAAGAGGAAATTCAGCATCCGCGAAAACAGTTGGTATTTACGAAGCTGAAAACTGAAGGGCACAAATTCCTGCATTGGGTTTCCTTCCAACTCTACAATTCTACAAAATGATCCCTCTCCGCTATCATGGAAATTCATCCCATGCTGCTGCAGACCACAAACCATTGTACACTGAATTCAAGAGAGGCAGAGGTGCAGCACAGCCCCCTCGTGAGAAAAGTACCTCTTCCTCTTCCTCCTCGCCCTTCTCAATGATATGAAGGACCTTCTTCCTCTCGTCCTCTGTCTCCTCCATCACAGGTGCCTCCTCTTCCCGGTGACGGCCACGCTCCCGCGCACCACCCTGCTTGTGCCGCACTTTGAGGTCATCTTCCTCATCTTCACGAGGCCGTTTTGTCCCTCTGTTTGGCTGCGGACAGGGAAATATATATATATATAATGATCCAAGAGACCCCACCTCCACCCCTTTCCCTCACACAGGCAAAAGTAATAGAAACAAATGGTTATTTCTTTTAA
This sequence comes from Zootoca vivipara, assembly GCF_963506605.1. NCBI lineage: Eukaryota > Metazoa > Chordata > Lepidosauria > Squamata > Lacertidae > Zootoca > Zootoca vivipara. The sequence goes on from NC_083282.1 coordinate 94,666,655, forward strand.
GGGTTGCTCTTGACACATTGGCACGCTTTCTAAAGTCCAGATACATACGAGAGTTCCTTCCTCTAGTAAGCAGGCACCCAGATTTCTTAATGTTTACTTAATGTTTAAATGTACAGTATTTATATATTGCTGCAATGTCATCACAATCAATTTTAGAAATGTATGTGAACATTTGTAGAAGTAATTTAAAAAGTAACCAACAAAAGCACCCGTTGCAGTTCCATACAGGTAGAGGTGGGAATTGCTGGGACTGGAGAATCAAATGGAACTGACACACAAAAGTCGAGTTGCCTGGGCAATCCAGCTACAAAGGCTGAGGCTGCTGAACAGGCCAGAGACCATGTTTGCTGTGAGCCTCACAGGACCTCCTGGCTCACGGTGCCCAGAGACTCTTGGGGTGGGGTTTCATTCAGGGGTTTTTGGTTGGGGTCAAGATTTAATTTTGGAGATGCTTACCCTTTGCTGCTATTGGTACTGATTTCTTGCATCTCTATTGTTAGGCCTTAACATGACATGTGGAGATTGTGTCTTTTTACTGAGCGCTTATTGAGCGCTTATTTTACTTACTGCTTATGATTACTTCCGTTATATTTTTGTAATTATGGTTTTTTTCACATCGAGTATGGTTTAACTATGGAAAGGCAGTGCACAAACAAACAAGGATGATGATGATGATGATGATGATGATGATATGCTGATCCCACTCTCTCCTGCACTCTCACATGAGCTGCCCTTCCACTAGACCAAGGGTAGGCAACCTGAGGCCCGGGGGCCGGATGCGGCCCAATCGCCTTCTCAATCCGGCCCGCGGACGGTCCAGGAATCAGCGTGTTTTCACATGAGTAGAATGTGTCCTTTTATTTAAAATGCATCTCTGGGTTATTTGTGGGGCATAGGAATTTGTTGATTATTTCCCCCCCAAAATATAGTCCAGCCCCCCACAAGGTCTGAGGGACAGTGGACCGGCCCCCTGCCGGGGGCAGGGATTGGCATGAAGCAGAGCAGATCAAGGCACATACATTGCAGCTGCAGGGGGGGGACACCCCACATTCAGTCCCGGAAACCACAGCTGTTTGGAAGTGAGGGGAAGCACTGCTTGCAACCCAGCACTGCCTTCATGATTAGAGACGCTCTTGGCCTACAAGGAAAACAGACACGGTTCAGTTTACGGTGCCCAAAAAGGAGATGTGCCAAGACTGGAGGGGCACATTAGTCTAGAGCAGTGTTTCTCAACCAGTGTGCCTCCAGATGTTTTGGGACTACAACTCCCATCATCCCTAGCTAGCAAGACCAGTGGTCAGGAATGATGGGAGTTGTAGTCCCAAAACATCTGGAGGCACACTGGTTGAGAAACACTGGTCTAGAGGGGAAGGAAGAGTCCAGCTGGAGAGCAAAAGGTCCTGTGGGAGGGAGGAGGGGCTTAGCAGCAAAAATAGGAAGGTGTAGGAAAGGGCAAGCAAGCACCGCCTGCTGCCAGCTAAACGCCTCTCTTCCCCTGCATGCAAACAGAAGTCTGGAAATATGCACTTAATGGGAGCAACATGTAATTCCGCCCTCATTCAGCTCCACTTAAGGGGCGAAGAAACATTCTGGCAGGAAAAATGCCCCGCTAAGTTCGGTTTCCTTGAGAAGGAACGTCTCTCGCACCCAGCTTGAAATTGCAAGTTTAAAGTTCTGAAATGGCTACAAGCATTTGCTTTCGACTCTGCCTATCAAGGCAGCGTGCAATCTAAAGCTGCCGGTTCTTGTTTTTCTCCCTCCATTTTTTTTTAATTAAAAAGCAATGAGACTGCAGCCGTAATGAGGGGCTAGGGGAGCACACAGTTTGGTTGGACACAAAGTAATGTACCATAGAAGAGGGCTACATCACCAGAACAATTGCTAAATTAAAACTCCACTACAAAGCCAACTCCATTTCCTCTGAGCCTGCAATCGATGTCATTATCGGCAGTTACGATCTGCTTCGACCTCAATTGGGGAAGGCAGGGGGAGAAATCTCCTCTAATATGCAGTAACGGAGTCATTAGGATAAATTATGAAAGTGCCTCGAGTGTAATTATTAACGCTGCCAACCCACTGGCACCCAAACGTCACTGGATTCCTAGACAAAAACTACCATGTCCAGATCCCAAGGCGCATGGGAGGAGTCTTCCACTTCCAAGAACTCTACGACAACCTTCCCCAACCTGGTGCCCTCCAGATGTTTTGACCTACAACTACCATCAGACTCCGCATCATACGGCCGTGCATGTTGGGAGTGATGTGGGTGGCGGTGCAATCTGAAACTTCTGAAGGGCACCAGGTCAAGGAAGGATCAAATGATCATCAACAGGAAGCCAAACCATGTCAAAGTAAAACAGCCATCAATACTGCAACAGGGAGATGAGTGATCAGGTCACCAAAACTGTCTCAAAGAACAAACCTTCCATATTCAAGGGCAATACACCTCTGAATGCCAGGGAATGTTGGGGAGAAACAGGGGGGGAAAGATGCTATTTCTCTGTGCTGCCCCCCCCTGGGCCTCCCAGAAGCACCCGGCTGGTTGCTATGAGAGATCATGGGGAGGGGGGGAGAACAGACTCTGGAATCCTCCTTTTAATATTCTTAAAAAGAGGAGGAAGAGAGCTTTCATCCTGAGCATCACAGGTTGAGGTTCTTCTGGAAACCCCTTTAACAGACTGTTTCTAGCTCCCCCCAAAAGAAGTTCCGCACATTTCTAATTAATAAACTTTTAAAGCACCCAGCAGGCTATTAGAGACGGGCAATTCTGTGAGAGCCTGGGACAGCCACCCAATTTTTCAGCTGGGGAGGGGGTGTCCAGGAAAGGGTTGTGCTCTCCTAGACACAGCACCAACGCAGAACATATCTATACATACTGTGGCATTTCAATGGCTTTTTGAAAAAGCAAGCTCTTTGAAAGCCTCACAAATGCTTCTTTGGGTGATCTGCTGCAGCTGCAACTTGCAGCAGGTGACCAGGCGGGGGCCTGTTGACAGCACTGGCTCCCCAAATCAGTTCTTTTCGGAGAAGGCCGTCTTCCCTAGCTCCTTCCAGTAGAAGAGAGAATGGAGGAGCTTAGCTCTAGCGACTGCCAGCCCTTCATCAGCAACTTGCTGTGATTAGAAATGGAGGATAAGAAGTTTGGGGGGGGGGGGGAGAGAAGGATCTGGAAATGAATTAATAAAGTCTGCTTAATAAAAGCAAAGTGCCTGCTTTGCATGGTGCAAAAGCAAAATAACCTTGTTACCGTGGAGCTCAGAAATCATTTGTTAAAAGAAAGGTGAAATGAATCTTTGTAAGTGAAAGGGCTCCCTTTGTGCGTGGATCTCCGCCTGTTGAATATAGCTGGAAAGAGCCATCAAGAAGAACTACCTATTAGCTGTCAATTTAGAGAGACTTCAGGAAGCGAGCCTCAAATCTCCAGCGATATCTTTCCAACCTCTTAATCTTTTTTCTAACACCTGTGTTAAGCCAGCCTGCTTTCAATCCTGCTTTTCTCTAGTGCATCTCAAAAGCAATAAGCAGTGTCAGGTAGAGCAAGAGCTAAACACATCCCCCCCCTTTCGTTTTAGGAAATTAAGCTGCCTTGCAGAAGAAAATTCATGGGCATTTCTAAAGGGTACATTCATACTAGCTAACAAGTGAGCACAGAGAAAAGAAATTGCATGCATTGCATACAGCTCTGCATGGAGCGACTAGGATTCTCACCGCCATAAACGCCAAAGGGACGAACCTGCCCATTCTCCAGAATGAGGGCAGGCTGGCGGAAAGAGTGTGGGCCAAAAGCCTCAAGGTGCCCCGGGGCCTGCAATGGCTCCCCACTGCCCCATGAGCACAATTCAAGATAATAATATTTAGCTATATAAATAAATCTGCATAGACTGCCATTTTCATAAAAAATACAGCAAAATGGTATAAAATAGGAGTGTGCTGCTCAGCATTTTCCAGAAGGCTTATTCTGGAACTGATGTGATTTCCGCATTGCAAGGGCTTGGACTAGATGACCCTTTGGGGTACCTTCCAACTCTACAATTCTATGGTTCTGTGCTTTTAAATAAAGTTCCATCAGGCACTGCTCATTTCCTCTTAACCACCCCACCCCCACCCCAATTGTTGCTTTTAGACCATTTTATTGACTTTTTTTAATGATTGCTTTGCTGATAGGCAGTGTAATAGAGTATAAAATGCATAATCCTGACCAGACCAGACCAGACCAGACCGGTTGCAAATTCTACTAATCTGGGGAAAGAGACACAAACTATTTGGAAGGGGGTTGTACTTATTCTGAACGAACAAATACACGGCTCGAGGGTACTCCTGGATCCAGGATTAACTTTAGATGCGGAGATGGTATAAGCAGCTAGGAGCCCCTTCAGCCGGCTCCTACAGAAGGAAGATCTGGCCTCGCCTGCCCCTGTACTACCGTAGTTGTACCCTGGACAAAGCATTACAATGCCCTTTACAAGCATTACAAGGGCCTTCTGGCGGTTCCCTCGTTGCGAGAAGCCATTGCAGGGAACTAGGCAGAGGGCCTTCTTGGTGGTGGCACCTGCCCTGTGGAACGCCCTCTCAACAGATGTCAAAGAGGAAAACAACTACCAGACTTTTAGAAGACATCTGAAGGCAGCCCTGTTCAGGGAGGCTTTTAATGTTTAATATATTATTGTGTTTTATTCTTCTGTTGGAAGCCACCCAGAGTGGCTGCGGAGACCCAGCCAGATGACCGACTCTTCGTGACGCCAGGCACTCCTGTCTTGCACTGCCTCCCGCAGTTTGGTCAAACTCATGTTCGTAGCTTCGAGAACACTGTCCAACCATCTTGTCCTCTGTCGTCCCCTTCTCGGGGTATAAATAATAAATTATTATTATTATTTTTATTATTATTATTAGTGGGGCAGATTGGAAATGGCAGCTAGTCCAAGATGCAGCTCCGCCAGGATGCTGGCCAGGCCATTTCGCAATGAGGGTTCTCCACTTTGACTCACTGCGTTTACTGTGGCAACTGTTCCACTGTCTTCTGGCAAGCCCAGCAAGCCCAAACTTTCTGACAAACCTTGGAGCTACAGGAAAAGGTGAGAAGGTCAGCTGAAAAAAGTGGTCCCTCATTACGCCATCTTCCCATTTGTTCCATTTTGGAAAGCAACGCAAGGAAGAATAACAAGGGAGCAAATGCAGAGGGAGCAAACTGCCACAGAGAAGCAGGAGCAGCCACCTTTGGTCCACCCAGCACCACTGCTTGGAAGTTCTGCTTTGGCCATCTGGGCCATAATGGAGGCAATAAGCAGACTGGCAGAGCAGCAGCACCAGAATTCCTACAGACCAGACACTCCACATCAACGTCTGTCAAGACAGCTTTTCCTGTTGCATCAGGAGACATGAGAGAGCAGACAAGCATCCACTTTGCGGAATGTGAAACACATTAAAGAACCAGGCGACTCTCAAGATCTCCCTGCCTGGCATTTTGCAGGAAGCTGAAGGGGTGTGTGTGAGTATGTGTGCTCCATTCTTGTTTTATTTGCCAAGACAGCAAAAAGAGAGCTTTTGACAGCAGCTCTCTCAACAAATGCCTTCGGCTGCAAGAGCCACCGGATCCTATTCCAGCACCGCTCACTTCCAGTGGGGGCAAAAACACACACTTGCAGTTGGCCTTTTTACAGGTTAGGAGGGTGAGCCTCAACTAAGCTGAATGTTTCTCAGAGTCACTATATAACCCACAGACTATAACCCAGGCATCCCCAAACTTGGGCCCTCCAGATGTTTTGGACTACAATTCCCATCTTCCCTGACTACTGGTCCTGTTAGCTAGGGATCCTGGGAGCTGTAGGCCAAAACATCTGGAGGGCTGCAGTTTGGGGGTTCCTGCTATAACCGTTCATGGAAGCCCACAGCTGATGGAAATGTTAAAAAAAAAAGTTGGTGTTTAGGAAATGGCCTAGACCACTGCTGCCAGGATGAACACAGACAATAGGAAATTAAAATACAGAGCAGATCTATGGGTTCCTGATATACTAAAGTAGGAACTGCAACAAAATATTGCCACTAATAATCCTGCAGGACACTATCAGCTGTAACTCTGTCAGGGTCTCAAGCTGGTTAGTTCACACTGGTCCCCCGTTGTCCATTTTTATCTTCTAGCCAGTACTCAATGTCCTGTGGCTTCTGCAGGACTCTCCCAAGGAATCCCACTAGAAAATGGCCTCTCAACTGTGGGAAACACGGGAAGGCTGTGAGGGAAGGGGCTTGCAAGTAGGCTGAGCCTTGTCAAACAGGCTGCCCCGGCATCTAGTGGGTTCGCTACAGGTAGATTTATAGCCTGTTGCCTACCAGAGCAATCTCAATCGCTTTTGCACCGGTGGCAGCAGCGGCAGCAGCAGCAGCGGCAGGCAGAGCCCACAATCCATCCTTGTCTTGCCTCTCTCAGCTGTCCTCAAGCATCACGCAGGCATTCTGTTCCAAGGCCCAAAAGTGGCAACTGGGAATCGACTGACTGCAGCAGCACAAATCAGCTTTTGGCAATCGTGACAATTGCTTTCCCCTCTGCTCTCCCGAGATGGATTGGAAGAGGAACCCTTGGAAATAGCTGGACTTGGCTGCGACCCCTTAATTACCCGAAGTAATCAGAAACCAGACACATGGGGTATGGGCACAGCCTTTCTGGGCAAAACAGCAGCAATATTTAATCATCAGTTTAGGCCATCTGCAACTGTTTTGCTGCGCTGTGTAAAAGTTTATGGGTTCCTGAGCTCTTTGCAAACCGACAGGTGCTGTACTCAGTGCAATTGTTGCAGGCGGGGCCCTCCTTCCCTCCCTCCCCTGACCAAATGTTTGGTGCCAAATTAAGAGGCACGGTGCCCAGCATCGCCCAAGCCAAACCTGGCACGAAGGCAGAGCCACTATTTGATGGAGCACAACATAGATTAAATGTTTAGAGAAGAGAAATCCAGGACAATCAAAATGGGAAAGCAATTAGTCAAGCTGGATCAGAAAAGGGGGGGAGCCGTGTTCCTAAGGACCTCTGCAACACAATCACGAAAGGCCAAGGGAGCTGTCCAAATGGCACTTCTGCACAACCACCAATCCATTTCCGTGTTGGGACCAAAAGCCTTGCCTGGAGCAAGCACATTACACCTGGAAGCAAACTCTCCAAGCCTCTGCACCAGAATTAACTGGCCTCAGACTGGGAACACAGTAATACAAAGCTGGCTTCCATTTAATCGGGCTACTGGCAATGTCAGCAAAACCACGCATGGCTCCTCCCCTGACCCACACCTGGTGCCAACAAATAGCTCACTGCCAGCTACAGACAGTGGTGCAGACACAGCATTCTGTCCTCGGGTCCAGAGAGTGCAAACAAATCTCCATCTTCTCCCTTGACTCCATGGAATAAAGATCATAAGCACACTCAATGCAGGCAAACATTGCCTCAAGCTCGGAAAAACAGAGGAAACAAGGGCATGCACGCCATTAACTGCCACTTTAAGATAATGTGTTCAACAATTGCCTCAACACAGATAGCCCAGAGTCTTTGTTTCCAAAGAACTCTTTCAATGGCATCGGAAGTCCATGGAGGCGGGGCTGCGGGATCCCCACTTGGAGGTCTGGGCTCAAACTGATTTATGTGACTCAACCCTCCAGGGGGCCTTGCCATCCAAATGCAAGACAAACAGCAGCAGCAGCAGCATCCGAAAGGCATGCATACATAAAAACTCTGTTTTCTATTGTACCCCACTTCAAAAACAATTGTTCCACTAAACAAATAAATGACCACGAATCTTACCAGAAGGGGGAGAATCCAAACCTTAGACCAGTGGTCCTCAAACTTTTTTCTCTGGGCCACACTTTCAGAACAAAAATTTGCCTACGCCACACCGAATTTTTTATTGGTAAGAAATGCATTGGAAAACGCAACTAGGATTGTCCTCGGTATCACTTGATGCTCTTGCTCTCATTTTGAAAAGGCACCTATCTATATTCTGCAAAATAATAATAATATTTTAATACTATACTGTACTATACTACACTGAGATGTGTAAATGTTTGGTTGTCCTGGAATCTCCCTGCCCCCCATGCCTTCCTCTGCTGCCACACCCTTTGAGAACCTCTGCCTTCTTAGACCTTCTTCCTTCAGGCGTGTTTTTACACCTCCCTGGAATCATCAAATATCTTGCGGAGTCTGGTACGAAGAAGGTGGCCGCAAGCCTCCCTACTCACAGCCTCAGCTTCCGTAATCCCCACAGGTCATGCATGGCAGCAGCACCAAGTGGGAGTGAACAGGATTCATCCTCAGAAGGGATAACAGGCAAGTAAACCAAGCCTCACACAACTCCCTGGGGGATGAATGACAGCGTTCTGATGTGATGGGGCCATTTCATTGAAAGCGGCTGGCAGGTGGGTCAGCCAAGCGCAGGCCAATGCCTGAGGGGGTCTGAGAAGCGGGAGGGAGAGGAAAATGGGCAGAGGCTGACTCCTAAGTAATACCCAGACTCTGCTTTGAAAACAGGCAAACAAATAAGGAAATGAATGTTTATTTCCCCCAACCTTGCTTGCAGAAGCCTCATCTCACGGGGAAATGTGAAGCTTGGTGTGGGGGGGAAATAAGGGGGGAAATGTTGCAGGGATTTGAAATATGCCTGAATAGATGCAGGCCCCCCTCTCCTTTCACTGCGGGAGCCTTTCATTTCTAAAACCGGGAAGAAAAAATATGAGCAAAATCAATCTTCTTTTCCAGACGAGCTGTTGAAACAAGCGGAGCTCGATGAAATACAGCACAGCATTACATTTTCTAATGTCTTCTGTGCCACATGCAAATTGCATCAAAAATACTTAGAATTAAATAAGAGGGTAATAAATAATAACGAAACCCATGAAAACTGGAGAAACAACGACAGGAGAAAAATGAATGTTTTCACTTGGGATTAGAAGCAAGATGAAGAATTTGTACAACGTGAGGGATGTACAGGAGTCAGATTGGGGACGCCGAGATGTTGGGGAGAGGGAATTATATCAAGAACCTGTGAAGATCCAAACACTGGACAGGGGGAGAAAGGATGGTGGCAAAGATCAGCCAGAGAAAGGCAACTCAGAAATGTTTCTAGGAAATCCAAAGTATACTCACAAGTGAAGCTGCCAGGAATTGAGAAGTGTCCTTGCAGTTCCTAGAGGGAAACCCCAAAGCATCCTTTGCCTACCTGGCGCCACCCAGATGTTTTGAACTAACACTGCTGTCGGTCCCAGCCAGTGTGGCCACAGAATGCTGGAACTGGTGAGAGCTGCAGCCCAAAACATCAGGAAGGTGCCAGGGCTTTTCGGCTGAAGTAGTTGGGCATGTTTAGCCTGGAGAGGAGAAGACTGAGAGGTGGAATGAACCCCATCTTCAAATATCTCAAGGGCTGTTGCATGAAAGATGGAGCAAGTTTGTTTTCTCCTGCTTTGAAGGGTAGGGGTCGAACCAAGAGATTCAAGTTACAAGAAAGGAAACTGGACTAAACATCAGGAAGAATTTTATGATAGTTAAGAGCTGTTAGACAGTGGAATGGACTCTCTTGGAAGGTGATCGACTCTCCTTCATTGAAGGTTTTTAAAGAGATGCTGGGTGGCCATCTGCCAGGGAATCTTTAGGTGTGATCCTGCATTGCACGGGGTTGGACTAGAGTCACTAGACAATCCTTTGGGGTCTCCTCCAACTGTACAACTCTATGATTCTGAAGCAAAGACGGTATTGCCCCCAACAAGCCTATGCAAAAGGAACCACACAGGGTGAGCACTTCCCATTATACTCTAAAAGCATACTCACACCCATCTACTCCCAGCCGCTGCCACTGCTGTGAAGAAGATAAAGCATCTTCACGAGTGTGATTGCGGCCGAAACAACAGCAAGGTTACCAACAGAAGCTGCTCCCAAGACATCTCCAACTGCTAGACTCTGAGGAAATCAATCTAGCTGAACCTCCCTTAAATGAGAATGTCCCTCTGTAATGACTCCGGCTAATGCCTTAACTGCTTTTTGGCTTCCCACTGAATTGTCAGATGAAGAATAGGCTTGTTGGAGCATGAAACTCTGGGCCCTGCGCAAATAAATGGATCAGAACACTGTTATAAAAACATCAGTCAAATTTAGCGAGTCTGCATTCGGCTGCCCTTGCGGGGTTATTCTGGCAAGGGGAGGGAAAACCAACAGTTGGCCACAGCTTCCTAGAAAACTATCCCTGAGCAATAGAACAGGTTGCCCAGGATTCCAGCCAGCACAAAAAAAATCACACCATGGGGCAGTTGTTGGCCTGCTGCAAGTCAATGGAGCCATTTCCCCAAAAGGCTCTTTAAAATGCTTTTCACATTTTTGTGGGTATCACGATAAGCACTGCTCATATTTGCACCCTTTTAATGCCATCAGCTCTAGAGTTGAAAAGGCTACAGCAGAAGGCAGACTACGGATTGCCACAGAAGAAAGGGCGTCATTAAGACCCTATCGATTGATGGGAACAGAAAGCACCAACCCACTGCCACGTTTCTAGAGGATATCACATGCACAGCCAACCTTTCTGATAACTGTTCTCACATTTCAAACACCCATGCAGGCGGCCTGGAAATAAATTCCATTTGCCACATGAAGAGAGCTCAGTGAAATGCACTTAAGATACAGATTTTAGTTTCACAAATGCCCCATCAAGGGTGGTAGTGAAGTGACGCACAGAGGAAATCATTATAAAGGCATGGCTATAATGCAAAGGGGTGTGGAACACTGGGGGCAGGGGGGGGGGAGATGTCCAGATGCCGCTGAACTAGGACTCCCAACATCCTGTCATGCTGGGACTTGGAATCCAAAAACATCTAGAGGGCTCCAGGTTCCCCATCCCAGATATAACAGGGCTGCATTTTTAGAACTGGGGAAGGAAGGGAATAATTGTTGTTGTTCTTTAGTCGTTTAGTCGTGACCGACTCTTCGTGACGCCAGGCACTCCTGTCTTCCACTGCCTCCTGCAGTTTGGTTAGACTCATGTTCGTAGCATTGAGAACACTGTCCAACCATCTCGTCCTCTGCCGTCCCCTTCTCCTAGTGCCCTCAATCTTTCCCAACATCAAGGTCTTTTCCAGGGCAACTTAATTTGCTTGACATCATAAGTGTTATTCCCATTACAGACTGGACACCGAGATGATCAGATTGGTCAAGGCCACACAATAGGGGGACAGCAACTTTTCAGCAAAACAGCATGTGATCTAAGAGTCGTAAGACAGAGTCCCTTGCAACTACAGGGCCCCCAAGAGCTATTCCTCATCATCCTCAAGGTGCAACGACTGGGATCAGGCGTCATTTCCTGGGCACCTCCCAAAGAACTTTTCCTCTAGGGGCTGCTTAGGCTGGCAGAGCAGAAATGCTAGGCCCCCTGGGTACTGCAGCAAAGAGAGCTTTTAGAAGGGGGGCTGGAGGCAACTTAAGATTCGGTAACAGCGCTTCCTCTTTCGCAGCACAAGCAGCTGCTCCCCACAGCCTGAAAAGTGTTGGGCCCAATACAAAAAAAAGGGCAGACAGCTGCTCTGGATTTAATTGCTCTGTTAGAAGAGATTAGATGGATTTCATTCTTTTATATAAGTTGCCTTGGGACTACTGAATCAACTCAGCTGCCTTAGTTGTGGGTGAGGGGACCACTTTGGAGTGGTTCTAATTGCATTCGGATGAAAGTGGTGCTTGTGGGGGGGGGGTGTTCCAATATGGAATTCTACAGTGGCTGATCATACTCCCCACAGGGTGGATAAAAATCAATGATTTTTTAAAAAAAAATCAAAAAAATCAGATTTTTTTGATTTAAATCGGATTTTTTTTTATTTAAATCGATTTTTTTGATTTAAATTGGATTTTTTAAAATAAAATGCTTTTTGAGGAAAATATATTGCCACCCAAAGGTTATTCCATCATGAAATAAAGATTAGTTTTTTAATTATGTAGAATAAGGTTGTATATGTTTAATTTTGGGGGTAAATAAATTCCATTAATCCATTCACAATGTCATGCTCTTCCAGAGGTTTTTGTAAGATTATTGGGCAGTTTCTCTGCCTACAAGATATTATCACAGGTGCTTGGTTTACTTTTGCAGATCTCAACAGAGATCACATGCCTCTTCTTCCCAGCAAAAATGTTATAACATGAACAGAGTTGAGAAAAAGACCTTAATCCTATTGTTCTACAAACCTATGAATACAGAAACAACCCCTTCAGTACTAAGTTTCAAGAAGTTCAGTGAATAGAATAGAAACAATATTTTTCTGATTGTTTGGAGTGCACAGTATTTAAGTTTTTCATGTGTAGGCTGGGCTGACAGTCTAAGTTTCTTAAAATATATATATATTGTTTTTGTTTAGCCAAATTAGTTAACAAACATGGATGTTTGTTTAAGCAAATAACATATGCTGTAATGTTATTGTTTCAGTTGAATAAATCTATTTAAATTGTTATTATTAAGGTAATGATTATTTTTCTCCTTCCTAAGTACAACAGTAAAGTTGTCCAAATATGAATGATTAACCTATTAAACTGGGGATAAAAAACTAATATGAAAAGTTGTTATTCTAAAAATCTTCATCTACTTGCATATTAAAGTTATACCAGCAAGAATTAGTCTTTATGTAGAAAACTATGATTTAAATCAAGCCTTACTGACTAGTGATTTAAATCGTGATTTAAATCGTGATTTAAATCAGTTTGATTTAAATCAAATCCACCCTGGCTCCCCATGACACTTAACATCTATATGAAACGGCTAAGTGGGGTCACCTGAATATTTGTTTGGCAATGTCATCAATGTGCTGATGACACGCAGCACTATTTCTCCTTTGTATCTCCACAGGTCTGGCAGTGGAAGTGGCGATCAGGGTCTGGCTTTGGCAGTGGGCTGCCCAAGAGCCGATAAACTGCAGCTCAATCCAAGCCAGGCTGTGGGTGGACAGGAGCCAACCTGTTCTGGATAGTGCTGCACTCCATGGATCCCAAGAAAGGCAAAATGCTGCAGGCTCAGCTGTTCCCAAATGTTACGGGCCTTGCAGCAGCATAAAGCAAGGATAGAGAACCTCTGCAGGTGGTCCTTGTGAGAAGAGGAAGGGAGAGTCCCTAAAACTCACCTAGCAGGGACCCAGGACTGGAAGCTTGGAAAGGAAGGGGCCGGGGGCGGGGGGCGGGCGGGGTGTAGAGTAGGTGGGGGAAGAACATCATCAAAAAAATGAAAGGGGCGAGATGGAGCATCAAATTGGTTCTCACCAATTTTTGTTACACAGAAACTGGAAAAGCAAATGAGGTGCAACTTTAATTTAACCCATTTCAAATACCTTCAGTCTTGAGAAATTATTCAACTGTTAAATAGAAGCAAAGCTGCATCTCCTTTTAGCTTTCCATGGATATACTGTAATTGCATCTCCAAGCATGACTAGTAACTGTTGCAGAGCTATTTATTTCAAATGCACCTCCCAGGTCTGCCTCCTACAGTTTTCCTGCTACTGGTACAACCTTCTCTCTTTTGCATGTTCTGCTTCATTCAACAGGGGAACCGGAGGCCTTCCAGATGGGTGTTGGATCTCCAACTCCCACCAGCCCCAGTCAGCCTGGTGAGGAGTGCTGGGAACCGTGCACCAGCACAGGTCTCCATGGCACCTTATTTATGAGGTGGGCATTAGAATGAATGCAAAATGCCCCATGCCTACCACCAGACAAAGGCCACACGAGTAAAGGTGTTAGGCAAACAACACAGAATATGTGATTGCCAACAATTGTGCAGCCACCTTCCACCACCCGCATTTCAAGAACACGAAAGTGACAAAGTGTTAGAAAGAATTTTTAAAAATGTTAGCTAGAGGCATCATCATTCTCAGCTACAGCAGCCCTAACGGCTTCCTTTTTCCCAGAAGTGAAAAAAATCTTAATATGTACTGTAACTATTAAAAATCAAACAACAAAACCAAAAATAGAATTTTCAAAAAACAGAGAAATCACTTCTGAAGGTCGCTTAGCTTGGTGCAAGATATGAATTCAAGCGCACACCTGTGTGATGGTGAAGCCACTCTCTGGAAAGGGGGCAGAGGCCAAGTCGCTGCAATCAGCACATGTACAATCCAGGTGCAAGAGAAACATCTCGCTGCTCCCCAAGGGAGCATGGAGACTTTGTTTCTCCAGCCACCTTCAGCCACTCATGGATCCCTTTCTCCCTTGAGTTACTTGTCTTTCCCCATTTTCTTCCCCAAAGCTGGAACTGGAACCCAGAGAGGCCACACGAGGCTTCCTCACAGAACACAAGACCTGAAGGTGGATCAGACGAAGGCAGGCCATTCAGTGCAGCACCATCCTGCTCCCCAGTGTGGCCAACCAGAAGCCACTTGAGAAGCTCCTACGGCAAGTGGCACATGGAGGAAACAGTACTTCCTCAACTACGACTTCCCAGCCAATGGGATTCAATGGATGGAGGGCATCATTGGGTTCTAGTATTATGGTGAGACAGGAAGAAAAAACTGGCAGCAGCAACCCAAGGCCTCATGTGAGTCCTTCCTAGTCACTACACTTGGGCAAAAAAAAATGAAAGGCACAAATACAGGATGGGTGACACCTGGCTTGAGAGCAGTACATGTGAAAAGGATCTAGGAGTCTTGGCAGACCACAAACTTGACGTGAGTCAACAGTGTGATGCAGCAGCTAAAAAAGCCAATGCAATTCTGGGCTGCATCAATAGGAGTATAGCATCTAGATCAAGGGAAGTAATAGTACCACTGTATTCTGCTCTGGTCAGACCTCACCTGGAGTACTGTGTCCAGTTCTGGGCACCACAGTTCAAGAAGGATACTGACAAGCTGGAACGTGTCCAGAAGAGGGCAACCAAAATGGTCAAAGGCCTGGAAACGATGCCTTATGAGGAACGGCTTAGGGAGCTGGGTATGTTTAGCCTGGAGAAGAGAAGGTTAAGGGGTGATATGATAGCCATGTTCAAATATATAAAAGGATGTCATATAGAGGAGGGAGAAAGGTTGTTTTCTGCTGCTCCAGAGAAGCGGACACGGAACAATGGATTCAAACTTCAAGAAAGAAGATTCCACCTAAACATCAGGAAGAACTTCCTGACAGTAAGAGCTGTTCAACAGTGGAATTTGCTGCCAAGGAGTGTGGTGGAGTCTCCTTCTTTGGAGGTCTTCAAGCGGAGGCTTGACAGCCATCTGTCAGGAATGCTTTGATGGTGTTTCCTGCTTGGCTGGATGGCCCTTGTGGTCTCTTCCAACTCTATGATTCTATGATTCTAGTCCTGAGGACACTTGTGATCCTTTCAACAGGGAGATGCTGAGCACTGAACCCAGGAACTTCTGCACACAAAGTTGGTGCTTCTATACACCAAGCCACAGATAGTCTCTCTTTCTCCAAAGTTTATTGCTTATTAAGAGACTTATATACCGTTGGAAGAATGAGATGAAAATAAAAAGAACATCATGTAAAGTTAATCAAGCAGAGTAAACAGGGCAACAGAGGGGAGAAGGGGCAGCTCTTCTGAGCAGCAGAGCTCTGTCCATTGACTTCCGAAACCAAATAGTCAAATATTCGCTGCAGTCTGTGCATTTTTCTAGGCGATAGCTCAGCTGGCAGAGAATTCTTATTCTTATGATTAATTAAATTTGTATACTGCCCCATACCAAGAGGTCTCAGGGAGGTTCCAACATAAAAACACAAAATACATAATAGAAACAAAAACATGAACCACCGAAGAATTTTCCCTAGACCCAAGAATGAGGCTCATCTCAGGGTCGCAGGTTCGAGCCCCACCTGGAGCGAAAGATTCCTGCGCTGTCGGGGGCTGGGCTGGATGACCCTCGTGGCCCCTTCTGACTCTACAGTTCACCTGTGAGATGTGATTGTGGAAGGAGGGGGTGACTGGCTCGCTTTCCTTTTATCATGTGCTTTGTGCTTCTTGCTCTGTATTTTTACAGAGTATTATTTTATACTAGTTGAATGATAGTTGAATGTCACTTTTTACTTGACATAGGTTGCTTATTTTAAAGTTGTGCTTTATTATTATCACATTTTTGCATTGCGTGAGGTTGTTCTAAAAGGCAGGCTTCCTCAAACTCGGCCCTCCAGATGTTTTTTGGCCTACAACTCCCATGATCCCTAGCTAGCAGGACCAGTGGTCAGGGATGACGGGAATTGTAGTCTCAAAACATCTGGAGGGCTGAAGGCCCCTCCCGCACCCCGTAACAACAACAAACAACAACAACACAGGATGCAGCGCCCTCCCCCAGCCGCCGGTAACCATGGAGACCCCTCAGGCGCCTCCTCCCCCAGGTGACGGAGGTGGTGGGGATCCCTCCCCGGCTCGCCCCCCCCCCTCGCTGACCTGGTAGCTGAGCAGCTCCCCGACGTCCATGCCGGCGGCGCCCCTTCCCCGCGGCAGAACCGGCGCTTCTCTTCCCGGCCCCCTGCGCGGCCGCTTCTTCTTCCGGACTGTCGCGAAAGGCCGCGAAGCTGCCGTCAAGCGCCCGGAAGGGGAGGGGGAAGAGGCGCTGCCGTAAAGCGCGCGCGCCGCACGTGGGGGCCTCGCTCGGTCGAAGGAGGAGCTGCAGCTGCAGCTGCAGCGGCGGCGGCGGCTATTGCCTCTAGCGCCCCTAGCGGCGGGGCTGGGAATCGGAGCGCTTGCTCGAGGTTCGCGGCATTCCTTTCTCCCGCCCTTCTTTCGACGGCGGCAGTGTGGCGCAGCGGTTAGAGAGGAGGCTCCCAGGCTTTTTTTCGCCCCAATCCTTAAGATTATGATTATTTCCTTGGCCTGCGTATTGTTTAGGTGGTTTCGTTGGCTGGAGGGAGGCTGCTGCTGTTGATTTTAATCTTTTCTATCCTTGTTTTAGATCTTCTTATGATGTATATGGAAATCTGTTGTGTGCCTGTTGGCGTTTTATTTATTGTTTATGGCTACTTCTGTTTACGGGCGTAATTAAGCGTGTGTGTTTTCATGTTGTCAGCTGCCTACAGCGTGGTTTTTAAGTATGGAAGGGCGGCATCCAAATAAATGACTGTACCTAATGGTCAGGGGTCCCTTTACCTTTTTAAGGTGCTACTGGATAATTTTTTAATTTATTTCGATTGCGTCAGACCAACACGGCTACCTACCTGAATTTTCAAAAAGAACTGTGTCGTTGGAGTGATTTCCACCGTTTTAACTACATGCTGCGTGAAGAAAGTCATTGTTTTATCCAACCTGACTCTTCCCACATTCAGCTTCACTGAATGTCCACAAGTTCTAATGTTATGAGAGAGGGAGGAAAAACTTTTTCCTATCCACCTTCTCCAGATTTGCCAATAAACCCCACTACTATTTCTTGCAAAAGTGTGCTATGTATTTTCTGCTCTGCTGGAAAATGATTCTGCAAACCGATACCCTGAGAGCCCCCTCATTGCTCAAGGAAAGAGGAGAAAAACTCCTCGGTTAAACCAAAGATGTGATCAATGTGTTTCATTTGCAGGAGATCTGAAGTAGTGAAAAGCAAAAACTGCCAGCACAAATTGGAAAGGAAAGCTAATTGCACGGAATCCTGCAAAACATAGTGTAGTGTGTCTTTTTCTCCCACCCCCTTTAGGAAAACGAGCAAACAAACAAACTCCTGTGTCATTAACAGCAGAGTGTGCACAGTTATCTCTGTGGGAGTTTGCTTGAAAGATAGGCCCGAAATTAAAAACATATATAATTTTTTGACAGAAGCCTTCAGCCAGCGCCCCAGTCGTTTCAGTGTAGCTGAGGATGAACCAGTCAGGATGAAATTAACTCCACAAATCTCTGCTCTAAAGAAGAGATAAATGGCACATAATTATTGCATCCTTCTTTTTATTGAGCATCCAGATAGAGCCAGCTGTGACCAAGGGACGCGAGTGCAGTTGCGCTGCAGAAATCAGTGTATTCATGGGAATGTTGGAAGAGTTACTGGGAAGCGTGATGACTAGCGCTAAGCAAGAAGACACAATAATTTGTGCATAAATAAACAGAGAATAAACACTTGACAGCACAAGCCTACGCATGATGCGCTCAGACCCAAGTCCTATTCACGGCTATTGCTTCCAAGTCCCAGTTGCTGGAAACCACGGGAAGGAAGAGGGCTCTTGTGCTCGGATCCTGCTTGCGGATTTCCCACAATGGGCATCTATCTGGTTGTCCACTTTTGAGAACAGGAGGCTGGACTTGATGAGCCATTGGCCCTGATCTTCTTCTTATCTTCTTGTTATCTTAGAATGGCCACCTAGTCATTGCACAAGAGTAAAAAGGGAAAGAGTTTCAGTGGTACCTTGGTTCTCAAAATTAATCTGTCCCAGAAGTCCGTTACAAAACCAAAGCGTTACAAAACCAAGGCACGCTTTCCCATAGAAAGTATCGGTAATGCAAAATGGATTAATCCGTTCCAGACTTTTCAAAACAACCCCTAAAACAGCAATTTAACATGATTTTTTCCTATCTAACGAGATCCTTGCTCCATAAAATGAAAGCAATAAACAATGTACTGCAGTCACACAATCAATTAATCATTAGCTGAACTGAACTGTCTTCCACACAGTCACAAAAACAAAACAAAAAGCCACATAAACACGAAATAAGTAGCAAAAAGAGACAGATCTGAGCATAACAATCAAAAAAGAAGTGTGGCACTCAAAACGGAGCACGTTTGGCTTCTGAAAAAAGTTCACAAACCAGAACACTTACTTCTGGGTTTGCAGTGTTTGGGTTCCAAGTTGAGTACCAAGGCATTGGAGAACCAAGGTCCCAGGCTGTACTGCACAAACAGAACTGAAAGCCCAGCAGATGTAACACCACAAGCAAAAGAATCAATTGACCCATCTGAGTGGATGTTTCTGCGATAGCTCCTCTAGTTCATAGAATCTTAGAGTTGGAAGGGACCCGAGGGTCATCTAGTCCAACCCCCTGCAATGCAGGAATCTCAGCAAAAGCATCCATGACAGATGGCCATCCAACCTCCACTTAAGAACCTCCAAGGAAGGAGAGAACCTCCCGAGGGAGACCATTACTATGGATCCATCAAGGCTGAAGTCCTTTATCATTGTTATTATTGTTTGCTGTTTAGTCGTGTGTTATATTTGTTAAATTTGTATGCAACCATTGGCAGCGCCAGATAACAGCCTGCTGTGTCTACAGAATCTAGCCTCGAATCTGCTGCCTGGACCGGGCAAAGCCACCCCAACGCACAGCATTGCCCAGCATCTCATCACCAGGAGCCCACCTGGGCCCTTGCAGGTCCTCTTTAGGTGGAGGCTTCGCACAAGCCAGGCTTTTGGGGGGGGGGCATTTGCAGTTATCTTCAGCCACAGAGGGGGGGGTATATTGGTGTGTGTTGAGCACATGGAAGGAATGTGGGGAACTCTGACACCTCCTGAATATACACAAATCACCACATTGTTCGGCTTTATTTATTGATATTTAAATGATTTTTTTATTGACAGCTTTTCTTTGCCTTTCCGGTTTTAATTGTTGCATATGCATTTTTTTTAAAAAAATCATCTTGCTGTGTTTTATGTAAACCGCTTAGGGATTTTGCATATTAAGCGATATATAAATATTTTTGATGATGGCTACAATCAATAGATTGGGTGTGGGTTGGAATCCTCAAACAAGTTATCGCTGAGGCTGTCTCCGATGGCTCTTTGGTGCTCTCTCAATTTGCTAACTTGAGGAAAACAGACAAGACCTGGCTGAGGTCTGGCTTTCCCAGAAGCCCCTGGGGCTCCTCTCTCGCACACCTCCGAACCGTGGTGCCGTTTCCTGGCCTCCGAAGACTCCAATCCGGCTTTATTGCTGCCTGGGAAACTAAATTCTCTCCCCCACGATTGCGAGGGAGGATTCAATAACAGAGCAGTGTTATCCAATAAAGGAAGATGGAGCATGGGGACAAAATATTGAATCAAAGGCAAATACAGAAAGCAAACGAAGACGAGGAGAAGCTGGAGAAAACAGAAGGGGCGGCTGGGAGCAGGTTGCAGGCAGGCTGGCTGGTAGCTAGGGTGGAACTGGAGCCTCAGGTAAAAAGGAGGTGATGGGAGGGGGCACCAAGCAACCACATGTCTGCTCTCATTAAATCATTTTTTAAACACCTAGAGCCTGATATAGCACAGAGGGAAGTGCAAATGTAAGAACAGTCATTCTGAATAGTGCCCTGAGCTCCTTCCAGTTCTTAGGGTTCCATGCCCAGTGGGGGTGGGAATCTAATGGAGGACTTTGCTGAACTGGTCAGACAAATTTCTTTCTAAGGCAGTGACCTTAGCTGGCCACTTTAGGGTCCTCATCAGCAACCCAAAATAATGAGCTAAGGTTGCAGGAGCCACAACTAAGGGATGGGGCCCTCATGGGTGGGCCTTTCCTCCCCTCCCCTAGCTAGCCCGAAAGGTGTGAGAGAGTTGGGCTGGAAGCAAAGGTGGAAGCTGGAGACCCAGAAGCAAGATCTCCTGGGGCCTTAACACTTTGGACTTGGGCTTGGTTACAGTTGGATGTGAGGTGGTTTTGGTTTAGCCCCGTGGTTCCCAAAGTGGGTGATAACACCCGATGGGAGGCAGTTGGGTGCCTGGGGGGGGCATGCTAAGAGGCCAGGGGCACTGAAGCTGTAAATGACCAACAGACTTTGAAAAGCTAGTATCGCTGGATCGAGTCCATCCGTTTTGTTGAATTAATTGAACTCATTTTAATTGGATTTCGAATAAATGTGCAATTGTTGCCATTTTGAATTTTATTCCTCAGAGTGGGTTGTTAACTATTCTTTTTATAGGGTGGGGTGAGACTCACTAAGGGGGAGTCTATGCAACTGAGAGGCCATCGACCTGAAAAAGTTTGGTAACCACTGGTATAGATGATAGATAGAGATATAGATAGATTAGATCAATAGATCGATAGATCAATAGATCGATAGAGATAGGATCATGTTATCCCAATTTAGATAAGTTGGATGTGCAAACGCTGCTTTCCTTTGGGCAAACAAACCAGCAACTGCCGCCATTGTCTTCTTTCTCTCTCACCCCCAGCTCATTTTTCAGCTGCAAGGTTGTTCCGCTGTGCCGATGACGAGCCACGCAGGGGATGCGCCTCACAGGCTGCTTCTGGCCCATCCATCAAACCCCCGACAAAGCGCTCGTCTCCCACAAATAAAGTTATGACAAGAGCCCCCAACCCCTGGCTCCTCTCCCTGACGTTGCCTCCACAACTCCATCATTGACGGCATCATTGACGGCATTATGAAGCAGCCGCGAAGCTGTTTGTCAGGGCCTCTGACAATCCCCAGTGAGAGCGTGGAAGCAGTGCAGGGGCAGCCATGGCGCTGGAATTGGCGGGGGGGGGGCTCGGTACTGAGAGGCTCCCCCCCATGTAATGCTGAAATGCATGCCAGGAAAGAGAGGCCCAGAAACAGCTGCCTGGAAACAGCTTCCAATGAAGCCCAAAATTAGCTAGCCTGGATTGAAGCAGAACATCATTCAAAAGCTGCCCTTGCAACTCAAAAGGCATATATTCCCTCCCAGGATCGCCCTATAGCAGTCTCACTCCCCCACCCCCATTTTCTGGGGTGCTTATCCTGCTTCTATATTCTGGGATCACCCATATTCTAGAGCTTGAGAGGAAGCCAGTGTGGTGCAGTGGTTAGGGCCTGGGAGATTCAGAACAGATAAAAGGAAGTCCTCCTTCATGCAGTTAAACTATGGAACTCCCTCCCACAAGAGGCAGTGATGACCACCAACTTGGATGGCTTTCAAAGAGGATTGGACGAATTCATGGAGGAGGAGAGGGCTGTCCATGGCAACTGGCCAGGATAGCTCTGCTCTGCCCCCACAGCTGGAGGCAGCAATGCTTCTGATCTGCTAGGACCCAAAAGGTGTCTCCACTTGCTTGGGGCGGGGCCTGGCTGGCTCCAGAAAGGACTGCTGCTGCTGTTGCTGCTGGGCAGAGAGAGCTCCATTTTTGTTTTCTTCTTGTTTTCAAATTGCTTTTATTTTTTATCTATGTCATTTTAAAAAGATAAAAAATTAAAAGATAACAAAGTCATTTTAAATTTCGATTGATATTAATGCTGTATTCTTAGTTTTAGATTTTATGATTCATGTGGAAATTGTTTTTCCATTTGGTTGTGTACTTTTTGATGTGTTTTATTTATTGTTTATGACATCTGTTATGTTGGTAATTATGTAAATCTTGTCATGTTGTAAGCCGCCTTGAGCATTGTTTTAACTATGGAAAGGCAGCATACCAGTACAAATAAAATGATGATGATGATGAAGATGATGATGATGACTTGTACAGTTGGCATCCATCTGTCCCGGGAGACAATGGAGGAGTGCTCCTTCAAGGGAGAAGTCACATTGGTGTAAGGTTGCATCGCCTGCTGTGGCTGTAGAGACTGGTATGGGAGAGACATGTTTAGTTTCAGCTGGGGAAGAGGAAGGTGTCCGGTTTTGTTGCTGCAGATGCACCAGGGTGCTTCTTCTCTCTGCGCTCCTCCCAGCGGTCATTCCTCCTCTGGTCACTGCTATGAAAGCAGGGCCTGTCTTCAGGCACTGTGGTCCTCTGCAAGGCATTCCCACACGGCAAAGTTGATTTTGCCAGCCTTCATGTCATGTTTGCAGGCATTGCCAGTTGCTGGAAACCACAGGGGAGAGAGTGTTGCTCTTGTGCTCCGATCCTGCTTGCTGGTTTCCCACAGGCATCAGGCTGGCCACTGTGAGAACAGAAGGATGCTGGATTGGACAAGCCATTGGCCTGACCCAGCAGGCTCTCCTTTTGTTTTCCTTTTCTCATCCTCAAGGGTGTGGGATGGAATACTGGGACAGACAAGTCACAACAGTTCCCAGAGTGTCCACATGGAGGACCACATGGAGGAACACCTGACCAGGTCAGTTTCCTGTTCCTCCACACATGCAAATGAGATGGGAAAGGTGGCAGATAAATTCACTGGCCAGTAGCCATTTCCCTCTCTTGGACCACATACTTCAGAGAAGCAACATCTTAGCGTTAGAGTCTCTCTCGGCTTCCTGCCAAGAGAGAGACCAAATGGAGCCTTACTTTACTAAGTAGTCTCCACATGTACATAAATGTAACTTTTCTAAGCAAGCCTGCCTTTCTGAGATTATGCTGTCAACTCAGGATGTCATGTGAGTAAACTCTTATTTTAAGACTATTGTGTTGTGCATTTCTTTTAAGAGGGATAAAGGGGATATACCAGGAAGTATAATATTGTTGTAGAGGTTTTAACAAACCTAAACACTCACGTTTTGCCGTGCACAAAAGAGGAATGTCACTCTGCTGATATTGGAAGCTTGATAATACAAGCTTGGATAGGATCTATCTAATAATATATCCTAATCCACATCCCTAACATTCCCACAAAGGGGAGGACTGTGCACCATCCTAAGCCACTTGGCCACCCCCTATAGCCAGCTGTTGGTTACCTGGACATTGGCAACAGCTTGCAGCTGCGAGTTGCGTCCAAAGGACTGTAGAGACGTCGGAGAGGACTCCCCAGTTCTTACCACAAAACTGCCGGCATGGAAACAGAGGCTTTTCTCTCCAGCCCTTCCTGGGACCAGACGAGATAACTGCAGGGACAGCCAAGGCAGGGATGAGGCGGAGGGAGAATCCCCCTTTTTTCTGCATTGTATTCCTCGGGTCCTTTTGCAATGCCGATGCCTCCAGATCTCATTCCGAATAAATAATTGTACTGAGCCACCCAGGTCCCCCAGTGATTAACTAAACACACGGAGGCTCGGCGAAATTGAATTAGTGGTGTGCACTCAGCCGTCGTGGCCCTCCCCACGTCATGAATATTAATGAGGGGTTATTAAGAAATGTAAATGATGCCTCAGGGGGCTGGGAGTCGGAGTGGGGCGGGGGGGGCACTCTCTCTCTCTCTGGGAGCTGCAGCTTGATATGACAAACCATTAAGAAAACAGCCTGATCGAAGCCACTTTTTAATTATGTCAGATCTGCCGTTTTCCCGGGCGCAGCGGCGTTTCCGGATGCTTTCGTTTTTATTAAAACGAGAAAAGGCGAGCCGCTTATAATTGAAGAGTAAAATTAGCATGAGCAAAGGCAGCAGATCTGCAGCAGGAGCAGCAGCAGGAGCGATGTTTGGAGAGGCCACGGGCGCGCCGTGTGTTTGGACATCGCCTGCCCAGCGCGCACAAACCGGGCGGGTTTTGCGCTTCGATGGAAAAGTCCCTTGGTAGGGATTTTCTCCTATGCGCAAAGACGTGCGGCAGAGCGGAGAGGCAGGCAGGCGCCTTAGCAAATCGTGGCAGCGCCTTCCTCGCCGGCAGGAACAACCCCCACTCAATTCCTGTTTGTTTGCACAGATTCCTCCGTGTGCTGTCCTCTCTCTTTTGACCTTTATCAAACCTCTCTTGTACCTGCGATACATTGACAATATTTTTATTATCTGGACACATGGTCAACAGACCCTGGACACCTTCCACCAGACATTCAATGAATCTCACCCCACCATCAACCTAACAATGAACCAATCTATGCAAGAAATACATTTTTTGGACACTACTATAAAAATACAGGATGGGCATATCGGCACCACCCTATACCGAAAACCAAAAGACGGACAAACATATCTACATACTTCTAGCTACCATCCCAAACATACCAAACAATCCATTGTATATACCCAGGCCCTACATTACAGCCACATCTGTTCCAACTCTACAGACAGAGAATCTCATCTAAGAGATCTACAGCAAACCTTTTTAGAACTAAAATATCCACCCGATGAAGTTAAACAACAGATCAACAGTGTTACACAACAGATCAACAGTGTTACCCAGAGAGAACTTGCTGCAAGACAGACCCAAAAAAGAAAATAACAGAACACCACTAGTAATCACATACAGCTCCCAAGTTAAAACAGTACAACGCATCATCAGAGATCTACAACCTCTCCTGGACAATGACAGCTCTCTTTCTCAAGCTCTGGGAGGAAGACCTTTCATTGCCTACAGACAGCCACCCAATCTTAAACAACTCCTCACCCACAATAATACAACCACCAGACTTAACATGGACACTGGTACCAGAGCCTACAATAAACCCAGATGCCAACTTTGCTGCCACATACACCCGGACACCATTACTGGCCCCAACAACATCAAACATACCATCTCAGGACTATTTAATTGCTCATCTTTAATTGTTTAGGAGAATGCCTGGGGTGGGTCATTCAGAAGTCCATCATAATTAAAGCCTTCCATTTCTGATTGCAGTGTTCTGAGGTGATATTGGCACTTTTGTTTTTGCTCTTTTTTGCATTTTTGTTTGTGTGGCTTTTTCATTTTTTTGTCTGTGGCTTGTTTTTTGTTTTATGATTGATTGATTGATTGATTGTGTGACTGAAGAAATGGATAAAAGCCTCCCCATCCAAACAATGACTATCACCAGTGCAGGTAAGAAAAAATTGTAATTGTTCTTTTTATCATCTTCAATACTGTCTTATTTATTTTATAGTACAGTACATTGATTATTGCTTTCATTTGATGGATCAATGGTCTCATTAGATAGTAAAATTCATGTTAAATTGCTGTTTTAGGGGTTGTTTTTAAAAGTCTGGAACAGATTAATCTGTTTTGCATTACTTTCTATGGGAAAGTGTGCCTTGGTTTTGGAACACTTTGGTTTTGGAACGGACTTCTGGGACAGATTGTTTGAGAATCAAGGTACTGTAGCCTTATTAGCTTCCAAGGATCCTTTAAGTTGCGCCCAGGCAGCGACAGAGACAGCCAATAATGACACCGGGGGTTGAATCCAGAGAAAGAATTTAATTCTTAAATTTAAGAGACTCTTGGTGGTCAGCTCCATGACAAGAGTAAAGAAACACAAATTTGCAAAGCTTCTTATACACTTCTTGGGCTCCTTTCCCCCTCCTCTGTAAATGTGTGCACGCAAGGGGGTCACAGGTTACAAATCCATATTAGGAAAATCCGTATCCTGTCCTTCTCATAAACACAAAAGGGGGTCACAAGTACATATAAGGAAGATCCGTGTCCGGTCCTGTGCATAAACACATGCTGACTCATGCTAGCATCCTCACTCAGCCTTGAGTAAGACTATGCGTCAAGCATAGCAGCTTCCAGTGTCTTTCTCTGTGTTCCAGACAAGGCCAGCTCTTACCCTTGATAGCAAGCTGTTTCACTGTTACATTACACTTTGGCACACAGAGAGGCAAAGAGAGCAATATTTGGGGGGAGGGGTGGCTAAGCCATATACTCAGAATTATACAATGCAGGCAATGCAAACTATAGGATCAGATCTAGCTCAATAACACAATTGGCAAACCTCTCCCTTCAGTACCACTGCATATGGTTTATTTATGCATATATGCAACCTGAGCCTCCAATAGAGGGTCTCACAGCATTGACACCCCACAAGGGTCTCCCTTTCCCCATAGACACAGCCTAAGATTCAAATGGAAATCGAATGTGGCTCTGACGTTCTTTCCAGCTTGCTGACTTTTACAGACTGCAACTTTTCTGCAACAACTCAATCCTAAACTCTCTCTCTCTGAAACTCTGGCCTTTTGTCTTCTCACCACCCCTGAGCTGAAGGAGCCTCCCCTCCTCTCTGATGAGATTGCTCATCACTTTCCTTTTGTTAAAATAATAATACGCTAATTGTAGAGTTGGAAGGGGCCTTGAGGGTCATCAAGTCCAACCCCTTGCAATGTTCTTCTGAATGACCCACCCCAGGCATTCTCCTAAACAAGCTAAGCCAGGCAGGCTTGATTTGAACATGCCAAATCTAGTGTCTGGCACCCAGGCATTAGAATAGGAGTCCAGGTAACCCACAAACTCATAACATAATAATTGGAAAAGAGCACCCAGGCCAGATATTCTGAGTAAAGGAGGATGGAGAATGCTCACTTTGGAAAAGAGCACTGAGCAACTATTTTGAGAAAGGGAGCATGAAGAAGGCCAACTTTGGAAAAGGGCACTTTTCTGCTCGGGAGGAGGACCAGAATAGTCCCATTTTGCTCTAATCAGGACCCTCTGTACTGTCTCAATTAGGCCACCCCAGCACACAGCCCTGAAAAACACTAGTTAACTTTCCGCACTGATTTTGCACAAAACTTCAGCTGGTCAGAAGAGAACACAGCAGTCCGAGGGAGTGCCTCTATTATGAATATAGAATCCTAGAACTGTAGAGTTAGGAGGGACCCCAAAATGGCATCTAGTCCAACCCCCTGCAATGCAGAAGTCACAACAAAGAATCTCTGGCAGGTGGCCATCCAACCTCTGCTTTAAAACCTCCAGCAACGGAAAGTCCACCATTTCCCAAGGTGGTCCGTTCTGCAGTCCAACAGGTCTCAACCTTCAGAAAGTTCTTCCTAATGTTTAGCTGCCTCCTCTCCAGGCTAAACAGACCCAGCTCCCCCATCTGTTCCCCATAAAGGCTTGGTTTCTAGACCTTTTTATCAGGACTTAGCGGCCAGGACAAAAAATGGGGACCGACTGTCAATAGTCCTACAGGGGACCTTTCCTCCTCTTTGCACTCTTTGTCTCCCTGGCTCTTTTTGGCTGTAATTCTGCCCTGCCCAGCGCATGTGCGTACATGCACACGAGTGCAGATACCTTGAGTTTGTAGCCGCTGCCCCACAAAGCTGCTTCTGGCTGCCGCACTGCCTCTCCCTTTGGGCATGATGAAAAGCTTCCTGGGAGAACGCAGATAACAATGTACAAGCTCAGGTCAGCCGAGGCCCATGTAGCCCATCCATCAGGCACGGGGCGCGCCTCTCCCTTTGCCACCATCTGATGCGCGTTATCCAGCACAAATGTGTTTCTTCCTCCAAGGTTAAATGGATGAGTGAGGTTTAGGCGGTGACAGCTCCACTTCCGAGCTGCAACAATAAATGAGCTAAGGAGGCCTGGAAGAGGGAGGAGGGGGGAAATGGTCCTTCATCGCCAGCGCTTCCCACCTGCGGTGCTTTGCCAGATTGTAGGGGCTGCGTAGTCCCACCCACCCGCCTCGTGCTGCCACAGAGGCAGCATTTCCAAGGCAGAAAGGCTGGTGGCTCCAGAGGTAGAATTCGCAGCCAGACTCCTTGGAGCAAATGAATATGGCTGCCCTGGGAGATTAGTTGAAGGGCAGGGCAGGAATCTTCAGGACAGACAGACAGACAGACAGACAAGTTGGTTGGTTGGTTGGCTGGCCATCTCATGAAGCTGGAAGATTCAGGACAGATAAAGTACTTCTTAACGCACTGCATAGTTGAACTGTGGAACTCCTTCCCACAGGAGGCGGCAATGGCCCCCAAGGTGGATGACTTTAAAAATGGATTGGACTAATTCATGGAGAAGGAGAGGCGTGTCTATAGCTACAAGCCAGCATGGCTATGCTTTGCCTTCACATTTGGAGGAAGTGATGCTTCTGAGCATAAATAGCTGGAAGCCATAGGAGGGGAAAGGGCTGCTCTTGTGTTCAAATCCTGTTTGCTGGTTTGCAACAACAGGCATCAGGTTGGCCACTGTGGGAACAGGATGCTGGACTGGGTGGGCCATTGGCCTGATTCAGAAGGCTAATCTTATTTTAAGATATAGATTGATAGGTGTGATGCAGCAGCTAAAAAAGCCAATGCAATTCTGGGCTGCATCAATAGGAGTATAGCATCTAGATCAAAGGAAGTATTCTGACAAGCTGGAACAAGTCCAGAAGAGGGCAACCAAAATGGTCAAAGGCCTGAAAACGATGCCTTATGAGGAACGGCTTAGGGAGCTGGGTATGTTTAGCCTGGAGAAGAGAAGGTGAAGGGGTGATATGATAGCCATGTTCAAATATATAAAAGGATGTCATATGGAGGAGGGAGAAAGGTTGTTTTCTGCTGCTCCAGAGAAGTGGACATGGAGCAATGGATTCAAGCTACAAGAAAGAAGCTTCCACCTAAACATTAGGATGAACTTCCTGACAGTAAGAGCTGTTTGACAGTGGAATTTGCTGCCAAGGAGTGTGGTGGAATGTCCTTCTTTGGAGGTCTTTAAGCGGAGGCTTGACAGGTATATGTGAAGAATGCTTTGATGGTGTTTCCTGCTTGGCAGGGGGGTTGGACTGGATGGCCCTTGTGGTCTCTTCCAACTCTATGATTCGATGATTCTAGGAGATAGAGCAGGCCCAGGGAGGTTAGTCAAGACTGACTGCTTTTCTTCTGTGCCTGAGAGCCATAAAGACGATAGCAGGATCTTTCTGCAGTCATACATCCGTATGCCTGTGAGTACTTCACCTGTTGAACTTCAACCCCTGTAGCCAAGAGTTCTCCTTCTACTACTGCTACAGCCTTGCAGGAATTTCCAGAGACAGCCCAACCTAAAGCATATTACAGGAATCAGTTTCAAAGCTACACAGGCACGAAGCTGAGTAAACCACCTTGTGATATTCGGATGAAATTTAATAAACAATAATAGCCATCATGACTAGACCAGGCCTATCCAGAAAAAAGATGGAGCTGATGGTCCACCAACCTAAGAAAGGGAAAGGGAACCTTTGGCCATTTCCTGATCATTCAGCAGCCATGCCAAAAGCCCAAGAGCTTCCCAGAAATCTGGGAAGGGGGAGGCGGGTGGAAGGAAAGCAAGCAAGAGCATTGCTTGGTCCAATATACTCAGGGCCGTCTTAAGCACCTTTGGCGCCCTGGCGCCGTGGTGCGACGGATCCCTCCGCCCCCCTGCCCCCCCTGCCCCATTTTCCAGCGCGGCGGGCTCAGCGTGCAGCGCGGTCGCTGAGGGTGCTGCTGCGCGGCGGGCGGGCGGGCTTGCTGTGCGGTGGAGCGGCGGGCAGGCGGGCAGGTGTGGCTGCGTGGTGCCCCCCCCCTGGCGGGCCGGCGCCGTGGCACCCTGTGCCACCCAGCCTGGCCATAGAGCCGGCCCTGAATTTACTCTCTCCACACCACTCTAAGTTTCACAAGCCTTGCTATCAGGCGGCCCCTCATTCTTCTAACCCTCCTTTTGTCCCAGCGTGCCCTCATTCCTGGCAAGCCTTGGGCAAGTGAAGCCTCCTTGGGGGCATCTCTCCATAGCCTGCGAGCCTCAGCACTGGAAGTAATGGGATCTCTCTAAGCCCCAATAGGATTAATGAGGGCAAGCGCCACGCACCAAGGCAGGCGAGCCACCGGGTTTGCTCTGCATCAGAGCACATGGCGCTGATGACCCAGTCTGGTTTGCAGCAGATAAGAGCCGCACAAAGGAGGATCTCAGCAAATCGCCTTTGGGCAAAGAGTCTGTGTGCATATGTGTAGAGAGCCTAGTGCTTGGTCTCTTTAGAGAGGCGCTCAGCGCTGGCCAGGAACCAGCATTGCACGGCATTGCACACAGGCATTTGCCTTTCAAAAGCAAAAGAAAACAAATTTGGCTTCTTCCTGGTAGCCTCTTCGTCCTGCAAGGATGCAAGTCTTTTGTACAGCGGTTCTCAGGCGTCCGAGGAGGACATAAGAACATGAGAAAAATTATTTTTTGAGAATTTTAAGGAAAAATCGTCTTCCACTAAAGTTGCTGCTTGCCTTCTATTGCTGTGCCATTGACAGCGTGCTCACTTATGGCTTATGTGTGTGGTACGGAAGCTGCACTTCTTGGGAAAGGCAGGGGCATTGCAATGGGGGGCGATGGGGGTGGTCCGCCCTGGGTTCCACTCTGGGGGGGGGGTGCCACTTGGCACCCCCACCCCTGTGCTGAGCGGGCTTTCTACCTGGAGTTTGTAGCTGGAGGCGCGCGGCTTTGGAGGCGCAGGGGGGCGGCGATACCCCACCACGTAACAACGCATGTGTTACGTAGCGACGCCCCCCCCAGTGCATGGCAATTTGCCGCTCCGGGTGTCGCAGCGGCTCGCTACGCCCCGGGGAAAGGATAGTTTTGTGTAGAATTATTAAAACAGCAGAGAGTATCATTGGCTGTTCACTCTCTACCTTAGAACATATCTATACCATCAGGTGCCACAGAAAAGGCATTAGCTATATCAAGAGACCCATTGCATCCGGGCCATCGCTTCTTTGAGCTCCTGCCATCAGGATGGAGATATAGAACAATGAAGGCGAGAACGAGCCGTCTGAAGAACAGTTTCTTTCCTCTGGACTCTGAAGTCATTTTATTTATTTGTTATATTGTTCTGTATTGTATTGCACTTATTAGTATTTTAATTTATAGCAACCGAGAAATTTTGTTGTTCCCACAAGGGGACAATGACAATAAAGATCTATTCTATTCTATTCTATATAAGGAGAGCCTGCTGGATGAGGCCAACGGCCCATCTAGTCCAGCATCCTGTTCTCCCCAGATGACTCATTTGGAAACCGGCAAGCCGAACAAGAAAGAGCAGCAATCTCCCTTCTTGTGCTTCCCGGCAACTGGTATTCAAGCAACCACATTCATGGCTTTTGCATGCTCTTGCCTCCCAACCTGTCAGTGTTGGCCTGCTTAAGCAGAGCATAAGACTCTTCATCTCAGGGTCATGGGTTCGAGCCCCACGTTGGGCATAAAAATCCTGCATTGCAGGGGGCTGGACTAGATGACCCCCATGATCCCTTCCAACTATACAATACTATGATTCTGTATTCCAGCTGGCGCTCTCCCAATATCTGTCTGTTTGGACCAAGCTGCAGAAGGGACACATTTCAGACCTTTGGGCAAACCACAGAATCTATTCTTTTCTCTGACGGGGACTCAAGGCGGTTTACACCTAAAATAGCTGAAAACAAAGCCATAATAACCAGCACTTTGAATTGTGTTTGGATGGGGAAATGAAGAGAAGAGCGTTTAGCATCGCAGGCAGCAATCCCTCTTCTGCTCTTCTACCTGCAACATTACCTCTAACAGCTTAGGAGCTGCTGGAAGGCTCTTCCTACACTTGCCTGCTCAGTAGGGCTGGCAACCTCTGAGTTTGAAGTGGGCTCTCTCTTTTTTTGCATGCCAGATCCCCCCAGGGCTGCATCAGTTCCCTGGATTGACACCTTTTGTTCTTAAGACAAATAAAATTAAAAACCAGCCTCTAGCCATTTTGCTTGCGGACCTATAAGAAGGGAACAAGCATTCCAGGTTTAACGCTGTGAAATCCTTTTACACATATTAGGCTTGCAGCGTTCACGGTGGAGGGAGGTGTCTCTGTTGCTGCAGCTTTTCTACCTTCAACTTGCCAAAAGGTACAGCCTGTTAGGGTTCATCGCTTAATTGGTGTGGATGAGATTGCAAGGGGGTCAAGAAGAGAGGAGATCTGTGTGCGAGAGACGGGAGAGAGGAGAGGGGGAGGTGGGGGGAGAGATGAGGTTCATTGCTCCCACCATCTGGTAGCTTTTGATAGCAGGCAAATCCATTCATTTCCTTGGCACTACCCCCTTGGCCTAACCCAGCAATGGCGAACCTATGACACGCGTGTCAGATGTGACACACAGAGCCCTCACTGCTGGCACGCGCCCCATTGGCCCATTCACGCTGCTGTTGTTTCCGCCCCCCCATTTGTTCTCCCACTCCTCCTACAGCTTGTCTCCGCTGTTAAAACCCGGATCCTTTTGTTGTTGTTGTTGCTGGTAGCCAGAGATTGGTTTTTTAAACCCTTTCTCTGCTGTTTTTTCTGGCGCTTTGGCAGACTATGATTGGGTGTAACAGTGTTTGTTTTTTAACCCGTTCTGTGCTGGGTTGTTTTTTTTTGGCGCTTTGGCAGACTATGTCGGTGCTGCGTGTTAGTTCCAGCGAAGGTATTATTCGTCATTTATTTCTGTTCTCTTCCCCCCCAAAAAAGCACAGCAGCTTTGGGGCACCCCCCAAAAAAGCAAAGCAACTTTTGCACCAAAAAACCCTCCAAAACTTTGGTCAGCAGCTCCCCCCCCCCAAAAAAGCTCAACAACCCTGGGCACTTTGGGATAAATAAAGGGTTTTTGGTTTGTTTTGTTTAAATAATTAGTTTTTGGTTTATTAAATACAGTTATATATTACAATTATACATTTTTGGTACCGTATTTAAACTATAAATATCGCAAAATTATGGTTTTTGTCTCAAAGTGACACACCACCCGAGTTATGCTCAGTTTTTTGGCGAATTTTGACACACCAAGCTCAAAAGGTTGCCAATCACTGGCCTAACCCATCCAAATGCAGAAGGTTAATTGCACCAATGATTTAAGCAGGGGTGGGGGTGGGGGTGTTTTATGGGAAGCACAAGAGGGGAGGGTGCTCTTGTTTTTGGGTGCACCTATTTATTTTATTTACTTATTTTACAAAAATTATACGCCGCTTGATTGTAAATAGCCTCAAAGCGGTTTACAAGAAGATCAAACAATAAAACTGGGAGGAAATTCACGACCGTACTTAAAAACATACAAAAACTTGAAATACTAAAAACAAGATTTAAAATGGCCTCAACTTCCTAAGCATCTGGGTAGGCTTGTCTTGTTTTCAGCAGGTACTGAACAGAGTACAGTAAAGGCACCTGCTTCATCTCAATAGGCAGGGAGCTCCAAAGTTTAGGCGCCAAGTTCTTACAAATGTGGAGCAGGTATTTATGTGGCACTTGTAAAATTCTACCAATCGAAGTGGTTGAGTGAGTGCATAGCTGCCAAGTTATCCCTTTTTTTCAGGGATTTTCCATTATGCTGAATAGGCTTCCTCGCGAGAAAAGGGAAAACTTGGCAGCTATGAGTGAGTGGGCACACTTGGCGCCAAGGCAGCCTCGCAGGTCAACGGGTCTCAAGTTGTTAAAGGCTTTATATACTAATAGCAACACCTTGAACTTGGCCCAGTGGCCAATCAGCAACCAGGGCAGATTTCTGAGCCCAGGAGTTGAAGGATGACAAGGTCTCACTGCAGTCAGCAATTGTGCTGCAGCATTCTGCATTAACTGCCGTTTCCAAATCAAGTGCAAGGGACGCCCAACCGAGAGTGCATTGCAGTAATCCAGTCTGCTTCTGAGATTCCCATGGGGGCAAATGGTCCGCCACTGTGAGAGCAGGACGCTGGACTAGGTGGGCCATTGGCCTCATCCAGCAGGACTCTTCTGAAGTTATGATGACGATGATGATGATTATTTATATACTGCCTGTAAGGGGGAGAGAGTATAGAGAACCTCCCCCTATCAGGAGCAGCTCCTCCCTAAGCAGCCATGGAAGCGCAGGGTCTGAAGGAGGGAGTCAGGAAGCAGAGAGGGAGAGCCAGGGCTCCGGCAGCATGGGAGAGCCCCTGCTCCACAGGCGGGAAGAGAGAGAGACGGAAAGGGGGGAGAGGGAAAAGACGGAGCGTAGACCCTTTCCCCCAGCAGCGGAATTAAGGAGGAGGAGAAAAGGGAGGAGATTCGCTGTCCCCAGGCTCTTATGTTGGTCCAAGGGGCGGAAAGGGGCAGTGCCGGATTCTGACACGGAATAGCGGACATGAAACCGACAGCTCATCACACTGTAAATAATGTGCACCAATGAAGACTTTGAAAGACAAGTTTGTGGAGAGTCGTTACTCAGGAGTAGCCGTAATAACCTCTGACACTGCCCTTTATCAAAAGATCCCAGGGTGGAGGAACATATTTTACTGAGCATAATACAGTAATACAAACATAATAAAATAGTAATAATAATAGATAGCATAATGATGAAATAATAATAACAGTCTGCCATAGATTAGTTAACGGCCAGAGGCCAGAATGAGCCTCCTTTAGCCTCAGCCAGCGAGTCTTGAGTTCTTCTGACGTTCTTCATCCACACCACATTTCCCTGGGTTTCGTACAGGAAACCCTGCATGGCCCCCGCTTGATCTCCCCCAAATGCCCCTGCCCTCCCTCCCTCCCCCTCCCCACCCCGCCTGCTGCCTGCCTCTGCCCTCGCTCAATGTCACACTCGGAGTCTGTCAACTTGAAAAAAGGTTTGCATCCGATAAGCGATCGGCCTGTCAGGCTCCGAGTGTCGCTTGCCCGTGATTTACTGCAGCGCCGCTAACGGAGCACAGATTTTTCTTAATCTAAATTGAAAACTGCTCAAGTAGAAAAATAATTTCATTGCTTCATCTTAAAAGGAGGGTGGGGGGGGAGATGGGGGCAGGTGAAGGGGGGAGGCAAGTGTCAGCTCTGGGCTCACTCAGAGAAGAAGCAGAGACCACAGCCAAGCAGCAGTGTCCCACAGCTCAGCACCGGGCCGGCCTCATCCTGCCATGCCCAGGAGGAGGAGGAGGAGAAGAGGGCAAAAGGCCTGTGGGGACAGGTGGTGCTTTGGGGCAGCTGGCAGCTGGAGGGAGGCCAGGGAGATCTTGGGAATATCCATGCAGCAGCACAAGGCACAGAATTTGGCAGGAGGAGGAAGAAGAGGAAGGGAAGATCCCTGATTTGGGGGCAGAATAGGATCAGGGTTCCCCACCCCCCACCCCACCCTTGAGCATAGAACTAAGATTTGGAGAATGTTTGTGTGTTGCAGTTGCCCTGGCTCAGATCCTAAATCCTGTACACTCTGTCCCACCCCTAGCTATGGGTAAGAGGCTTGGCTACAGTCTTATCGAATATGGCAGCATCAGAAGAGGTCTAGTGTCCAGATCAAGGAGAGTTGTAATATCCTTCTATTCTGCCTTGCTCAGACCACACCTGGAGTCCTGTGTCCATTTCAGGGCAGGGAGATTTTGGCAAGCTGGAAGGTGTGCAGAGGGGGGCAACCTTGGAGACCAAGCCTTGTGAGGAACGGTTGAAGGAGCTGGTTATGTTTAGCTGGAGAAGAGAGAATGACAGGCGATAGTATAGTTTTCATCTAATATCTGGAGGGCTGCCACAAACATGGAAGACGAAGCAAGCTTGGTTTCTGCTGCTCCAGAGAGGAGGACCTGAGCCAATGGATTCACGTTACAAGAAGGGAGATTCTGACTGAAGATTGTTGTTGTTGTTTAGTCGTTTAGTCGTGTCCGACTCATCATGACCCCATGGACCAGAGCACGCCAGGCACTCCTGTCTTCCGCTGCCTCCCGCAGTTTGGTCAAACTCATGTTTGTAGCTTCGAGAACACTGTCCAACCATCTTGTCCTCTGACGTCCCCTTCTCCTAGTGCCCTCCATCTTTCCCAACATTAGGGTCTTTTCCAGGGATTTTTCTCTTCTCATGAGGTGGCCAAAGTATTGGAGCCTCAGCTTCACGACCTGTCCTTCCAGGGAGCACTCAGGGCTGATTTCCTTCAGAATGGATAGGTTTGATCTTCTTGCAGTCCATGGGACTCTCAAGAGTCTCCTCCAGCACCATAATTCAAAGATTAGGAAGAACTTTCTGACAGTAAGAGCTCTTTGACAGTGGAAACGACTCCCTCAGAAGGTGGTGGACTCTCCTTTGTAGAAGTTTTTAAGCAGAGATTTGGTGGCCACCTGTCAGGGATTCTTCAGCTGTGATTCTACACTGGAGGGGCTGGACTACATGATCCTTGGGGTCCCTTCCAACTCTACAATTGTATTATTCTAAACTATGGTGACCAATAAATAAAAATATTAAAAAATAATACAATGAAATATAACCCAGAAAATAGCAGAGATACAAAATCAGTTCCCACTTTGCAGAATCAGTCGCCTGGAGCTCACGGGCCTTGTAGTCCAAAAGTTTTCGAGAGCACCAGGTTGGCAAAGGCTAAAGGGAGAGAGTAGTTTAGGCATGGAGAGGACAGCCTAGGAGAGCTCAGAGATTGCATCCCTCGTCCCACAGAGAGAGGGGCCACACTCCCCATCAGAAATCCCACGCCATGCCGTGGGCCAGAGGGGCGACGGCCGGCAGTTAAAATGGTAATTTCTGAAAGGCAGCGGATCGCGGGCGCTTTTTCTGCGCTGGTAATGACGCGCCCACTGAGCTGCATCGCAACGGCGTCGCCACCAAATTAAAGAAATTCTTTTTCCCGTTTAATTTGAAAGCCACCGCTGGGAAATCTCCCATGGCTTCGGCGGTGATTTCCCCCCAGGCTGGCTTTCTGGAGAAATCTTTAATTTTGATTGTCACACTTTGCGGAGTTTTAAATCAAAGGGAGCGGAGCCATAAATAAAAACTGCCAGCTCAGGAAGCAGAAAAACAGAACGGCAGCCGGAGGAGAGCAGCTGCTGCTGCGGCAGAAAGAACAAGGGTCTCCCTCCACGGACGGGGCAGAGACCTTTGCCAGGACTTGGCACGGCTGAGTTCATAGAGAAGAACCAGGAGGGGGGGGCAGGAAGCGGGGGGGAGGCAGGTTGACTTTTAAAGCACTTATTTCATTTATAGAATAGAAACATTTCTAGGCCACTAATTCATGAGGGCGAGGGGAAATATCAGAGCGGTGTAGGAAGCCACAGAACATTCAAAGAGTTAAAATTAGAAACCAGAGTGTTTCCTAGTCGCTTGTCATCTGCCCAACAAACCCAGATTTCATTTATGCAGAGATAGATCTCCATCAAACTCATTGGATATCGCTAGCATTGGGATGAGGAATATAACTACTGCATTGTGGAGAAATGTGTTCTTCATTCCCTGCGCAGGCTTGGCAGAAGAGAAAAGTTTTCAGCAGGCATTTAAAGCAGGGGCCAGCAAACTTTTTCAGCAGGGGGCCGGTCCACTGTCACTCAAACCTTGTGGGGGGCCGGCCGGACTATATTTTGAAAAAAAATATGAACAAATTCCTATGCCCCACAAATAACCCAGCAGGGGCAAAGGAAAATAGGGGCGGTAGGGGCGGGCCGCCCTGAGTGGCAGCCTCCAAGGGGCGCCATTGCGGGCACCCTGCCCCCAAAATGCGCGGCCCGCCCCCGGAATGCGTGCTTTGCCCCTCCAGGAGGCACGCCACAGCCCTGGAATGGGTGCCAGCATGAAGATCCGCCACTGGAGATCCATTCTAAATAAAAGGACACATTCTACTCATGTAAAAACATGCTGATTCTTGGACCGTCCATGGGCCGGATTGAGAAGGTGATTGGGCCACATCCAGCCCCCGGGCCTTAGTTTGGGGGACCCCTGATTTAAAGATTTAAAACAAAAGCAACTGCTGGACTCTTTTGGCAGAGCATTCCACAGTCAGGAAAATGGGGGGAGGGGGTATTAGGGGAGGTGAGAACCATTGCTATTTCTGTTATTTTTGTTGTTGTTCATTTATCATAAACCTAGGTGCATACTAGCACATAACCATAAAAACAATAAGCATACACAGATTATATTCAGTACAAAAAGCCATCCCTAATTCTGAGGAATCTGAAATTTTGACTATTGGTTGTTTCTAATGGCTCCTTCCTGGTCCTTCCACTAGCAAGCGAAGACCTTTTTTCTCCAACTGGCTTTTGGGAACTGACTGCTTTTAATGAAATGGCTGGTGCAATTCTTCTTTTTATCGTAATTATTTGTATATTTTAAGCAGATCTTATCTCTGTATTTAGTTTAATTTTTATCAATGTTTATAAACATGGTTAACAATCATTTTGTTAAAAATGATTGGCGGGGGGTAAATAAT
Source organism: Zootoca vivipara (assembly GCF_963506605.1). Classification (NCBI taxonomy): domain Eukaryota; kingdom Metazoa; phylum Chordata; class Lepidosauria; order Squamata; family Lacertidae; genus Zootoca; species Zootoca vivipara. The sequence continues at coordinate 94,705,070 of NC_083282.1, forward strand.
TATAACAACAGCAGACCCCATTATTTTATGGAGCTTTTCCCAGACATATATAGACTCTTGAGAGCAACTAAACTAGAAACAAAACATCCCCCAAGTATAATGAAAATGCTATCAGACGGTTGCCCTTTCTTTTTCTCTGGGGACTTGCATGCCACACTATATAAAAAAGCCAGGCTATTTTACTGCAAGAGCCCTCTCTTGAAGTTCTCCCAGCCAGTTGTTTTAAGAACCCTCAGTTCTACTGAATTAACATCAACCTATTGTCCATAATGAGGTCCCCCAATTTCAGTCTGCCTGGAAGACAATCCTTCTTCTTCCAAATGTTACAGCCCCCCCAAGTTTGGTTTCCTTGGAATGGAGGTCAAGGGAGACTGTGGTGTCCTTAGGATATACGGTTTTATTTACACATCTCTAACACCCCTTGCCGACAAAGGTCCGTATAGCTAAAGTTATGGTTTTCCCAGTAGTGATGTATGGAAGTGAGAGCTGGACCATAAAGAAGGCTGATCGCCGAAGAATTGAGGCTTTTGAATTTTGGTGCTGGAGGAGACTCTTGAGAGTCCCATGGACTGCAAGAAGATCAAACCTATCCATTCTGAAGGAAATCAGCCCTGAGTGCTCACTGGAAGGACAGATCCTGAAGCTGAGGCTCCAAGACTTTGGCCACCTCATGAGAAGAGAAGACTCCCTGGAAAAAGACCCTGATGTTGGGAAAGATGGAGGGCACAAGGAGAAGGGGATGACAGAGGACGAGATGGTTGGACAGTGTTCTCGAAGCTACCAACATGGGTTTGACCAAACTGCGGGAGGCAGTGGAAGACAGGAGTGCCTGGCGTGCTATGGTCCATGGGGTCATGAAGAGTCGGACACGACTAAACGACTCAACAACAACAACAACAACACCTATCTTGTTTCACCATTAGTCCAAGCTTTGGATCCAGCACAGAGCAAGCAGCTCCCTGTATCTCCAGCTTCCAGCTCAGCTGAGCTCACACATCCATCCCAGGTCATTGTCCTCCTACCTCGGAGCTGGGGGGTTGGGCCCTGGGCGGAAGAAAGCTTCAGGGACGAGCTTTTGCAGGGGACTTCATTCTTTTGGGGTGCTGATGAGGGCATGTACATGGCCAGCTTAAGGCCATAGTCTTACAAAGAAATTCAGTGGTGCCTCGCTAGACGAATTTAATTCGTTCCACGGGTCTTTTCTTATAACGAAAAATTCGTCTAGCAAACCCCAAGGAATGCATTGATTTTTTTTGGATTTTTTTTTTTTTTTGCCCATAAGAACGCATTAATTGAATTTCAATGCATTCCTATGGGAAACCGCGATTTGCTAGATGAATTTTTCATAAAACGAATTCGTCTTGCGAGGCAACCTCCGTTCAAAAAATCCTTTCGTTAAGCGGAAATTTCGTTAAGCAGGGCATTTGTTAAGCGAGGCACCACTGTTTGCCTGACTGGTTCAGTGACCTCTTTTCTTTGATTCTAACCCTCCCTGGCACAGGACCCCAATAATTGCAAGCAACTCAGGGTGTCCTTCAGACTGACCTGCTAAACCCAAAGTTTTATTTTCTTTTCTTGCTGCATTTCTAAAGCTCTTTTCCAATATTTTCACCATTCGTTTGCCCAATAAAAACGCTGCTGTGTTTCTTTCTCTTTCCCCTCCCTCCCTTTTTCTATATAATAGTGTTAATCTGCAATAACAGAGGAGCTTTTTAACTCTCCTGTAATGAGGACCTTGGAAAGGGATCACTTCTCAGCTCTATTAGCAATTAAAATAATGAGGGTGTGTGTTGGGGGGGGGGGAGTCGAAAACTCCCAGTGCCGGCCTGTGTGTGAGAGCCCCCTTCTCCCCCCCTCCCAGATGGCAGTTCCAGTAGTGAACTCCGGAAAGGTTACCACCGATTTGCATTTTACTCTTCAGTAATTTCCACACTTCAGGGTGCAATTAGATAGAAGGCTGGAGTTATGAATCTGTCGGCGTGGGGAGACCTGAATGCTAACTGACTCCTTGATTTATCCGTGATAAAACCGCAATAATGCCGGCAGATTTTCCCATCGGCCGCTGTAATGGACCTTGACTGCATTAAATGCACATTTTTAAAAAATTAAATTTTTTTTAGCATATCTGATGGCCTGGTCTTCTGTGAGGCATTTCTTTCAGTGGAAGGGTCTAGTTGATAGGAGCAGCGGATAGGAGGAGTGAGAGAGAGGCCATGTGTACACATTAGCAGCTTAAAACACAGCAAGGTCACCTGTCCAACACTGCACAAACATTCCCAGTTGCATTTGCGCAGTGCGGTGCACCCCAGAGATGGGGAGGGGGTGTCTTCACCCCAGGCACATTACTTGATTTGATTCCCAGCGCCTGTTACACCCCCCATTCCCCTAAATGCCTATTCCGGGAAGCTGCAATCTGCACATGTGCAGTGGCTTTCTGAACTGTGCACACTTCAGCTTGACCACGGCTTTCCTCTCCAAATCTGACGGAGGGTGGGTTTTTTTGGGGGGGGGGAAGCATCAAACAGGAGTATTTCTCAAGAAGCTACAGAACAGTGGCTAAGGTCACGCATAGACAGCTGCAACCACTCGCTGACAATATTCTCAAAGGATCCCAGCTTCAGGGACAAGCTTCCTTTTCCTTCCCGAAGGGCACAGCCCTGGCTGGGTTTTTTTTTCCTGGCAGGAGAGAGCTGTCCTTTTAAGTTCCATCACAATTTAGCTGGATCTTTCTCAACTTCGGTCGCATGATTTTCTCTCTCTTTCTTTGCCTCCATCAATTTGGCCCGAGATTTCTTTCTTTCCCTCTATTATCCGCCCTGATTAACTCAACTGCACCTGTCAGCTTTTATTCCACAGAGCGGGGAGCGCGAGCGAGAGCCTGTTAAAATGCATGAGTTTTTATCACATTTGCAGTTTCCCGGGTGGCAACGCTGAACCAGAAGCGGACAAAGGGGAAGGAGGCAGCCACCCTGGGCTCATGGCTCCACTGGAGAGCAACCGCTCAGGCTGCTGGCAAAAGAAACTTGCCACTTCCAAGCGGCTCAAGGCGCCCGAGAAGTTCAGTTCTCACTCCAGGAAAACAAAATTTTAAAAAGTCCTTCCAGTAGCGCCAGGAAAACAGACAGTCTGGCTCTTCCAGAAAGCAAGCTCTCTCTGAGCTGCGGTTCACACAACCAATTCAATCCTCTCACAGTGTGGACCATTTCGCTTCCCAGCTAGGTTCATTTTTCCTTCTTTTCGTTCCTAAGAACATCAGAGGGGCCTAAGGGATCAGGTCAATAGCTCATCTAGTCCACCATTCAGTTCTCACAGTGGCCGACAAGATCCCTCAAGCACAGGGCCGACTTCAGCATATCTGGCACCCTGGTGCCGTGGTGCAACGGATCCCTCCGGCGCCCCCCCCTTTCCCAGCATGGCGGGTGGGCGGGCTCAGCGCGTAGCGTGGCTGCCGCAAGTGCTGCTGCATGGCGGGCGGGCAGGCGCAGCTGCACAGCGCCCCCTGGCGGCCCTGTGCCTTGGCGCCCTGCGCCACCCAGCCTGGCCGTATGGCTGGCCCTGCTCAAGCAGGATCTGAGCACAAGAGCCCTCTCTTCCTCCTGTTGTCTCCAGCAACTGACATTCATAAGCACTGCTGTCTCCAAAAGTGGAGGGCAGAGAACAGCCATTGTGGCTGGTGGCCACTGATAGCCACATCTGCTGTGAATTTGTCCAATCCTATGTTAAAGTACAGAGTGTAGAGGTCAGGAGAGAGTTCTGCCATGGTCTTAGAAGGTCCACAAAATGCCCAATGAAACTCATTACTAAGTGTGAGCTTTACATTTTCTTCGGTTAGGCATTCTTATTTCCAGTGCAAAACATTGGAAAGTAGGAGGGTGTTCGCTGTCCTTCCTTTTACTGGAATATAAGGGTGTAAAGCATGCAATAACCAGGCCAGATTAAGATTGGTTGAAGCCTTTAAGCTGTTCTAATTTCACAGAAGCATAGAATTGTAGGCTCATCTGGTCCAATGCAGGAACCACAGCTAAAGAATCCCTTACGAGTGGCCACCCAAGCTCTGCTTAAAAACCTCCAAGGAAGGAGAGGCCACCACCTTCCGAGGGAGTCCGTTCTCCTGTTGAACAGCTCTTACCATCAAAAGTTGGTCAGACCTCACCTGGAGTCCTGTGTCCAGTTCTGGGCAACACAGTTCAGTAATAATCTTGAGAAGAAGGGTGACCAAGACAATCAAGTATCTGGAAACAATGCCTTGTGAAGAATGGCTGAGAAGAGAAGATGGTGAGGTGATATGAGAGCCACTATGAAATATCTAAAAGGCTGTCACACAGAAGATGGAGCAAGCTTGTTTTCTGCTGCTCCAGAGGGCAGAACCCAAAATAATGGATTCAAATGACAAGAAGGGAGATTCCGACTAAACATTAGGAATAACTTCCTGAGGGTAAGAGCTGTTTGACAGTGGGATGGATGAGCTCATAAGGCGCTGGGTTCTCCTTCAAACACACCTTGGATGGCAGGTACCCCCTCAGGTGGAGGCTGTCGAGAGAGCGAAGTGGCAACCAGGAAGGATCCCTTTTCTCTCTTCAGAGATTCCTGCATCTGCTTTGGCTGGAAACAAGTAGACATTTTTGCCACCGAGAAGGCAGAGGGAAGTTTGTAAGAAGGGCCATGGCTTGCAATTTGCATGCAATCCCAGCCTTGCCTTTGGTCATCAAACTGGCCTTCGCTGTATTGAAAGTCTCCCGATCCCATATTCCTAGAGGTGACCAAAGGGCTTGTCCACACTGGAGCTTGTTGTGTGCTTGCATCTGTTTGGGTTCCCATTTAATTAGAGTTCCCATTTAATTTCCATATATTATTACATTTATTATATATATTAATAATAACAATAATATTTTGTACCCCACCCATCTGACTGGGCCGCCCCAGCTCCTCTGGGAAGCTTCCAACAAGGTATAGAAAAACACAACAGAACAGAACATATTAAAGGAATGCAGATACTGTACAGGGCTGCCTTCAGACGTCTACGGAAAGTCTTATACAGTAGTTATTTAGTATCTCTTGGACATCAGACAAGGCCCTCTGCCTGGTTCCTTGTAACTTCACTTCTTGCAATGAGGGAAATGACACAAATCTCGACATTTCCCCCCTAGGTAGGAATTTAGGTTTGCCTGATGTGGGAATAATCTGATAAGCTCTCGACCAACTCCACTCAGGGTCACATGCAATTTGTTTGGCTATTTTTGAATGGGTAGATCAATGGCCACTTTTTGCTACTTCGCTTTCAATGCTCACTGCTTCTTCCTAAGCAGTTTTGCTCCTTTTCAGGCAGTGAATACATACATACATACATACATACATACATACATACATACATACATACAGTATTTGATTAATTGATTTGATCCCTCAAATTTGCACAAAACCAGAAATCTGCATGAGCAAATTTCTAGCCACCCGACTGCTTTTGCACACTTCTTGGGCAGGTGGTTTTTTATTTCTTTTTTAAAGAAACTGCCAATGCTTATTTGGCATAATAGAACCAACAAATTAGAAGGCAGGGAGGAACACAAAAGGCAACTCCTATTGGTATTGATGGGGGAAGACTAAAGTTGCAAATTCCTCATATGCAAATTCTAATACGCACAGGTCTGGACTATTCCAGTCTGATTCGAACGGGGAGGCAGAAAGGGATTAAGAGCTAAGCAGTGCTCAAATGCGGATTCACAGTGAAGTAACATTCCAATGTGGACAAGCCCAAGGAGTCATAAAAGAATCTGTGTGCACACCTCCCTGGGAAACAAATCCACTGGCTGCCAAGCCACTCTTGACGCCCTCTTTAAAAAATGAGTGTCTGTCTCCAGCCTCTGCAGAGTGCATAACTTGAATCGATCAAACTGTTATTTCTGGTGCAGCAACAGTTCCCTCAGAAACTGGAGCCCTCCCCCCCACCCCGCAGGCAGGCACTCAACTTCCTCACATTGCAGTCACCATGGAAATGCTTCTCAAGGGCTTGGCGGAAGGGGAGGGGCAGGTGTAGGGAGCGCCATACTAAAAACCTAATTGCTTCTGACCTCCAAAAGAAGAAACGAATCAGCAAATAGCAACAGATGCAGCCCCTTTCAGGTGCATTCCTCTAAACTTAAGCACAAGCAAGCAAGCAGACCCTGCTGTGTCCCAGAGTTTTAGTCTGGATGTCAACTGCCATCTGTTGCTGTCAGGATCAAGTTCAGTGATGTGTTTGCCTCCCACTCCATGAGATCTGCGGATGGGTGTGTGTGGAAAATATAGCCACTTTCCTCTGAGGTGTTCTTTATCTAGATCAAGCATCTCCAAACTGTGGCCCTCCAGATGTTTTGGCCTACAACTCCCATGATCCCTAGCTAACAGGACCAGTGGTCGGGGAAGATGGGAATTGTAGTCCAAAACATCTGGAGGGCCGAAGTTTGGGGATGCCTGATCTAGATGAAGAACTTCTGCAGGCAGGAGATGGTCTCCGTGCATGCGGAGACCAAAACTAGGACATCGTCCCTCATCTGCCGGACAGCAGAGGCCCTTCTCCATCCTCTGGTAGATCCTTCCCGATGCAGCCTGACCCTCCCTGCCACCGCCTAGCGAAGCATCCATGTCTTGCGCACAGCCTTGATGGGAAGCTCTTGGCTCGCATGCCTGCAGGCAGCTGCAGGAAGAGACGGAAAACAAATGAGCCTGTTTATGGAGCCCATAATATGGCCGGCCAAACAAGTCGCTCAGCGAAGCGTCTCCAGCCCTGTAATGGGAGGTTATTTACAGCCATCCCTTCTGGGTGCCACGCAGGAGCGGCTGAGGAGCAAGACACCCGCCTGACAGTGTGCCAATGTCACCGCGAAGGAGGCTCAGCTGCACATGGAGACACACAAACACCTTCCCGTCCTGGGAATGAGAGAGGGCTCAGCAAGCAGGGGGAATCAGGTGGGGATGATGTTCTCTACCAAGCATGATGCCAAGACCACTGTTTGACAGTGGAACAGGCTCCCTCAAATCATGGTGGACTCTCCTTTTTCAACAGAAGTTGGATGGCCATCTGCCCGGGATTCTTTAGCTGTGATTCCTGCATTGCAGAGGGTTGGACTACATGGTCCTTAGGGGCCCCTTCCACCTCTACCATTCTGTGATTCTGTGACTGCCTATGCACCAGGAATGGCCTGCCTCTTGTTGGGCACAGAATTCAGGCCAGCTCACTCTTCCTTGTCTTCACTTGAGCCCACCCTCTCCCAGGCAGCCACCCTGCAGACCTCATCTCCTGCGTTTCATGGCCCCGGCCATCACCACATAGGTGCGCAGTGAAGAACCAGGGCAATCCCAAGCCTGAGGGGCTCTGAAGGCCATTCATTCGTGGCATTGTGCTTTCCTCACTTCCCTACCAGTGGTGAACAGTTATGGATACAGTGTTGGTCATCTTTGGGCTCCGGCGGAGGAGAGGGTGTGAGTAGAATCAGATGTCTCTGTAATAGGAACCTTCCCCCCCCCCAAATATATAAGTAGGACGTCAGTGAAGGAACCAGGAGAGACTCTTGCCAGCCAGTCTGCCTCTCCTCTACCTCCAGAGAGAGTCCTTGGACCTCTAAGGAGCCAAATTGACACCTACTGTACACCTATCTATTACAAACACCCCTTAAAGGGGGCCCTCCCCCTTTTTTCCTCTGGGCTCTGATGCCTCTCCCCTTCTGAGGGATCTCCAGCTATCAGAAGGACCACCACATAGAAGAAGGATCTAGCTTGCTTACGGCCACTCCGGAGGGGAAGATCCAAGTGGAAGGATTCAAATTCCAAGAAAGGAGATTCCAAATTAACATTGAGAAGAACTTTCTGGTGGTAAGAGCCAGTGACAGTGGAACGGACTCTCTCAGAAGGCGGGGGCTCTCCTTTGTTGGAGGGTGGGTGGCTATCTGCCAGGGATTCTCTAGCCTTGATTCCTGCACTGCAGGGGGTCAGACTGGATGACCCTCGGGGTCCCTTCCAACCCTACCATTCAGTGATTTGCCAGTGTTGAGACCTGGATGGCCAGAGTTTCAGCACTATCCCCTTCTCATCTTCTTCCATAAGCAAGATACGTAAGAGAGAGAGAGAGAGAGGAGAGAGAGATGGGGGGGGGGGGGAGGCTATTTCTGTAAAATTCTGCTGCCTGTCCCACTGACACCCAGAAAGAACAAAACAAACCCCTTACCTCCTCCATCTCTTTCCTCCTCCTCCTCCTCAACCACCCAGAGACCAGAATAGATGGCTGTGGAGCTGAAAGGCTCCAACTGTGGAGGTTATATCCCAGCGACAGCCGCATCCATCACCAAATTTTCATTATTAAGAAACATTCTGTACACAGGGACAGATTTCGCACCTTATCTGAACCCAGCAGCTGTGCCCTAAATTCTGAGCATGGCACTTGTCTGGAGGAATTCACTTGCCCGTGTTTAAAATTAGTGTTAGCATCTATCATTTCCCTGCACCAAATGGGTTTGTGTAGTCGGCCGCTGGCAGCCCCCATCTGTCACCAGAATGACCGCTTCCCCAACATAAAGGGGAGGCGCATTTTGCGCAGTCGCGCGCAGCCACCCTTGGGAACCCTAGGGCAGACCTGGAAGTTTGGAGGCTGGCACTGCCTACCTGAGGCTGGAGGCTGGAGTCACCGCCCACTCCATCAGCCGACCAATCCGGCCGAAGGGGGCGTGCCAGGGGGATTGGCCAGGTAGGATCAGGTAGGCTTACCTGCACACAAAGAAGAGGAGCCATTCTTGGGAAGCAGCCGACGGATTCAGAGCTTTCCCACCCTCCACTCCCTAACCTTTTTGCTTGCTTTACAGGTCCATAGGAGAAAAAAAAAAAAAATTAAAAAAAGGAAAAATAAAATAAAATAAAATAATAAACAAATAAATAAAAATGTTTACTTCCACAGGCTTCTTGCTTTTCAGGTTTTCCTCCACAGGCTTCGTGCTTTTCAGGTTTTTCTTCCACAGGCGTACACGCACGCAGGCGCTGCTACGACCGGTCGCTGTTAAAGGGCTGGAAAGGACTTTCCCTGCATTGGCAGGTTTCGCCTTTCCCGTAGCAATTCGTCACAACTTTGGCGGATGCAGGCCTTGGGCGGAATCCTTTAGTCATTTACACAAAGGGGAAGGGCGTGGGGGCGGTGACCCCCCGCCCTATTGCGGCGGCGATAACAGGGTTCCCGTAATCGGGCATCAGGGGGGGGGCATTTGGCGATGCCACTTGGCTGGTTATTGCCCTCCCCCTCCAGCGGCGGCGATCCGGGGGGCGGGCTATCTGCTTGAACATATGTTCTCCAGAGTTAGCCCAACCCCCACTCATGCTGGACAACCCTGAAGATCACCCCACCCCCTGCGGGGGGCTGGGAGGGATATACGCCCAATGCCTGCGCCAAGGTCTTCCTACATCTGAATTTTAATAAAGTTGTGGCCAATTTTTAATCCCATAAATACGTAGTCCTGTGTCGTTATTCCACTCGGGGCTGCCCTGGGGGGCTGGGGGGACTCCGCCTGACTGCGCAATGCTCTGCTGCCCGCCTCCGCCCCTTATCCATCACTGCCAGCTCCTGGGACCCTCAGGTGGGCAGCTGTCACCCAGAGGGCAAGGGGCTGGCCAAGGATGCAGCCCCGAGGGGCTCCTTAGGTGGCGAGGGGAGCAGGTTCCCCTTCTCAACACTCTGGACAAAGACACACTATGGGCTCTGAGCGGGTTAAGTGGCTGCTCCACATATAAGGGTCTGAGGAGTCTGGCTTCCTGTGGAAGAATCAATGTGACCTCCCAGTGCCCCCCCACCAATGCCTTATGGGTGAAGTTGCACACCGACATCTTTACAGGAGAACGATAATGAAATGGAAGGGCTGCTTCTCCCTGCAATCTCAGCACCCACGGCCCCAGAATTGGAGGTGTAGGGAGCTTCCAGACAAACCCTTTTGGATCATTTGACATGAGTCAGCAGTGTGATGCAGCAGCTAAAAAAGCCAATGCAATTCTGGGCTACATCAATAGGAGTATAGCGTCTAGATCAAGGGAAGTAATAGTACCACTGTATTCTGCTCTGGTCAGACCTCACCTGGAGTACTATGTCCAGTTCTGGGCACCACAGTTCAAGAAGGATACTGACAAGCTGGAAAGTGTCCAGAGTGGGGGAACCAAAATGGTCAAAGGCCTGGAAACAATGCCTTATGAGGAACGGCTTAGGGAGCTGGGTATGTTTAGCCTGGAGAAGAGAAGGTGAAGGGGTGATATGATAGCCATGTTCAAATATATAAAAGGATGCCATATAGAGGAGGGAGAAAGGTTGTTTTCTGCTGCTCCAGAGAAGCGGACACAGAGCAATGGATTCAAGCTACAAGAAAGACGATTCCACCTAAACATTAGGCAGAACTTCCTGACAGTAAGAGCTGTTCGGCAGTGGAATTTGCTGCCAAGAAGTGTGGTGGAGTCTCCTTCTTTGGAGGTCTTTAAGCAGAGACTTGACAGCCATATGTCAAGAATGCTTTGATGGTGTTTCCTGCTTGTCAGGGGGTTGGACTGGATGGCCCTTGTGGTCTCTTCCAACTCTATGGTTCTATGATTTCCTCCACATATCCTTATGCTTAAAATAACAACAACTACAACAATCATGTATTTATATGCCACCCATCTGACTAGATTTTCCCAGCCACTCTGGGTGGGTCCCAACCAAAAATAGTAAAAGCACAATACAACATTACACACTAAAAACTTCCCTGAACAGGGCTGCGTACAGATGTCTTCTAAAAATCACAGTAATAAAAACAGGGCACCCACAAGATATCAACCTTTTGCAATTCTCCTGCATCTCTTCTCCCTGTTTTTATTCCCTCCCAACACAGAAAATCCAAACTTTTAGGAAGGATCAGCAACACAAGATGTGTTTCTTTGCACTTTTACTTGTGAGGCTTTGGTTGGTGGGGTTTGGATCTAGGCCAGGGGAGGGGAGGGCTTTTTCAGGGCCACATTCCTTTTCTAGGCAAACTTCAGGCTGCATTTCAATGGTGGGCAGGGCTGGAAGCAAAAGAGGAGAAATGAATGCAGTTTTTTACCTGGCTTCCTACACACAAAGAAATGCAACTCATTATTTTCCATCCAGGCAAGCAAGTGTCATGGTCAGCATTCAAGGACCCATTCGAAGCAGACCAAAACACCTGACTTGTGGGGCAGGAACAGCACAGGATGCAACCAGGGGTGTGGGCTGGGAAGAATCCCAAGAGCCAGACAGAGAGAGGTCTGGAGGGACACATTTGGAGGGACAACCCCTGGCCGGCCACGGCGCTCCTAGGCTCTGTCCTCTAATACCCATAGTGGGGTAGGAGACCTGGAAATAATGCCCATATATTTTGCATCTGTTGTCTTTGTCCACGAAGTTTTCTTGGCAGGGATACTGGAGTGGCTTGCCGGTTCCTGCTCCAGGTGGATCACGTTTAGTCAAAACTCTCCACTATGACCTGTCTGTTTTGGGTGGCCCTGCACGGCATAGCTCATAGCTTCTCTGAGTCAGGGGTTCCCAACAAAATTTTCTCGAGGACCCCTCATCAAGCCGCTATTGTGACAAGGACCCCCATTAATTCCTAATCCTAAAATTAAAAAGTGAGAGCCAAATTAAGAGTCTTTTTATATTTTATATTTATACGTTTTTTACAGTTACAACACTCCATCAGTATACAGTTAGTTTTAATTTTCAGTTCTTAATGAGATGAACCACTTTTTAACCAATGGTCCATTTTTAACTACGCGAACTGTAGCTTCCGCGAAAAACAACGCTTTGTTTACAAACACTACTGTTTTGCAAAGAGGCTGCGCGTGCCAGGGAGGAGGGAGGGGAATGGAGAAGACAGGGTACCTGCGCAGTAGCGCACAAATGAAGCCGACGCGCGCAAAGCATCTTGGGGAGGTGAGCGTTAGTAAAATGCGCGCACTGCCTCTTTGCAAAACAGTAGTGTTTGTAAAGCGCCACCTAACGGCATACAGCAGAACTACTGCCTCTATCTAATTCTAGTTTTGCGCTAGACTCTGCTCATGAAGGAAGCGGCCAAAACAAAAAATCTGTTATCATACGAAATATATTTAATATATTTTTATTCTAATAGCATCTTGCGGACCCCTCTGGCATAGCTCGCGGACCCCTGGGGGTTCGCGGACCACCTGTTGGGAACCACTGCTCTAAGTTATTCAAGCCCCTTCGCCACGACAGAGGACAAGATGGTTGGACAGTGTTCTCTAAGCTACCAACATGAGTCTGACCAAACTGCGGGAGGCAGTGGAAGACAGGAGTGCTTGGCGTGCTCTGGTCCATGGGGTCACAAAGAGTCAGACACGACTAAATGATTCAACAACAACAAATTTTGCATCTGGCAACCATTGCACTGCTGACCAAACTAAGCCGCCTAGAGCAAAATATACATAGGTCAGAATGGAGTCTACAATTCTAGGTAAAGGTAAAGGGACCCCTGACCATTAGGTCCAGTCGTGAGCAACTCTGGGGTTGCGCGCTCATCTCGCATTATTGGCTGAGGGAGCCGCCGCATAGCTTCCAGGTCATGTTGCCAGCATGACAAAGCCGCTTCTGGCAAACCAGAGCAGCACATGGAAATGCCGTTTACCTTCCCGCTGTAGCGGTTCCTATTTATCTACTTGCATTTTGATGTGCTTTCGAACTGCTAGGTTGGCAGGAGCTGGGACCAAGCAACGGGAGCTCACCCCGTCACAGGGATTCGAACCGCCGACCTTCTGATCAGCAAGCCCTAGGCTCAGTGGTTTAACCACAGCGCCACCTGGGTCCCTTTAGAGTTCTAGAGTTAACGCTAAATAGATTACTTCCAGTACATGAGCCACCAGAGGGCCATGGAAAATTGTGTCCCAGGCTTTTTTTTTACTTGTCTCCCCATGTACTATCTGAGACCAAAGGAGTGCACTGGTTGCCAGATGTGAAATATATGGACATTATTTTCAGCACTCCTACCTCACTATTTCCCCAAACCTGGATCTTGGCACCCAAGAATTATGCTTTGATTTTTTTTTCTCTCTCTCCTTGCACCAACACCTTTTACCTGAAATCTATTTCAGGGGTTAGGGAATGTTCTGCTGGCTGTCAAGTGTGGTTGCGAGTGGGTCAGGAGGGCCTGGCAAACCAGGCGCCAATTCTAACGCTCAGAAGAAAGGCCTTGAGGTCTTTTCAAGGACTGTGGCTGGACGATGAGATGGTGAGGTGCTGGGGTGTCAGAAGGTTTCAGAAGAAGGGGTGGCTAGATAATGAAACAGCCAAGATGACATTCAGTATTCTCCCTATATGGCAGGCATGCTAATAGCAATGCTCCTGCAGACCCTTTGGGAGCAGTAATGCATTATTGAATGAAGTCTGACTAATTGGGAATTTGGTTTGAGGCTCCATAATGAACTCCCAAAGGGAATTTTCTCCCACAGCTGCCCCACTTCACTGGATGGAGCTGCCCTGTGAAGCATTTCCAAGATCCTCACAACTCAGAGATGTGGTGGAATGGGGCTCCCTTTCAGAAGTGTCATGCTTCAAGCCCCTCACCTTCAGAGCCCCCAGGCATCTCTAGGTGAGGGGGGGGGAGAGAAGCAGAGCCAGTAGAGGCATCAGGACAGTGGTCACATACCTTCCAGAGAAATCAATGGTTGAAAACGATGCTTCAATCAGCAAATGGTTCGCTGGTTTGAGATGTTTAATCTTCCATTTGACCTTATCAAAAGCTTATTTGCACTGGGATTTAAAATTAAGTTTTCTTAAATTATCTGCTCCCGATTTTACACCATATTAATTTCTCTTCAAGCAAAAGAGACTTATTTCCATACTCCTAGAGACAGGGAAGGGAGAGTATCTATTTTCACCTCCCCTTCTTCCAGAGTGGGGGCTGAGGATAGCTCAGCACTATTTGGGGGAAAGGGTTGTCTATGCAGGGCTTGTGTCCGAGGAGTTATTTCGGAGGGTGGTCCACTCTGCCCAGCCTGTGGCCATTTCCTTGCTTTACTACTCTGAGATCCCCTTCACTGGAGAGGCCACAGGTGAAAGCTATGCTCAGGGCACTGCAGAGGGTGAAACCCTGGCATGCTAGCTATGGTCATTGTCTCTGGGTGGACATGTGCCCTTTCAAAGTGATGGTGTGCTCATGTGGTTTTCAACAAGGCACAGCTGATCATGTTGCTTGTACATAGAAGACCCAGTCCAGGTTCAACCCCTGGCTTTTCCAGCTAAAAGGATCTCTTGGGTCAGCAGCCCGGGAGCTGTCATTCCTGGAGATCTCAGATCCTTCTGTCATGAGTCCCCTTGAAATGTCTTGGAGGGGCTGGTCAGACCTGGATGTTGAATGGGAAGAGCTGGAGGCTGACAAAGAAGGCAACTGACAAGCTGAAAGGTGTGCGGAGGAGGGTGACCAAGATGATCAAAGGGTCTGGAAACTAAGCCTTATAAGGAACAGTGGAGGAGCTGGGAATGTTTAGCCTGGAAAAGAGGAGACTGAGAGGAGACACACACAATGTTGTTGTTGTTGTTGTTGTTGTTGTTGTTGTTGTTGTTGTTGTTTAGTAATTTAGTTGTGTCCGACTCTTCGTGACCCCATGGACCATAGCACGCCAGGCACTCCTGTCTTGCACTGCCTCCCGCAGTTTGGTCAAACTCATGTTCGTAGCTTCGAGAACACTGTCCAACCATCTTGTCCTCTGTCGTCCCCTTCTCCTTGTGCCCTCAATCTTTCCCAACATCGGGGTCTTTTATATGCCTGTTGTCTTTGTCCATGGAGTTTTCTTGGCAGGGATACTGGAGTGGCTTGCCAGTTCCTTCTCCAGGTGGATCACATTTAGTCAAAACTCTCCACTATGACCTGTCCATCTTGGGTGGCCCTGCATGGCATAGCTCATAGCTTCTCTGAGTTATTCAAGCCCCTATTCAAGGCATTGATCCATGAAGGGGGACACACACAATAGGCGTCTTCAAATATCTTAAGAGGCCGACACATGGAGGATGGAGTAAGCTTGTTTTCTGCTGGTCCAGAGGGTGGGACCTGAAGCAACGGAATCAAATGACAAGAAAGGCGATTCCATCTAACCTCAGAAAGGGCTTTCTGTAGGTAAGAGCCGTTAAAAAGTGGAAGGTGGTGGAATCTCATTCATTGGAAGTTGGATGGCCATCTCTCAGGGATTCTTTAGCTGTCATCTCCGCATCACAGGGGTTTGGACTAGATGACCCTCGTGGCCCCTTCCAACTCTGCAGTTCTTTGATTCTATGTCCCCAAAGGAGGAGGAGCAGCAACCACCACCACCACAGGGGCTCCTCTGCAGGAATGGGAGACCCAGATATCCCACTCCCCACCCTTAGGAGGTGGAGTTGGTGAGACAAATGCAAGTCTTGGGGTGCTGTGCCTGAAAGTGAGGCCCCACCCCCCTGCAATTCTTGGGCTGGAGCCGTTCCTTCCTTGCTGAGGAGAGGGCAGTGCCTGTGAGTGCCTCCCCATGGCTCATCTTCGCCTCCATTATCTCTCAACTTTGAGTGGGTTAGCAGCTAATGTTTCTGAGGAGCGATATCCTTCACCATCTCCTGTTGCCAGGCAACCAGCCCAGGTGAGCTCTTGAACTTTATCTGGAGAGCTGAAATGTACTAGGCGGAGCCACAAGCTTTTGTCAGGACTGTCTGCTCCAGTGCGAGATGCAAGCTCGGGGAGCAGCAGTGGCAAAGAGGTGATGGGATGGCCACCTTCAAATATCTCAAGGGCTGTCACATGGAAGATGGAGCAAACTGGTTCTCTCCTGCTCTGTCTGGAGGGGAGGACCTGGACCAATGGCTTCAAGTTACAAGAAAGGAGATTCCGACTAAACACCAGGAAGAACTTTTTGACTGTAAGGACTGTTCAACCGTGGAACGGTCTCCCTCGGGAGGTGGTGGACTCTCCTTCCTTGGAAGCTTTTAAGCAGAGGTTGGATGGCCACCTGTCATGGATGCTTGAGCTGAGATTCCTGCATAGCAGGGGGTTGGACTAGATGACCCTTGGTTCCCTTTCCAGTGCGACAATCCTAAGAATATATGAAAGCCACAGAACTTAATGCCAGGCTGCCTTTCAGTGCACACAGAAGCTGAGGAGCAAAAAGAAGAAGGTTCTACTTCCTTCTTTGCTGCTCTTCTCCTTCTTCTCCCCTTCCCCATGATTGACACTGTAATTGGTCTTAGCCTGCCATGGGCTAATTGAGGTCAGCGCTGATTGCAGTCTGCACCTCCTGCACTTCCCTGCTCATCCAGTCATGCTGACATCTCCTCGCTGCCTGGCACTCATCCTGCTCCTCGCCTGGTTCCTCCCTGCAGTCCCAAGATGCTGGTGCTGGGCACCCCCCTGGGGAAAACTTCTGTCTCCACCTGCAAGCAGCACTGGGCAAAACCCCACCACCACCTCCCCCCCATCTGGGCAGCCCTTCAAGGGACAGGGCCACTTGCTTGCCCTGGGCCCAGCTCTGGCCACCCAAAACAAGAAATGGGGTTTGCGAGCCAGAGGAGTTTGCATGCCCGTTTCTGAGTGGCAAGATCTGCATCTTTCAGGGTTGCCCTTCGGCCTGGTTCAGAAGTGCCAGCTGACACAGAAGGAGGCTGCCCCATTGCTGATGGGGGCAACTGGCTGAGAATGTGTGGTCCCCTTGTTGAAACAGCTGCTCTGGCTTCCCACTTACTGCTGAGCCAGGGTCAAGGGCCTTGCATTGATTTGCCAAGATCTGAGCAACTCAGGGCCAGGGTACCTCAGGGACACCCCCCCCCGGAACCTTCTGTCTCAGCTCAGTCACTGGGATGAACTGCATGAGCACCTCCGGTCATTCCCTGCATTCCCAGTGTATCAGCCCAGTCCTGTGGAACCCTCTGCCACTAGAGATTCAGCCGGAGCCTTCTGCGCTCATGTTTAAATGCCTGCTGAAAACTCCTCTATTCCTCCAGGTCCAGACAGGCAATTCAGAAGACACCCTTCCAAAAACAGTTAGCTGGTTTCTGAGTTTGACTGTGTGCTTTTTAAAATTATTATTATTATATGGCTTTTGCAGCTGTGGCAAACCACCCTGATATAATATATATGTTTATGAATTGTTGTTGTTGTTGTTTAGTCATTTAGTCGTGTCCGACTCTTCGTGACCCCATGGACCATAGCATGCCAGGCACTCCTGTCTTCCACTGCCTCCCGCAGTTTGGTCAAACTCATGTTCGTAGCTTCGAGAACACTGTCCAACCATCTCATCCTCTGTCGTCCCCTTCTCCTAGTGCCCTCCATCTTTCCCAACATCAGGGTCTTTTCCAAGGATTCTTCTCTTCTCATGAGGTGCCCAAAGTATTGGAGCCTCGGCTTCAGGATCTGTCCTTCCAGTGAGCACTCGGGGCTGATTTCCTTCAGAATGGATAGGTTTGATCTTCTTGCAGTCCATGGGACTCTCAAGAGTCTCCTCCAGCACCATAATTCAAATACAAATATGTACAAATATGTTTTCATAAATAAACAAATAAAGAAAACCATGTGTGAATCAGCCCGAAATCTGTCTGCATGTAGAGAGCACCCAGTTGGGGTCAGCGCTCTCTCTCTCTCACTCCCCCCCCCAATCTCTCTATCTCCCTGAAGCTGAGGAAGATCATACCTGCCGGCAGCCCTTCTTCCAGTGATTTAAGGCGCCCTCGATGAGGCACCTGCCAAAATGTTCCAGAGAGAGAAAAGGAAGGGATGATTGCCTCCTCCGCAGAGAGAGAGAGAGAGGCCAGCTGCACGGTGGATAAGCAGAGGAGGAACAGGAGAAGGAAGAGCTCCGTGACCCCAATCAGGGAGAAGGCTATTAAGGCCTCCTTCTTCCCAGATACACCTGGAGATTTGCATCGATGGTGATTGGGCCCATAATGAGCTGCCCTGACCTCTCTTCACCCCGCTGGCCGCCTCCGCCACATCGACCGCACGGCTGGCAGGGGGAGGAGGGGCTGCTTGCGCCAAGCCCACGGCTGCCCTGCCCTGGCAGGTGTGGGGATGAGGTCCCCAGCTTGGCCTTCTCAGAGCACCCACATCACCAGCGCCAGCATCTCATTGGGCAAAGGATGAAGGGGGGGGGGACTTTGCTTCGCATGCCTGAGGAACTGTACGCAGAATATGGCCCATAGCAAGAACAGCAGTATACCTTCCTTAATGAAATCACACAGATTGCCCAGGAAAAGAGCAGAGGGCCTAATGCTGCCAGAACTATGGACCCATTCTGGCCAGCTTCTTCCACTTAGCCGATGGGGATGGACTTTCCAGAGGGGCTGTACCGCATTGCCTGGTGGTCAGAATGCCGAACTAGGACCTGGGAGAGACCTGGGTTCAAATCCCCACTCGGCCATGAAGCTCACTGGGTGGGTAACCTTGGGCCAGTTGCTGCTTCTCAGCCTGGCCTACCTCACAAGGTTGTTGTAGGGATTAAATGAGGAAGGGAGAAAACCATGTGCGCTACCTTCAGCTCCTTGGAGGCTGGGAAGTG
This sequence comes from Zootoca vivipara, assembly GCF_963506605.1. NCBI lineage: Eukaryota > Metazoa > Chordata > Lepidosauria > Squamata > Lacertidae > Zootoca > Zootoca vivipara. The sequence goes on from NC_083282.1 coordinate 94,723,583, forward strand.
CAATACAATTAATTTTCTTTAAAATTAAATATTGGATCAGCTTCCTTGGCAGAAGCAGATGCCCTCACGTGGGTTGCTGTGGGAGCAAACGCTGTGGACCAGGAAGGATGCCAGCAAAGGGGAGCGCTGGGCTGGGGTTGCGGGAGAGGCACACCCCCCACCCCGGGGCGCCAAAGAGGATGCAAATGAAAGGCGCTGAATGATGTCTGCCGAGACGATTCATTTGGGTGATGCATTTGAAAGGGGTTAATTAGAATGCTATTAATATTTATGGGGCCTTATGCGGATGCCGATAGTCGCTATTATTGGGAGGTATTAAGCCTTATCGCTTTGGCCAGGAGCTCGCGGGGTAACGGGAGGCAAATTTAATTGTTCCGGGGGGGGGGGACCCTGATAACTCCAGCACAATTTAGCCACCGGCAGCCAGCGCAGGGGGATCAGCGGGCGAAATGGGTTTTAGGGCGGGCTCATCAGGCGTCTTGGGGAATTAACTAGCCGGATCACCCCCCAGCGGGCGGCAGGGGTGGTCTTCCCAATCCCACCAGACCAGACAGGACCAGAAGCAAAGGGGAGGACCCAGAAAGAAGGTCCCTCTTGCACCCACGCTTAGTGACCTCAGGCCCCAGGCATGGGGAGGGGGGCATCCCGTGGAAGGGGAGGGGGTCCCGGGTGCTGGAACTTGGGGGTCCTCTTCTGGAGAGCCTGGGGAACCGCTGCCGGTCAGAGGAGGAGTCCTGGGGCTGGAGTCCTGGTCACTGGTCAGACTCAGCACAGAGCAGCGCCCCAGGTTCCCCCGAAGTCAACCTCCAGGTCTGCCCATAAACCTAGCGGGGGGGAGAGACACAACTGCCTCCTCAAATCAAGTAAATAAATACTGAACTAAAAGTAGAAATGATCAGAATATTGAAATGGAACCAACAGGATGCGAACTTTGAGAATGTAAGGAGAAATGTAAAGTACTACACTTGGGCAAAAAAAATGAAAGGCACAAATACAGGATGGGAGACACCTGGCTTGAGAGCAGTACATGTGAAAAGGATCTAGGAGTCTTGGTAGACCACAAACTTGACATGAGTCAGCAGTGTGATGCAGCAGCTAAAAAAGCCAATGCAATTCTGGGCTGCATCAATAGGAGTATAGCATCTAGATCAAGGGAAGTAATAGTACCACTGTATTCTGCTCTGGTCAGACCTCACCTGGAGTACTGTGTCCAGTTCTGGGCACCACAGTTCAAGAAGGATACTGACAAGCTGGAACGTGTCCAGAAGAGGGCAACCAAAATGGTCAAAGGCCTGGAAATGATGCCTTATGAGGAACGGATTAGGGAGCTGGGTATGTTTAGCCTGGAGAAGAGAAGGTTAAGGGGTGATATGATAACCATGTTCAAATATATAAAAGGATGTCATATAGAGGAGGGAGAAAGGTTGTTTTCTGCTGCTCCAGAGAAGCGGACACGGAGCAACGGATTCAAACTACAAGAAAGAAAATTCCACCTAAACATTAGGAAGAACTTCCTGACAGTAAGAGCTGTTCGGCAGTGGAATTTGCTGCCAAGGAGTGTGGTGGAGTCTCCTTCTTTGGAGGTCTTTAAGCAGAGGCTTGACAGCCATCTGTCAGGAATGCTTTGATGGTGTTTCCTGCTTGGCAGGGGGTTGGACTGGATGGCCCTTGTGGTCTCTTCCAACTCTATGATTCTATGATTCTATGATTCTAGGTTTTTCTCAGCACTCAAAGGAAAGTAAATTAAAACAACTGTTGTTGAAGCATTTCATTCCGAAGCTGCTAGCTAGGCAGAACCAGACAGAGGGTGATGACAGCCTGGGGGGTGTCCTGCCCCCCCCCCGATCCCAACACAAATCCTGGCTACGCCCATCATGGTCCCATGGAAGGCGGTTGTCCGTCCTTCAGAGGTTGGGTGGCCATCTGCCAGGGGTTCTGCGGCTGTGATTGGGCCAGATGACCCTTGGGGGTCCCTTTCCCCTCTACAGCTCCGTGTTTTCCAGCAGGGGCTCGTGAAACCCACCCGCGCATCTCTTCTTGGCGCTTGCCCTCCGCTGCAATCCTGGCTTCTTCCCAGCCTTGCCTCGTTAATGCTCTGATAATCCATAACCACTCGGGTCCCTCTTCACGCGCTTGCTGACCTCACGATGGAGCAAAGTTCGCATCCATTTTCCTTCCCCTCATTTGTCTGTAAACCATGAAGAAAAATCGCGCCCGTCCGCCCGCATCAGGCAGCCACTTTGATGTATGGCTGTAATAAAAAGCCCATTTTCAGCTGCCTGCCTGCCTTGTCGGAGGGGCTGAGAGCGGCAACCGGCAGCCCTGCAGGGCCCGGGCAGTGCCAAGAGCCCTTGGAGGGAGCAGTCGCGGGCAGGGCTGCGTGTGCCCACTCTGGTTTGGCAGGAGGTGACTCTGGGCAGAGAGAGACCAGATTCTGGAGAAGCTGCTCAGCCTTAAGTGCGGAGCAGGCTTCCAGTCCTCAGGAAGGAAAATGTATTCTTAGAAGTGTGTGGGCAAGGACTGTGGAAATCTTAGGAGCCAGAGGGATGGCTGAATGTTTGTTTGTTTGTGTATAATAATAATAATAATAATAATAATAATAGAGGGTCTTTGGTTGCTATGCCCCTTCGGGGGAAACCCAGGGTAGAAATAATAAAATAATAATTATTATTACATCTTAAGACCAGGGAAACCCAAACAAATTATGCAAACCTAGAGATAACTGTGAAAATGTCCCTGATCAGTGGAGGACGACATTGGAGCTTGTAGACAGTATTTGTTTATTTATTTCATGAAATTTATGCACCACTTGATTGTAGAAAAAACCTCAAACAAAAAAAAGGTCAAATAATAAAATCATCGGTAGTAAATTTACATTTATAATTTAGAACATACGAAAAGTTAAAAACACAAAAGAATGGACCAGCAACAAAATACAACTCGTGCAAACTTTCTGAACACCTGGGTAGGCTTGTCTAAATGTCTTCAGCAGGTGCTGAAAAGAATACCGCGAAGATGCCTGCCTGATAATCAAGATGCAGGGAGTTCCAAAGTGTCGGTGCTGCCACACTAGGCGATCCGAGTTCTTAGAAATGTGGTGCAGAGATTAAGTAGCACCTGAAAAAGGACACCCAATGAAGCCGAACATTGGAAGATTCCAGAGAGAGAAACGAAAGCCCTTCTTCATGCAGGGCAGCGTTAAACTATGGAACTCCCTGCCACAGGAGGCAGTGGTGGCCACCAAGCGGGAAAGCTTTTGAAGAGGATTGGACAAATTCGAAGAGGAGGCGAGGGCTATATCCCAAGATGCTTGGGCTTTATGCCGCAAAACCAACACCTTTAACTTAGCCCAGTAGCTGACTGGCAGCCAGCTAATTGATAGCATTAAACATGTTTCGTTTACAAACAACAGCCCACAACTAATCACTCACTGAACATTCTTACTAATAACAATTGGGCAAGATCTAGGAAAAGAGGCGACGAAACATCAATCTTAATGTTTTGTTTGTTTGTTTTTAAAAATGAATTGTTTATTACCCAAAATAAAGTGGTGAAAAATAATAACGAGACTGCAGTGATTGTGTGGGTTTTAGCCTAGGGACAAATTGGACATTAGCAATCGTGGGAATTTTTTTAGGAATAAGCAGCAGGGGTACCCAGTGGCGAAGGGCATGCCGGCGCCACCCAACACCAAAGGGACCTCAGCCCCTAAAACAGGGGTCAGCAACCTGCAGCCCATGGGCCACAAGTGGCCCATGGGGGTCGTTTAAACGGCCCACCAGCCACCCCCGAACCAAGCTGCCTGCTTGGTGCGTGCCCATGTGCTGTGCTAAACTGGCACAGCGCAGAGCAGGGACTCACTTCCGCGGTGCTGGAAATTGTGTCTGCGCATGCGCAGATGCCGGAAATCACATCTGTGCAGATGCGATCCGGCCCATGGAGCGATCTCTGTGAGAGTGAACCGGCCCAGGGAAGTTAAATCTTGCTGACCCCTGCCCTAGAACATGGGTAGGCAAACTAAGGCCCGGGGGCCGGATCCGGCCCAATTGCCTTCTCAATCTGGCCCATGGACAGTCTGGGAATCAGCGTGTTTTTACATGAGTAGAATGTGTGCTTTTATTTAAAATGCATTGCTGGGTTATTTGTGGGGCAACAGGAATCTGTTCATTTTTTCCCTTCAAAATATAGTCCCCCCCCCCAAGGTCTGAAGGACAGTGGGCCAGTTCCCTGCTGAAAAAGGTTGCTGAACCCTGCCCTAGAAGTTGGCTCCTGAGATTACACAACCTTTTTGGGTCCCTTCCAACTCTGCAAGTCCATGATTCTATGGCTTCCTTCCTCCTCTTGCTCAAAATGCACCGAGAGGCACCTGTGCAGACTCACCCCAGTCCCTCTCCTGCCCTCCTGGCTGCATCCGCGGAGGAAGCCATCGACTGCCCAGGGTGCATGTGTTGCGGTGAGGGGCCTGGCTTGCACTAGGGGTGGGTGGGTGGGCTTCCTGCTGGGAGAGGCCTTGCTACAGTCAGATTCACATTTCATGCAGCTGGCACAGCCGGAGGGCATTCCTTGGTGTCTGCGAGCCCAGCTATCACAGATAAATATAGATGCACAGAAGGAGCAAGTGGGCTGGCCGGTCCACTTCCCCCCTCCAGGCAGGCAGAGCACCCGTTACTTTAGTGTAACAGGGGCAAGGCACAAGCCTGCAGCAGGTGGCACCTGGGTGGGTCTGCCTGCACTGATTTTGACCCACCACTTAAGAGGCAGAGGCTTTTGTGCTGAGCTTGGCAGCGCCTGGAGACGGGTGGGATGACCCTGGCTCTGCCGCGGAGTCTTGACAGGCACCAGAAACACCACCTGCAGCTGGAGGTGAAGGAGGCAGGAGAGAGTCCAGGCAGCCAGTTGCTAAAGAGGCGAGGGCCGTGGGTCCAGTCCCCATTGGGAAGTCGCTGCCAGTCAGTGTTGGCAGACCTAGACAGTCCAAAGGTCTGACTCTGTATAAGGCAGCTGCTTCCCATGGTAAGTTTTGCAGGAGTGCTCCATGGCCTTTGGTGCGGAGGGAAGGCCATTTCCACCAGCCCAGCTTGTCAGGTCACCCAGAAGCGAAGCGAAGGAATTTTGCCTCTGCCCCAAATGTCCTCTTTTGGGAGAGAGAGAATGGGTTAGGGGGCTGCTCCTGGGCTTGCAAACATCCATGCTGGCCCCAGATTTCTAGGCGAAGCCTGAGGGGCCAAAACTGAAGACACCCACGGCCTGTGTTTGTAAGGAGCTGGGTCTAGGCGGATGGTCAGGGGAGAAAGGGATGGAAGAGGCCCTGTCCCTTCAGTAAGGCTGCATTGGAAGACTGATATTTGGGCTGGCGTCCAGTTGAATCGGTGCAACATTCCCCGCACCAAATCCCCATGCCAGGTAAAGCTGCACCGGTGGAATTCCTTCCTGTTGTGAGGATGTTGAAGGCACAGAAGCATCCGAAGGGCAGCTCAACCTGCAATAACCAAGGGATGTATGTGTGTGGCACTGCTGCCCTCTAGTGGACTCAGGCAGAAGTGGCCAGAGACCGGGAGATCTTGCACTCTGCAAGCGAGGCTCTTCCAGCTGATGTGGCATCCTTGTCACAGAACAGGCTTTTGGGGACAGGCAAGATGTGGCAAACAAGACCCTGATGCTCTCTCCTCCCCACCCATTTCTTAAAAACAACAACAACAACAACACCGAAATACAGCTTGGAGTAGCCTTCAATTGTCCTTATCTTCCATGAATTTGTCTAACTGTCGTTAAAATCCACCCAACTTGATGGTCATCATTACACCTGGTAAAAGTAAAGGGACCCCTGACCATTAGGTCCAGTCATGGACGACTCTGGGGTTGCGGCGCTCATCTCGCATTATTGGCCGAGGGAGCCGGCGTACAGCTTCCAGGTCATGTGGCCAGCATGACTAAGCTGCTTCTGGCAAACCAGAGCAGCGCACGGAAATGCCATTTACCTTCCCGCCGGAGCGGTACCTATTTATCTACTTGCACTTTGACATGCTTTTGAACTGCTAGGTGGGCAGGAGCTGGGACTGAGCAACGGGAGCTCACTCCGTCGTGGGGATTCAAACTGCCGACCTTCTGATCAGCAAGCCCTAGGCTCAGTGGTTTAGACCACAGCGCCACCCGCGTCCCATGCATTACACCTAGTAGTAGCATATTAACTATATGCAACATGTGAAGACGTGCTTCCTGTTCCCTTTCCTGAATCTGCTGCTCTCCAGCTTTGCTGGCTGACCCCACTGGCTTCTAGTATTATGTACAGAGGGTCAGGAGAGGGGGCAGTGAGCATATCCCAGTGGGCGTGTGCATGCGCGCACACAGGTGTGTTCACTGGGTGGCCTGTCTGCATAGCATTACATGCAAAAGCTGCCTCCCACCTGCTAGGAAGGTCCCTGTCTGGAGCAGCACCTGAAACATAGCTCAATGCTGCCACCTGCTGACCAAAGGGGACACAACCTCCTTGGCTGCCCAGATTTCCCCACTGTACATGAAAGTGTGGTCTCATCCACGCCACAGACCGAAAATACTTTTGTAGCACTTCAGTTCGTCACAGATTCTCCCAAAGAATCCCAGGAACTGTAATTTACCTCCGAGAGTTGTGGGATGTGATCCACTGGGAGCAGTCAAGTACAACATTCCTTGTTTTCCTAGAGCAGACATGCAAGGGAAAGTTTGGTCCAGCCGGTCGAAACTTCCTGTTCCTCCTGGCCTGGAGCATCCTTCCTTGCATGTGACTAGTGGGTGGGCGTGACCTTTCCAGACCTGGTCAAAGGCCAAGTCACGCTGCCACCTTTCTCTTTTTGACCTTCCTGTTCGTCCTGCAAACTTCCTGGACTGCCACAGCAGTTCCCCAGGTCATCTCCCATATGGGGCAAACCTGTTTGCACATGTTTGTAACTTTAAGCCTAATGCCTGCCTTCAGGGATCACACCGTGCTCTGCCTGATCATGAGTAAAACTACTTTTTGTTACTGATGAATAAGACTGTGGTGTCATTATTCTTTTAGGAGGGATTCGAAAGGGGACCTTACCAGGAACGCACAATTCAATCTGAGCTAGATTGAATTGTATAATAGTAAAAGGCTCAGAAGAGTCAGCAACTTGTTTTCTGCTGCGTAAGAAGGGCAATGCACAAGTGAAGGAACTTGCTAGCGCAAGTTGGGAAGGATATTAACAAACAAGATATTGTCTCCTGCCACCGTCAACATTCCCGCAAGAGAGCTACAGTTCCCAGCAGTCTTGACAAACTGCAGTTCTTGGGATTCTTGGTGGAGAATGCCATGCGGTTTATGTTGAAGTTTTTGTGATAAACTGCAGCTTTAAAGTAGACAATTAGTGAGTTAGCCAGAAGCTAAGTTAAACAAGGGAGTTTTTGCCTGGAGACAGGGAAGTATGTTGACAGGCTGCTGATTGGTTTAAACTCCCCCTATAGGGAGACAGAGAAGCATGGTGACAGGCTGCTGATTGGTTTAATGTCCCCCTATAGGCAGCTTGGCACTAGCAGTTCTATGCTGAGGTAAAATGGAGCTGTTTAGAGAAGGAGTTTGTGAGGAGAGTTCTGAGAGTCTGTGTATATAGTAACTTGTACAAAGCAGCTTATAATAAAAGCTACTGTTCATCAAGTTCTGTTTCCTGAGTCCTGGATTACACCACCACACTATTGCGCTGCCTGCTAAATTCTCTGCTACACTTCAATAGGTTATGGTGCCCAGGCTGTGGTTTCCAGGTTAGTGGTGTGCCAGTCAAGTCGTGGACGCAGGGGTTGTGAAGTCTCCCAGATTCTTAGCAAAGGAGATGGTGAGGACATGCCTGAGGTGATCAGTTGTAGAGTGTCGTGGTATTGATGCCAAGAGCTGATTGGTGGCAGACCCAAGTCTAGAGGACGACTGGACACAGACAGTAGACACAGACATGCAGCATCCAGCTGCATTATCATTTGAGCGTCTGAACAATCATAACTATTTGTTGTGGTCCCAGAGGATTCAAGCTACGCTGCAGAGAGAAGGTCTTTGGAATGCTGTGTCTAAACCTCCTTCAAAGCCTGATGCTGATCATTTGGAGCGGGATGAGAGGGCAAGAGCTACTATTGTGTTGGCCATAGATGATATGCAGCTACCCCATGTGCGTGAGTGCAGTTCTGCAAAAGCTGTGTGGGTTGCTCTCCGGAATCTCCATGTGCGGGAGACGGCAGGTTCAAAGCTGTCTATACGTAAATCTCTATACAAATCGCTGCTTCAGCCGGGAGTGTCAATGCAGGACCATCTCCACGAACTGCAGATGAAGTTTGTGGCTCTTCTGGAGAGGGGTTGTAATTTACCAGAGGAAGAGAAAGTCTGCATTATTTTAAGTTCACTTCCTGACAGTTGGGACAATCTTGTTCTATCGCTGGAGTCAATGCGAGAACGGGATTTGACACTGGACTACGTCACTGGCAGGTTGCTTGAGGAGTGGCAGAAGCGGGTGTGCAGACAGTCGAAAACTTCTAGTGTCTGGTGTCTCAGCGTTCTTCAGAAGCTGTCAGCGAGGAGTCTGCATTTGCTGTGCGTCGCTGCTATAGATGTGGATCTTCAAAACATCTGCGTAAAGCATGTCCAGAAGTGGCAGGTTCTGAGGATCAGAGAAGTCGTCAGCAGAAGAAACGCGGCAAGTCAAAGCAGACAGTGCAGTACGTCGCCGCAGTGGTCAAGTGTCCAGAAGATGAAAAAAGCATCGAGTGGGTGGTCGATTCTGGCAGTTCAAGGCATCTGGTTACATCAGAGGCTTTGTTTTCCAAGAAGTTGCCTAATCCACGCAAGCAGGTCGTGCTTGCAGATGGGAGAAAGTCTGAAGTGAAGTCTGCTGGATCTGTCTTTGTCCCAAGTCTGCGCACACAGTTGGACAATGTTCTGTGTGTACCTTCATTGCAAAGCAATCTAATGTCTATATCATGTCTAATGCAGTCTGGTTTTTGTGTGCAGTTTAATGACAATTGCTGTGAGATACAGAAAGACGGTAAGACATTGGGAAGGGCTTTGCCAGAGGGTGGTGTGTTTGTGCTAAAAGACAATGACAGAGTTGAGGATTCTGTCCTAGCTAGTGGTGTTTTACAGCAGAATTGTAAAAACAAGGCGTTACACCAGCATTGTTTACATTTATGGCACCGACGCCTAGGTCATTCTAATTGGCGAAGTGTAATTAAAATGCCAAAGCTGAGTGATGGCTGTGAGCTGCAAAGTTGTGACAAGTTTTTAGACTGCAATGTGTGCAAGCAGGTTAAGTGTCACAGAGGTCCGTATCCTAGCAGCCAAAGAGTAAGTGAAAAGCCATTTCAGCTGGTACATGCCGATGTATGCGGTCCTTTCAAGCCTAGCAGGGGTAATTCTTGCTATGCACTGGCAATTATTGACGATGCTACCAGATTTTGCTGGGTTTATATGTTAAAGCACAAGGGGGAAGTTTTTTCTAAGTTTAAAAGCTGGGTTGCCTATGTAGAAAGGCAGTTCTCTTGCAAAGTCCAGAAACTTCAGTCTGATCGCGGAGGGGAGTTTTTGTCTAATGCGTTTCAGTCTTGGTTGGCAAGACGTGGAATTGGACATAGAAAAACTAATCCTCATTCTCCGGAAGAGAACGGGATTGCTGAGAGGAAGAATAGAGCGTTGCAAGAAATGATGCAATCTATGCTAGCAGATTCTGGTTTATCTTTTGGTTATTGGGGAGAAGCCATTCTGAATGCGTGTTATATTCAAAATCGCTTATTTCATAGTTCAATAAGAACTACACCCTATTTCAAGTTGTTTGGGAAGAAGCCCAAAGTGGATCATTTGCGTGTGTTTGGGGTACAAGCTTGGGTACATGTGCCGAAGGCACAACGCAGAAAAGGGGATGCCAAGGCACAACAACTTATTTTTGTTGGTTATCAAGATCAAGGAAAAGGGTGGCGGTTTGCAGTTGGTAACAACGGGATAATAGTATCACGTAATGCAAATTTTTGTGAGCACTCTGGTTGGGAGAAAATCCATGCAAACACAGAGGTTTGGTTGCAATGTTCCAAGAGTTTTTCTGGCAATAAAGAGCAGCCAGAAATTGTCAGCTCTGAGGGGGACGATGAAAAGCCTGAAATGTTTCCAAACTCTGAAGCCAGACAGATTTCGTCTACTTCAAAAGGTGTTTCTTCTGAAAGGGAGCAAGTGTCTGAGGGGGATGACAGTGCAGAGAAAAGTGATTTAACTCCCAGAAGGTCAGAGAGGAGAAACAAAGGAGTTCCATCAGACCGTTATTCACCAGGTGTATCTCATGTTTGCCATGTAGCTGTAGAGCCACAAAGCTATAATGAGGTGTTTAAGTTACCAGAAGAACAGGTTTTGTGCTGGAAAGAAGCAATGCAAGAAGAAATGAATTCTCTGCAAGAGCACAAGGTGTTTACTTCTATGCCTCTACCCAAGGGTGCCAAGGTGGTAGGCAGTAGATGGGTCTATAAACTGAAGCCCTTAGCTACTGGAGGTTTCAAGTATAAGGCACGGTTAGTAGCACAGGGTTTTTCCCAAAGACCTGGAGTGGATTTTGATGAGGTGTTTGCTCCTACAGCGAGAAGCGAAAGCATGAGGCTGTTGCTTGCTATCGCTGCAAAGCATAAATTGGTGGCCAGTCATTTCGACATTCAAACAGCTTATTTAAATGCTGGTCTCACAGAGGAGCTGTATTTAGCTGAGCCACAAGGTTTTGAGACTAGGCCTGGGAATGTTTACAAGCTGCACAAAGCTTTATACGGTTTAAAACAGTCTGCACGTAACTGGAACCGTTGTCTGGATGACACACTGGTTAAGCTTGGTTTTAAACATTGTGTGGCTGACAATTGTTTATATATAAGAGGGTCTGGAAATAATATAGAGTTCTGTTTAATTTTTGTGGATGACCTCTTATATGTGGCCAAGAGTAACAAACTGGTCAATGAGTTCTATACTCAGTTAGCAAAGAGGTTCAAGGTTAAAAACCTCGGCACAGTAAAAAATTATTTAGGAGTCGAAATGTGCCAGGCGGTTGATGGAAGCTATTTGCTCTGTCAAAGTAACAAAATCAAGCAGTTGTTGGTAAAATTTGGCATGCAGGATTGCAAAGGAGCCAAAACGCCAATGGAAACAGGTTTTGTTAAAGATTTAAATACAGAGCAAAGCCAAGAGTTCGAAAGTCCTGAACTATATCAATCTGCTATAGGTAGTCTGATGTACCTAGCACAATGGTCAAGACCTGACATCAGTTATGCTGTAGGCATCCTGAGCAGGCAGGTAGCAAAGCCAACAATTAATGCTTGGAAAGCGGTCAAAAGAGTTTTGCGTTATCTGAAACACACTGTTGACAGCACTCTAAGGATGAGTTCAACAGGGGAAGAGGTTTTACAGTGTTATACAGATAGCGACTGGGGAAATCTACCTGACAGGAAATCTGTAACTGGTATTGTCATCATGTTTGGGAAGTCGCTTGTTGGCTGGAAATCCAGAAAGCAAAGTTTGGTCAGTATGTCTTCAACAGAAGCCGAATACGCTGCGTTAAGTGAGTTGTGTAATGAGATTGTGTTTTATAAACAGTTTTTGCTGGATTTGGGTTTTGAAAATGTTTGTCCTGTTAAAGTGTTTGTAGACAATCAAGCATGTATAACTCTGAGTGGGACAGAACAGTTCAAAAGCAAAAGTAAACATATTCATTTGAAATACCAAAACGTCAGGTTCAATGTACAAAATAATACCATTGTGTGTGAATATGTGCAAAGTTCTGAAAATGTTGCTGACATCATGACAAAGCCGTTATCATTTGTAAATTGGAATATGCTTTGTCAGAGCATGGGTTTGGAGATCAAAGTTGGAGATAATACTTTGTCTATGCTCAAAGACTAATTGCACTTTTGTAAGCTGTGAGGGGGTGTTGAAGTTTTTGTGATAAACTGCAGCTTTAAAGTAGACAATTAGTGAGTTAGCCAGAAGCTAAGTTAAACAAGGGAGTTTTTGCCTGGAGACAGGGAAGTATGTTGACAGGCTGCTGATTGGTTTAAACTCCCCCTATAGGGAGACAGAGAAGCATGGTGACAGGCTGCTGATTGGTTTAATGTCCCCCTATAGGCAGCTTGGCACTAGCAGTTCTATGCTGAGGTAAAATGGAGCTGTTTAGAGAAGGAGTTTGTGAGGAGAGTTCTGAGAGTCTGTGTATATAGTAACTTGTACAAAGCAGCTTATAATAAAAGCTACTGTTCATCAAGTTCTGTTTCCTGAGTCCTGGATTACACCACCACACTATTGCGCTGCCTGCTAAATTCTCTGCTACACTTCAATAGTTTATTTGCCTGGGGTTGCTGTGAGCAGCCTTTGCAAAGCCCCAAGTCCTCCAAGACCCCCTCCCACCTCTATGATTCTGTTGGCTCATGAGGAAGGAAGCATCCTTTGACCTGATGGGCCTCCATTTTCCTGTGCTTGGCAACTTGTAGCTGAATCCGTGGCTAAGCTTCAGGTAGGAGCAGACCTCCCTCTGGGGTGGGTCTTTCGTACATGCATCTCACCCCTCAATGCTGCAGTGATGAATAAGTGCGTGTGAATGGAGCTTGGGGGTTCTTGCTCATCTGATGAACTTCTCTTTTTGTGTGGATTTCCAATGTCTCTTGGAGGTTAGGTTTGAATAAAGGCTATTTTAACCCGTGGGATTGTGGCATCTTCTTCCAGTGCAAACTTCTTTCCCAATTCCTGCAAAGGGGGTGTGCAGTCGTTTCACGGAACCATGGAATGGGAAGGGACCCTAAAGAGGCCTCTGGCCCAACCTTCTGCAACGCAGCAATCACACTAATTTGTCACATTGAAATGTTGCACCCAGATTTAGAATCATAGAATCATAAGAATCGGAAGAGACCACAAGGGCCATCCAGTCCAAGCAGGAAACACCATCAAAGCATTCTTGACATATGCCTGTCAAGCCTCTGCTTAAAGACCCCCAAAGAAGGAGACTCCACCACACTCCTTGGTAGCAAATTCCACTGCCGAACAGCTCTTACTGTCAGGAAGTTCTTCCTAATGTTTAGGTGGAATCTTCTTTCTTGAAGTTTGAATCCGTGTCCGCTTCTCTGGAGCAGCAGAAAACAACCTTTCTCCCTCCTCCATATGACATCCTTTCATATATTTGAACATGGCTATCATATCACCCCTTAACCTTCTCTTCTCCAGGCTAAACATACCCAGATTTCCTTTGCTGCATGGCCTCTTTTGCAAGGATTCCCACAAAGGCAGTGGGGGGTGGGGGCACACCTGGCGGCGGCAACTCCCCCTGCAGAAGAGCAGGCACCCCCAAACTCCAGCCCTCCAGATGTTTTGGACTACAATTCCCATCATCCCTGTCCACTGGTCCTGTTAGCTAGGGATCATGGGAGTTGTAGGCTAAAACACCTGGAGGGCCGCAGTTTGGGGATGCCTGGTCTAGAGGGAGGCAGAGTCAGCTTGATGCCCCCAGAGGCTGGCAGGGTGTGGATGATGGGGGGGGGCAGCAAGGAGTGGCTTGGAGGAACACAGCCAGCTGCCTCACCTCTAAAGAATGGGCTTTGTGCATAAGAGGCCACATCCATCGCTGCAGCACTTCTCTGGGCCAGCGGATCATGCTGGCAGAGGATCTTGGGAACCACGCAAGCGGAACCAGGAGGAACAGGTGGGCACTTTCCAGACTTGGCTGCAAGGGAAGACAAGCCCAGTGTGATCAGGATCTTTAGGAAAGGAGAGGGCCCACCCCAGGGCCTGGAGCCAGCATGCCAGGTCAACCCCAGCATTCAGCACCAGGACTGGATCTTGGCTCCCACTCTGCTCCTCTTCCACCTTAGCCCAGTCCTGGGAACGCTGACTCTGCAAGGTGGTGGCGGCAGCAGAAAGGACAGAGTCTTCTCCTCAGCTCTAAGAAGGATTTGGGAGGGGTGCTGCTGGGGCCATTTCAGGCGGGTGCCTGGAGCGAGGCCAGCCCCTTGCTCCAGAGAAGCACCCACCCACCCATTTTTCACCTTCCTGCTACAGATACCCAGAGGCCAACCAAACAGCATTCCCACGAACAAAGGCCAACTGTGTCAGAGAAGCTTGAAAGTCACATTAAGGAGGCACCTGTTCTTGATCCTCTTTGCCCGCTCTTCATGTACAGGAGCCCACCGGGACTCTTCCTGGGAGCCCAGGAAAGCGACCCAAGGCTTGTACTTGGCTCGTGGCTCTCCGTGGAAGGACATGGATACACAGACACAACAACAACAGTCCAGGAGGATATATAAGAACAGAAGGAGAACATTTGCTGGATCAGCAACTAGCCCAGCATCCTTTTCATACAGTGGCCAACCAGATGCATCTTCTTGGAAACCCACAAGCAGGATCTGAGCACAAGGGCAAGTTTCTCCTGCTGTGGTTCTTAGCAACTGGGAATTTCAGAAGCATTGGTGCCTCCAACTGTGGAGGGTAGAGCATAGTTATTGTGGCTAGCAGCCTTCGGTCGCCTCTCCTCCTCCATGAATTGGCCCAGTCCTCTTTCAAAGCCATCCAGGTTGGTGCCCATCACGGCCTCATGGGGGAGGGAGTTCCATAGATTAACTCTGTGCTGCCTATTGACATGCTCTTCTGTCAAGAGGTTCTGCTCAGCTTTCCCCCTTCTCCCCCCCCCAAAGTCACCCCAGAGGTTGAAAAGCACCAGGGAGTTCTTTAACTGAAGTGACCCCCACCCCCAGAGATGGCCTTTCCCTCCCTCTCCTTCCCCTTCTCTCCGACACTTGTGTGGTGGGGAAACGAAGTCTTAAAGCAATTAAGAAGCCCAAGGATGGTAAGTGTGCAACTCTAGGCTGGGTGGAATGGAAGGTCTGCACAAACGGATAGCAACAGGCACCCTTGAGGCGATCAAGGAAGCTCCTCCAAGCTTGTCTCAAAAGGAAAGAGCAGGGCAGGGAGGGGAAAGCACAACCCCCCCCCCCACCCCTTTTTGCAGCCTTGAAAATTCCTACTGTTGCTATGTCACAGTGTATGCTTAGAGGAGTGAGTTTTAGCTCTTGGTGGAAGTCAGAACACATTGCAGTCCTCTGATCAAGATGCTCCTTGCTTGACAACAGTCTCTTGGGTCTAACCCAGGCAGCCTAAGTTTCGGACTCAAGCCCTGACATTTCCCTAACACACACACACAACCTTTGTGGGGGCCGTGGAGCTGGCTGAGTTACCTCCTCCTCCATGGGCTTGCCTGCAGCACCAACCTCACCCCACAGCCTCTCACCTTTCACGGGCTCCTTGCACACTTGACCGCACTGGTTGCCACAACACTTCTTGACCCCTGGGCAGTCACAGTCCTTCTGGCAGGTCACCAGGCAATCGGCAGGGTCCGGAGGGGGACAGAAGCCAGGCTTCTCTGCAAGAGACCAGCCAGGTGTCTGTGACGTCTTGGGTCGTGGAGGACGAGACACCCCTCAAAAATGGTATTTCAAAGGCACAAAGCCAATCCTCAGATTGAGTAATAATTCCAGCACATGGGAAAGGCCATAGCTCAGTGATAGAGCACTTCTCTTGCATGCCAAGTGTCCTGGGTTCAAATCCCAATGGAATCTCCAGTAGGGCAAGGAGAGGCTCCCTGTCTAAGACCCGGGGGAGTCAGCGTGGGCAGATGAGCCAGAGGAATGAATGGTCTGACTCATTGCAAAGTATTCTCCTATGTTCTCAAAAAATGACAACCCAAAGGCCTTTTTGATCAACTGCATCCTCACCAAATGCGTGGAACCAAATTAATAATAATAATAATAATAATAATAATAATAATAATAATAATATATTATTTATACCCCACCCATCTGTCTGAGTCTCCCCAGCCACTCTGGGCGGCTCCCAATTGAATATTAAAACAATACAGCATTAAATATTAAAAGCTTCCCTAAACAGGGCTGCCTTCAAATGTCTTTTAAAATTAGGATAGCTGCTTATTTCCTTGACATCTGATGGAAGGGCATTCCACAGGGCAGGTGCCACCACCGAGAAGGCCCTCTGTCTGGTTCCCAGATGACGATCACATTTTAATTTATTGCCACCCACTGAAGGTCCCAGGCTGGGTTGCGACATTTTAAAATGGCACATTAAAGCTTTCAACTACTAAAAGAAAACATAGTGGCAAAAAATAGGGTGGGTCCTGAAAGATACATCTCAGGCGCCTGCGATCCGCTGTGGAGAAAGAGCACAGCCATGACGGCTAGTGGCCCTCCGTCGCCCTCCCTGCCTCTGCCCGGTGACCCACCTGGGCCCTTGCAGGCCAGCTGGCATTCCTCTTTGGTGGGAAAGTTATTCAGGTTCCCCCTGCAGTTGCCGTAGTCGAAAGGGGTGCACTCTCTGTTGGTGGAATTGAAGTAGAACCTTTTGGTGTAGTTTTTACAGGAACCCGCCTTCTGGGGAAGTTGGCAGATATCTGCAGCCAGAGAACAGAAGGGTGTCTGTGTTTTGAGCTGCTAGGAAGAATGAAGGGGGTGGGGTCGGGGTGGGGGGTTAACTGTTGGATATGAACAAATGAGTCTGCAAGTTCTGGGATGAAATAAAGCCAAGTTTTGCCCCTGCCCACTGCATAAGAACTTAAGAACAGCCTGCTGGATCAGGCCCATTTGGTGCCCCAGCCCTCTTCACCGTGACTTTGTCCAATCCTCTTTTAAAACCATCCACCTGCGTGGCCACCCCTGCCTCCAGTGGGAGGGAGTTCCACAGTCGAACTCTGAGCTGTGTGACGAAGGACTTTCTTTTCTCTGTCCCGAATCTCCCAACATTCAGTTTCACTGGAGGCCCACAAAAACTAGTGTCCTGTATGGCATTTCTGATTTGAGGTAGAGGTTGGAGGAAAAAATAGGAGGCCACCGGGGATGGCAAGAGAGAGCGCGTCCCCACAGGGTCTGCCCCCCCTAGTTTCCTGGTCACTGTACCCCGACTTTTCTTTCCATGGAGCCTCTTCTCTTTGCCTCCAGGGGTTTGGACACCCTTTCCCCCGTGTCCTGCAGAGAAAGAGAGGGAGCCCAAGCCCTTACCTGGGTCTCTGCAGATCTCCTCGCATTCCACCAGCGTCGCAAACCTGTTGGGGTTGCCCTCGTGGCCTTTGTAGGTGAACGGGTAGCAGCCTGCTCCGAGGTGGCTGTAGTAAAACAGGTGGATCGAGTGGTCCCCCTTTCCGGGATTGCTGGGCAGCCGGCAGATATCTGGAGTCACAGAACAAAGAGAGATGGGAGAGAGAAGTGGACCTGGGACTTGTGGGCAGGAAAAAAGGCACCTCAAGACCCTCCTGGCTGGGAGTCTTGGGAGACCTGCTTCCTCCCTTGGAGGCCTTTTCTACCTGACCTGGGAGGGCAGGGCCTGGACTGACTCCAGCTGCAAAAGCTGAGGCTGCTGAACAGACTCTCGGGTTGAGGTTTTATTTGGCGAGTTTTGTTGCAGGGTTGGGGGGGTTGCTGCTATTGTCCCCCCCCCCATATCTTAATTTGAGACCTTGTTGTGATTTATGTGGAAATTGTTCACTTTGCTTGCGTATTTTTTAAATGCTTTATTTGTTCTTCAGAACTACTTTTCTTATGTTGTCATTATGTATTTTTTTTCATGTTGCAAACTGCCTTGAGCATGGCTTGAACTTTTGTAATAGTGGTATACAAATAAATATAAATATATGTATTCTTGTATCCTAGGATCTGCTCAGCCGAACATTCGTTCTTGGCCTGGGAGGTGGGTGGGTCACCTTTGAGCACAAGGTGGGAAGATTAGCCAAGGCCCCAATGTGTGTGTGTGGGGGAAGCCTTTGAGGGGCAGCTGCTGCTCCACAGTTTGCCTTTGTCTTATAGGAATCCCTCCCCCCCCCAAGAATAGCCTTAGCCTTCAGCTTCCCCTATAGCATTGATGGGCAACCTTTTGAGCTTGGGGTGTCAAAATTTGCCAAAAAACCAAACATAACTCAGGTGGTGTGTCACTTCGAGAAAAAACCCATAATTTTGCGATATTTATAGTTTAAATAACAAAAATGTATAATTGTAATATATAACTGTATTTAATAAACCGAAAAAAACCAATTATTTAACCAAACCAAACCAAAAAACCCTTATTTATCACAAAGTGCCCAGAGTTTTTGAGCTTTTTGGGGGAGCTGCTGACCAAAGTTTTGGAGGTTTTTTTGGGGGGGGGGTCCAAAAGTTGCTTTGCTTTTTTTGGGGGGGGGGATGCCCCAAAGCTGCTGCGCTTTTTTTGGGGGGGGGAAGAGAACAGAAATAAATGACAAATAATACCTTCGCTAGAACTAACACGCATAGTCTGCCAAAGCGCCAAAAAACCAGCACAGAACGGGTTAAAAAACCAATTTCTGGCTACCAGCAGCAACAACAACAACAAAAAGGATCCTAACAGCTAGCGTGAGGAGGAGCGGGAGAACAAATGGGGGAAAAACAACAACAACAACAACAACAACAACAACAACAAAAATGTCATAGTGAATGGGCCGATGGGGCGTGTGCCAACAGTGAGGGCTCTGCGTGTCACGTCTGACACGCGTGTCATAGGTTCGCCATCACTGCCCTATAGAGAATGGAGAATGGTATTGGTTTTCATTTATGTATACTATAGATCAGGGGTGGCCAACTCCCAAAAGACTGTGATCTACTCACAGAGTTAAAAACTGGCAGTGATCTACCCCCTTTTGGGGGGGGGTCAGGTCAAAGTTGAGTTTTTTTTTTGAAGGAGGAAGACCCATTTTGGGGGGGGGGTTCGGGTCAAAGTTGTTGAGTTTTTTCAGGGAAGGGGTAAAATGTTGAGCTTTTTTTATGGGAGCCACAGTTGATCAGGTTCTTTGGGGGGGGGGAGCCAGTGATCTACCAGAGATCTACCGCAGATGTCCAGTGATCTACCGGTAGATCACAATCTATCTGTTGGACATGCCTGCTATAGATGTTTTCTTTTTCTTTTTGTTTGTCAGTTTTTGGTATGTATGTTCGTTGCTTTTTGTATTTTTGTACAATCTTCAAATAAAGAAAAGTGTTAAATAAAATAAAAATAAACAGTTTTAAACTGTAATAACAATAGAAACCACAAATGGAACAAGAGAGCAATCGCAACCGCTAATAAAATAAGTAAATCTAAATATGGGTTTAGTGAGCAAAGTGACCCCTTCGCTCTAGGAACAGAGGAAGCTGCCATGCCATTGGCCCATCTGCTTCAGTATTGTCTACACTGACTGGCAGCAAGGTTTCTTTTTTCTTTTTTTAAAGTTTAAAAATATCTTTATTTATTATTAAACATAAAATCAACATAAATCAACATATCACAAAATACACCCAAAAAATCCAAGTTATACAAAAATTTACAAAATTAAACAAACTTATAATACAAAAAAGAAAGAAAAAGGAAAAAAATCTAAGAAAATAAGATAGGGAATAAGTTAAATTTGTAAGGGAGAAGCATAGTGGAGTTTATTTGTAAATAGGGAACTGATATGGAAGTGCTGGGAAGTTTATTGTGTTTTATGTTCTTTTTATTGTTTTTTCCTGGTTTCTTGAGGCTTACAGGCAGGCACCTCTTCCAGTCTTACCTGGAGATGCCGGCAGGGACTTCCCCTGGGGCCGATGCTCTGCCACTGTTCCTTGGCTTTGGCTTTTGCCCGGTCAGAGTGCAAGCAGGTTATTTCAGGGGACAATATCTGATAATGAACCCAGGGCAAGAAGCTCGCGTGAAGAGACTCTTTTGCCTACCTGTCAGATGGGCGGCATGTAAATCATAAAATCATTATTATTACCTGGCTTCTTGCAGGCATGCTCACATTCCGAGAGAGATTCAAACCGGTTCTCGTTGCCCTCGCAGCCTCCGTAAATGAACACTTCGCACGTTTTAGTGGTGGGGTTGTAATAGTACCTGGGCATGGCTGCCTTGCAGGGGCCTGTCTCCTTGGGCAGCTTGCAGATATCTGGAAGGATGTGAGGGGGACAGGCAGGAGGGTTGAAGTTGCTTGGGGAAGAGTACTGGGAAATAATTCATAATGAACTGAAAAAAAATGTTTAAAAGTACTTCACCCCAAAAAACAGAGTCCTTTTTGTTGGGGATGATTCAGACTGAAATTCCCAGGTGTTGGAAAAGGTTATTTATGTATGCCACTACTGCGGCCCGTGTTTTGTTAGCCCCCAAATGGAAATTGAGCAAAGTCCCGACTAAAGAAGAACTTAAACTGTTGGAATATAGAATCATAGAATCGTAGAGTTGGAAGAGACCACAAGGGCCATCCAGTCCAACCCCCTGCCGAGCAGGAAACACCATCAAAGCATTCTTGACATATGCCTGTCAAGCCTCTGCTTAAAGACCTCCAAAGTAGGAGACTCCACCACACTCCTTGGTAGCAAATTCCACTTGGTAGCAAATTTCATATGCATGAAGAAGATTGGAAAATGTTTATTGAATATGTGGAGGAATATTGTGTTTATTTGAAAACGTGGGCAGCATAAAGATAAATTCAGCAGTGTAAATAAGTTTTGATGGATTTAATAATGGAATACTGAATGGCTTAGTTTATATACAATATGCAGGTATTTATGTTGTGCAAAATGAACCATGGAAAGAGAGGAAGGGAAGCTATTGATATTTTAAGGTTGTTTAAGGGAATATTCTAAAATGTAAAACAGAAATTTAAGAAAAAATTATATATATATATATATATATATATATATATAGAGAGAGAGAGAGAGAGAGAGAGAGAGAGAGAGAGAGAGAGAGAGAGAGAGAGAGAGAAGTCACTTGGGCCTGGGGGCAGAGAGCACAGAGTTGAACTTTGGAAATCGCTTCTGGGGGGGGGGCCAGTGATGGCCACCAAATTGGCTGTCTTTAAATCAGGATTGGGCCAAATCATGGAGGAAGAGAGGACTGTCAAAAGCTACTAGCCGCAATGGCTATAATCTGCATCTGGTTGCCCAGTCTGAGAATAGGATGCTGGACTAGATGAGCCCCTGGCCTGATCCAGAAAGCCTCTTCCTGTGTTCCTAGGATGCTAATACTCACACCGGTGCCGCCACCAACCCTACTCTATTCTTCTGTTTTTAAATAATTTTAACCGATTTTAGTACTGTAACCTCCTCTTGCTGTAACCCAAGACCTGAGCCCTTATAGTGAGATGGACTTAAGAAATTAAAATAAAAGCAACAAAAGCAGAAATAATAGCAGTCATGATAAGGTGGTCTACCACAAGCTCATTTAAAGCAGGAAACCAAAATATTTCCTTTTGTGAAATGCTAAGTGGGGTGTGAATTCTTGGCAAGGACTGCCGATTTCCAGGGCTGCCCCAGGAGGTTGTCTGTACATTGATGCAGCTTGTATCACCAACAGATGTCATAGGATCTCAGAACTGTAGAGTTGGAAGGGACCTCCAAGGGTCATCTAGTCCAACCACCCCTGCAATGTAGGACTCACAGCTAAAGAGCCCCTGACCAATGACCACCTGTCCGCTGCACAATGCTCCTCCTTTTGTCAATAATAATAATAATAATAATAATAATAATAATAATAATAAATTTATACCCCGCCCATCTCCTCTGCTCCCCTTCCTTGGTCTGACCTGGATTGCGGCACCTCCAAATGCATTCCATCTGGGTCTCAAACTGGTTGTCGTTCCCTCCGCAGCCTCCGTAATAAAAAATCTCGCAAGTCTTGTTTTGTGGGTTGTAATAGTATTTGGGGAAGAGGGCCAAGCAGGGGCCAGAATCCACAGGGAGGTGGCAGAGATCTGTGGGCACAGAACAGAGGGGGGGGGGTACAAAACAGAGGGTCTCTCAAGCATCCCCATGGAAATGAACCGGTGCCAAAAGCCAAATCCTGCACATTGCAGAAGTGAGCGTGCCTGGGATGTGTGGCACACTCTGGAGCCAGAATCTCTGATCCCCCATTGACTCAACAAACTTGGCAAGCTGGCATTTCTATACCACTTGGAAAGAGAAGGGCTTTTCGGTTGACCCCAATTAAGTTAAAGGAGCCATCAAACCACAGGGAGTATTAACAGCAAGAGAGAGAGAGTGTGGCACAGTGGTTAGAGTGGTTAGACTAGGACCTGGGAGACACCAGCGCTCAAATCCCCACTCAGCCATGAAGCTCACTGGGTGACCTTGGGCCAGTCACTGCCTCTCAGCCCGCCCTGCCTCACAGGGTTGTTGTGGGCATTGAATGAGGAAGGGGGAGAAACTTGAGTTCCTTGGAGAAAAAGGGAAGGGTGTGAATGCAATTAGGAATGTATTACGCCAAGAAAAACCCTAAAGCACCGGCAAGTATTTGCACCACTGTGACATCTGTTTATTTCGAGCGTTTGCCTATTGCTCTTGGGGTATTCATTTAAAAGCGAACAGCGTTGCACCAGTAAAACTCAACCCAGTAAGACAGAAGTTGCCCCATTAGAAGGTACAGGGCTAGAATGTAGGGACACGACCCCCAAGTCTGCCCACCTTTGCTCCCGCAGGTGTCCAGGCATTCCTCCATGGTAGCAAACCGGTTGGCGTTGCCCTGGCAGCCTCCATAGGGAAAGGGCAAGCAGGTCTCCTTCGACGGAGAGTAGTAGTACATGCGGGAGTAATCGAGACATGGACCCGAATCCTGGGGCAGCACGCAGATATCTGCCAGCAGAGACGAGAGGAGTCAGCAGTTCAGTCGGGACCCAAAGTCTCCACCTTCCCTTCATATGCGGCTTGGGACCCTCGTACCTACGGGACCGCCTCTCCTGGTATGCCCCGCGGAGGACCTTAAGGTCCATAAACAACAATATTCTGGAGATCCCGAGCCATAAGATGGCTAGATTGGCCTCCACTAGAGCCAGGGCCTTGTCAGTACTGGCCCCAACCTGGTGGAACGCTCTTTCCCAGGAGACCAGGGCCCTGCGGGATTTGTCATCTTCCCGCAGGGCCTGCAAGACAGAGCTGTTCCGCCTGGCCTTTGGGTTGGACTCAGCCTGACCCCTGTGTTTTCCTCCCTCATGGCTTGGATTTATGGACTACTTGAAATGAGGCTGCACTTTAAATTTTAATACTGTATTTTAATCTGTATTTTAATTAATTGTTTTTATGTTTTATTGTAATTCTGTTGGTGTCAGCCGACCTGAGCCCGGGTTTTGACTGGGGAGGGCGGGGTATAAATAAATTATTATTATTATTATTATTATTATTATTATTATTATTATTATTATTATAACATAATGCGAGCCTGCTGGATCAGGCCAAAGGGGGCCCTTCTAGTCCAGCATCCTGCTCTCCCAGTGGCCAACCAGATGCTCATTATGGGAAACCCGCAAGCGGGATCCGAGCACAAGAGCAACTCTCTCCTCCTGTGGTTTCCAGGAACTGGCTTTCAGGTGCATTGCTGCCTCCAGCTCTGCAGGCCGAGCAGAGCCACTGTGGCTAATCTCTATCCGTAGCCCTCTCCTCTTCCACAAATTTGTCCCATCCTCTTTTAACGCCACCTATGACCTGGGACGCAGGTGGCGCTGTGGGTTAAACCACAGAGCCTAGGGCTTGGCGAGCAGAAGGTTGGTGATTCAAATCCCCGCGACGGGGTGAGCTCCCGTTGTTCAGTCCCAGCTTTTGCCAACCTAGCAGTTCGAAAGCACGTCAAAGTGCAAGTAGATAAATAGGTACCATTCCAAGCGGGAAGGTAAATGGCGTTTCTGTGTGCTGCTCTGGTTTGCCAGAAGCGGCTTAGTCATAGCGGCCACATGATCTGGAAGCTGTACACCGGCTCCCTCGGCCAATAACGCGAGATGAGCGCCGCAACCCCAGAGTCGGTCACAACTGGACCTAATGGTCAGGGGTCCCTTGACCTTTGCCTTTATGTTGGTGCCCATCACTGCCTCCTGTGGGAGGGAGTTCCACCTGTACTTCTTCTGTGAAGGAGTAGGCAATTGGAATATAATGGTAAGGGCTCCTTTGGTGATATTGCCATGCTGCTGGTGGTATGCATTGTTGCACTTTATGAATACCAAGGATGTAGTGTAAGAAAAGCCTGCTGGATGAGGCCAATGGCCCATCTCATCCAGCCTCCTGTTCTCCCAGTGGCCAGCCAGATGCCCATTATGGGAAACCAGCAAGCAGGATCCGAGCACAAGAGCGACTCTCCCCTCCTATGGTCTCCTGGAACTGGGATCCTCTAACCATGGAGGGAGAGCAGAGACATCATTTCTAGCAGCTGTCAATATCCGTCTCCTCCTGATTTGTTTGTTGTAATATGGTGTGCCTTTTTTTTTTGCTGCATTGGTGGGCACTTTTTCTTTGGCAAGTACAGTGGTACCTCGCAAGACAAATGCCCTGCGAGACAAATTTTTCGCAAGACGAATGTGTTTTGCGAAAAATTCATCTTGCGAATTGCGGTTTCCCATCTGAATGCACTGAAATTTAATTAATGCGTTCCTATGGGCAAAAAAATAAATTTCAATGCATTCCTATGGGAAACCACGATTCACAAGATAATTTTTTTGCAAAATGAATTGACTCATGGAACGAATTAAATTCGTCTTGCGAGGCACTACTGTACGATGATGATGACGGCAGCATTGGTAGGAGTCCCGCCTTACCCGGGTTCCGGCAGTGCTGCTTGCATCCCTCCAGAGTCTCGAACCTGTTGAGGTTTCCCCTGCAGCCTCCGTAAGTGAAAGGAAGGCAGGATTGACTGCGGTGGTTATAGTAGAACATGGGGAAGTAGGCATCACAAGGACCGGGGTCTGCCGGGAGCTTGCAGATCTCTGCCGCCGCAGAAGAAACAAAGACTCGTCAGAACAAGGGCACCGGGGGGGAACTGTGAAAGTGTGGATTATGCCCACCCCTCTTAAAAGAGCTGCCTCAGTTGGGCCTAGTCGATGATCAATGGATCAACAGGAACCTGCAAGTTTATTGCATGGTCTCTCCCTAGAATTGCATCTTAGAATTGTAGAGTTGGAAGGGACCCAAGGAGTCATTGGAGATCTTTCAGCAGAGACCTTTCATCCTGGAGAGTAGTGACTAGTGGGGTGCCACAGGGTTCTGTCTTGGGCCCAGTCTTATTCAACATTTTTATCAATGACTTGGATGATGGGCTTGAGGGCATCCTGAGCAAGTTTGCAGACGACACCAAATTGGGAGGGGTGACTAATACCCCAGAGGACAGGATCACACTTCAACATGACCTTAATAGATTAGACAACTGGGCCAAAGCAAACAAGATGAATTTTAACAAGGAGAAATGTAAGGTACTACACTTGGGCAAAAAAAAATGAAAGGCACAAATACAGGATGGGTGACACCTGGCTTGAGAGCAGTACATGTGAAAAGGATCTAGGAGTCTTGGTAGACCACAAACTTGACATGAGTCAGCAGTGTGATGCAGCAGCTAAAAAAGCCAATGCAATTCTGGGCTGCATCAATAGGAGTATAGCATCTAGATCTAGGGAAGTAATAGTACCACTGTATTCTGCTCTGGTCAGACCTCACCTGGAGTACTGTGTCCAGTTCTGGGCCCCACAGTTCAAGAAGGATACTGACAAGCTGGAACGTGTCCAGAGGAGGGCAACCAAAATGGTCAAAGGCCTGGAAACGATGCCTTATGAGGAACGGCTTAGGGAGCTGGGTATGTTTAGCCTGGAGAAGAGAAGGTTAAGGGGTGATATGATAGCCTTGTTCAAATATATGAAAGGATGTCATATGGAGGAGGGAGAAAGATTGTTTTCTGCTGCTCCAGAGAAGCCGACACGGAGCAACGGATTCAAACTACAAGAAAGAAAATTCCACCTAAACATTAGGAAGAACTTCCTGACAGTAAGAGCTGTTCGGCAGTGGAATTTGCTGCCAAGGAGTGTGGTGGAGTCTCCTTCTTTGGAGGTCTTTAAGCAGAGGCTTGACAGGCATATGTCAAGAATGCTTTGATGGTGTTTCCTGCTTGGCAGGGGGTTGGACTGGATGGCCCTTGTGGTCTCTTCCAACTCTATGATTCTATGAATCTATAGGTTGTGGTGTGTGTGTGTGTGTCATTCAGTCAGTGATCCTTTAGCAATAATTCCTTGACTGGGCTACTAGATGACCCTTGGGATCCCTTCCCACTCTGCCAATTCTATGATTCAATTCTAGGATCATCGCCATCATTATATCTATTTGTATCCCACCTTTCCCCAGATGGGGACTCAAGGCAGCCGACAGATGAAATAGAAATTGCTAAAAAAAACATAGACGGGAATCATTAAAAAGCAAATCAACATGAATTAGAATTATCTAGCCATGATCTATTAGAACATGCAGATAATTGCAATAAAAGCATCACAGCACCAGCCCTTTCCTTAAAGACAGTCAGTTCCCGAAAGCCTGTAGGAACAAGGACAGCAGGGGGCGGGGGAGCCAGCCTAGCTTCTTGAGGCAGGGAGTTCCAAAGTTGCCTGGGACCAAACACCACTGAGAAGGCTCTCTGCCACACCCCCACCAATTCTGCCTGTGAGGGTGCTGAGAATGGTCTCCCCAGAGGCTGGGCAGGTTCGTATGGCAAGGAGACAGTGCTTCAGATCGCATGGGAGGCCCTCCCTCCCAGCTCTACAGTTTGATGAGTCCCTCTCCTTAACGCCACGCAGCAAAGCTCCCCTTCGGCACAGCCAAGCTTTGCCGGGGGCTCCTGAGTTCTCCCTCGGGGTCTCACCAGGGTACAGGCAGGTGCTCCGGCATTGCTCCAGCGTCCGGAACCGGTTCTCGTTGCCGTCGCAGCCGTGGTAGGTGAAGCGCTCGCAGGTTTTGTTGGCGTAGTTGTAGTAGTAGCTGAGCTTGTGGCTATTGCAGCTGCCGCTGTCCTTTGGGAGCTTGCAGATATCTGGGGAACAGGAGAGAAGAGGGGAGAAGATAGGAGGGACCATACTGAGGAGGCAGGACACGTGCTTCATGTGCAGAAGGTCCTGGGGTTTTATCCCTGCCATCTCCAGCCGAAATGTTACAAAGCTTACAGTTCTGACTGCAAGCCGGATACCCCTCTGTGGACACAGAGACCCAGGCGTTTCCTAAAACTGGCACTTGATGGAGCCATAGAGAGCCATGAAATATTATTCAAGCGGTGGTGATTCAGGCGATAAATTGACAAGGGGGTGTAGCAACTCCTCTAGGAAGAAAAGTTGCAGTATTGGGGACTTTTTAGTTTAGAGAAAAGAAACGACGTGATGGTAGAACAAGGTCCAATGTGCGGCTTGAGATCTTTGGTAACATTTGACAGCCCCCCACCCCTCGCACCAAAGCCAGGTAAGTGAGGTGCTGAGCTTTGGGAAGGCTCTGGCAGGGTCCTGGCATCTCCCCTCCTCCTTCCCAAAGCCTAGATAGCGCTTTGGCAGCTTTGGGAAGGAAGAGGGAGGGCTCTGGGACTCTGCCAGAGCCTGTGTCTCCTTCCCAAAGCCAAGCACCCTAGGAAGGCTCAGGGGCGGGGGCATTAATTTTTGGCTTTCCTCGCCCTCAACCTGTGTGACAAGGGAGTGTGTGTGCAGCCTGTGGTTTCCGTGTCCAAGTACACTTGCAGCCCACTTCGTATGGACCTGTGGACATGCAATGAAGCCGAATGTTGGAAGAGTCAGGGCAGAGAAATGAAAGTCCTTCTTCGCCCAATGCATAGTTCTACAATTTAGCTGCATCTCCCCCTCCTTTTCTTCCCTCTGCCTCTCACCTGGGTTCCTGCAGGTCCAAAGACACTCCTCCCGAGTGGAGAAGCGGTTGCCGTTTCCTTCGCAGCCGCCATAAATGAACACCTGACAAGTCCTCTTGCTCGGTGAGTAGTAGAACATGGGCTGGTAGCTTTCGCACCGACCTGGGTCCTTGGGGAGGCTGCAGATATCTGCCACCAGAAATCAAAGAGGCATCAGAAGAGGGCAGTTTAAGAGAGTGAGGTGGGGTGGGGAAACTGCGGGAGGGTGGGGGGTTTGGGGAGGAGACTTCACGGCTGAACTGCAATGTCACCACCCGGAATTTCAGTGAGCGGAAGAGTATCAAGCTTGTGAGAAGAGGCCTTGTGAGATCCAGGAGGGGAGAAAGTGGGGCAGGTGGCTCCTGAGATCATAGAATCATAGAGCTGGAATGGAACCTTGTGGTCATCTAGTCCAGCCCCCTGAAATGCAAGAATTTCAATTAAAACCACTGGCTGGAGAATGGTTTTCTGAAGTCCAGCATCCACAGTTGTTTTGGCTATTTGAAGGTTGCTAATAAGGGGTCCCGACCTCTCCCACCCAAGGATGCACCGTTCTCATCACAATTAATTTAAAAATAGCTTCCTAAACCCCTTCTCTGCTTAGCCTCTAGTATTGACGAAGAGTTCTGGAGATCCTGAAAGCTTGCAAACAATTACATATGTTGAATATTGATTGGCCGAATATGAATTTAGGGTGGCTTAGGTCAGGCATCCCCAAACTGCGGCCCTCCAGATGTTTTGGCCTACAACTCCCATGATCCCTAGCTAACAGGACCAGTGGTCGGGGAAGATGGGAATTGTAGTCCAAAACATCTGGAGGGCCGAAGTTTGGGGATGCCTGGCTTAGGAACTGCTATACTTATTCCCCTTGCTTTCTCCACTGTGTTTTGAAGTGAACTGCCCTGAGATCCTATGATGAAGGGCAGTATATACATTTAATTAGTAAAATAAATAAAGTATCCATGACAGACGGCCACCCAACCTCTGATTGAAAACTTCCAATGTTCAAGAGTCCACCACCTTCTGAGGGATTCCTTCCTGGTGTTTGGTTGGAATCTCCTTCCTTGTCACTTGAATGCATTGGTTCAGGTCAGGGACGGAGGAAGGGGTGTGTGCTGGGTCCATCCGCCCCAGGTGTCCCCACTGAGGGGGGTGACAAAATGCTGGCCGGCACTCACCGCGGGGTGTGCAGTGCGCCCGAGCCACGCGTCTCTCCTGGGAGTGATACGGTGACTTGGGCATGCGCAGGCTCCCTGCTGCCCCAAACAGTCTGTCCACCACCTCCTGTCCCCTCACCTGTAAGGTGGCTGAGTGGGAGGAGGCAGGCAGACTTCTCGGAGGCCCCCGCGGAGTGTCCTGCCCCAGCTGGCCCCACCCCCAGGCGCAGGTCACGTGCACTGCCCCAGGTGCCCAATCAGCTTGCTCCGCTGCTTCAAGTCCTCTAATCTGAATCATAGAATCATAGAATCATAGAGTTGGAAGAGACCACAAGGGCCATCCAGTCCAACCCCCTGCCAAGCAGGAAACACCATCAAAGCATTCTTGACATATGCCTGTCAAGCCTCTGCTTAAAGACCTCCAAAGAAGGAGACTCCACCACACTCCTTGGTAGCAAATTCCACTGCTGAACAGGTCTTACTGTCAGGAAGTTCTGCCTAATGTTTAGGCGGAATCGTCTTTCTTGTAGTTTGAATCCATTGCTCTGTGTCCGCTTCTCTGGAGCAGCAGAAAACAACCTTTCTCCCTCCTCTATATGACATCCTTTTATATATTTGAACATGGCTATCATATCACCCCTTAACCTTCTCTTCTCCAGGCTAAACATACCCAGCTCCCTAAGCCGTTCCTCATAAGGCATCGTTTCCAGGCCTTTGACCATTTTGGTTGCCCTCCTCTGGACACGTTCCAGCTTGTCAGTATCCTTCTTGAACTGTGGTTCAAGAAGAGAAAACAAGCTTGCTCCATCTTCCATGGGACAGCCCTTCAGGTATGTGAAGATGGCTTTCGTATCACCTCTCCATGATACAGGACTAAGGAGGAAACTGGTTGTTTTTTATTTTGTTTCCATTTTCATGGCAAATCTCTGACACGCCCTCAGTGCAAGGCGTTAACCCACATTCCCTTTGTACAAGCAGCAAAGTGATGTGGCCTCGTGGCGAAAAGGCTGGACTTGGAAACCCAGGCACACTCCGAAACTCACCCTGGATATAGGATTGCAACCAGTGTAAACCAGTACCTCCAATATCCACCCCATTAATTCGGCACAGAAGGATGCCATGGTCAATGGAATTAAAAGCTGCTGAGAGATGAAGGAACACCTAGATGGCCACCCCCTTCCTTCCCCCCGTCCTTCTCCCAAGAAGGCTGAACAGGGCCAGTTCGGCCCCATAAACAGGCCTGAACCCAGACAGAGATGAGCCAAAATGACCAGTTTCACCCAAGAGTACTTGCAATGGTTACTCTGCCTGCAACCCTCTTGACCACTTTCCATAAAATTTGCAACCAGGTGATGGTTGCCAACAGCCAGTGGGTCTGATTCTTTCCAATCAGAACGAATGCTCAGTAAACCAGACCGTTGCATGACCTCCGTGGGAATTTTGTGCAGATAGATCATTCGCTTATCCTGATTCATACTTTCCTGATTCATTCATTGCCGAATAATCCATTCATTACTGAGTCATACTGAGGCTGTTAATATTGCGCATATGGAAGCAAATGGGATGGATACAAGCAAACTCTTCTTGAAATAAAAAATAGTCCAGTCCAAAAATATGGTTCAAAAGCTTTACTTCAGAACTTAACTCCAAAACAAACGTAGAACAATAAAGTTACACTCAGATAGATGCATAATATCTTATGCTGATCCCAACAGGTAAAATATCTTAGTTTATGAATATCTCCCACCCAGAGCTGAAATCAAAGCTCTGCCTCTCTTGCAAACAACCTCCATCATTCTGTTTTCCTAGAGAGAGAGAAGTGGCACATTCTTTCTCCTCAGTGGCTTCAGAACAAAGACTAGCACACCCCAAACTGAGACCTACAGATTAACATATACATAGGCTTGCGATTGCATCATTTTCATGTGATTTAAGTTAAATACTAGTCTCAATCATTAGCCGTTAGGCTCTCTACTTAGCGTCAATGGAATTTTCCATGCCATGCTAGACAGTATACATACAGACACATTTCAGAGTCATTTTCCATTTCAGTGTACAATTAAACAATGATACTTAACAATTCATCCATCCACCCGTTCCTGTTCTGCAAACCAACCGTCCAACAGAGCTCGACATCTCACCTACCAACTTCCCCACAGACGTCCCTGCAATCCTTCATGGTGTAGAAGCGATTGGAGTTCCCTTTGCAGCCGCGGTACTTGAACCTCCTGCACTTCTTGGTGTGGGGATTGAAGTAATAATAGTCCAAGGACAAATCGCAGGAGCCAGGATCCCTGCGGAGGTCACAGAGACCTGACACAAAACAGAAGGGCACAGGAAAAGAAGCAGGGCAAGTTGAAATAATGGGAGACCACCATCTTGACCTCAGAGAAGAATGAACCAAGCAGCCCTGTGGCTTCATCAGAACCAGCAGGGATCCTAATTTAGTTTGTGAGGCTGTTCCCTTCCCCCAACAAACCAAGCCCACCTGCCCCACAGGTAGGTGATGCCAGGTGTAAAGTAAAGTAAGGTAAGGTAAGGTAAGGTAAGGTAAGGTAAGGTAAGGTAAAGTAAAGTAAAGTAAAGTAAAGTAAAGTAAAGTAAAGTAAAGGGGCCCCTGACCATCAGGTCCAGTCGTGTCGGACTCTGGGGTTGCGGCGCTCATCTCGCTCTATAGGCCAAGGGAGCCGGCATTTGTCCGCAGACAGCTTCCGGGTCATGTGGCCAGCATGACAAAGCTGCTTCTGGCGAATCAGAGCAGCGCACGGAAATGCCGTTTACCTTCCCGCCGGAGCGGTCCCTATTTATCAACTTGCACTTTGATGTGCTTTCGAACGGCTAGGTGGGCAGGAGCTGGGACCGAGCAACGGGAGCTCACCCCATTGTAGGGATTTGAACCGCCGACCTTCTGATCGGCAAGCCCTAGACTCTGTTGTTTAACCCACAGCGCCACCTGGGATGCCAGGTGTAGGACAGGTAAAGGTGCCTTAAGATGTGCTCCGAAACAGTCCTCGGAGGGGCTTGGATTGGGCCCCTTTTATTGATTTACTTATTCCTTAAAATTTATACACTGCTTGATTGTAAGAACCAACACCTCTGTATGGTTTACAAAAAAAGAAGAGAAAACGATATAACTATTGAAAAGTCAACAACTACTTGAGACATTCAAAAAGTTAAAGAACAATAGGCTAACAACAGATTAAAACTTGCACCAACTTTCAAAACATCTGGGCAGAATGGTCTAAGAAACATTTTTAGCAGGTGCCGGAAAAGGTACCATGAAGGCCCTTGCCTGAGACCAACAGGCAGGAGGTTCCAAAGTGTAGCTGCTGCCACCAGATCAGGGAGCAGCGCCGGTTCCACCGACTGAAGTGGTCAGGTGGGCGTATTTGGGGTAAGGCAATCTTGCAGGTAAACTGGTCCCAGGCTCTTAAATTGGGCATCATCAGGTGCAATGTTCCCCACCAGGGTGGATTCTGCTCAGTAGCTTCCAATCAGAGCTCCCAAGCAGAGTCAATCCCAGATGAAAGACAGGCTTGAAGTCTGTTCCCATCAGTGGATCAAGCTCTGCAAGGAATAGCAGCACTCTGGAGTTTCCCACTGGGAACTGAGGAGTGTGGCCCATTCCAGCCAAAAGTGGACCTTGAAGACAATGCCAATTATTATTATTGTATTATTGTTGTTGTTATCATTAATTAAATTTGTACACTGCCCGATATCTGCAGGTCTCAGGGTAGTTCACAAGTGTGCTCAGGACCCAGTGGAATCTGCTATACTCCAGAGTATGGATCGGTTGGGATCCTGCTCTGCAGAGTAGCCGTGACTTGCGCTTTGGTGCAAAGGAAACATGGGGAATGTCTGGCAACTGCCAGACAGGCAAATGGGTTTTAAAAGGCAGAGAAAAAGCCTGGAGCAAATGAGCATCTCCAGCTCAGGAGCTCTGCTGGTCCATTTCCCAGTACCTTTCTCAAGGTCGACACACTCGCGGCCGCATCCTGTGAAGCAGCATTTCTGTGTGCGGTTACATATCTGGTCGTCGTCGCATTTGTTAGGGCAAGAGGAGAAACGTCTCTGGGGAACTATCTTGGGGCACACCCCAGGGTTTTCTGGGAAGAGAAAGGCTGGCCATTAAAATCACATCAAAGCAAAATAGACAAGAAAATAATAATAATAATAATAATAATAATAATAATAATAATAATAATAATAATGCCCCACTCATCTGGGTGGGTTGCCCAAGCCGCTCTGTTGGAATAATGGGAAATACTTAAGCAGAACATGAATGGAAGAGCAACTCTCTTCCTTCCTGCAATTTCCAGCAACTGGCATTCAGAAACGTTGCTGCCTCCATCTGTGGTGGGCAGAGCAGAGCCATTCTATCTAGCAGCCATGGACAGCTCTCTTCTCCTCCGTGAACCTGCCTAATCCAGTTGGTTGCCATCCCTGCCTCCTGTGGGAGGGAGTTCCCCAGTTTAACTCTGCACTGCATGAAGAAGGACTCCCCCCCCCCTCTGTTCTGAATCTTCCAACCCTGTTCATCTTCCCTGGATGCCCACGAGTTTTAGTGCCATGAGAGATGGAGGAGAACTTTTCTCCATTTACTCACGCCTATGCCATACTTAATTAGATAAAACTTCAGTTCTGTGTCACCTCTGACGTTTTCTCCAAGCTCCCAATGCTGCAAGCTTTCTTCATCGGTGATTCGCTCTGTCCCTATGATCATTGCTGTTGCCAATTTCTAAACTCTTCCCAGCTCTATCCTTTTTGAAGTAACGCGGCCAGAACTGTACACACTACTGTATTCCAAAGGCAGACGCACCAAAGGTTTCTATCGAGACAGTCATGCCATCCGTTCTCCCAGCCCACCTGCCAGTCCCAGCAGGGTCTGCCCCTTCCTCCAGCTCTCCTCCCCCCACATTACCTGGCACTGCATCAACGCATTTAGCGTAACAGCCCCACCGGCAGCATTTCTTCCCCTTGCCACACTCATTGTCATTCGCACACTTGATGTCACAACTTTCAGGGGGAGCGGGTTTGGAGCTGGGGCAGTAGCCGGGATTCACTGAGGGGCAAGGAGAGGGAGCAGATTAGACAATGAAGAATACATCCTTCCACAATGGTTAACTGAGGATTGTTCTTAATTTTTCATGGTTTTCACTGTATGGCTTTATATTGCTGTAAACCGCTTTGATGTATGTTTTCATGTAATAATAATAAAAAATAATAATAAAGCTAAGGCAAGGAGCCAAATATCCTCTCATTCAGCGGGCTTTAGTTCTGTGAACCGCCCTGAGACCTCTGGGTATAGGGCAGTATATAAATTCTAATAATAATAATAATAATAATAATAATAATAATAATAATAATAATATCCTGTCCTATTTCTGAAGAAATCCAGCACTCCCCCATTTTTCTTCCCACCATCTGCCGCCGCCTACAGAGGACTGTTTTCAAATGAGAAATAGCACAGTCACCATCAGGAATGTGGCCCTCCAGACCTCTCTATCTGGCCCTTTGGACCCTCTCCAGGAAACCCCCCTTCGCTGCACCTGCTTCACATACATCATTTCGTGGCAGGACAGGCACCTGTCCTTGACCGCTGACAACGTCCCTGCAAGGGCGTGTAGAAAAGGGAACTGTTCAAAAGGTAAACATTGCATACACTGGCCACTTTTGCCTCTGGCCCCTGGCACGTGGCCCCTGGAAGACTGCCCAGAAGGGAATGCGGCCCTCTCTCTCCCTGTTCCTGGAATCTGGAGACAGAGAGAGCTGCTTGCTCTGTGCTGGATCCAAAGCTGTGACGAATGGAGAAGGAAGACCTCCTGGAAGTGGGTGGATGCTGCGACCCCTCCATACGGCCCTGGGTGCCTGCACCCACAAAGTTCCCCATGAAGAGGTCGGGCACCCATAAATTTCGGTGCCAGGGCCATGCACAGTGCATGGCACCCATGGCCCTGGGGCACCCTGGTTGCAGGGCCAAGATGGAACTCCTGGTGCAAATTAAAGCATATATCCTCAAGCACCACAGTCTCCGCTGACCTTTGTTCCAAGGAAACAGAACCTGTGTAAGTGCCTGGAGTCTCACTGGGTTGCTTTTTAACAATAAAAGATGGTGGGGAGGCTCCCCCCTGAATACTGGAATTCCCAAGGGCCAAATCCAGAAGGCGTCCAGGCACCACACCATTAATGTGAATTGACAAAAACTCTCAAACACAGGGAAGCTTCCCCCCTAATGAGTTCTCCGTGGAACTATGTAAATGTTGGATTTTTTGAATAGTCAAGTTACTTTAGAGCCGGTCTAATGTAAATACTGTCTGTTTAAGAGAAACAGGGGCCGGTGAATTCTGTTAATTGCTCACAGGCGTGGGCTCTGCTCTTTGTATATAAGGCTCTGCCAGAAAGCCCTCTGTATCTCTTAGTTAGATCTTTCAGTTTGATTCGTCTCTTAGTAGATCACTCTCTCAGTTGAATGTATCTCTTAGGAGAACTGTATCTCTCAGTGAGATCAGTACCTTAGTTGGAGAATACTTAGTTGATTCTCAGTTGCTCTCAGTTTAAGAGATTCCCAGTTGAATCTTAGTATGAGAGTTGCATAGTTATAATGCTAGTTTGCTGTTAATTCTTGGGTAGTTTAATGGGAGTTATGTGGGAGGTTTGGAATGGATTGAAGGTTGGAATGTGGGTAGATAAAGTTGCTAAGAGAGAAAGCATTTATCTTTAGTTTAAAGTCTCTTTAGAACCAGTTTGTTTTTCAGTTAAAGAAACCCAACCGTTTGTATTTTCATCTGTATACTTTACAAGTGTGCAGCTAGTAAGGGGTTTCATATAAGGGAGATAATTCCCTATGCTCTTGGTGGTGTTTTCTTAGCCAGGTCGACTTCTGACTGCGTATACTCTGCGTGAAGCGTACTTTAAAGGGCCGCTGGAAACTGGGATATATGATTTAGGTTAAGCAGGTTTCAATACCCAGTTTTCTCCAATATTATTCTTATCATATATATTCCCCCCCCCCCAAAGTAAGTACTGAAGCAATTTACAAGCTGGGAAGGGACAAGGGGAGAGGACTTCTCCCTCCACTCACCGTTGACGGGCAGCGTGCACTTCTGCTCGCAGCCAGATTTGCAACACATCTCCTCTCCTGGGCAGTTGCTATGTGATGCGCATTTAGCACCACAGTCCCGCTGTCGGCCCCTCAAGTAGGTGGGGCATTTCATGGCTGGGAGAGAAAGGAACAGTGTCAGCGGAAAGGCAGCAGCTGGCACTGCCTGGGAGCCAGGGATGGGTGGAGGGCAACTGACGGGCAGCGCAGGAGCCTGCCCACAGACCCAGAAGGGGAAGTGGGGGACATACCAGGGGGTGTGGGCAGAGGCACACTAGGTGGTGGTGTGCGTTCCTCAGATGATGATGAAGCTGTGGAGAAAGGAGAGATCGCCAAGGATTTGACCTCAACACAGTTAAAAGCAACGGCAGCCCACCCCAAGCCAAAGTTCTTCAGGTAACAGCAGTAGCTGTGAAAAGAATCTAGGGGTCTTAGTGGACATGAGTCAAACTTGACATGAGTCAACAGTTTGATGCAGCAGCAAAGAAATAGTAACACTATTCTAGGCTATAGTTATAGTTATAATTTGCAGGTAGCCATCTGATCTTACAGTATTTTGATTTTAATCCGATTTTACACTGTATTTCAGTCGATTGTTGAATTTTATGTCTTAATGTATTATATATTTTGATGTTAGCTGCCCTGAGCCTGGTTCTGGCGGGCAGGGCGGGATAATTTTTATTTATATTATTATTATGACTGCAGTAAACAGAAGTCCAGTGTCCAGATCAAGGGAAGTCATAGTCCCGCTCTACTCTGCCTTGGTCAGACCTCAGCTGGAGTCCTGTGTCCAATTCTGGGCACCACAAATTATGAAGGTTGTTGACAAGCTGGAATGGGTACAAGGGAGGCCAACCAAGATGATTGCTGGTCTGGAAACCAAGCCTGATGAGGAATGGTTGATGGAGCTGGGTATGTTTAGCCAGGATAAGTGGAGACTGAGGGCTTATCCACACTTACTCCCCCTCCCCCCTCTTTCCAGGCAGTTTGTGATTTAAAGCTGCATGTCTGAGAATCCTTTTTTCTTTTGCTCAACAGATTTCCCCCCCGAAAACCCACTTTTTAAAGCTCAGTTGGAGTGACAACAATCTGCAGAAAATTGATGTTTGCTCCCATTGAGCACTAAAGAACAGGTTTGAGAGCAGAAAGTTCTAGGGCTTAAAAAACCCCAAATGCTCAGACACAGCTTTAAAAAGTGAACAGGTGCTGGAAAGGGCAGGGCAAAAAATACGTGTGCATAAGCCCTGAGAGAAGATATGATAGCCACCTTCAAATATATTGAGGGCTGTCACATGGAAGGTGGAGCAAACTTGTTTGTTCCCAGTGGAGCAGACACCCTCAGAAAGTAGCGGACTGTCCTTCCTTGGAGGTTTTCAAGCAGAGGTTGGAGCATGGGCGTAGATGGGGGGGCAGGAGGGGGCATCTGCCCCCCCTAGAAGGCGGAGCAAGGCGGCCCCAGGCTCGTGCTCCTCGCGCTGGAGCCTGGAGCCACAGCGCTGCGCCTCTCAGCTGGTTTTTTGCTTCCCTCAGCTGCTCTCCTCCCCCACCCCGCCGTGCACGCTTCCTCCCTTCGCTCCCGTGCCTTAGCCCCGCCCCTTGCCCCCCCTAGTTTTGATCCTGGCTACGCCCCTGGGTTGGAGGCCATCTGCCAGGGACACAGGACTCCTCCAGGTGTGGTCTGGCCAAGGCAGAATAGAGGGTACTATGGCATCCCTTAATCTACTGAGACCCCTAGATCCTTCTCACGTGTACGACTGGCACGCCAGGTGCCATCTTGTAAAGAGGCCCCAATAGTGGCATCCTTGGGAGTTTCAGTTTCCAATGCAAAAGCATCACTAGAGGGAGGGAGGGGTTTCATCTGGATTACGGGTGGGGGGAGCAGCATCAGTGGAAAGACGGCTGGCGCTGCATGGGAGCCAGGGATGGGTGGAGGGCAACTGACCGGCAGCGCAGGAGCCTGCCCACAGACCCAGAAGGGAAAGTGGGGGACATACCAGGGGGTGTCGGCGGACGCACACTAGGTGGTGGTGTGCGTTCCTCAGATGATGATGTTGAACCTGTGGAGAAAGGAGAGATCGCCAAGGATTTGACCTTAACACAGTTAAAGCAACAGCAGCCCACCCCAAGCCAAAGTTCTTCAGGCCGCAGCAGAACCTGTGAAAAGAATCTAGGGGTCTTAGTGGACATGAGTCAAACTTAACACGAGTCAACAGTTTGATGCAGCAGCACTAGAGGGAGGGAGGGGTTTCAGCTGGATTACGGGTGGCGGGGAGGGTTATTGGCCCTCTCTACACTCCTGGCGGGTGACGCTGTGGGTTAAAGCACAGAGCCCAGGGCTTGCCGATCAGAAGGTTAGCAGTTCGAATCCCTGTGAGGGGTGAGCTCCTGTTGCTCGGTCCCAGCTCCTGCCAACCTAGCAGTTCGAAAGCACGTCAAAGTGCAAGTAGATAAATACGTACCGCTACAGCAGGAAGGTAAACGGCGTTTCCATGCGCTGCTCTGGTTCGCCAGAAGTGGCTTTGTCATGCTGGCTACATGACTTGGAAGCTATACGCTGGCTCCCTCGGCCAATAATGCGAGATGAGCGCCACAACCCCAGAGTCGGTCACGACTGGACCTAATGGTCAGGGGTCCCTTTACCTTTTACACTCCTGTTCATGATCAGCTCCCCACCCCCACCTTCCCAAGAATAGCAGCAGCAGCAGCAGCAACAACAACAGCAACAACAACTGCTATTAAGCACAAAGATCCCAGCCAGGGCAACATTGACACCTAGTTTTCAAGCCCAGCTTCAGGGCTTTGCTCCATCTCCACTCACCTCTCTGAGCTGAGGCAGGTGGCACCCCGGCCCAGAAGGCAAAGAGACCCACGAGGAGGAAGGTGCACCGGGTCTTCTTCTTCTTCATCATCATCTCCATGGCACTTTGGCTGGCTCCAGCGTCTGTTTATTTTATACCTCACATCAGAAAGATGGGAGGGGAGGAGGAAAGAGAGGCACAGCAGCAGGAGCCAGCCCCACCCCTGCTGGAAGAAGAAGAAGCAGGCTGTGTGTCGCTGCAGATTTACATACCTGGACTTGGATCCGCTCCCTCCTCCACGGTCTCGGGGATGTAGGAGCAGCACACCTGAGTTGCTTCTCCCACCAAGAGCATGGGAAAAGGAGCCATTGGGTGTGCATGGTGCCACACTCCAGTAAGGCGAAGAAACAAAAACTTCGTAGAATTGTAGAATTGGAAAGGTTCCCAAGGGATATCTAGCAATCACAGCTAAAGAATCTCTGGAGGATGACCACCCAACTTCTGCTGAAAATCTCCCAGCCACCTTCAGAGGTTGTCTGTTCCACTGTTGAATAGCTCACCAAGTTCTTCCTAGTGTTTAGTTGGAATCTCCCGTCTTCTCTGATATACCATATATTCCAGCGTATAAGACGACTGGGCATATAAGATGACCCCCAACTTTTCCAGTTAAAATATAGAGTTTGGGATATACTCGCCGTACAAGAAATACGACCCGGCATATAAGACGACCCCCGACTTTTGAGAAGATTTTCCTGGGTTAAAAAGTAGTCTTATACGCAAGGATCTCTCTGTCCCTGTGATTCCACTTGCAAAATAATGTTTAAAAACCCTCTATATTGCGCTCTGTAGGGCTGAGAGCTTCACCTTCCTCTGAAAGCTGGATTCCAAGAGTTCCTGAATGCTGAGCCACAGAG
Organism: Zootoca vivipara; assembly: GCF_963506605.1. Taxonomy (NCBI): domain Eukaryota; kingdom Metazoa; phylum Chordata; class Lepidosauria; order Squamata; family Lacertidae; genus Zootoca; species Zootoca vivipara. Next base: position 94,763,221 of record NC_083282.1, read on the forward strand.
GGAAGATTCCAACCTTCCAACCAGGCTCAGAACTACGCGGAGACTAAAATTACGAACAGTCTCTCTGAGCATGTGCAGAGATCATTTCCACTCACTATGGAGCAACCCTAGCTCCACAGTCGGGAAATACTCTCTGCTTTCTTTTTCTTCTTTTACCAGTAAGGCAGCTCTACCAAGGAGTAATCCCAAAGATGTCATGTCCTCTTCCAAACTCGAGGTCTTGCCAGGGAGGCTCCCAGCAACATGAGCCCCATGGGGCTTGTAAGAAGAGCACCTGGTGGATCCATGGGCAGCCAGGTGCCTCTAGTGGGAAGCCTACAAGCAGGATTCAAGCACAAGAGCAACTCTCCTCTCCTGCAGTTTCCAGCAGCTGGTTTTCAGAAGCATTGCTGCCTCCAGCTGTGGGGGCAGAGCACAGTCCTCTTGGCTGTTGTTGTTTAGTCGTTTAGTCGTGTCCGACTCTTCGTGACCCCATGGACCAGAGCATGCAAGGCACTCCTGTCTTCCACTGCCTCCCGCAGTTTGGTCAAACTCATGTTGGTAGCTTCGAGAACACTGTCCAGTCCTCTTTGAGAACACTGGACAGTCCTCTTGGCTAGTAGCCACCAATAGCCCTCTCATCCTCCATGAATTTGTCCAACCTTCTTTTCAAGCAATCTAGGTTGGTGGCATCTCTGCCTCCTGGGAGGGTGAGTTCCCTAGTTGACTATGCGCTTTCATTTCTCTGTCCTGGTATACTCTGTCTGAACTACTGTCAAAGGGACGGGAAAGCAGGGCTGGCCACTATCTTCCCATGAGATAAGAAGGGCAGGCCAGAAGGATAGACCTGCCCTGTTTGGAGGAATCCAGACCCCACGGAGAAGGCCAGGAGGACTCCACAGTATGGTTTGGTGGGGGACACATCTGGGTGGGGAAAGTTTGAGCTGAAAGTGAGATTGGTTTGGGCCATTGCTAGATCACATTTGCACCCATTACACATGAACGGCAGAGCCCCCAATGGGAAACCAGTAGGCAGGATTTGAGCCAAGAGACTTCTGCCCTCCTGTTGTCTCCTGCAACTGGTATTCAGAAGCATTGCTCCTTCTGACCTTGGAAGCAGAGCAGAGCCATCAAAAGCCTTATTCTCCTCCATGAATTGGTCTAATCCTCTTTAAAAGTCATCCAGGTTGGTGGCCGTCACTGTCGCCTGATTTCTGAGCTCTCGGTATATTTTGGCTTCATATAGCTCTTTGGGCTAAAGTGGATGAACGAACAATGATGCCCAACAACGATGAACTAAGCGATAAGTATCAAAGATGTAAGGCAAAAACTCCTCCTTGGAAATGCAAAGCCACCTCGGGAAAAACAGAAGGAACTCTTGTCGTCAGCTTTCTTTTTCCAGACAAAGGATCATTCCGTTCATTTCTGAGCCTCCCCCTTTCCATGGAGTCAGTCCTGACCCAGTTCTTGGAAATAATGCCCATCCTTTGTTCTAAGGAAACAATAGATTAATAAGGAGCAGACGTAATTCGGGAGAACAAAAGGAGAAAAGCATGTGGCTCCATAGAAGCATCTGGTTGGGCAACAGGAAGCGAGATCCCGAGGGGCTGAATGGGTCCCGCAGGGCTCTTCTGATACCTGATTTGCAGATGCAACAGGGCAGCACCCCAAGAAGGCAGGCAGGGAACTGACCTGGGGACCCCACTTCGGTTCCCTGCTCTGAGAATTATTCCCCACTGAAGTGAGACCCAAAGAAGCCTCAGGCTTAGCAGAAGACCAACGATTGGCTACAAACACACCCACAGCATGCGTTTAAAGCAAGGGACCTTGGAACAGGAGCCTCCCCCTTGCTGTTCCCAGCACCTGTAACAAGCTACAGTTCCCATGATTCTTTGGAGTGGGTGGGGGAAATGTGCCTGAAATGTGCTTTCAGTATATGGGATTGTTTGTTTGTTTGTTTACACCCAGACCCTTTTCTCTAAGGAGATCAAGGTGGTGCACAGGTGGTCCTTCCCCTCCTCATTTCATCCCCACCACAACCCTGAGAGGTGGGGTAGGCTGAGAGGCAGTGACTGGCCAAGTTCACACCCAGTTGGCTTCCTGGATGAGTGGGAGATCTGAACGCTGGTCTCCTAGGTCTGACTCTAACCACTACACCGCACTGTCTCTGACCAATGAGAGGCCCTTTCACCACTTCTACTTCGAGGTCATCAGTTTCCACCTTTTATTGCGATGGGTGCATTTATATCCTGCCAAGGTGCTTTGCAAGGTTAAAATAGGAATGATATAGCTGTACCACTGGCCTGGCCTGGCGAAGAAGACCATCCAAGTGCTACAGGCCCTGGTACCTCCCTGGCCCCCCCCCCGCTCTCCTGTCCATGCCTCCAGCCTTGTGATGGGGAGGAGGCGGTCTTGGCTGGAGCGAGCAGGTCCTGATGTTGTTTCTGCCTGCGCCCCTGACTCTCATGAGCACCTATAGCTACACTGCCTGAGAGTTTGAGGATATGAGGACACAAGGAGAGCCTGCTGGATCAGGCCCAATGGCCCTTCTAGCCTAGCATGCTGCTCTCACAGATGCTTGTGAGAAACTCCCAAGCAAGACCCAAACAGAAGAGTCACACTCTCCCCTTCTTGTGGTTTTCAGCAACTGGGATTCAGAAGCATTGCTGCCTCTCCCAGTGGAGGCAGAGAAGAGCCATCTTGGCTAGGAGCCTCTCCTGCTCCTCTAATCCTTTGTCCAATCCTCTTTCAAAGTCATCCTGCAGGAGGAGTTCCATAATTTAGCTGGGTCTACATTTCTACATTTCTGCTTGTTCCGTGCCAAGAAAGCACGGGGCTGAGCGCTTTTCCATTTGCCGCACTGTTTTCTCTGTGAAAAACTGCTCTTTACAGCTGTGCCTTGGTTTTCAAACAGCTTAGTTCTCAAATGTTTTGGCTCCCAAATGCCGCAATCCCAGAAGTGACTGTTTTGGTTTGCAAACGTTTTTCGGAAGCCAAATGTCCGACGGGGCTTCCGCGGCTTCCGGCTGGCTGCAGTAGCTTCCTGCAGCCAATTGGAAGCCGCACTTTGGTTTCCAAATGTTTTGGAAGTCAAACGGACTTCCGGAATGGATTCTGTTCAACATCCAAGGTACGACTGTAGTACTGAATCCGAACCAGCAGCAATCTGTTAAAAACCCGACTGAAGTTTGCTCCGATTCTGTGTTAAAGAGGGTTTCTTCCCACGGGGAAGCTGAGGGACAAGCAGAAATGCGTATGAGCACATACCCGCCAGCATTTCCCTAATTAAAATTGGGACAGACATCCTTTGGTACCACGTAAATCAGCTGGCTCAGACGTCTTTTGGCAACGCTGACCCCTGTGAGAGCACAGCACCACTGGTTCGTTCCTAGGACATTCCGGGATCAAATCAGAAGCCAGGATGGATGATGTAATTCTGCGTTTCCCACTCTCCTGTGGTTGACAGCTGCTGTTTCCCTTCCAGCGCAGAGCTGGAGAACAGGAGCTCTTTCTCACTTGCAGGTCGTCCTGGCATGCTACATTTCCCACTGCAATTCTGCCCAGGGCCTGCAAGATCTCCTCCCTCCCACCCCACCTCGCTGCATTGTTCTGAACCGCAAGTGACTTTGATCTTGCACAATACCTTTGATAGCATCACAGGGGCATTAGGATGTTCTGAGATGTTATGTGCAACCGATAGGGATCTTATTGTGAGCAGGGAACACTCAGTCTCTGTCACACAGACCTGGCTGCTGGGCCTGCGCATGTCTATCTGCAGCAGGTTGGAAATCTTCCTCTTCTTTCTTTCTTTCTTTCTTTCTTTCTTTCTTTCTTTCTTTCTTTCTTTCTTAAATGATTTTTATTGGTTTTACATGTAATCACTTTACGTACCATCATACCCTCTTACTTCATCTTCTCGGCTCGACTGAACCTAACGACTTCTCTCCCTCCCTTCTGATGGTTTACAAAATTAAACTTCACATCTTTACATTTGGCTTCGTTTCCTATCCTTGTTATATCATTACCTAAAATATTATATTACTCCACCTGGATATGTAGCAATTTCATCTTACAGATCTTTAGATAACCCTGCTAATGATGTTAACTGCTTACAGTTGTCTTTCAAATATAATATAAATTTATTCCAGTCCTGGTGTGCTTGGTCTCACTGGCTCCGGATTCTTCCTGTTAGTTTCCCCAGTTCTGCAAAGTCCATCATTTTCACCTGCCATTCTTCTTTTGTTGGTAACTCCTGTTGTTTCCATCTTTGGGCTAACAAAATTCTGGCCGCACTTGTTGCATATAAGCTCTTGTCTTGGTCTCCACCCACTATACCCAATAAAAAGGCTTCTGGGGAACCTCTCCTTTCTTAATAAGTTCCACAAAGGCAGGGGCGGCTTACCCATGGAGGCTAGTGGCGCAGGGCTCCAGGTGCCAAGTTCTGGAGGGCACCAGGGAAGAGGCGGAGGCTGGACCCGGCGCCTCCCCACATCAGCTCGCTGCCCTTGCCCTCCTCTGCCATGCCGTGCCAAAGCAGTGCTGCGTCCGGAGCCTCCGTCTGCCGTGGCCACGGCAGCACGAAGCGTCCAGCTGAGCCGGGAGGCGCTGCGTCCAGCCTCCACCTCTTCCCCACTGGTGGAGCCACCCTCCAGCCACTGCCTGTCTCCTCCAGCCCTGCCGGCAGCGCCATCCTCGTGTGAGTGTGGCACCGGAGGGAGCTTTGTACCACGGCGCCCGATATGTAAGACGGCCCTGCTCAAAGGGACTCTCTTCTGTTCCCATTAGTTTAGCTATTGGTCCTGACTCTGCTTCTCCTCTCCTGCCAGTGCAGAAACAGTAGAGCAGCCTTCTCCAGCCTGAGGCTCTCAGGATCTTTTGGAGCCCCAGCTCCCAATGGCCCCGGCAATGGTTGCCAGGGGTGGTGGGCAACAGGAGTGTCATCAGCTCAGCCCTGTGGAACACTCTGCCACTGGAGATTCTGTGCCAGGTTTTAAACTGTGCTGAATATATTTCTATTCCACAAGGTCTGGGCAGGCAATTAACAATACATACATCCGCAGTGGTTATTGGATGGCTGTTTTTCACTCTGTCACGGTGGCCGGAGAAGGCTACTTCAGAGTAACGACTCTACACAGCTCTGCATTTTGTCTTTTATTGGTGCTGAGTATTTACAGTGCTAATGGCAGTGCTATTTACAAAGACACATCTGTTCAGCTTGAATCAGAACCTCCAAGTGGCTTTTGGCGCGTCTTGCGCCAGCATAACAACTTGGGGAGACCCATCCTCTTCCCCCGACGCTTTCTGCGAAGTTCCGGAGTTGGGGGGACTGGCCTGCCCCCCTTCCTTCCCCCTTCCTGTCCCACCTGGGACGATGGCTCTTCTACCCTGCCAGAGCCTTGGACACCACTTCCTGTTTCCCCACTTGAGCTGGAGCTTTCCCTCTTTTCAGCCTCGCTCGGGGCTGGGCTGGAACTCAGGAGGGGAGGGGCTTCGCCATATCCCTTGCCCCTCACATCCACCCCCCTCCCAGGCCCCCCTTCTCCCCTCCCTAGAGGCTGCACGGGTGTCGGTGGTGACTGAAAGCCTAAAAACTCCGTGCTGTCCGAGCCGGTTGGTGTGAACACCTCCCCCCAGTCCCGTTGGCCCCCTCCTTCCTCCTGGGAAGAGGGAAAGCCCAAAAAGTCCGTGGCCTCAGAGCTGGTGGGGGTGAAAATCTGCTGCCAGTCAACCTCTTCTCCTGACTGAATGGACCTCGGAGATGCCCATATCTCCTCCTCCGTGTCCTCAAACTCTGCTTCCCATCTCCATGGGGAACTGCTTTCCCCCTCCTGTGCTTCCTCCTCCTCCCACTCCCGTTCCATATGCCAGGGCTTGGGCCTGTGTGGGAAGAGGGCGTGGAATTCTTCCACTAAGAATTCCTCTTGTATCTGGGTGGCTGGGACCCATTCATTTTGGGATGGCGGGGCGTCCTCCCATGCCATGAGGTACTCCAGGCCCCCCACCCCCCTTCGTGAATCAAGGATGGCCGTTGCTTCATTGAGTGGCTCCCTGCCTCCTCTCTCCCCCCCTCCCTCAGGGGTCTGTGCGCTGCCTCGGAACCTGCTACTTTCCCTGTACGGAGACAGCAGCGATCTATGAAACACTGGGTGCACCCTCATGTCCTCTGGCAGTGCCAGCCTGTATGCCACCGGGTTTACCTGCTGCGTGACCGTGAAGGGGCCCAACCTTCTGGGTGCCAGCTTCTTGCACCTCCCTCTGGTGGGAAGGCCCTCCGAGGACAACCAAACCTTGTCCCCCACCCTGATGGCCTCCCCCGGTCGCCTGTGGCGATCTGCCCCCTTGTTGTACGCTTCTTTGGCCCTCTCCAAGTGTTCTCTGAGCTGCTGGTGCACCGTCTCCAGCTCCTCTGCCCAATCCTCTGCCTGCGGGCCCTCCTCCCCCTCCCTCTCCGGGAAAGATCTGAGGTCGCGCCCGTAGTTGGCCTTAAAGGGCGACACCCCTGTGGAGACGTGCACCGCATTGTTGTAGGCAAATTCTGCCAGTGGCAGGCGATCCACCCAGTCCGTTTGCCGCTGGCTGACGTAGCATCTCAGGTACTGCTGCAGAATTGCGTTGACCCTCTCCGCCTGTCCATTGGTCTGCGGGTGCCGAGCCGTCGACAAGCTGACCTCCACCTGCAGGAGGTTCATGAGCCGCCTCCAGAACCTGGAAACAAATTGGCGGCCTCGATCCGAGATAACTCTTAAAGGTAATCCATGCAGTCTGAATACGTGGTCAACAAACAGTTTGGCTGTCTCTTCTGCAGAGACCGCCCTGGCACACGGTATAAAATGGCACATTTTGGACATGAGGTCCACCACCACCAACACTGCGGTCTTGCCCCTGGACGACGGCAGGTCTGTGATGAAGTCCATGGACACTACTTCCCACGGCCTGTGCGGTGTGGCTAATGGCTCCAGCAACCCTGCTGGTGGTGCTCTGACCACCTTTGCTCGCTGGCATATGTCACAGCCCCTTACATAGTCCCGAACATCTTCCCGCACCCCTGGCCACCAGAAGTGTCTCATGACTAGGTGAGTGGTTTTGTCCCTTCCAAAATGACCCGCCGTCGGGTTGTCGTGCATCTGCTTGAGGACCTTACCTCTGAGCTGGTTGGTGGGCAGGTACAGGGCTCCCCTGTAAAAAAGCAACCCCCTCCTTTCCTCAAAGTCTTTTGCCTGCTCCCTCCCCCCTCGCAGCTCTCTGAAGATGCGGGTGGCAAACTCATCTGCTGCCGTCAGTGCTGTGAGTTCTGCCTCGCTCACCACTGCTGCTCCGCAGGACCATGCGGACGGGGGAAAAATGTGCCTGGGTGCTGGGGGCAACTCCTCCTCCATGTACTCTGGCTTGCGGGATAGGGCATCCGCCCTGACATTCTGCTCCCCCGGTATGTAGTGGATGGAGAAGTTGAAGTGCGAGAAGAACTCTGCCCACCGTATCTGCCGCTGGTTGAGCACCCTGGCCGTTCTCCAGAACTCCAGGTTCTTGTGGTCCGTGCACACCTGAATGGGGTGCTTGGCGCCCACCAGGAAGTGTCTCCAGTGCTGGAACGCAGAGTGGATCGCGAGAAGCTCCTTATCAAACACCGTGTAGTTGCGCTCCGGCTGGGTCAGCTTTCTGGAGAAGAAGGCACAGGGTCTCCACTCTCTGTTGGCGTCCAGTTGCAGCAAAATGGCGCCCACAGCTCTGTCTGAAGCATCTGTCTCCACGCGTAGGGGCGCATCCTGCACCACGTGGAACAAGTTCTGGTCTGAGGCGAACACCCTCTTGAGGCTTTCGAACGCTGCTTGCGCCTCTGGTGTCCATCTGAACTTCTGCTTGCCTCTCAGGCAGTCCGTGATGGGAGCCGTAACGCGAGAGAAGTTCTTGATGAACTTCCTGTAGAAGTTGGCGAAGCCTAGTAGGCGTTGGGCATCTTTGCGCGTCCTGGGGCTGTGCCAGTCCAGGATGGCCTGCACCTTGTCCTTGTCCATCGCTAGCCCCTTGTCTGACAGCTTGTAGCCCAGGAAGTCCACTTCCCTGGTGTGAAACTTGCACTTCTCTAGCTTCACATACAGGTGGTTCTCCTTTAGGTGCTGCAACACCTCCCTGACATCCTTCACATGCTGCTCGGGGTCATTGGAGTATATAAGGATGTCATCTAGGAAGACCAAGCAGTTCTTGAAGAGGAGGGACCCCAGGACGTGGTGCATGAAGGCCTGGAAGCATGCTGAGCCTCCTTGCAAACCGAAGGGCATCACCAGATATTCAAAAGAGCCCAGAGGCGTGAACATCGTAGTCTTCCACTCATCGCCTTCCCGGATCCTGATCAAGTTGTACGCCCCCCTCAGATCGAGCTTGGTGAAGATCTTGCCCCTGCGTGCCACTGTCAGCAGATCATCCACTCTGGGCATTGGGAAAGCCACCGGTTCCGTCATGCTATTGAGCCGTCTAAAATCCACCACCAGGCGGCGCTGTTGCGTGTCTTTCTTGTCCACCCAGAAGACCGGGCTGCCCCCTGCTGCCTTGCTTTCTCTGATGAACCCCCTCTTGAGGTTCTTGTCGATGAACTCCCGCAGATCCTCCAGTTCCTGATCTGACATGGAGTACAGCTTGGCGGGGGGTAGCGAGGCCCCTGGCACCAGGTTGATCTGACAGTCAAAGGACCTGTGTGGGGGTAGATGGTCGGACTCTGCTTCGCTGAAGACCTCCTGCAGGTCCCAGTACGGTTTGGGTATTGCCTCCCCCCCCCTTGATGTGCATGGTGGCCACCGTGGCTATGGGAGGCCCCTCCCCTGGTTGGCGCTGCATGCAATGTTCTAGACAAAAGTCCGATCCAAACGTGATGCATCTCTGGTGCCAACTGATGGAGGGGTCATGGCGCGCCAGCCAGCTCATGCCCAAGACGATGGGGGGGGTCTGAGATGGTGGTGACGTTGAATGCCAGTGTCTCTGAGTGTCGCCCCACCGTCATTCTCATGGGGGGGGGGTCTGGTGGGTGATGGCCCCTCCCAGCAACTCCCTGCCGTCTATGGTGGAGACGTGCAGGGGGAAATCCAGCTGCAGAAGTTGGATCTGGTGTGCTTCTGCAAAGGTTCTCGAGAAGAAGTTCGCCGACGCCCCCGAATCGATTAACGCGAGGACCGTCAGGGGATAGCCATTTGGGAGCGTTAGCGTCACTTCTAGAACCACCCCTGCTCTGGGGTGGGTGGGCTGGCGCTGCTCCTCGCTGTGCGTGTGGGCGGGTTGGGGCCGGTTTGTGCTAACTGTGCCTGGCTGCTGCCCCTTGTCTCCTGCAGCCAGGCTGTCTCGTTTCCCTGCTGTGGTGCTGCTTCAGTGGGGGGGGGCACAACCGTTCCCGCCTTTCCTTGCCACTCCCTGCGGTGTGGGCAGTCTTTGACGCGATGCTGGGGGGAGTTGCAGAGAAAGCAATTCCCGCCTCTTCCCTCCTTGCGTCTTGGCGCCGCCGGGGTTTGAAAAGCCCGCGCGCGCGCTCCACCGATCTCCATCGGTTCCGGCTCTGAGCTCGGTCTGGGCGGGACTAGGGGTGGGCCCTGGGGTGGGCTTTGGTGAAGTGGTCTGTCCTGGGAGCGTGGGAACCAAGGCTTTGCTGCGCGCGTCGTTTGTTTGTCATTCCATCTGGATTCCTGTCTCACCCCCACCGCTAGCGCCGCTTTGCTTAACTCATCCATGGTCCGCGGTTTGGGACCTCTCGCCAGCTCATCCTTAACGTCTGAGTGCAACCCCAGGTAGAAGGCTGATTTCACTGGCTCACTGTGCAGATCCCACCCCAGTTTGTGCACTAGCATGGTGAATCTCGCCCAGTAGTCCCGAACTGTCGATTTTCCTTGTGTTAAGTTATGAAGCTCTTCTTTTGTGGCTTCCATTTCAGAGTCACTCGCATACATGATTTTTAAAGCTTCTAAGAATAGTTTTGCGTTCTTCATGCAATCATTTTTTTGCGCGATGAGCGGTCTGACCCATTCTCTGGCGGCCCCCGTCAAATGCTCTATGATAAAGGAGACTCTGTGCGCGTCATCTGGGAATTCTGCCGCATGCAGTTCCAGCGCATAATTTATTTCTGTCTCAAAGCCTAGGTACTCTCTCGGGTCGCCGCTAAACTTGGTGACTAGGGTCTGTCCCCTCCTCACTTGGACTAGCTGGGGCTGGGGCACCCCCCCACCTCTCGCAGCTTTTTCCTCATCCAGCTTTTTCTGTAACTCCACCACCATCACCCTTAGTTGCTTCTCAGTTTCATCTTTCGCTCTCACCTGCTCTGCCAGCTTGTTCAGCTCCTCCCGCGTTCCTCGCGCTTCCTCCTGAGCGGCAAGTAATTGCTGGTGTGCCTGCGCTGTCAGGTTCTGTAATTTCTGTAATTCCTGTGCTGCGGCTTCGGCCTCCAGCCTCCACTGCTCAGCGTCTTGCGCGCTCATCGCGGCCGCTCCAAAGTAGCCAGAAATACTTGGAGGTTGCTGTCACGGTGGCCGGAGAAGGCTACTTCAGAGTAACGACTCTACACAGCTCTGCATTTTGTCTTTTATTGGTGCTGAGTATTTACAGTGCTAATGGCAGTGCTATTTACAAAGACACATCTGTTCAGCTTGAATCAGAACCTCCAAGTGGCTTTTGGCGCGTCTTGCGCCAGCATAACAACTTGGGGAGACCCATCCTCTTCCCCCAACGCTTTCTGCGAAGTTCCGGAGTTGGGGGGACTGGCCTGCCCCCCTTCCTTCCCCCTTCCTGTCCCACCTGGGACGATGGCTCTTCTACCCTGCCAGAGCCTTGGACACCACTTCCTGTTTCCCCACTTGAGCTGGAGCTTTCCCTCTTTTCAGCCTTGCTCGGGGCTGGGCTGGAACTCAGGAGGGGAGGGGCTTCGCGATATCCCTTGCCCCTCACACACTCTTTCATGGTTTTTATTGTACAGCTTATATGTTTTATTCTTGTAAACTGCTGTGATATATATTTTTTAATGATGCAGTGATCTATAATTGTTTTTTTCTATAAACAAACAAACATGGTGCCTTCCAGCTGGTGCTGGGCTCCATCCCCCACCAGCCCGGCCAAGGGTTAGAGAAGAGGGCACCGTGATGCTGGCATCACCCCAGACTGGAAGTCGCCCTGTTGCCAGCCTGCATTAGGTGCCACCTTGGAAATAAAAAGCACTTGCCTCTTCCCTCACAATTCATACCAGGCCCAAGGACCCCTTTACACTGCCCTGCTATGTAGGGTGAGGGTGTGGGGCGATTGCTTTTCTCGTGTGGGGAGGGGCAGCAGGAAAAGGCGGGGTTTAGACAGGCTGCAGAGGCAGGCAACTCCACGAACTGGACTCAAGTGGTGCTGGTGTTTATCCTGGAGAGTGAAGATGATCCCAGCAAGCTCCCCAAAGACAGAGGGAGGGCAATTATTGCCATGCAGTGATAACTAGAGTCTGAATCTCCACACAATGAAGCTGAGCAACCAGAGGCAAAGGCCCATGTGCGGATTTCTTTTGCAGCCCAGGTGCTGAGCATCTGACCTGCAGAGCTGCCCCAGCAGGTCATACATCCTGTGATCTAGGCTGAGAAGAAGCTTGACCTCTTGGACATGCTCACCTCAACCTGGGGAATTGCAGTTGTCCTATCAACCAACCCTCAGGTCTGCGGCTGCTGAATGCTGAGTGCTAGGTTGGCTCAGAGTAAGGCCTCCCTCATCCATGATCCATGTAGATGAGGAGGTTGAGCTGGTCTGTATCACTGAAACGTGGGTGGCTGAGGAGGGTGGAGTTGGTCTTCCCCAGCTGCCTCTGAATATGGTTCGGAAACTTCAGCTGGTGCAAAATTCGACGGCAAGGTTGCTCACTGCATCAAGATGGTTTGAGCATACAGGCGTACCTTGGCTCCCTTGGGAGTCAAATGTTCCAGCTCCCAAACGACCGAAAACTGGAAGTGAGTGTTCTGGTTTTCAAAGTTTTTTTGGAAGCCAAACGTCCGGTGCGGCTTCCGCTATTGTTTCCAGCGCACCTGCGTAATCGGGAACCAATCGGAAGCCGCACTTTGGTTTCTGAACTTTCCGGAAGTCAGACGGACTTCCAGAACGGATTCTGTTTGACTTCCAAGCTACGTCTGTATTACACTGATCCTGGCCTGACTGCACTGGCTGCCGATTAGTTTCCGGGACCAATTCAAAGTGGTGCTTTTGACCTATAAAGCCTAAACGGCTCAAGACCGCAAGACCTCAAGGACTGCCTCTCCCCGTATGAAGCCTGCGATTGTAATTGGAGGCTCCTCTGCAAGATGTCTGGAGGGTGGCAACACGAGAACGGGCTTTTTCTGTGGTGGCTTCCCACATGTGGAACGCTCTCCCCAGGGAGACCCATTCTAGATCTTCATTGGCATCTTCATTATATATCTTTAGGCGTCAGGCAAAAATGTTCTTCTTCAACCTGGCCTTGGGCTGATTAACATTCTATAGCCTTTTAAATCTGTTTGTGGGAGGGGGTGGTTATTGGTTTGCTTTTGTTTGATTGTGTATTTTGTGTTCTCAATTTGTACTTTTTATGTTGTGAACCGCCCTGTGATCTTTGACTGACCAGCGGTATGCAAATTGAATAAAGAAAATAATAGATACAGAAAATAATAGATACAGTGGTACCTCGTGTTTCCTGCTTGGCAGGGGGGTTGGACTGGATGGCCCTTGTGGTCTCTTCCAACTCTATGATTCTAAGAACTTAATTCGTTCCGGAGGTCCGTTCTTAACCTGAAACCAATCTTAACCTGAGGTACCACTTTGGCTAATGGGGGCTCCTGCTGCCGTCAGCGTGCAATTTCTGTTCTCATCCTGAGGTAAAGTTCTTAACCCGAGGTACTACTTCCGGGTTAGTAGAGCCTGTAACCCGAAGTGTTTGTAACCCAAGGTAGCACTGTAATTCTAATCCTGGTTACCTCTTGTTGCTGTTTTTAAAAAACGAACACTCCTGTTTAAATGCATATCATATTTTGTATTTTATTGTTTTCGTAAATCGCTTTGGGAAATCCCTTTGGTTGTGTGGAACGATGTATAAATCAGATTAACTGAGCTAACTAACTCTTTATGCATGCACACGAAAGCTTATATCAAGAACAACTTAGTTGGTCTCTAAGGTGCTACTGGACAATTTTTTTTTAACTATATACTACCGTAGCTGGCCCGGCCACGCGTTGCTGTAGGTCATCCCTGTGATTCCCCCCACCCTGTCCCGATCCATGATGTATCCCGCCCCTCCTCCCTCCAACCCCCTCCAACCAATTCCGTTGTTCCCGCAAGGGGACAATGACAATAAAGATATATTATCTTATTATCATCCCTGTGTTTCGGTAGGATACCCTTCCCTTTGTGTTCCCCGGGGAGTGTTGTCCCCTCCCCCCTGTATCTCCATACATTGGCCCCTGTGCACGCATTGTGAACATTTTTATATATTTAGATAAGTACATGAGAAGCAGATGTTATTATTGTTTAATTTTATTTTTGGGGTTGTCATTTATTTTGGTGGGTATTGTATGATTTGGGGGTTGTTGTGTGTTTTGTGTTTTTTGTGTTTTTTTTGTGTTATTTGGATTTTCTAATTTTGGAGTAGGTGGAGTAGGTGACCCAGAGAACCCTGAGAACTTCTTTAATAATCCCAACTGGGGTGGGTGGGAATCAAATAGCGAAGACCTACAGCCATGTAGCAACAGAAGGTGAGTTCCGAAGCGCTCGAGCTATTCGGTTCCATAAAAAACCCAGGAAGTGGCAAGGGGAAGGTAGGAGATTGTAAATCGTTTAATCACTATTTAAGGTATGAAAGCTGTGCTTTTTTGGAAAAGAATTTATGCCAGATCCCTCACTGATGAGCAAGGTACGCTTTGTCCTAATTTGATACAATTTGGTTCAGCGGTTACGGAGAAAGTCTGTGACCTCTACGTGTGCAATGCCTACATTTATATATATATAGATATAAAAATGTAAAAAGGACATGTGGGTCTGTTTCCACTTTTCACCAAAACCGCTTGACCGATTAAGGTGAAATTTTGACACAACATCAGATGCGAATGTCTGAAGGATATAGGAAAGTTTGCTAAGACAGATGTCACACGTCCGCCAGGTAAAACCCCTGTTCCAGAAAGCACCACTCAGCCAAAAGTGCATACTGGGAAAAGAACCAGGTTACAAAGCAGCGCCATCTAGCGGAAGCTACACTAGTACTACACCTATAAAACCTTCCCTCTCAACAGCACCTTGGCTCCCATTTACATACTAGGCCAAATGGAGGTACTGACTTGCCTGGGTGGGGGTTGGGGGGAGGAGGGGACGGGATAGGTCAGGACACGATGGGGCCAGTCACAGGGATGAGCCAGGGGGTGGGGGGGAGGGGGCGTGATACGTCATGGATCGGCACAGGGTGGGGGGAAATCACAGGGATGAGCCACAGCAACGCGTGGCAGGGCCAGTTAGTTTTTTCATATATTTTGACTGCGTCAGACCAACACGGCTACCTACCTGAATCATGAGCTAACTAAATTCTTCCTTGAAAGAACACTGCCCCCCTGCTACTCTAAAATGATTCTACATGCAGTAAAGCTTCATACCAAAATCAAATTGTAATAATAATAATAATAATAATAATAATAATAATAATAATAATAATACCCCACCTATCTGGCTGGGTGCTGTTTTGTGGTTCACTTCAGATGCCAAAATGTCTCTGGCTGGCCCTGCCTAGTTCCCCCCTGGTTCTGGTTCTGGTTCTTTGGACTACGACTTCCGCCAGCTTCTCCCCTCCAACAGCGCTGACTGGGGGCTGAGGGGAGTTGCAGTTCCAAGCGTCAAGAGGGCACCAGGTGGGGGCGGAAGAGATCCTTGGGATCTTTGTAGCAGGAAAACCTGCTAAAATATAAAATGGGCGGCTGCCGAAAATGGCACATCCACAAATTTTGTAATTTTGATTTGGAAAAATTCTCTCAATTTAGCAGGGATATAGGAAGTGTAAAATGCAGGACAAACTAGTGAGGCATCAATGCACAGAGCTGCAACCTGCGATGGTGACCAACTTGGATGGCATTAAAAAATAATTGAATAAATTCCTGGAGGAAGAGAGGGCTATTGATAGCTACTATCCCCATAATCAGAGGCAGAGATGCTTCTGAATCCCAGTTGCTGTAAACCACAGGGGGGGGGGGAGAGAATTGCTCTCATGCTTGAATCCTGCTTGCTGGTTTCCCATTGGGGTGTCTGGTTGGCCACTGTGAGAACAGGATGCTGGACTAGAGGGGCCATTGGCCTGATCCAGCCAATTCACCTCATGCTCCTACGTTATGTTCTTATGTAAGCCTTTGGTCTGATCCAGCGGTCAGACTTGTATGTTAACTCAAGAACCGGATACAGAGGATGCAGCTAAAGTCATGTCTTTATTTTTGGAGAGCAGAGTTGACCCCGCCAGCCTCCCTGAAGGTGGAGGGGGGGAGGGAGGCGAGGGCCCCAGGACAGAGGACCAGGTTGGTGTCTCTCCCTTGGACTTTGGGGGGGGGGTCAGGCTGGAGAATCTTGCAGACAAGGAACTATGTCAATGAATGACTCAATCAGATGTTGTGGTGGAGTTTGCTGTGGAAAGGAAAGAGACACAGTTAAAGGGCAGGAAGAAGACTCCCGCCTTGAACTGACACACAAGAGTCCACGGCCAGCAGGGCAGATGATGGAAACCCCACCTCCTGGATGTTTCCCAAGGATAGATCCTCTTTGTTTTTTGCCTGATTTACCTGACGTTCTGCAGACCATTTTGCACTCCAGTTTTGTGTAAAACCGATTGTCATTCCCTCTGCAACCACCATAAACAAACTTCTCGCAGGAGGAAAGAGTTGAATTGTAGTAGAAGAATTCTGAGTAAGCCCGGCATGGACCGGTCTCGCTGGGCAGCTTGCAAACCTCTGGTGCGGTGGAAGTAGGAAAAGTGGTGGTGGATATATATATATATATATATATATATATATATATAGAGAGAGAGAGAGAGAGAGAGAGAGAGAGAGAGAGATACCTTGAGTTACAAACACCTCAGGCTACAAATGCTTCAGGTTACAAACTCCGCTAACCTGGAAGAGTTACCTCGAGTTCAGAACTTTGTGTGCCGGCGGTGCATACATCATACATCAATGGGAGGCAAAAGGCTGCCTCTCCCCATATGAACCTACCCAGACCCTGAGATCATCTTCTGAGGCCCTTTTTTGTGTGCCTCCTCCTCAAGAGGTTTGTAGGGTGGCAGCACAAGAACGGGCCTTCTCTGCGGTGGCTCCCCGTCTATGGAATGCTCTCCCCAGGGAAGTTTGCCTGGCGCCTTCATTATACATTTAGGCATCCGGCAAAAATGTTCCTCTTTAAGCAGGCCTTGGGTTGATTGACATCCATTGACCTTTTACAATGTGTTGGGGAGTCGGGTTGTTCTTGCTTTTCTTTCTATTATCTATTTTGTGTTTTTATGTTGTGGTTTTACGTTATGAACCGCCTTGAGACTTGCGGATACAGCGCGGTATAAAAATTTAATAAATACACATGTAAGAACAGGAACTGGACCTAAACAGAAGAGCGGGAGAAAGTCATGCAAGTCTGTTTGTCAAATGGAGAAAAGCCTTTCCAGCCCCACGCTTCCAGCCCCCCACACACTGCCATAGTTGAAGGACAGTATCTCCAGCTTCCTTCTGAATGGAGAGCTTGGTCATGTGCCTGAAGACTTACCCTACAATTTCCTGGTTTGCTCAGTCTATAGAGACTGAAGAGCAACCTTGTTCAAAGATTTAAATCTCCCAGTTGAGCCATTGATTGGGTATCAGATTTAACGTTTTATTAGAGGACAGGCCCCCCTAACACCTCTGAAAAAGTGGCTTGTTTTGCCCTTAGAGCTAAGGACAAAAATTGTGGGAATGGTAGGTTAAATTCTTCAGGGGAGCAGACCCTTATATGACAGAACATCTGGTTTTAATAAGTATTTTTACTGTCCAGTGTTTACACGGTTCTGT